>NC_086445.1:850328649-850928649 GCF_028390025.1 Pseudophryne corroboree
AATAAAGCAGCCAGTATTTACCCTGCACAGAAACAAAATAACCCACCCAAATCTTAATCTCTCTACACATGTTATATCTGCCTCCCCTGCAGTGCACATGGTTTTGCCCAATTGCTAACAAACTTGATGCTGCGATCAACTCAGAATTAGGCCCCATGATTCAGTCTCTTCTGAGTCACACTGACTTTGGCCACAAATGTGGTGTCTCCCCACTTTATTTAAAAACACTTTGGCAGTTTTCCTTCCCACCGTTGCAGCTAGTTTTCACAAACCTGTTTGTGATGTTGAAGCTTGTTTCATATCTGCTCTAGGCTTTCATTTAAACCTAGGATCAAGTACAGCAGCACCCCTGGGCTTATACAGCATAGGCAGCACCCCTGGAGAATTACACAGCACAGCAGACAGGCGAAAGCACCCTTGGACTTAAACGGCAGTGGGGCAGCACCCCATATAGGGCAGCACCCCTGGACTGATATGGGAAAGAAAAGACCTGCAAGATGGAATTGTCCTTGGGCCCTCCAACCCTTATGTTGTATAAACAGGACATGCACACTTTAACAAACCAATTATTTTAGCGACAGGGTCTGCCACACAACTGTGGCTGAAATTGTTTATTTGTTTGGGCCTCCGCAAAAAAAAGCTATTAATCTCTCCTTGCACAAACTGGCTCTACAGTGACAAGATCTCATTTTCAGATTCCCCCCCCCCCCCTTCAGTGTTTACATCCTCACCCTCACAGAGAAATAATGTTCAAACAAAACCACATCATTTAGGTTGTCAGTGGAATGCTTACGCTATTACCCTAAGTTTCATTACTTGACAATGACTTATGATGAATGCGCTGCAGGTGACGTATGAGGGAGGATGTTCCTAGGTGGTTAACGTCCTTACCCCTACTTATTATGGATTGACAAAGGCAACAGGTGGCTTGACACCTGTTGTCTGGATTTGAGGAGAAATAATTCCACACCAAACAGCTGGCTTTTTTGGTATTTTTGCCCAGGAATGACAATGGGCTTTTTCATCCCATGGCCAACAACTGTCTCCACTGGTGCCTTATTCAAACAAACCACATCACCATCAGAATCCTCATCATCCACTTCCTCCACAGCTCCAGCTACACCCATATCCTCCTCATCCTGGGGGCGTACAAATGGTGGTAGGAGCCTCCTCTTCCCATACAGTGTTGTGAAGGTCAGGCCTAGACATCGCAACTGCAGACAGTGCCAGCACCCCTGTATTTTCACAACACCCTTGTAATTTTACAGCATACAAGACAAGGCCAGTTTACATTTATTTTCACTGCACCCCTGTATTTTTACAGTATACAGGGCCAGTGTACAGTTATTTCTCATACGTCCTAGAGGATGCTGGGGACTCCGTAAGGACCATGGGGTATAGACGGGATCCGCAGGAGACATGGGCACACTATAAGACTTTGAATGGGTGTGAACTGGCTCCTCCCTCTATGCCCCTCCTCCAGACTCCAGTTAGATTCTGTGCCCAGGAGAGACTGGTCACACACTAGGGGAGCTCTACTGAGTTTCTCTGGAAATACTTTATGCTAGGCTTTTTTATTTTCAGAGAGACCTACTCTGCTTCATGGGACTGAGGGGAGAGAAGTCAGACCTACTTCTGTGAGTTTCAAGGCTCTGCTTCTTAGGCTACTGGACACCATTAGCTCCAGAGGGTTCAATCAGTTAGTGCGCCTAGCTGCTTGTTCCCGGAGCCGCGCCGTCAACCCCCTCACAGAAGCCAGAAGAAAGAAGCCGGGTGAGTATTGGAAGAAAAGAAGACTTCAGTGACGGCAGAAGACTTCAAGTCTCGGAGGTACCGCGCAGCGGTCGCGCTGTGTGCCATTGCTCCCACTCACAAGCGGCACTACAAGGGTGCAGGGAGCAGGGGGGGCACCCTGGGAAGCAATATACCTCTTCACTAACACTGGCAAAGGATGTATACAGTGCATAGGCACTGTATATGGACCCCCGCCAGTATAAAAATGTAAAATATTAGCGGGGCTGAAGCGCGCTGAGAGGGGGCGTGGCTTAGCCCTCACAACTCGGTACAGCGCCATTTTCTCCTCATGTACCCGCCAAAGCACTGTTAGGCAGCAAGCAGTGAAAAACGAGGGGGGGGGGGGGGCACGGTGATTTTAGTGCAAAATAGCAAAATATAGCACTATATACTATAATGGGCGTGTAGTTAGTGAGTTGTGAATTTGTTTCTGTGTTTTCCTTGTCAGATATACCCATTATAGCTTTATAGTACACGTGTCGACATGTGTGAGTGCTCTGCCACAAAATAGCTATGGGAATTCCTCTGTCGGCATTGCCGACTCATGATGGTACTTAAGTCAGTAGATCAAGTGTCAGCAGGTCGGTAGTTGTATGCTTTTTCAAAAGTAAACACTGTATGGGGGACACAGTAGTATGTGGGTGACCCTGTCGGCGCTAACTGGGTGTAAATTAACATGAAGTAAATAACCTATACCTGTATAGGGTACGGTTCCATGGGCCTGTAGCTCTAGCACAGACGTGGTTGTATTTGTGGGGGAATGATATTAAAATTATGTGTATATACTTCCCTCGAACCCCTCGGGGTCGCAAGAATGTTATTTTACCTAGTTACTACTCCCTGTTGTCGATGAATACTATGTTTTATGTCGACCATAAGGTTTCCTGGTTAGATCCACAACTTGGGCATTCAGTACATGGTCGTACACATTCAGCACACATTATTGTCACTAGGGACCCTACGGTTCTGGTCAAAAATACTTATATGTATGATATATACACTGCTCAAAAAAATAAAGGGAACACTAAAATAACACATCCTAGATTTGAATGAATGAACTATTCTTATTAAATACTTTGTTCTTTACATAGTTGAATGTGCTGACAACAAAATCACACAAAAATTATCAATGGAAATCAAATCTATTAACAAATGGAGGTCTGGATTTGGAGTCACACTCAAAATTAAAGTGGAAAAACACACTACAAGCTGATCCAACTTTGATGTAATGTCCTTAAAACAAGTCAAAATGAGGCTCAGTAGTGTGTGTGGCCTCCACGTGCCTGTATGACCTCCCTACAATGCCTGGGCATGCTCCTGATGAGGTGGCGGATGGTCTCCTGAGGGATCTCCTCCCAGATCTGGACTAAAGCATCCGCCAACTCCTGGACAGTCTGTGGTGCAATGGAGCGAGACATGATGTCCCAGATGTGCTCAATTGGATTCAGGTCTGGGGAACGGGCGGGCCAGTCCATAGCATCAATGCCTTCGTCTTGCAGGAACTGCTGACACACTCCAGCCACATGAGGTCTAGCATTGTCTTGCATTAGGAGGAACCCAGGGCCAACCGCACCAGCATATGGTCTCACAAGGGGCCTGAGGATCTCATCGCGGTACCTAATGGCAGTCAGGCTACCTCTGGCGAGCACATGGAGGGCTGTGCGGCCCCCCAAAGAAATGCCACCCCACACCATTACTGACCCACTGTCAAACCGGTCATGCTGGAGGATGTTGCAGGCAGCAGAACGTTCTCCTTGGCGTCTCCAGACTCTGTCATGTCTGACACATGTGCTCAGTGAGAACCTGCTTTCATCTGTGAAGAGCACAGGGCGCCAGTGGCGAATTTGCCAATCTTGGTGTTCTCTGGCAAATGCCAAACGTCCTGCACGGTGTTGGGCTGTAAGCACAACCCCCACCTGTGGACGTTGGGCCTTCATACCACCTTCATGGAGTCTGTTTCTGATCGTTTGAGTAGACACATGCACATTTGTGGCTTGCTGGAGGTCATTTTGCAGGGCTCTGGCAGTGCTCCTCCTGTTCCTCCTTGCACCAAGGCAGAGGTAGCGGTCCTGCTGCTGGGTTGTTGCCCTCCTACGGCCTCCTCCACGTCTCCTGATGTACTGGCCTGTCTCCTGGTAGCGCCTCCATGCTCTGGACACTACGCTGACAGACACAGCAAACCTTCTTGCCACAGCTCGCACTGATGTGCCATCCTGGATGTGCTGCACTACCTGAGCCACGTGTGTGGGTTGTAGGGAGGTCATACAGGCACGTGGAGGCCACACACACTACTGAGCCTCATTTTTACTTGTTTTAAGGACATTACATCAAAGTTGGATCAGCCTGTAGTGTGTTTTTCCACTTTAATTTTGAGTGTGACTCCAAATCCAGACCTCCATTTGTTAATAGATTTGATTTCCATTGATAATTTTTGTGTGATTTTGTTGTCAGCACATTCAACTATGTAAGTAACAAAGTATTTAAAAAGAATATTTCATTCATTCAGATCTAGGATATGTTGTTTTAATGTTCCCTTTATTTTTTTGAGCAGTGTGTGTATATATATATATATATATATATATATATATATATATAGGATATGTGTGTATATGTGTATTTAAATATGTATATTCATATTACAAGTTCTAATGAATGCTGAAGTAAAGTTATTCCTTCTCGTGTGCTGGTCGCTCTGTTGATAAAGCTCTAGTTCGGCCGTGACGAGATGGTCTCAGATCCTCACGAGGAGTCCAAGTGTTTATTCTTTCCCCATCGCGGACAGAATAAAGTGAAAATCGACCCCTGGTCTGCACAGGGCCCTGTCACAATGGATAGTATACAGGAAGCTAAGTGATATTTTAATTATATGCTTTGATGATATTTGCATTGCATATGCATGGGGGAATGCTTGTATTCAGAAGGGGTCGGTTACCTTGGCATCCAATAGAATTACCCTAGAGAGAGAGGGGACGTTTCTTAGGTTGGGTCTTCTCTATAACTTTGCGGCAGGCTGCCGTGAGACTACAAGAGGGATGGGACTCTTGGGTGCACGGACCACTTCCATGGCTCTCTCGGCTGGGAGGGTGTTGTGGATTCACCAAGGGAATGCTGAAGTTGACTCTGAGGGATACTGGAGTATCTTCCTTATGAAGGGGTAACCATGGTTTGGGGATGCCTGGGTTAAGTTACTCTCGGCAGATACCACTGGTACGTCTACCTTCTTGAGATAGGTTCCCTCACAACGTTTGATGACGCATTCTTTTGTGGGATGCAGTAATTTTAACAGGTTGGATACCATTCGTTTTTTTCCCTTTCTTTGCAGATAGTGGAAGGTGGAAAGGTAAGAGATCTGCAGCCTTTTCAAGGTTGCAGAAGCAGATATCGTCTTCTGTTTCTACCACATCCTACGCATGTCGCTGGGTCTATCTTGCTGGAGCCCACTCCAGTGGGAACTCGTCTGGTGCTCTTCAGTCAGTACTGGTATGGACTTGGACCAGTGAGTTACAAATGAAATCCAAAGGGGGGACATACTGGAGTTCCAGATGATACCCCGCTCTGTTTTTTCAGATAGATCTTACCGATTCTTCTCTGGAAGGGGAGGTAGTCTGCGACGCCATACCAGAGTTGTGTCGGGATCAGGACATTGTCCTGCTGTCCCTGTCGTAAAAAAAAAAAAAAAAAAGGTTTCTACTTAAGAGGTTGACCTACAAAGTGGGATCTCAGGCCTGGGATCTCCAACATGTATAATTAGAATTTAAGTGCAGTTTCATCCGCATTAAGCTTACCTGGTTTTGCTATCCAGGTTTGTCTGGTTTCACCGGAGTGATGGCAGGAAGATGGGTTTCCTTCGATAGTAAGAGTCATTGTTGTTCTGTACTGAGATGCTCTGCTGACTACGGCGAGGTCATGAAACAAGTGGTACAAATCGTGGTTTCTCTCTGACAGTTCTTCAACACAGAGAATCGCTGTCGTTCCCAACAACACAGATGTCTGCGGTGGGTATAAGATTAGATACGGAACTGTTCAGAGTTTGTTTTTTCCTGTGGAAAGAGATCTGAGGATCCAGAGTCGGATCAGATTTGCAGTGACAAACCATCAATATGTTCCGTTGCTGAAGAAGGTGGTTGCGGCCTACGAGGCCGTTTCGGTGAGCAGGTTAAATGACAAGGTTTTCATGGGACCAGTTGGACATGTGGTCCGGGTCTCACCTGCACATGCACCGGAAAATAATCCTAAGAACCGGGATATCGCTCCTGTGGTGCCTGCATTCTCACCTCTTAGAGGGTCGAAGGTTTGTGATCCAGGTTTAGATCCTGGTGTCCATACATGCAGGTCTCCAAGGCTGGGGAGCAGTCTTTCCAAGGGAAGAATTTCCAGGGGAAAAAAGGTCAAGCTGCAAAGCTTTTCGGCTATAAGCATTCTTGAATTAAGTGCTATTTTCAACGAATATCTTCTTCGAGATCTGCTCGTTTTAGTTCTGTCGGACGACTTAACGGCAGTGGCGTAAGTAAGCCGCTAGGACGGAACAAGGAGCGACGACGCAATAGCAGAAGCCGCATAAGTTTTCCGCTGAGCGGAAGGGCAGGAAAACGCTATATTAGCAGTCTTCGGTCCGGATGTAGCCGACGGAGAAATAGATTTCCTCTGCAGCTGCGATCTCCATCCGGGAGAAATGTAGTCGTCATCGAGAAGTCTTCACAGAAGTGACAAGTCTTTGAGGAGTGCCTCAATTGGACAGGATGGCGTCTCGCCTCAGCGAGAGACCTTAAGGATAGTGGTCCAGGTCAAGGAACACTCAAGCTATAGCTGTAGCCACCCTCGTGACACCTTGGGGGTTTTCAGTAGGTCTATATGTCCCCTCCACTTTCACTCTTTCCGAAGGTGATACACATAAGAAGAACAAAGGTTCAGGCGATACTCATTGTTCCGGTCTAGTCAAGGATAGCTTGGTATCCAGATCTTCAAGACTTGTTCATAGATGATCCGTAGCCTTTTTTCTCCTACGAGAGGACCTGTTGCAGCAGGGACTGGCAGTGTATCAAGACTTACTGTGGCTGCGGTTGACGGCTGGGCGTTTGTGCGCCATATCCTAGCCCAAAAGGGTATTTCGGGTGACGTAATTTCCACTTTGCTTCAAGCTAGGAAAGGAGTAACGGTGAAGCTTTACCTACATATTTGGAGAAAGTAGGTGTCTTGGTGTGAATCCTGGAAGGCTCCTACGGAAAAATTTCAACTGGGTCGTTCTTCACCATTCTTGGCAAGCAGGTGTGGATGCAGGCCTAAAGTTAGGCTCCATTTCTGTACAATTTTCGGCCTTATAAATTTTTCTTTCACACAAGAATCGGCCACCTTTCCGGAAGTCCAGACTTTTGTGAAAGGAGTGCTGCACATCCACCCTCTGTTTGTGCCTCCACTGGCAGTGTGGGTCCTTAACGTGGTGTTGCAGTTTCTTATTGTCACAATAGTTGAAACCTTTATGAAAGGTTGTGTTGAAATTTCTGTCTTGGCTGGTGGTCATGTTATTGGCCTTGGCGTCCGCAAAGCGGGTGTCGGAAGTGGCGGCTTTGTCTCACAAGAGCCCCTATTTGATCTTCCATGTGGTTAGAGCGAAATTGAGAACTAGGAAAATAGTTCTGCCAAAAGTGTTTTCTGTGTTTCACAGGACCCTGCCTATTTAGATGCCTGTGGTTCCTTAAGCATTGGCTGATACAAAGTCTCTCGATGTAGTCAGGGCTTTGAATATTTATGTCGTCAGATCGTCTCAGATTGGGGAAACATAGGCTCTGTTTGTCCGGTTGGCTCCCTGCACATTAAGGGCGCCTGTTTTTTATCCAGTCTGCTACACGCTGGATCGGTGATACGATTCGACATGCTCGTTCTACGGCTGGATTGCCGTTACCGATGTCGGGGGAGACCCATTCTACTAGGAAGATGGGCTCTCCTGGGGCGCATGCTCGAGGAGTCTCGGCGGTTCAACTTTGCCGAGCGGCTACTTGGCTGGGTTCAAACACTTTTGCTAAGTCATACATGTTTGATACCTTGGCTGAGGAGGACCTCATGTTTGCTCAATCGATGCTGCAGAGTCGTCCGCACTCTCCCGCCGGTCTGGAGCTTTAGTATAAACCCCATGGTCCTTACAGCATCCCCAGCATCCTCTAGGACGTATGAGAAAATAGGATTTTAATACCTACCGGTAAATCCTTTTCTCTTAGTCCGCAGAGGATGCTAGGCGCCCGTCCCAGTGTGTACTGTATATGCAGTTTTGGTTATGGTTACACTCTTGTAGTGTTTCTTTTTAGTCATGCTGTTGCTGACGTTGTTCATGCCATGGCATGCGGTATCTTATTAGTGGTTGGGTTGACACACAGGTTGTGTTACATATTTTCTCAGCATGTGGCTGTGTATTTTTCATGCCGTTGGCTGGTGTTCTATTGAATGCCACTTTCTGCGGCATGTTTGAGGTGTGAGCTGGTATGACACTCACCGTGTTTAAACAATAAATTCTTTCCTCGAAATGTCCGTCTCCCTGGGCACAGTTTTCTAACTGGAGTCTGGAGGAGGGGCATAGAGCGAGGACTCAGTTCACACCCATTCAAAGTCTAATAGTGTGCCCATGTCTCCTGCGGATCCCGTCTATACCCCATGGTCCTTACGGAGTCCCCAGCATCCTCTACGGACTAAGAGAAAAGGATTTACCGGTAGGTATTATTGTTTTTCACTGCACTCCTGAATTTTTACAGTATACAAAACAGGGTAAGTGTATTAATTTTCACAGCACCCTAGAATTATTACAGCATACAAGACAGGGCCAGTGTACATTTATTTTACTACACCCCTGAATTTTTACAGCATACAGGGCCAGTGTAATGTTATTTTTAACAGTAGCACCCCTATATTTTACAGCATACCGGAGCAGTGTGCCTTTAATTTTTTACAACTGCACCCCTACATTTTTACAACATACAGGGCCAGTGTAATGTTCATTTCTCTTACGTCCTAGAGGATGCTGGGGCTCCATATTAGTACCATGGGTATAGACTGGTCCACCAGGAGACATTGGCACTTTAAGAGTTTAATAGTGTGGGCTGGCTCCCCCCCTCTATGCCCCCCTACCAGACTCCGTTTAGAAAATGTGCCCTGAGGAGCCGGTCACAGCTAGGGGAGCTCTACAGAGCTTCTTTAGTAAAGTTTATTCAGAGTTTGTTATTTTACAGGGAGCCAACAGCCTCCCTGCATCGAGGGACTGAGGGGGGGGGGAGCAGTGTCCGCCCTGCGGGGTCTGAGCCACTGTCTCTGCTGACTGGACACTGAGCTCCAGAGGGGATAGATCGCTCCCTGCCACAGGGGAAAGCTCACCCCGGCAGCATGCCGCCACCCCCTTGCAGCGTTGAAGTGTGGCGAGTGAGTCATCTGCTTCCTAACAAGCAGGGAGCCGATGTGAAGATGGCGGCTACAGGGTGGGAGTGCAGTACTAACTGCGCTCCGGGGGCTCAGCGGTACTTGGTGCGGCGCTGTGAGGGGCGCCCTGAGCTGGCGCCTTAACCCTACACTGACCAGAAAGCCTGTTGGGGTCCTCGGATCTCAGCCAGCACAAAATCCTCAGGCTAGTATAATCTTGGAAGAGCGGAAAGACAGCGCCATTAATGGGGCGGAGCTTCTCAGAGCGGACCCAGCAGCGTTCAGCACAATTTTCCTGCCTGCAGACACGCTGCCTGTGGAAGCAACTCCAGCTGTCTGTACGGTACCAGGGGGTTGTAGAAGGGATGGGAGGCTGTGTATAGACTGTGTCACCTATTAAGGGACACAGTCAGCGCTGGTTAAGGGTCTCCCTATACCTATATAGCGCTTTGTGTGGGTTGGCTCCAATCTCTGTGTCTCTCTGCTATTCTTGGGGGGGGGGAATTCTATCTGCCCTGTACCCTGTGTGTATGTGGGGTGTACAAGCAAACATGTCTAGAGACTCTGTCTCATATACTGCAGAGGATTTATCTTCTCAGGATGATCTTATCCCATGTAATGAGGATTGCACTGTTGTAGCGCAGATCCCAGCTAGAGAACCGGAGTAGATAGCCTCTCTTAGGGGGGCTATTTCTCAGATTTCTGAAAGGGTTGCAAGGACTGAGCATGCAACTCAGGTATTGCAGTCCACTATGGCAGTATGGTCCGATACTGCTCCCTCGGGGCCCCCTGCGGTACTTTCTCACAAACGTGCTCTTGCCCAAATTATGCAGGATGACACGGATACCAATTCTGACACAGCAGACGGTGATGGGAATGTATCGAGGGGGACGGCATCACTTGCTAAGAGGGTGCAGTTGATGATTGAGGCCAAGCGGGATATGTGTCACATATTTCTGACACACCTCCTGAGCAGGTTGAGGAGGCTTTTTTTTTCACAGACAGTAAGAAAGCCCCTCTCACCTTCCCGGCTTCTACGTAATTAAATGCAATATTCGAAAAAGACTGGGAAAACCCCTGGAAAAATAATTCCAGATCCCTAAAAGGGTTCTGGTGGCTTATCCCTTCCTGGAAGACGATAGAAAAAAATGGGAGTCCCTGCCTATAGTTGACACCTCTGTCTCTATGCTGTCAAAACAGGTGGTCTAACCAGTTCCGGGATCTACCGCATTGAAAGACCCGGCAGATCAAAGTGGATGCTACGCTGAAATCCATATACACGGTTTCATGGGCGATACTTTGGCCTACTATTGCCTGTTCATGGATTTCAAAAGCTATAGCAAAGTGGTCAATCACTCTGCAGGAGGACTTGACTAAGATGGATAAAGGTGACATTGATTTATTTTTACGTAACGTACAGGATTCTGCAGGGTTCCTGGTAGATTCCATGAAGGATCTGGGTTCCATGGCTGCGGGGATCTCCTCCATGTCCATCTCAGCTCACAGGGGTCTCTGGCTGCGCCAATGGTCTGCGGACCCAGAATCCAGGAAAAGTGTGGAGAACCTACCCTATACAAGTCAGGCTCTGTTTGGGGAGGCGCTGGATGCGTGGATTGCCACGGCTACCGTGGGTAAGTCTCCTTTTCTCCCCTCAGCTGCATTGGCTACGAAGAAGCCTTTTACTCCCAACACGTCACAGTCCTTTCGGCCCGCTAGGCCTAGAAAGAATAAGCCCTCTCACACCTTCTTTAGAGGTGGTCATGCCAAATCCAAAAAGCCTGCTCGCGCAGATTCCCAGGACCAGAAGCCTGCTTCTGGTACCTCAAAGTCCTCAGCATGATGGTGGACCGCAAAGCCTGGAGGTAGGTCAGGTGGGAGCAAGACTCCGGCATTTCAGCCACGTCTGGGTGTCGTCTGACCTGGACCCCTGGATACAGTATATTGTGTCTTGGGGTTACAGGCTGGAGTTTCAAACTCTCCCACCTCACCGATTCTTCAAATCAGGATTGCCGACAGACAGAGTTATTCTACTGGACGCTATCCGAAAGTTGATGGTGTCAGAGGTCATTGTTCCAGTTCCACCTCATCAGTTGAACAAAGGTTACTATTCGAACCTTTTTGTGGTACCGAAGCCGGATGGTTCAGTCAGGCCAATTCTGAACTTGAAATCTTTGAACCCTTACCGCAGGGACTTCAAATCAAAATGGAGTCTCTGAGGGCGGTGATCTCAGGTCTGGAGGAGTTCCTGGTGTCCCTGGACATCAAGGATGCGTACCTCCACATTCCCATTTGGTCGCCACATCAGGCTTATCTCACGTTTGCACTGTCAGACGATCACTATCAGTTTCAGGCATTGCCGTTCAGTCTCTCCATGGCACCGAGGGTGTTCACCAAGGTGATGGCAGAGATGATGGATCTCCTCCGCAAGCAGGCGGTGAACATAATTCCATATTTGGATGATCTGTTGATCAAGGCATCGTCCAGGGAGAAGTTATTAAGATCCATTGCTCTCACAACACATCTACTCAAGGAGCACGGTTGGATCCTGAACCTTCCGAAGTCTCATCTGGAGCCGACAAGCAGGCTGTCTTTCCTGGGGATGATCCTCGACACGCAGGTGCAGAGGGTGTTTCTACCGGTGGAGAAAGCATTGGTGATTCAAACAATGGTCCGGGATGTCTTGAAGCCTGCCCGGGTATCGGTTCATCAGTGCATCTGCCTTCTGGGGAAGATTGTTGCCTCCTACGAGGCTCTGCAGTACGGAAGGTTTCATGCTCGGTCCTTTCAGCTGGATCTCTTGGACCAATGGTCGGGAATCTCACCTACATATGCACCAGAGGATACGTCTGTCACCGAAAGCCAGGATTTCGCTCCTCTGGTGGCTACAACTACCACACCTTCTGGAGGGCCAAAGGTTCGGAGTTCAGGACTGGATCCTTCTAACCACGGATGCAAGTCTTAAGAGGTTGGGGAGCAGTCGATCAGGGGGAAACCGTCCAAGGAAGGTGGTCAAGTCAAGAATCCCTTCTCCTGATAAACATCCTGGAGCTAAGAACCATATACAACAGTCTTCTTCAAGCAGCACACCTTCTGCAGGATCGGGCTGTTCAGGTGCAGTTGGACAATGTGACCACAGTGGCCTACATGAACCGACAAGGCAGAACGAAGAACAGGGCTGCAATGTCAGAGGGTACAAGAATCCTCCTCTGGGCAGAAAGGCACACTGTAGTGATGTCCGTAATCTTCATTCTGGGAGTAGACAACTGGGAAGCGGACTTCCTCAGTAGACACGATCTCCATCCAGGGGAGTGGGGCTTCCACCCGGAGGTGTTCGGATAGGTATCCGGTTGCTGGGGGTTTCCTCACATAGACATGATGGCCTCCCGCCTCAACAAGAAGCTGCGGAGGTACTGTTCCAGGTCGAGAGACCCACAGGCAGTGGCGGTGGACGCACTAGTAACACCGTGGGTGTTCACGGCAGTGTATGTGTTCCCTCCACTTCCTCTTATTCCAAAAGTTCTACAACTTGTAAAAAGAACAAAGGTTCTGGCAATCCTCATTGCTCCAGAATTGCCTTGGGCTTGGTATGTGGATCTGCTGGATCTACTGCTGGAAGATCCAAGGCCCCTACCTCTTCGGTAGGATCTTCTACTGCAAGGGCTGTTCGCTTATCAAGACTTACCACGGCTACGTTTGACGGCATGGCGGTTGAGCACCAGATCTTAGCCCGGAAGGGTATTCCGAATGAGGTTATTCCTACTCTGATACAGGCTAGGAAGGGGGTAACGTCTAAGCATTACCATCGAATTTGGAAAAAAATAGATTTTAATACCTACCGGTAAATCCTTTTCTCTTAGTCCTAGAGGATGCTGGGGATGCTTCAAGAACCATGGGGTTTATACCAAAGCTCTAGAATGGGCGGGAGAGTGCGGATGACTCTGCAGCACCGATTGACCAAACAAGAGGTCCTCCTCAGCCAGGGTATCAAACTTGTAAAACTTTGCAAAGGTGTTTGATCCCGGCCAAGTAGCAGCTCGGCAAAGCTGTAATGCCAAAACCCCTCGGGCAGCCGCCCAGGATGAGCCCACCTTTCTGGTAGAATGGGCTTTCACCGATTTCGGTAACAGCAATCCTGCCGTAGAATTAGCCTACTGAATCGTATTACAGATCCAGCTTGCAATAGTCTGCTTGGCAGCAGGAGTCCCAATCTAGTTGGCGACATAGATTTTCAAAGCTCTGACCACATCGAGAGACTTTGATTCCGCCAAGGCGTCAGTAGCCACTGGCACCACAATAGGCTGGTTTACGTGAAACGACGAAACCACTTTTGGCAGAAATTGCTGACGAGTTCTCAACTCCGCTCTATCTGCATGGAAGATTAAATAGGGGCTTTTGTGAGACAAAGCCGCCAATTCAGACACCCGCCTTGCGGATGCCAAGGCCAACAGCATGACTACTTTCCAAGTAAGGAATTTCAACTCAACCTTATGCAAAGGTTCAAACCAATGAGATTGCAGGAACTGCAACACCACATTAAGATCCAGTGGCGGAACTAGCGAGCGGTTGGCCCAGGTGCGACAAAATGCTTTGCCCCCCCCCCCCCCCCCATCCCATTCAAGTCCATCCCCTCACCCCTGGAGAGGATCTGGTGAGGGGGACCTGCTCAGGGCCAGAGAAATGGATACCTAGCAACAGTGCCGTAACTAGACATTTTAGCACTGTGTGCAAGAAACGGCATCGGAGCCCCACCTGTGCATGCAAAACAGGGGCAGTGCGCGCCGTAGGCGTGCGCAAAAATACATAGTGGCGTGGCTTCGTGGGGAAGGGGTGTGGCCACAAAATAATACCAATTCATAAAACGGTGCACAGTAGTCTCCATTATTCAAATGACGCCGCACAGTAGCACCACTACACCAGGTAGAGACCCTTTTACACCTTACGGCGGACAGATTCCTCTTTTTACACATTATGGCAGACAGCGTCCCCTTTTTACACATAACGGCAGACAGCGTGCACTTTTTACACATAACGGCAGACAGCGTGCCTTTGTTACACATAGCGGCAGACAGTGTACACTTTTTACACATAACGGCAGACAGCGTCCCCTTTTTACACATTACGGCAGACAGCGTACACTTTTTACACATAACGGCAGACAGCATCCCCGTTTTTACACATTACGGCAGACAGCGTCCCCTTTTTACACATTACGGCAGACAGCGTACACTTTTTACACATAACGGCAGACAGCGTGCCCTTGTTACACATTACGGCAGACAGCGTCCCCCTTTTTACACATTGCGGCAGGCAGATTCCCCATTTTTACATATAGCGGCAGGCAGATACCCCATTTTTACACATAGCGGCAGGCATATTCCCCATTTTTACACATAGCGGCAGGCAGATTCCCAATTTTTACACATTGCGGCAGGCAGATTCCCCATTTTTACACATAGCGGCAGGCAGATTCCCCATTTTTACACATTGCGGCAGGCAGATTCCCCATTTTTACACATTGCGGCAGGCAGTCCCAAGAAAGACAGAAAGAAAGAAAGAAAGGAAGGAAGAAAGGAAGGAAGGAAGAAAGAAAGATTATACTTACCCTCTCCGCTGGCTCAGGCTCCTCGGTGCAGCTTCTGACGATTCCCGGGCAGGAGAGGAGGAGGAGGAGGGAGGTGGAGGAGGGAGCTGCAGCAGCGCTGTGTTATTGATGAGGCGCTGCTGCTGCTGCCCCTCTGCTTCACTATAGGCTGTTCTCGGAAGACAACCTATAGTGAAGCAGAGGGCCAGCAGCAGCAGCGCCTCCACCAGTAACAAAGCGCTGCTGCGGCTCCCTCCTCCACCTCCCTCCTCCACCTCCCTTCTCCTCCTTACCCCGTGCCCACTGCGCTCCTCTCCGACTCCTGTGTCCTGCGGGCGGCTGTGTGCTGCGGGCAGCGGTTGCCCGCAACACACAGCAGCATGTAATGAGTCAGTTTGACTCATTACATGCTTTGGCCCCCTGAACAGAGGCGGGCCCCAGTACAACGCACTGGTTGCACTGGCGGAAGTTCCGCCTCTGTTAAGATCCCATGGTGCCACTGGTGGGCACAAAGGGAGGTTGGATGTGCAGCACGCCCTTCACGAAGGTCTGAACTTCTGGAAGGGAGGCCAATTCTTTCTGAAAGAAAATCGATAAGGCCGAAATATGTACTTTAATGGAGCCTAACTTCAGGCCCGCATCCACACCTGCTTGCAAAAAATGGAGTAAACGCCCCAGCTGAAATTTTCCGTAGGAGCCTTCTTGGATTCACACCAAGACACATGTTTTCTCCAAATACGGTGGTAATGCTTCGCCGTTACCTCTTTTCTAGCCTGAAGTAGTGTGGGAATGACTTCACTGGGAATACCCTTTCGGGGTAGGATTTGGCATTCAACCGCCATGCCATCAAATGCAGCCACGGTAAGTCTTGATACACGCACGGTCCTTGCTGTAACAGGTCCTCTCGTAGAGTAAGAGGCCAGGGATCTTCTATGAGTAATTCTTGAAGATCTGGATACTAAGCCCTCCTTGGCCAGTCCGGACAAATGAGGATCGCCTGAACCTTTGTTTTTCTTATGATCTTTATCACCTTCGGAATGAGCGGAAGTGGAGGGAACACATAGACCGACTGAAACACCCATGGTGTCACCAGGGCATCCACCGTTATTGCTTGAGGTTCCCTCGACCTGGAACAATATCTCTGAAGACTTGTTGAGGCATGACGCCATCATGTCTATTTGAGGAATTCCCCAACGACTTGACACTTCTGCAAAGACCTCTTGATGAAGACCCCACTCTCCTGGATGGAGATCGTGTCTGCTGAGGAAGTCTGCTTGAATGTTTCTCCACCCAGCGAAGAACTTTTGTGGCCTCCGCCATCGCCGCTCTGCTCTTTGTTCCGCTCTGGCGGTTTATGTACACCACTGCTGTTACGTTGTCTGACTGAATCAAGACGGGCAGACCGCGAAGAAGATGTTCCGCTTGTCGAAGGCCGTTGTAAATGGCCCTTAATTCCAGAATGTTTATGTGCAAACAAGCTTCCTGGCTTGACCATTTTCCCTGGAAATTTTTCCCCTGTGTGACTGCTCCCCAGCCTCGGAGACTTGCATCTTTGGTCACCAGGATCCAATCCTGAATCCCGAACCTGCACCCCTCTAGGAGGTGAGAACTGTGCAGCCACCACAGGAGAGAGATTCTGGTCCTGGAAGATAGGATTATTTTCCGGTGCATGTACAGGTGAGACCCGGACCACTTGTCCAACAGGTCCCACTGAAACACTCTGGCATGGAACCTGCCAAACTGAATGGCCTCGTAGGCCGCCACCATCTTCCCCAGCAACCGAGTGCATTGAAGAATCGACACTCTTGCCGGTTTCAGAATCTGTTTTACCATGTTTTGTATTTCCATAGCCTTTTCCACTGGAAGAAAAACTCTCTGTAATTCTGTATCCAGAACCATACCCAAGAACGACAGTCGTGTCGTCGGAACCAACTGTGACTTTGGCAAGTTCAGGAGCCAACCATGTTGCTGCAGAATTGTCAGTGAGAGCGTGACGCTTTTCAGTAATTGCTCCTTGGATCTCGCCTTTATCAGGAGATCGTCCAAGTATGGGATAATTGTGATTCCCTGCTTGCGCAGGAGAACCATCATTTCCACCATAACCTTGGTGAAAATCCTCGGAGCCATGTACAAGCCCTAATGGCAACATCTGAAATTGGTAATGACAATCCTGAACAGCGAACCTCAGGTAAGCCTGATGTGGAGGATATATGGGAACGTGTAAGTAGGCATCCTTTATGTCGACTGACACCATAAAATCCCCCTCCTCCAGACTGGAGATCACTGCTCGGACAGATTCCATCTTGAATTTGAATTTCTTTAGATAGAAATTGAAGGATTTTAGGTTAAAAATCGGTCTGACTGAGCCATCCGGCTCCGGGACCACGAACAGGCTCGAATAAAAGCCTTCTCCCTGTTGCGACGGGGGTAGCGTGACAATGACATGATTTTGACACAGCTTTAGTATTGCAGCGCATACTACCTCCCTTTCTGAAAGAGAAGCTGGCAAGGCCGATTTAAAAAATCGGTGAGGGGGCACGTCTTGAAACTCCAATTTGTACCCTTGGGCTTCTATTTCTAATACCCAAGGATCCAGGGCCGA
The DNA here is from genome assembly GCF_028390025.1 of Pseudophryne corroboree. NCBI lineage: Eukaryota > Metazoa > Chordata > Amphibia > Anura > Myobatrachidae > Pseudophryne > Pseudophryne corroboree. The sequence continues at coordinate 850,346,025 of NC_086445.1, forward strand.
GCGAACCCTGACCTGACTGTGAAGAGATGGAGACGTTCCCCCACCAGTGCGGACTCCCGCAGAGGAGCCCCAGCGTCATGCGGTGGATTTTGTAGAAGCCGGGGAGGACTTCTGCTCTTGGGAACTTGCCACAGCCTGTGACCTTTTCCCCTTTCCTCTTCCTCTCGTAGCAAGGAAGTAAAACCCTCGTCCTTTTTTTTTATTTATTGGGCCGAAAGGACTGCATCTGATAGTGGGGCATTTTCTTTTGTTGTGCAGGCACATAAGGTAGAAATGATGACTTACCCGCGGTAGCCGTAGATACCAGGTCAGTGAGGCCGTCACCAAACAAGACACTACCGTTAAACGGCAGAGACTCCATAGTCGTCTTAGAGTCAGCATCAGAATTCCATTGATGAATCCACAATGCCCTCCTAGCCGAGACTGCCATGGCATTGGCCCTTGATCCCAAAAGGCCAATATCCCTCGCAGCCTCCTTTAGATAGGCTGCAGCGTCCCTGATATGACCAAGTGTCAAGAGCATGCTATCCCTGTCCAGGGACTCTATCTCAGATGACAAGTTATCTGCCCACTTTTCAATAGCGCTACTCACCCATGCCGATGCAACGGCAGGTCTGAGCAGCGTACCTGTAGTGACATAAATAGATTTTAGTGTATTTTCCTGCTTACGATCCGCAGGATTCTTTATGGCTGCCTCGATAGAGCTTTGTCCCCCGTGGGGGTCGACTCCCACTTATCCCTGTCCCCAGAGGGGAATGGATATGCCACCGGAATTCTCTTGGGAACCTGTACTTTCTTGTCAGGATTTTTCCAAGCTTTTTCAAAAAGTGCGTTCAGTTCATGAGAGGGAGAAAACGTTACCTCAGGTTTCTTTCCCTTAAACATGCAGACCCTAGTATCAAGAACAGCAGGGTCTTCTGTAATATGTAATACGTCTTTTATCGCCACAATCATGTACTGAATGCTTTTAGCCAGTTTAGGATTCAATCTGGCATCACTATAGTCGACACTGGAATCAGAGTCCGTGTCGGTATCTGTATCCCGCTATCTGGGTAAGTGAACGCTTCTGTGACCCCAAGGGGGTCTGTACTTGTGATAATGCATCCTCCATGGATTTCCTCCATGTCTGGTTCTGATACTCAGATTTATTTAATCTCTTATTCAAGCGAGTCACGTTTGCATTCAAAACACTCAACATATTTACCCAATCAGCCGTCGGCGGTGCCGACACGGTCACTCCCACAGTCTTTTCTGCTTCCCCTCCAGCCTCCTCCTGGGAAGAGCACTCAGCCTCAGACATGTCGACACATGCGTACCGACACCCACAACCACACTGGGGCTATAGGGGACAGACCCACAGCAAAGCCTGTTAGAGAAACACAAAGGGAGTTTTGCCAGTTCACAACCCAGCGCCTATCCCGGTACTGAAAGTATTAAACAATGCCTCAGACCTGTTAGCGCTTTTATATATATATAAATCAGCACCAAAATACTGTGCCCCCCCGTTTTGCACCCTGTTACTTGTACAGCAGTGTAGGAGGTCAGGACCAGCATCTCTGCAACTCTGTGAAGAGAAAATGGCGCTGATTAGAGCTGTGAGGGCTAAGCCACGCCCCCTCGATGGCGCGCTTCCGCCCCGCTATTTTTCAAATTTTGTATACTGGCGGGGGTATGGTATTTAGTGCTCAGGCACTATAAGCCTCTTTTGCCAGATTATTATTGAGGATTCATGCTGCCTAGGGCGCCCCCCCCTGCGCCCTGCACCCTGTAGTGCCGCTGTGTGTGTGGGAGCATGGCGCGCAGCGTGGCGCTGTGCGGTACCTCAAAGCCGTTACTGAAGTCTATTGATCTTCTTCTACTCACCCGTCTTCTGACTTCTGGCTCTGCAAGGGGGGTGACGGCGCGGCTCCGGGAACGAGCATCTAGGCGTACCTAGCGATCAGACCCTCTGGAGCTAATGGTGTCCAGTAGCCTAAGAAGCAGAGACTTGAAACTCACAGAAGTAGGTTTGCTTCTCTCCCCTCAGTCCCACGATGCAGGGAGCCTGTTGCCAGCAGGTCTCCCTGAAAATAATAAACCTAACATAAGTCTTTTTCTGAGAAACTCTGGAGAGCCTCTCAGTGTGCATCCAGTCTCACTGGGCACAGAATATAACTGGAGTCTGGAGGAGGGGCATAGAGGGAGGAGCCAGTTCACACCCATTTAAAGTATTAAAGTGCCCATGTCTCCTGCGGATCCCGTCTATACCCCATGGTTCTTGAAGCATCCCCAGCATCCTCTGGGACGTATGAGAAAGTATGTGTCTTGGTGTGAATCCAAGAAGTTTCCTGTAGTGGAGTTTCAACTTAGACGGTTTCTCCTTTTCTTGCAAGCAGGTGTGGATTTGGGCCTTAGATTGGGCTCCAACAAGGTCCAGATTTTGGCCTTATCCATTTTCTTCCAGAAACAATTGGCTGTCCTCCCTGAGGTTCAGACCTTTTTGAAAGGGGTTCTGCACATCCATCCCCCTTTTGTGGTGCCAACGGCACTATGGGATCTGTATCTGGTTTTGCATATGGGCATAGAGGGAGGAGCCAGCCCACACTATTAAACTTTTAAAGTGCCAATGGCTCCTGGTGGACCCGTCTATACACATGGTACTAATATGGACCCCAGCATCCTTTACGGACTACAAGAAAAGGATTTATTGGTAGGTAATTAAAATCCTGTTTTAACAGCAGCACCCTTATATTTAACAGCATACAGGAGCAGTGTGCTTTTAATTTTTAACAACTCCATCCCTGATTTTTTTTTACAGCATACAGGGCCAGGGTAGTATTATTTTACTAGCAGCACCCCTATATTTTACAGCACACAGAAGCAGTGTGCTTTTAATTTTTAACAACTGCACCCCTGTATTTTGTATAGCATACAGGGCCATTGTTATGTTAGTTTAACAGCAGCACCCCTATATTTTACAGCATACAGGAGCAGTGTGCTTTTAATTTTTAACAACTCCATCCCTTAATTTTTATAGCATTCAGGGCCAGGGTAATGGTATTTTAACGGCAACACCCCTATATTTTACAGCATACAGGAGCAGTGTGCTTTTAATTTTTATCAACTGCACCCCTGAATTTTTACAGCATACAGGGCCAGTGTAATGTTATTTTAACAGCAGCACCCAAATACATACAGGAGCAGTGTGCTTTTAATTTTTAACAACTGCACCCCTGAATTTCTACAACATGCAGGGCCAGCAGCACCCCTATATTTTACAGCATACAGGAGGAGGACAGTGCTCCGGCACAATGTACAACACTGTGACAGCCAGGACAGAAACACTCATGTACAGCTGCAGCACCCAGCCATAACAGCACATGAAACAGCAGTGACAACCAGGACAGCACCTTTAACACAGCACAGGTACACCACAGGGACTGCTGCAGCACCCCTACAGAGCACACACTAACCCCACCCAACGCCACCACCCACAGAGATCGACCGAGGTCTGTCTCATACACTCTCCAAGTCCGGAGTGAAAATAACGGCGACGCATGGCTGTTTATATGGAGCCCAAAACCCGTGGGAATCCGACTGCGGGATGACGTTTTGCCTCGTTCTGGTTTCCGAGTCTTGCGGGTGGTCCCGAGCCAGACTCTGATCCGGGCTCGGAACGGTATGTTCGGGGGGTTCGGTTCTCTGGGAACCGAACCCACTCATCTCTAATACATATTTGTATATATGTGTGTGTGTGTGTGTGTGTGTGTGTGTGTGTGTGTGTGTGTGTGTGTGTGTGTGTGTATATATATATATATATATATAGTAACATAGTATCTAAGGTTGAAAAAAAAACAATTGTCCATCGAGTTCAACCTATTTGTGGTCTCCTATGCACGATTATTTTGTATAAAATTTTGACTGAAGTTGATGACTGCCGTTACGTTTTACCCCTCTATTTTATAATAACCATAGTGCGTGACTATGCCCTGTAACCCTGGATATCCTTATCCATTGGGAATTTATCTAACCCATTCTAAAAGGTGTTGACTAAGTCGGGCATTACAACTTCCTCAGTCAGGGAATTCCAAACACGTATCGTCCTTACCGTAAAAAAGCCTTTACGCCGTATTGTGCGGAATCTCCTCTCCTCTAACCTGAACGAGTGTCCACGAGTTATCTGTGTTGATCTAACCAAAAACAGGTCCTGCGCAAGATCTGTTTATTGTCCCCTTACATATTTGTAAATGTTGATCATGTCCCCTCTTAATCTCTTTTCCAGTGTAAACATGCCTAGTCTTGCAAGCCTTTCCTCGTATTCCAGCATCTCCATACCCTTAATTAGTTTGGTCGCCCGCCTTTGAACCTTTTCTAGCTCCAGGATATCCTTTTTGTAGTAAGGTGCCCAGAATTGTACACAGTATTCAAGGTGTGGCCTCACAAGTTATTTATATAACGGGAATATAATACTCTCGTCCCTAGCATCAATTCCCCGTTTTATGCATGCTAATATCTTATTAGCTTTCTTTGCTGCAGTCCTACTTTGGGCACTACTGCTTAGTTTGCTATCTATGAGGACACCTAAGTCCTTTTCCAGTACAGAATCCCCTAATTTTACCCCATTTAGTAGGTAGGTGTTATTTTTGTTCTTGTTACCACAGTGCATTATCTTACACTTGTCTGTATTGAAGCGCATTCTCCATTCCGCTGCCCAAGCTTCTAATTTAACTAAGTCGTTCTGAAGCAACTCAGCATCCCCCTCCGCATTTATAACTTTACACAATTTGATATCATCTGCAAAAATTGACACCATGCTCTCTAGACCTTCTGTTAGGACGTTAATGAAAATATTGAGCAATAGCGGTCCTAATACTGAGCCTTGCGGCACACCACTTAGCACTTCAGTCCAAGTTGAAAAAGATCCATTAACCACAACGCGCTGCTCCCTATTATCTAACCAGTTTTTGACCCAAGTGCATATTGTGCTTCCTAGCCCTGATTCTTGTAGCTTGTAGATAAGTCTCATGTGTGGTACAGTGTCGAATGCTTTGGCAAAATCTATCTATCTATATATACAACAAAGAATTCTCATGGGAGCTAAACCACCACAAATATCACAGATTACAATAAAAAATTGTTTATTCATAAAATTAATAGTAAATACTATAGTATTATCATAAAAGCGTCCATGACGTAGATGGATAGGAATTCTTACTTAAGGTCATATACATCAATTGAACAACAATACATTAATTAGCAGTAGTCTGGTGAGTTATTATTTGATGATATCTGCAATTAGGTAAGATATAAATTCTTCAATCAGAGAGTTCAGATGTATGATCTAATCCACAAACTCGTAGAAACCCTTATATATGTAAATATAATATGTGTGTGTGTGTGTGTGTGTGTGTGTGTGTGTGTGTGTATATACAGTGTATATATATATATATATATATATATATATATATATATATATATTGTGACAAGAACACTGGGATAGTGTTTGAGGGCAGGTATGTTTGTCCCAGGTTCTTGTCTTACATGTTTTAGAAAATGGAAACTTCTAGGAAAAATGCTTTTGTTTTGTCAGAACCTTTTCAGTTTGCTGTAAAAGCTGGGTAAAGGCTCTGAGAGAGAGATAAGGCTAATTCTAGACATTGGGCCCAGTTCGGGTCTTTGGCCTCACAGAGGGCTAATCAGGGTTTCAGCTGTGTAAGAGTGTTATAGGGCTGCTAGCCTGATTAGTATGAGAGACTGCCTGGGAAGACTGGAGGGATCTGTGTGAGAGAAACACGCTTCCTGATACAAGTGAGCTATACAGTGTTTACTGGAGAACTCTGTGTTTTTGTTTAGTGATAGTTAGGAACATCTTGTGTTTAGTTAGTGCCGGACAGGCAAGGTATTTTCTTTTGGTGTTTGTTTTATTTTCTGTTTCAATAAAACTGGCCGGGGCCAGTTGTACCAGACACTGGACTTGTGTTGTTCCTCAGCTGCTGCGTGCTGCCATATTCCCCAGGAAGAGGCGCCTTGCACCCCTACAGTGTTACAACTTGGTGGAGAATGCGAGCATGCCGTTCTGCGCATAAGTGAAAGCAGCAGCTTTGTGAGGCCTGCAGAAAACGGTGGTTTATGCAGATACAGCCCAGTGGGAAGTTACTGAGACTCACCCCTGAGGGTTTGATATATGTCCTGGGTGAAAGCAGCTACAAAGCCGCCTGAAAAATCTGTCGACATGGAGGATCTGCTTAAAGCCTTGCTGCAAGCTACAGCGGCTCAGCAGGAGGCCAACAGACAGCAGCAGGTGGCAATGGAGGAAAATAGGAGACAGCAGCAGGTGGCTATTGACGAACTTTACAGGCAACAGCGTCAGGATAGAGAGGCCTTAGCAGAAGTGGTGCAGAGCCTTGCAGCCCGGATTGGAGATGTGGCCGTCAGTGCTCCGACCAGCTCTAGTTCTATACGGGCCAGTCACTTCCTGCAGAAAATGACAGAGGCTGATGATGTGGAGGCCTACCTGACCACGTTTGAAAGGACTGCCGAGCGTGAGAACTGGCTGAAAGCGCAGTGGGCCAGTCTGCTGGCACCTTTTTTGTCAGGCGAGCCCCAAAAAGCGTACTTTGATTTAAGCCCTGCTGAGGCTCGGGACTATGATAAACTAAAGACTGAGATCCTGACCCGCCTGGGAGTCACGCTGTCAGTACGAGCACAACGGGTGCACCGTTGGGTGTACGCCATGGAGAAGCCTCCGCGCTCCCAGATGCACGACCTTATTCAGCTAACAAAAAAATGGCTACAGCCAGAGACATTAACTGGTCCTCAGATGGTTGAAAGAGTCGTCATGGACCGCTACTTGAGATCTTTGCCCATGGTCCTGCGCAAGTGGGTGAACCATGGAAACCCGGGTACTGCTGACCAATTAGTGGACATGGTAGAGCGGTATTTGGCAGCAGAGGAACTACTGATGACCACCCAGCAACCCATAGATCCTCGACAGCGCCCTTCAGTAAAGACTGGTAAGACTGTTCCGTGGGAAACCGTTGCTGGGCGGTTAAGAGAACGCAAGGCTGGAGAGACTGTAAACACTGGCCCTGGAGACAGGCCAATGGGGCTAGAACGGTCTATGTTGCCCAAACGGGTTGATAATCGTGTGGTTAAATGTTTTAGATGTGGTATGCCAGGTCATGTTATTGCCAATTGCCCAGTCATGCAAGAACCCATGCAATGTGATGCTGCCTTTGAATGTCGTAGAATGTCTTTCTTTGCTTGGTTAGCCTGTACTGTGGTACCTTCACCTGAGCTGGAAAAACAAATGTGTGATGTGTTCTTAGAGGGTAACCGGGTAGAGGCCTTGCTGGATTCAGGAAGTTTAGTTACCCTCGTGAAAGCTGGGTTAGTGAACCCCTTAAAGGTCCAGCAAATACCTATTGGGGTAACTTGCATACATGGGGATACCCAATATTATGTCACTGCTGAAGTAAATATAGAAACGTGTTGTGGGTCAGCAATGGTTAAAGTAGGACTGGTCCCCACCTTGGTGCATAAGGCCATAATAGGGAGGGATTTTCCTCATTTTTGGAAACTGTGGGAATCACGTTTATCAACAGATGTGAGAAGTGAAGAGCCAGTTGGTAATACCGGTGATTGTATGGATGTAAGTGTGTCTTCGGAACTTTCTGACCCTTTGCTTTTTGCCAGTTTGGCTGGGGAAGTGACAGATGGGGAGTCCAGTGAGGACCCTCTTGCTGGGAACAGAGACATAGTGGTTAGAAACGAAAGCGTGCCTGACCTGGAGGTAAAAAAGGATCTGTTTGCATCTGAACAGTTAAAGGATCCTACCTTGATAAAGGCTAGAGAGAATGTTAAGATTGTTAATGGGGAGCCTGTGGTACCAGGTGACAGGGTTACGTATCCCCACATGGCCATCTGTAATGAGCTCTTGTACCACATTGTCAAAAAGGGTGAGGATGTGGTGGAACAGCTGGTAGTACCCCAGCCTTATCGGAGAACGGTACTAGATTTAGCTCATAGTCACGTTACAGCAGGACATTTAGGGGCAGAAAAAACCACTGAAAGAGTTTTACAAAGGTTCTTTTGGCCAGGGGTTTATAAAGAAGTGTCTGAATATTGTTCTTCCTGTCCTGAGTGCCAGTATCATGCCCCTAGACCCCATTTCAGGAGCCCACTAGTTCCCATGCCTATTATAGAGGTCCCGTTTGACAGAATAGCCATGGATCTCGTGGGGCCCTTGTTGAAGTCCGCTCGGGGCCATCAGTATATCCTGGTAATAATGGACTATGCCACTCGATATCCTGAGGCTGTCTCTTTACGCACTGTCACAACCAAGGCGATAGCTAGGGAGCTGGTGCAGGTTTTTAGTAGAGTGGGAATACCAAAAGAAATTTTGACTGACCAAGGTACTCCATTTATGTCAAGGGTCATGAAAGAATTGTGCAAATTATTTAAGGTCACTCACCTCAGGACGTCCATCTACCATCCCCAAACTGACGGGTTGGTGGAAAGGTTTAATAAAACATTAAAAAGTATGTTAAAAAAGGTTGTTGAGAGAGATGGGAAAAACTGGGATTGTTTGTTGCCCTACTTGTTAATGGCCATCAGAGAAGTTCCTCAGTCCTCTACGGGGTTTTCTCCATTTGATTTGTTGTATGGTAGACACCCCAGAGGGCTGTTGGACATTGCCAAAGAGACGTGGGAAGGACAGCCCACTCCTTATAGGAGCGTTATTGAACATATAACACAAATGCAGGATAGGATTGCAGCCGTGGTACCTGTTGTCAGAGAGCACATGGAACAGGCCCAAAGTGCTCAACAGAGGGTCTATAACCGGAGTGCCAAGATACGGGAATTTGTTCCTGGAGATAGAGTTCTTGTTTTGGTACCCACTGTGGAAAGCAAATTCCTAGCTAAATGGCAGGGTCCATTTGAGATTAGGGAAAAAGTGAATGAGGTTAATTACAAAGTATACCAGCCGGGAAAGAGAAAACCAGAGCAGATCTACCATGTTAACTTAATCAAACCCTGGAAAGATAGGTTGTCTCTGTCAGCGGAGCCTTGCCCTTCGGTGTCTTCACCCCGGATGCTTCCCGCAGTGAAGGTGTCAGAGACATTATCAGCTGATCAGAACAATCAGGTTAAAGAATTTCTCATCCAAAATAGGGAGATATTTTCAGAGCTGCCTGGCCGAACGACCATAATAAAACATGACATTGTCACAGAACCAGGGGTCAGGGTTCATTTAAAGCCCTATAGGATTCCTGAAGCTCAGCAAGAAGCTATTTCTAAAGAAGTTAAAACCATGTTAGAACTTGGAGTCATAGAGGAGTCTAACAGTGAGTGGTCCAGTCCCATAGTGCTCATCCCGAAGCCCGACGGTAGCATACGCTTCTGTAATGACTTTCGTAAGTTAAATGAGGTGTCCAAGTTTGACGCATACCCCATGCCCCGTGTGGATGAGCTTGTAGAAAGGCTGGGAACAGCCAGGTTTCTCACCACGTTGGACCTGACCAAAGGTTACTGGCAAATACCTTTATCTGATAGCGCCAAAGAAAAAACAGCCTTTTCGGTTCCGGAGGGGCTGTACCAGTATAAGATGTTACCCTTTGGGTTGCATGGGGCTCCAGCAACCTTTCAACGGGCGATGGATAAAATTTTGAGGCCCCATAGAAAATATGCAGCTGCCTATTTGGATGATGTGGTAATTCACAGTACAGACTGGGGGTCCCATTTGGTTAAAGTACAAGCAGTACTGGACTCAATCAGAGAGGCAGGGTTAACTGCTAACCCAAAGAAGTGCTGCCTCGCAATGGAGGAGGTCAAATACTTGGGCTTCACCATAGGCAGAGGTCTGATTAGGCCCCAATTGAATAAAATTGATGCTATTCAAAACTGGCCTCGTCCAGTGAATAAAAAACAGGTAAGGGCTTTTTTGGGAATTACTGGGTACTATAGACGGTTTATTCCCAGTTTTGCGACCACAGCGGTGCCGTTGTCAGACCTTACCAAAGGGAAGCAGTCAAATATGGTGAAATGGAACCCTGATGCAGAAAAAGCGTTCCAAGCGTTAAAAGTGGCTTTGTGTTCACAACCGGTGTTGATAACACCAGATTTTTCAAAAGAATTTGTGGTACAGACAGATGCCTCAGAGGTAGGGATAGGTGCTGTGCTGTCCCAAACCAGAGATGGGGACGAACACCCTATCATTTATTTGAGTAGGAAACTCAATGAGCATGAAAAAAGGTATGCCATTGTGGAAAAGGAGGCTTTGGCCATTAAGTGGGCACTAGATACCTTGAGATATTACCTCTTGGGTAGACAGTTCAGACTAGTGACGGATCATGCCCCTTTAAAATGGATGTATGTAAATAGAGGCAAGAATGCTCGGGTAACTAGATGGTTTCTAGCGTTGCAGGATTTTAAGTTTACTGTCGAACATAGACCGGGAACACAATTGGCCAACGCAGATGCATTGTCTCGCATCTTCTGTTTGGGGGCTACAAGTGTTCCGGCCCCTAGGTCGAAACAGGAGAGGGGGATATGTGACAAGAACACTGGGATAGTGTTTGAGGGCAGGTATGTTTGTCCCAGGTTCTTGTCTTACATGTTTTAGAAAATGGAAACTTCTAGGAAAAATGCTTTTGTTTTGTCAGAACCTTTTCAGTTTGCTGTAAAAGCTGGGTAAAGGCTCTGAGAGAGAGATAAGGCGAGTTCTAGACATTGGGCCCAGTTCGGGTCTTTGGCCTCACAGAGGGCTAATCAGGGTTTCAGCTGTGTAAGAGTGTTATAGGGCTGCTAGCCTGATTAGTATGAGAGACTACCTGGGAAGACTGGAGGGATCTGTGTGAGAGAAACACGCTTCCTGATACAAGTGAGCTATACAGTGTTTACTGGAGAACTCTGTGTTTTTGTTTAGTGATAGTTAGGAACATCTTGTGTTTAGTTAGTGCCGGACAGGCAAGGTATTTTCTTTTGGTGTTTGTTTTATTTTCTGTTTCAATAAAACTGGCCGGGGCCAGTTGTACCAGACACTGGACTTGTGTTGTTCCTCAGCTGCTGCGTGCTGCACCCCTACAGTGTTACAATATATATATATATATATATATTTATATATATTTACTATCTATTATCTTCTACGCAATTGTTCATAAGAAGAGTTGTGATGGTGTAATTGTTTTAATCTGCTTATTGATTGTAGACAAGTTTTTTGTTTGTTTTTTTACTTTCACTACTTCCTATTATCCCTATAATAGATGTTTTTAATACAGGTTGAGTATCCCTTATCCAAAATGCTTGGGACCAGAAGTATTTTGGATATCGGATTTTTCCGTATTTTGGAATAATTGCATACCATAATGAGATATCATGGCGATGGGACCTAAGTCTAAGCACAGAATGCATTTATGTTTCATATACACCTTATACACGCAGCCTGAAGGTAATTTTAGCCAATATTTGTAATAACTTTGTGCATTAAACAAAGTGTGTGTACATTCATACAGTTCATTTATGCTTGATATACACCTTATATACACAGCCTGAAGGTCATTTAATACAATATTTTTAATAACTTTGTGTGTTAAACAAAGTTTGTGTACATTGAGCCATCAGAAAACAAAGGTTTCACTATCTCACTCTCACTCAAAAAATTCTGTATTTTGGAATTTTCTGTATTTCAGAATATTTGGATATGGGATACTCAACCTGTATACTGTATATTTGCTGAGGTTTCAAATAAAGTGTATCACGCTAGGACAATCCTTTCTTCTGCTTTCTCAAACTGTTGATTCATAAGTTGTCAGTGATATCAGTCCCTACCACCTAATTCAGGGGTTCCTAACCACGATCCTCAAGGTAAACTAACAGTCCAGGTTTTAAGACTAACCATACTTGAGTACAGGTGACTTAATTAGCACACCAGTTATTTTGCTTTGACCATCTGTGCTCAAGTGTGGATATCAGTAAAACCTGGGAGTATATTTACTAATTTTTTTATTTTGGATTAGATTTTATGGTCAATTTCAGTTTGCTGAAATCGAGTCAAATCAAACTTCTAAATCACTAATCAAATTCCTAATTCACTAATATTCAATTTTGCATTTGATTTTAAAATCAAATTCAATGTTGTTAATTTTGAGAAGTGATTTTGTGTTTGGTTTAGTAAATGCCTTTCAAAATCATCTATAAAATTAGATGGAAAATTGAAAATAACTTCCTCATTTATTTCTATTGGTCCAAATATATCACATGCAAGAAGCTGCTGTGGTTCCTCTAATTCTGGTTTGCATACATCTTAGATGGAGGGGCACATGTACTGGATTGCTTACTTCTCCCATGGTGGGGCACTTGCACATGCACAGGACCCGTTTTGTGCATGTGCAGTGGCCCCTTAGCCACAGTCTCCAATCTCCACTTGGGAGCGGGGAATCCAAAGATGCAGGGGCAATGTGCACTGTGTCCATTTCTGAATGAGGCCCATAATTCTTACAGCCACAGTGAACCACATGTTTGTGCCCCTTTTTATTAGAGATGTGCGCAGATCCTCAAGTGTTTCTTGATTTCTTTTAAAATTGGAAAAAAACATCTAAAAATCATGTAATTTGGACCTGTCATGTTTGTACACAATGAACGATTATCATGCAATGGAGTAATTATAGACACACTGCGCATGTGCTGCGTTTGCAATGCAGTGCTCCCGCTCGTAATGAGGATTTAATTGCAAAATGACAGAAAGTGACCATTTGGAGGTGTTAATGGGGAATGGTTGAAAAAACCGCAGGTGTGGCATGGCTGTTTTTGGGGCATGTAATTGCGGACGGCTGTGAGCTTGTACATGCAAACACATGATAAGTCGCTACTGCTGTGTTCAGTTTGTGTAGCCATAGACCAACCCTTAACTGCGATGTTCATCATTGTTGTATGTTGTCTGCGTGCAGTCTGTGAATGCGTACGCAGTTGCGAATCATTTTGAAATGGCTCCGGTGGGTATCTCTTTTCACTTCCGGGCGGCAGCAGCACTTGCTAACACTAGTAGTTTTGTAGCCTAAGAAATCACACTTGCTAATCATTAGCGTGCAAACATGAATTACGCCCAGAGCCTTTACAGTATTATTAATATCTGGCCTGATTCATGGATAGATGCTATGGCGACTGCAGCTATGATTGTACACGTTGAGGATGTGCAATATTATTAAATAAACACAGCAGTCCTGAAAAGTACAGCGATGCCCACCGGAGCAATCCCAAAGGCACAGCAACTGCATACACATTCCCAGCGCACACGCACATCCCTCCATAATCGTCAGCTCAATGAAATCACTGGACACATCGTGAATAGAGTTGCCAGAGGCACGCTGCATGAGTAAGGAATCAAAGGCGCACCCAACGATACGCCCCAAAATGACCACAACACCTGCGGTTTAGCCACCACTCTCCCATCAACACTCACAAATGGTGACTGACTGTCAAGTGCATCACTATTAGGCTTTGGTGCATTTGCATAATTGCAAGAAAATCGGCATAGCGTCCATCATCTCTACTTTTATAGCCATCATAATGAAGGTTTAAGGAATAGAATGTTTAGCTGCTCAAATCGCCTGTTAGAAGTCTATTATTTTGGGGATTTGAAGTTTGATTTGATTTCAAAAGTTACAGTAGTAAATCAGAGGATCCTATATTTGTATATATAAAAACATTTTGCCAATATTAAATTTTTAGTGGGATTTGGTATTATATTCAATATGACATTCAATTTTGCCTTTAGTAAATCTCCAAATGTAAAATTGAATGCAAATAGAATGCAAAATCGCCCAAAACCTACAATCAAACATAGGGGGTGATTCACACCTGATCGCTGCTGTGCGCTTTCGTACAGTGGGCGATCTGCGCATGTGTGTGCACCGCAATGTACATGCACGTCGGACAACAATAATAGGCATCGCTGGTCAGCAACAGGATGGTGCAAAAATTCTGATCGCACGGGCATTTGCAAGGTGATTGACAGTAGGACGCTGTTTGTGGGTGGTAACTGGCCATTCACTGAGAGTGTCCAGAAAAACGCAGGCGTGACCATGCGTTTTCAGGGAGGGTGTGTGATGTCAGCTCCGGCCCCGATCAGCCTGTTCTCATTGCACTGTAGGAGTACGTCCTGGGCTGCGCAGAGACTGCACACAGTGGATTTTTGCAGCTCGGTGTATACATGGGATTGCACATTTGAACAGCAAATTTACACTCCCCCTTGGGGGCGGCGACTATCTGAACACAGCCAAGTTAGCAGCTTAGTGACCAGGTCTGAATCACCCCTATAGTCCCCCCGGGCTATAGATGTGCCTTGAGGGCCGAGGTTGGGAAACACTGACCTAATTGAAGAAGAAATGAAATAAAATATCTCTGATTTATTAAATTACTTGAGAGTGCGATATTCAGCCACAATTGTAACCTGTGCATGTTTACTGCTGGCATGGTTAACAAGAAACAAATATAATGCAAATATCAGTGCAGAAAATTCCTCCTAACTTTTACAGTTTACTTTTTGCATCCAACTCCAAACAAAGCCCATGGTCTCATTTTACATTTTAAAAGGTTTTTATATACTGACGGAGGTCACTAGTGAAACATTGAAAAACACATTTAAAACGTATCACAGCATAATAAGATTGCACAACTAACTCTGAAACTGGGTACACACTAGACGATGTGGCTATCGGACGACAGGATGACCAATGTAGCAATACATCAGCCGTCCTATACAGGGGCATCGGAATGGGGGGGGGGCTCCATCCACCTGGCTGCGTGATTGCCCACCTGAGCCTGCAGCTGCCGCTACTAGCGGCAGCGTTGCCCGCTGTGTAAAGTAATAGCAGCGGTCAGTGCCAGCGCATCCCACTGAGCAAAGGTATGCAGCCGAGGCAAATAACTGTGGGTCTGCTGCTTTCTACTCTAAACGTGTTTGTATACAGTATCTACTGTATAAGCACAACACGTTCCGGTGACACAGCGGGCGCCTCTCTAAGAAATAACGCGGCCACTGGTGCGTGGCACTGTCCACTTATCCGTAGCATGACAATGCGGCACACGGTGCATCCAGAAGGTTGCACACTCGGTAACCTCCATCTCCCCCCTCTGTATCTGCTGCTTATCGCTACCACGATCAGAGCTCGGCTCCGATCGGGTAGCTCATATAGCAAGGAGTCAGGGACATGTTACACAGCAGTGTCCACATTATTGCTTAGTGAGGCGTCTGCTGTGTGGCCGGGATGTATTGTGCTTATACAGCAGCAGCTGGAGTGGGAAGCAGGGCAGCGGGCAGCAATAAAAATGGCCAATGGAGGAGGGCTGCTGCGCTTGCCCAGCCACAGCAGCTCCTCCTCCTACCAAAGTGTCCCTACACTAAAGCCTGCCAACCATGGAGCCGCTCTTCCCCTCCCCCCACCCCCGCCTTCCCTGCCCTCCCCACAGGGAGCAGAGCCTGAAGAGCAGATGCACAGCTAGGCAGTAAGCTTTACTTTTGTAAAAAATGTTTTGTTGAAACTTAAAGTCAACTCAGCTTGAAGTTAAGGGTGCTGAGCTGCCTGCTGTGGTGGATATACAGGTGCTGTGTGCTGGCCGGGTGAGGGGTGATTGCTGTGATTGTTGTTGGGTGTTACTGTGATCTATTCTGCTGGGTAAAGTGATGCTGTGGTAGGAGAGGGCACAGAGTTTCTGCATGAGGGGTCACTGTCACCCTGTGTATATCAGTGACGTACGGTGAGGTCTGTGGCTGGGGAGGCACTGGATGAATCACTAGCGCCGTCTCCCCCCCCCCTTCCCACCCCGTTTAATATAAAAAAAATGGGGCTCCCCCTATTTAAGAAAAACCAGCACCAGGCTAAACCAGCCAGGGGGAGTAATGCCATAGCAGGGTGAGACACTCGGTATGGGGTCCCCCTGCCATAGCATTAAACACCCCCCAAACCAGTGAGCCCAGGGCTGAAATTACTCGGAAAGTGGGGACCCCAGAAAAATTGAAATGGGGGCCCCCCTCCCGAGCAACAACCATCCCAGTGTTATGCCCCGCACCCCTGGTGGCGGTTGGTGCGGGGTTCATGCCACGCTAATATTGTTATTTACAGGGGGCCTACAGGTCCCAGCAAGCCTGCCCCAGCACCTGTAGTCATCCTGTAAAGAAAATATTTACATTTAAAAAAAAAAAGTTTATTGTACAGGTTCTTCACTTGGGGGGCGGCGGTCTTTGGGCATCTCATTTGCATGGCCACCGCCTCCCCAGGGCTTCCACGGTGTCTTCTGGCTTCACCTGGTGGGCGGCGGCCGTTAAGCTCTTTTGCATGGCCTCAGCCCATCCAGGACTTCCACGGCATCTTCTGGCTCTAGCACCGTCCCCCCCCCCCCCCCGTTTAATATTTTAAAAAAAATGGGCTCCCCCTATTTAAGAAACACCAGCACTAGGCTGAACCAGCAAGGGGGAGTAATGCCATAGCAGGGGAGACACTCGGCATTAAACACCCCATAAACCAGTCAGCCCAGGGCTGAAATTACTCGGAAAGTGGGGACCCCAGAAAAATTGAATGGGGGGCCCCCTCCCGAGCAACAACCAGCCCAGTGTTATGCCCCGCACCCCGGGTGGCGGTGTGTGCAGGGTTCATGCCGCGCTAATATTCTTTACAGGGGGCCTACAGGTCCCAGCAAGCCTGCCCCAGCATGCCGGCACTTGGAGAACCACAAGTGCCAGCAGCCCGGATATAAAGTGCCTGCTGGCACCTGTAGTCATCCTGTAAAGAAAATATTAAAATAAACACACAACACATTTAAAAAAAAAAAAAGTTTATTGTACAGGTTCTTCACCTGGGGGGCGGCAGCCTTTGGGCAGCTCTTTTGCATGGCCACCACCTCCCCAGGGCTTCCACGGCATCTTCTGCGTTCACCTGGTGGGTGACAGCTGTTAAGCTCTTTTGCATGACTGCCGCCAATCCAGGACTTCCACGGCATCTTCTTGCTTCAGGAGCTCTTCTCTGCTCCTCCTCCGCCGTCGGACTGACAGCCGCTCCCTCGCGCTGACTTATAAGTAGAGATGTGCAGCGGGCATTTTTCGTGTTTTGGTTTTGGATTCGGATCCGCGGTCGTATTTTGGATTCGGACGCGTTTTGGCAAAACCACCCTTTCGGGTTTTGGATTCGGGTGATTTTTTTTAAAAAACCTCAAAAACAGCTAAAATCATAGAATGTGGGGGTAATTTGCATCCTATAGTATTATTAACCTCAATAACCATAATTTCCTTTCATTTCCAGTCTATTCTGAACACCTCACAATATTATTTTTAGTCCTAAAATTTGCACCGAGGTCGCTGGATGACTAAGCTAAGCGACCCAAGTGGGCGGCACAAACACCTGGCCCATCTAGGAGTGACACTGCAGTGTCAGACAGGATGGCACTTAAAAAAATAGTCCCCAAACAGCACATAATGCAAAGATAAATAAAAAAAGAGGTGCAAGATGGAATTATCCCTGGGCCCTCCCACCCACCCTTATGTTGTATAAACACGACATGCACACTTTAACAAACCCATCATTTCAGCGACAGGTTCTGCCACACGACTGTGGCTGAAATGACTGGTTGGTTTGGGCCCCCACCAAAAAAGAAGCAATCAATCTCTGCATGCACAAACTGGCTCTACAGAGGCAAGATATCCACCTCCTCCTCATCTTCCAATTCCTCACCCCTTTCACTTTGTACATCTTCCTCCTCACAGAGTATTAATTCGTCCCCACTGGAATCCACCATCACAGGTCCCTGTGTACTTTCTGGAGGCAATTGATGATAAATGTCTCCACGGAGGAATTTATAATTCATTTTGATGAACATCATCTTCTCCACATTTAGTGGAAGTAACCTCCTACGCCGTTCGCTGAGAAGGTGACCGGCTGAACTAAACACTCTTTCGGAGTACACACTGGAGGGGGTGAGGGGGGGGGGGGCACTTAGGTAAAATAAAGGCAGTTTGTGCAAGGGCCTCCAAATTGCCTTTTTCCTACCAGTATACATACGGACTGTCTGACATGCCTACTTGGATGCTGTCACTCATATAATCCTCCACCATTCTTTCAATGGTGACAGAATCATATGCAGTGACAGTAGGCGACATGTCAGTAATCGTTGGCTGGTCCTTTAGTCCGGACCAGATGTCAGCACTTGCTCCTGACTGCCCTGCATCACCGCCAGCGGGTGGTTTTGGAAATGTTATCCTTTTCTGGGCAGCTCCAGTGGCGGTAGAAAATGAAGGAGGAGCTGTTGGCGGGTCACGTTCCGCTTGACTTGACAATTGTCTCACCAGCAGGTCTTTGAACATCTGCAGACTTGTGTCTGCCGGAAAGAGATACAACATAGGCTTTAAACCTAGGATTGAGCACAGTGGCCAAAATGTAGTGATTTGATTTCAACAGATTAACCACCCGTGAATCCTGGTTAAGTGAATGAAGGGCTCCATCCACACGTCCCACATGCCTAGCGGAATCGCTCTGTTTTAGCTCTTCCTTCAATCTCTCCAGCTGCTTCTGCAAAGCCTGATGAGGGGAATGACCTGACTTAGGCTGGCAGTGTCTGAACTGACTTCACGTGTGGCAAGTTCAAAGGGTTGGAGAACCTTGCACAACATGGAAATCATTCACCACTGCTCTTGAGTCAGGTGCATTCCCCCTCCTTTGCCTATATCGTAGGCAGATGTATAGGCTTGAATAGCCTTTTGCTGCTCCTCCATCCTCTGAAGTAACCTCGTTACCACCTCTTGCTTCAGCTAATGGCAGGGCATGTTCAGGAGTGTTTGCTGGCGCTCCAGTCTTCGGCACGTGGTGGCTGAATGCCGAAAGTGGCCCGCAATTTTTCAGGCCACCGACAGCATCTCCTGCATGCCCCTCTCGTTTTTCAAAAAATTATGCACCACCAAATTAATTGTATGTATAAAACATGGGACGCGCTGGAATTTGCCCAGATGTAATGCACGCACAATATTGGTGGCGTTGTCCGATATCACAAATCCCCAGGACAGTCCAATTGGCGTAAGCCATTCTGCGATGATGTTCCTCAGTTTCCGTAAGAGGTTGTCAGCTGTGTGCCTTTTATGGAAAGCGGTGATACAAAGCGTAGCCTGCCTAGGAACGAGTTGGCGTTTGCGAGATGCTGCTACTGGTGTCGCCGCTGTTGTTGCTGTGGGAGGCAATACATCTACCCAGTGGGCTGTCACAGTCATATAGTCCCTAGTCTGCCCTGCTCCACTTGTCCACATGTCCGTGGTTAGTGGACAGTGGGTACAACTGCATTTTTAGGACATTGAGGACACTTTTTCTCACGTCTGTGTACATTCTCGGTATCGCCTGCCTAGAGAAGTGGAACCTAGATGGATTGTACCGGGGACACACTACCTCAAGCAATTCTCTAAGTCCCTGTGAACTAGCGGTGGATACCGGTCGCATGTCTAACACCAACATAGTTGTCAAGGCCTGAGTTATCCGCTTTGCAACAGGATGACTGCTGTGATATTTCATCTTCCTCGCAAAGGACTGTTGGACAGGTCTTACTGGAAGTAGTACAAGTGGTCTTCCGACTGTCCCCTCTGGGATGACGATCGACTCCCAGCAGCAACAACAGCAGCGCCAGCAGCAGTAGGCGTTCCACTCAAGGATCCATCGTAGGAATCCCAGGTTAGGAGAGGACTCGTCATCTGCCAGTGACATGGCCTGCAGGACTATTGGCGTTCCTGTCTAAAGAGGAAATTGACATTGAGGGAGTGTTGGTGTGGTTTGCAGGAGCTTGGGTACAAGAGGAAGAAGGATTTAGTTGTCAGTGGAATGCTTCCGCTGTTACCCAAAGTTTTTTTTAACTTGTCAATGACTTCTGATGAATGTGCTCCAGGTGACGTATAAGGAGGATGTTCCTAGGTGGTTAACGTCCTTACCCCTACTTATTACAGCTTGACAAAGGCACACACGGCTTGACACCTGTTGTCCGCATTTCTGTTCCAGGAAAATGCACCCGATACCATTCGAGATCAAACTCCCTTAAAAACGGCACAAACACACAAGATATTAGTAAATAAACCCCTGTTGTCCGCATTTCTGTTGAAATAATTCCACACCGAAGAGGTGATTTTGTTTTTTGTATTTTGACCAGGCATGTCAATGGCCTTATTCACCCCATGGACAATAGGTGTCTCCCCCAGTGCCTGACTTAAACAAACCACCTCACCTTCAGAATCCTCCTCGTCAATTTCCTCCTCAGCGCCAGCAACGCCCATATCCTCATCCTGGTGTACTTCAACAGTGACATCTTCAATTTGAATATCAGGAACTGGACTGTGGGTGCTACTTCCAGCACTTGCAAAATGGTGGAAGGAGCCACCTCTTCCCATCCAGTATTGGGAAGGTCAGGCATCGCAACCGACACAATTGGACTCTCCTTGGGGATTTGTGATTTAGAACGCACAGTTCTTTGCTGTGCTTTTGCCAGCTTAACTCTTTTCATTTTTCTAGCGGGAGGATGAGTGCTTCCATAGTCCTGTGAAGCTGAACAGCTAGTCATGAGGAACATAGGAGAGGGCCTTAACCGTTCCTTGTTACTCTGTGTCGTAAATGGCATATTGGCAAGTTTACGCTTCTCCTCAGACGATTTTAATTTAGATTTTTGGGTCATTTTTCTGAACTTTTGCTTTTTGGATTTTACATGCTCTCTACTATGACATTGGGCATCGGCCTTGGCAGACGACATTGATGGCATTTCATCATCTCTGCCATGACTAGTGGCAGCAGCTTCAGCACTAGGTGGAAGTGGATCTTGATTTTTCCCTATTTTGCCCTCCAAATTTTTGTTCTCCATTTTTTAATGTGTGGAATTATATGCCAGTAATATATCTGGAATTAGATGCAGTAATGTCTGGAATTAGATACCACTAGATAGATACCAGATACTACTGTGACTGGAATGATGATGACATATGCACAGTGACAGGACACTACCACAGCACCCTACAGCAGCAAGATGCAGCACAAGACACTGAGCAGTGACCAGTGATACTGAGCACTGATGATACTACTGAGCACTGACACTGCGCAGCACGATGCAGCACAAGACACTGTACTAGTATTAGTAATGTAGTATTACTGAGCAGCACATGACAGTGAGCAGTGATACTCAGAGGCAGAACTCTGGGAGGCAACGGAGTCATCTGCCGCCGGGCTCCGGCTCTGAAGGGGGCACCTCTCCTCCCATTCTGTGACACCATTGAATTAAGTTAATTGATAGCTGCCGCTGTCTTTTCAGTGGCCGACTTCCTCACTGGTCCCTGCACCTTACACATCACACCCTCTTTATTATACTGAATATACACATTTTACAAGTATCACACCCAGGATTAGAAACCACAACCTATTACACTGGAAGCAGACACCTTACTGATGAAGCTATTTGCTCCTGTATAGGAAATATGAGAATGTTAACTATATGAAAATACTTCTCTGACAATCACACGTAACTTCATATAGTTAGAATTCTCATGCTTCCTGTACAGGAACAAATAACTAAATCAGTAAAGTATCTGCTGTCAGTGTAACAGGTCATGGGTTCTAATCCTGCTAAGAAATGTGTGATTTAAAATAAAAGACAATTAAATGTATAAATACAGCACACACACACACACGCACGCACGCACGCACACACACACACACACACACACACTTATCTTAATATAGGAAATAGGGGGACACCAATATTTATCTTGCCTCCGGGCAACTGGGACGAACTTACGCCACTGGTGATACTGAGCACTGATGATACTACTGAGAACTGACACTGAGCAGCACGATGCAGCACAAGACACTGTACTAGTATTAGTAATGTAGTATTACTGAATAGCACAAGACAATGAGCAGTGATACTGAGCACTGATGATACTACTGAGCACTGACACTGCGCAGCACGATGCAGCACAAGACACTGTACTAGTATTAGTAATGTAGTATTACTGAGCAGCACATGACAGTGAGCAGTGATACTGAGCACTGATGATACTACTGAGAACTGACACTGAGCAGCACGATGCAGCACAAGACACTGTACTAGTATTAGTAATGTAGTATTACTGAATAGCACAAGACAATGAGCAGTGATACTGAGCACTGATGATACTACTGAGAACTGACACTGAGCAGCACGATGCAGCACAAGACACTGTACTAGTATTAGTGAGCCTCACAAAAGCACTCTGGAATTGTCACCCCCCAGATACCACTGTGACTGGAATGGTGATGACCGATGCACAGTCACAGGACACTACTACCACACCACCCTACAGCAGCAAGATGCAGCACAAGAGAGACACTGTACTAGTATTACTGAGCAGCACGATGCAGCACAAGACAATAAGCACTGATACTAAGCACTGATTCTGAGAACTACTGAGAGAACGT
Source organism: Pseudophryne corroboree (assembly GCF_028390025.1). Classification (NCBI taxonomy): domain Eukaryota; kingdom Metazoa; phylum Chordata; class Amphibia; order Anura; family Myobatrachidae; genus Pseudophryne; species Pseudophryne corroboree. The sequence continues at coordinate 850,368,464 of NC_086445.1, forward strand.
AGCCACATCCTCTCTGTACTCTCTACAATGCCCGAGTGAAAAATGGTGGCAGTGCGTGGCTCTTTATATGGAATCCGAATCTCGCGAGAATCCGACAGCAGGATGATGACGTTTTGCCTCGTTCGGGTTCTCCGAGTCAGGCGGGAATAACCGAGCCGGGCTCGGACCCGTGTTTGCCACGTGGAGTTTGGGGGGGTTCGGTTCTCGGCGAACCTGCTTATCTCTACTTATAAGTCAGCCAGAGGGGGCTGAGCGATGACGCGGCGAGCCGTGATTGGTTCACGGTGGCCATCTTGAATTTTAAAAATGGCGCTGAGGAGCCATTTTTTAAATTGGAAGCTGCTCTCTGCTGCCGAACTCTGCGGAGTGGCTGGCAGGGGCTGGATCCTCTCGGATCCAGGTCTGCCGCCAGCCACCCTTTCCCCACCGCCATGATGCCCACCGCATTGCGCCACCGCATGTGCCTGCTGGCCCAATCACATCTGGGGGACTGACAGGGGCGTGCATTCATGTGGGCTGAATGCAAGCCCCTGTCATTGAGTCACCAGTATAGGTGCCGCTTCACCATGCATTTTCAATGGGCTTTTACAGCCCATTGCTTCGCCCTGCCCGCCACCCGCTGCCCGGACTTTAATGTTAACAGTGGGAAGCACCTCTCCTGCTTCCTCCCACCCTAAGATGCAGAGATTTTCTACGGAGGGAATGGTTAAAATAATAAAAGAAGATATTTATCACAGACTCTGTTATAAAGATCTTCTTTTTATTATTTTAATCATTATGACAGGGGAGGCCCTGCCTCCACTGACTGCACATCCCTGGTGTATATGTCTCTCTGTCCCCGTGTATGTCCCTCTGTCTCCCTGTATATACTGTACGTGCTGTCGTCACCCTCTGTTTGTCACCCTGTGTATTAGAGATGAGCGCCTGAAATTTTTCGGGTTTTGTGTTTTGGTTTTGGGTTCGGTTCCGCGGCCGTGTTTTGGGTTCGACCGCGTTTTGGCAAAACCTCACCGAATTTTTTTTGTCGGATTCGGGTGTGTTTTGGATTCGGGTGTTTTTTTAAAAAAACACTAAAAAACAGCTTAAATCATAGAATTTGGGGGTCATTTTGATCCCATATTATTATTAACCTCAAAAACCATAATTTCCACTCATTTTCAGTCTATTCTGAATACCTCACACCTCACAATATTATTTTTAGTCCTAAAATTTGCACCAAGGTCGCTGGATGACTAAGCTAAGCGACACTAGTGGCCGACACAAACACCTGGCCCATCTAGGAGTGGCACTGCAGTGTCACGCAGGATGTCCCTTCCAAAAAACCCTCCCCAATCAGCACATGACGCAAAGAAAAAAAGAGGCGCAATGAGGTAGCTGACTGTGTGAGTAAGATAAGCGACCCTAGTGGCCGACACAAACACCGGGCCCATTTAGGAGTGGCACTGCAGTGTCACGCATGATGTCCCTTCCAAAAAACCCTCCCCAATCAGCACATGACGCAAAGAAAAAAAGAGGCGCAATGAGGTAGCTGACTGTGTGAGTAAGATTAGCGACCCTAGTGGCCGACACAAACACCGGGCCCATTTAGGAGTGGCACTGCAGTGTCACGCAGGATGTCCCTTCCAAAAAACCCTCCCCAATCAGCACATGACGCAAAGAAAAAAAGAGGCGCAATGAGGTAGCTGACTGTGTGAGTAAGATTAGCGACCCTAGTGGCCGACACAAACACCGGGCCCATTTAGGAGTGGCACTGCAGTGTCACGCAGGATGGCCCTTCCAAAAAACCCTCCCCAATCAGCACATGACGCAAAGAAAAAAAGAGGCGCAATGAGGTAGCTGACTGTGTGAGTAAGATTAGCGACCCTAGTGGCCGACACAAACACCGGGCCCATTTAGGAGTGGCACTGCAGTGTCACGCAGGATGTCCCTTCCAAAAAACCCTCCCCAATCAGCACATGACGCAAAGAAAAAAAGAGGCGCAATGAGGTAGCTGACTGTGTGAGTAAGATTAGCGACCCTAGTGGCCGACACAAACACCGGACCCATTTAGGAGTGGCACTGCAGTGTCACGCAGGATGTCCCTTCCAAAAAACCCTCCCCAATCAGCACATGACGCAAAGAAAAAAAGAGGCGCAATGAGGTAGCTGACTGTGTGAGTAAGATTAGCGACCCTAGTGGCCGACACAAACACCGGGCCCATTTAGGAGTGGCACTGCAGTGTCACGCAGGATGTCCCTTCCAAAAAACCCTCCCCAAACAGCACATGACGCAAAGAAAAATAAAAGAAAAAAGAGGTGCAAGATGGAATTGTCCTTGGGCCCTCCCACCCACCCTTATGTTGTATAAACAAAACAGGACATGCACACTTTAACCAACCCATCATTTCAGTGACAGGGTCTGCCACACGACTGTGACTGATATGACGGGTTGGTTTGGACCCCCCCCCAAAAAGAAGCAATTAATCTCTCCTTGCACAAACTGGCTCTACAGAGGCAAGATGTCCACCTCATCATCACCCTCCGATATATCACCGTGTACATCCCCCTCCTCACAGATTATCAATTCGTCCCCACTGGAATCCACCATCTCAGCTCCCTGTGTACTTTGTGGAGGCAATTGCTGCTGGTCAATGTCTCCGCGGAGGAATTGATTATAATTCATTTTAATGAACATCATCTTCTCCACATTTTCTGGATGTAACCTCGTACGCCGATTGCTGACAAGGTGAGCGGCGGCACTAAACACTCTTTCGGAGTACACACTTGTGGGAGGGCAACTTAGGTAGAATAAAGCCAGTTTGTGCAATGGCCTCCAAATTGCCTCTTTTTCCTGCCAGTATAAGTATGGACTGTGTGACGTGCCTACTTGGATGCGGTCACTCATATAATCCTCCACCATTCTTTCAATGGTGAGAGAATCATATGCAGTGACAGTAGACGACATGTCCGTAATCGTTGTCAGGTCCTTCAGTCCGGACCAGATGTCAGCATCAGCAGTTGCTCCAGACTGCCCTGCATCACCGCCAGCGGGTGGGCTCGGAATTCTGAGCCTTTTCCTCGCACCCCCAGTTGCGGGAGAATGTGAAGGAGGAGATGTTGACAGGTCGCGTTCCGCTTGACTTGACAATTTTCTCACCAGCAGGTCTTTCAACCCCAGCAGACTTGTGTCTGCCGGAAAGAGAGATCCAAGGTAGGCTTTAAATCTAGGATCGAGCACGGTGGCCAAAATGTAGTGCTCTGATTTCAACAGATTGACCACCCGTGAATCCTTGTTAAGCGAATTAAGGGCTCCATCCACAAGTCCCACATGCCTAGCGGAATCGCTCCGTGTTAGCTCCTCCTTCAATGTCTCCAGCTTCTTCTGCAAAAGCCTGATGAGGGGAATGACATGACTCAGGCTGGCAGTGTCTGAACTGACTTCACGTGTGGCAAGTTCAAAGGGCATCAGAACCTTGCACAACGTTGAAATCATTCTCCACTGCACTTGAGACAGGTGCATTCCACCTCCTATATCGTGCTCAATTGTATAGGCTTGAATGGCCTTTTGCTGCTCCTCCAACCTCTGAAGCATATAGAGGGTTGAATTCCACCTCGTTACCACTTCTTGCTTCAGATGATGGCAGAGCAGGTTCAGTAGTTTTTGGTGGTGCTCCAGTCTTCTGTACGTGGTGCCTGTACGCCGAAAGTGTCCCGCAATTTTTCTGGCCACCGACAGCATCTCTTGCACGCCCCTGTCGTTTTTTAAATAATTCTGCACCACCAAATTCAAGGTATGTGCAAAACATGGGACGTGCTGGAATTTGCCCATATTTAATGCACACACAATATTGCTGGCGTTGTCCGATGCCACAAATCCACAGGAGAGTCCAATTGGGGTAAGCCATTCCGCGATGATCTTCCTCAGTTGCCGTAAGAGGTTTTCAGCTGTGTGCGTATTCTGGAAACCGGTGATACAAAGCGTAGCCTGCCTAGGAAAGAGTTGGCGTTTGCGAGATGCTGCTACTGGTGCCGCCGCTGCTGTTCTTGCGGCGGGAGTCCATACATCTACCCAGTGGGCTGTCACAGTCATATAGTCCTGACCCTGCCCTGCTCCACTTGTCCACATGTCCGTGGTTAAGTGGACATTGGGTACAACTGCATTTTTTAGGACACTGGTGAGTCTTTTTCTGACATCCGTGTACATTCTCGGTATCGCCTGCCTAGAGAAGTGGAACATAGATGGTATTTGGTAACGGGGGCACACTGCCTCAATAAATTGTCTAGTTCCCTGTGAACTAACGGCGGATACCGGACGCACGTCTAACACCAACATAGTTGTCAAGGCCTCAGTTATCCGCTTTGCAGCAGGATGACTGCTGTGATATTTCATCTTCCTCGCAAAGGACTGTTGAACAGTCAATTGCTTACTGGAAGTAGTACAAGTAGGCTTACGACTTCCCCTCTGGGATGACCATCGACTCCCAGCAGCAACAACAGCAGCGCCAGCAGCAGTAGGCGTTACACGCAAGGATGCATCGGAGGAATCCCAGGCAGGAGAGGACTCGTCAGAATTGCCAGTGACATTGCCTGCAGGACTATTGGCATTCCTGGGGAAGGAGGAAATTGACACTGAGGGAGTTGGTGGGGTGGTTTGCGTGAGCTTGGTTACAAGAGGAAGGGATTTACTGGTCAGTGGACTGCTTCCGCTGTCACCCAAAGTTTTTGAACTTGTCACTGACTTATTATGAATGCGCTGCAGGTGACGTATAAGGGAGGATGTTCCGAGGTGGTTAACGTCCTTACCCCTACTTATTACAGCTTGACAAAGGGAACACACGGCTTGACACCTGTTGTCCGCATTTCTGTTGAAATAGTTCCACACCGAAGAGCTGATTTTTTTGGTATTTTCACCAGGCATGTCAACGGCCATATTCCTCCCACGGACAACAGGTGTCTCCCCGGGTGCCTGACTTAAACAAACCACCTCACCATCAGAATCCTCCTGGTCAATTTCCTCCCCAGCGCCAGCAACACCCATATCCTCCTCATCCTGGTGTACTTCAACACTGACATCTTCAATCTGACTATCAGGAACTGGACTGCGGGTGCTCCTTCCAGCACTTGCAGGGGGCGTGCAAATGGTGGAAGGCGCATGCTCTTCACGTCCAGTGTTGGGAAGGTCAGGCATCGCAACCGACACAATTGGACTCTCCTTGTGGATTTGGGATTTCGAAGAACGCACAGTTCTTTGCGGTGCTACTGCTTTTGCCAGCTTGAGTCTTTTCATTTTTCTAGCGAGAGGCTGAGTGCCTCCATCCTCATGTGAAGCTGAACCACTAGCCATGAACATAGGCCAGGGCCTCAGCCGTTCCTTGCCACTCCGTGTGGTAAATGGCATATTGGCAAGTTTACGCTTCTCCTCCGACAATTTTATTTTAGGTTTTGGAGTCCTTTTTTTACTGATATTTGGTGTTTTGGATTTGACATGCTCTGTACTATGACATTGGGCATCGGCCTTGGCAGACGACGTTGCTTGCATTTCATCGTCTCGGCCATGACTAGTGGCAGCAGCTTCAGCACGAGGTGGAAGTGGATCTTGATCTTTCCCTAATTTTGGAACCTCAACATTTTTGTTCTCCATATTTTAATAGGCACAACTAAAAGGCACCTCAGGTAAACAATGGAGATGGATGGATACTAGTATACAATTATGGATGGACTGCCGAGTGCCGACACAGAGGTAGCTACAGCCGTGAACTACCGTACTGTGTCTGCTGCTAATATAGACTGGTTGATAAAGAGATGTCGTAGTATGTATGTATGAAGAAGAAAGAAAAAAAAACCACGGTTAGGTGGTATACAATTATGAACGGACTGCCGAGTGCCGACACAGAGGTAGCCACAGCCGTGAACTACCGTACTGTACTGTGTCTGCTGCTAATATAGACTGGTTGATAAAGAGATGTCGTAGTATGTATGTATAAAGAAGAAAGAAAAAAAAACCACGGGTAGGTGGTATACAATTATGGACGGACTGCCGAGTGCCGACACAGAGGTAGCCACAGCCGTGAACTACCGTACTGTACTGTGTCTGCTGCTAATATAGACTGGTTGATAAAGAGATGTCGTAGTATGTATGTATGAAGAAGAAAGAAAAAAAAACCACGGTTAGGTGGTATACAATTATGGACGGACTGCCGAGTGCCGACACAGAGGTAGCCACAGCCGTGAACTACCGTACTGTACTGTGTCTGCTGCTAATATAGACTGGTTGATAAAGAGATGTCGTAGTATGTATGTATAAAGAAGAAAGAAAAAAAAACCACGGTTAGGTGGTATACAATTATGGACGGACTGCCGAGTGCCGACACAGAGGTAGCCACAGCCGTGAACTACCGTACTGTACTGTGTCTGCTGCTAATATAGACTGGTTGATAAAGAGATGTCGTAGTATGTATGTATGAAGAAGAAAGAAAAAAAAACCACGGTTAGGTGGTATACAATTATGGACGGACTGCCGAGTGCCGACACAGAGGTAGCCACAGCCGTGAACTACCGTACTGTACTGTGTCTGCTGCTAATATAGACTGGTTGATAAAGAGATGTCGTAGTATGTATGTATAAAGAAGAAAGAAAAAAAAACCACGGTTAGGTGGTATACAATTATGGACGGACTGCCGAGTGCCGACACAGAGGTAGCCACAGCCGTGAACTACCGTACTGTACTGTGTCTGCTGCTAATATAGACTGGTTGATAAAGAGATGTAGTAGTATGTATGTATAAAGAAGAAAGAAAAAAAAACCACGGGTAGGTGGTATACAATTATGGATGGACTGCCGAGTGCCGACACAGAGGTAGCTACAGCCGTGAACTACCGTACTGTGTCTGCTGCGACTGGATGATAAATAATGATATAAAAAATATATATATATCACTACTGCAGCCGGACAGGTATATATATTATATAATGACGGACCTGCTGGACACTGTCTGTCAGCAGAATGAGTTTTTTATAGAATAAAAAAAAAAACACCACACAAGTGAAGTCACACGACGAGTGTTTAACTTTTTCAGGCAATCACAATATAGTATACTACTAACTATACTGGTGGTCAGTGTGGTCAGGTCACTGGTCAGTCACACTGGCAGTGGCACTCCTGCAGCAAAAGTGTGCACTGTTTAATTTTAATATAATATGTACTCCTGGCTCCTGCTATAACCTATAACTGGCACTGCAGTGCTCCCCAGTCTCCCCCACAATTATAAGCTGTGTGAGCTGAGCACAGTCAGATATATAATATATACATAGATGATGCAGGCATGCAGCACACTGGGCTGAGCAGTGCACACAGATATGGTATGTGACTGAGTCACTGTGTGTACCGTTTTTTTCAGGCAGAGAACGGATATATTAAATAAAACAACTGCACTGCTGGTGGTCACTGTGGTCAGTCACTAAACTCTGCACTCTCTTCTACAGTATCAGCCTCAGGTCAATCTCTCTCTCTCTCTCCTAATCTAAATGGAGAGGACGCCAGCCACGTCCTCTCCCTATCAATCTCAATGCACGTGTGAAAATGGCGGCGACGCGCGGCTCCTTATATAGAATCCGAGTCTCGCGAGAATCCGACAGCGTCATGATGACGTTCGGGCGCGCTCGGGTTAACCGAGCAAGGCGGGAAGATCCGAGTCGCTCGGACCCGTGAAAAAAAACATGACGTTCGTGCGGGTTCGGATTCAGAGAAACCGAACCCGCTCATCTCTACTGTGTATATGTCCTTCTGTCCCCGTGTATGTCCCTCTGTCTCCCTGTATATATATGCTGCTGTCACCCTGTGTATATGTCCTTCTGTCCCTGTATATGTCCCTCTGTCTCCCTGTATATACGTGCAGCCATCACCCAGTGAATACGTGCCACTGTCACCCTATGTATGTCTCCTGTACCCCTGTGTATGTCCCTCTGTCCCCCTGTGTATATCCCTCTGTCTCCCTGTATATACGTGCTGCTGTCACCCTGTGTATATGTCCCTCTATTACCCTGTGTATGTCCCTCTGTCACCCTGTGTATATACTAACTGTGGGGTAGGGAAGTAGAGCACAGGAATGAGAAGGAAAGGAGAGATGAATGAGGAGGAGGCGCTCTACAATGTCTAACTCTGTCAGGCACATTGTGTGTAAGGGGGTTCTACCAGACATAATGTATGTAAGGGGACACTCACTCCCAGCTGCTCCATAGAGTTCCGTACAGGTACAAGTGACCTGTCTAAGGTGTCCAGTAATTAGGGGTGCCAAACTGATATTTTATCTTGCCCCCCCCAACCAAAAAATGTTCTAACGACTCTGGTCCCATACACACTGAATGATATAGCGCACAATTGTCATCATTCAGTGGCCACATCCAGAAGCATTGTGTCCCTGATGATATCTTCAGATCTGCCTGCATTGCACATGAATGACACACTGGCCGATGTGGATGATTTGTCATTCCAATTTGACTCAAAGCAACAAATCTTCTGATTTATCATCTAGTGCAGTGGTTCTCAAACTGCACCCTGGGGTGCCTCGGGACACTTTCAGGGGTGCCTTGGGTTGGTGGTCCAGGACCATTTCATATTATTTATGGTCAATGTAATAAACAAAACCAGTTCTGGTTGCTGCCAGTTATAAAACTTTTTGCCTAGGGGTGCCGTGAAAAACAACTGTATCTTGACCACCAATTTTGTGAAAGAAGTTGGGAACAATGGTTACCTGCATTACAAAAGCGCACACTATGACCCCTGGAAAAATAATATTCCAAGGGGCCAACTGATGCGACTTCGTAGGAACTGTTCTACCATAGAATCCTTCTTGTCACAAGCAAATAACTTATTACAGAAATTCAGAGATAGAGAATATCCTCAATACATTCTAGATATTGCCCTGAAAGAAACATTAGCAATGGACAGACAGTCACTATTAGTTCATAAACCCAAAATTGTAAATCAAGACAAAAAGAATAGAGAACTGTCTTTCATCTCAAAGTTCAATAACGAATCAAAAAGCATCAAATCTATTATAAAACAAAATTATCCTATGTTAAAAAGTGACCCCCTTCTGTCTAAGATACTTCCTCCCAATCCAGAGTTTATATTCAAGAAAAACAAGTCATTGAAAACAATCCTAGCCCCCAGTCAACTAGAAACCATGCATCCAAAGAATATCAAAGATATCTCATGGTTACCTCCATTAACTAATGGCTTTTACAAATGCGGGGCAAACCGGTGTACAACTTGCCTTCATACGTGTAATAAAACCAAAGAAGTAGTTTCTCCTGTAGACCAGAAAATTATAAAAATATCCAGCTTTATTAATTGCAATACTACTTGGGTCATCTACCGCTTACAATGTAGTTGTAAATTGAACTATGTGGGTAGGACAACAAGAAGTTTAAAAATCAGATTCATGGAGCATCGCAGAAATATTGTGAACGGGGTAACCAACCATAGTGTCCCAAGACATTTCCTCAAATTCCATAATAAAGATCCATCATCCCTGACCATTACAGGTCTAGAACACATCAAGAAAACCGAGAGAGGAGGTGATAGATACACCCGTTTATGTAAACAGGAAATTTTCTGGACATTCCAGCTCGATTCACTATACCCTAGTGGTCTTAATGAGGCCCTAGAGCTGAATGCACTTCTCTGAGGGGAGGTGTCATTCAGAAGTGAGGAAGCTGATTTGTCACGAAGATGACCCATACCATATTAAAGATCCATTTAAGACAATTGTTTTTAAAAATCTACTCATATATATATATGCCTAGAGATATGGGTTTTTTATGAATGATCAGCTAAGGTTACACTAATCTTACTGAATGTCAATATATAATATGCTCTGGATACATTTGTGTTACATTGTGTTTTAGACCGTATCCCACGACAGAATCTCTGACGGAAAATCAATGTTTTTCTGTGCTGCGAGACCATGTTCCATGTCATTCACTGAATTAATTGTCAAAATCATAGTAGATGATTTCAATTGAAGAAAATACTAACGATTATGATATAATCTGACTTTTTACTTACCATCAATGAGCATTAGATTATTTTTGCTATCTCAATGGGAAGAAAAATGATGTTATCATGGAGCTAATGATGTTATGGTTTGTTTTACTTATTCTATATATATTAAAAATGATAAATTTCAAATTTAATATGTGGTGTCATCCCGGAGGGGAGGAAGATGTTGGGTGTACGTCACGATAATGATATGGTCGGAAGGATGCGCCGGATGGCACTTTCGTTCCGGCAGCGACATCCCCCGTGCTATATAACTGCTATATAATTTCTCCCTAATAAAGATCTATATTTCTACGGGCTTCCGGCGTTGCTGGGCAACAGGATGCATGTCAATCGCCTGACCGCGACGAAAGTCATGTGACTAGACCAACTTATATCAGTATTCCCGTTTTTTAAAATCTGTTAGGTGTTAAAATAGAGCTAAATAAAGCTTTATACTGTTGCCAAGCGATAAGGTAAACTAATGGGTCACGTGATCGGAATCGCGGTCACGTGTCTGGTGTTAAAATAGAGCGCAACAAAGTTTATACTGTTACCTAGCGATAAGATAAACTAACAGGTCACGTGATCGGAATTCCGGTCACGTGTCCTATCCTGACTAGATATACAACCTCTCTTCCACTGAAGTGAAAGAGAGGTTTGACACGCACGCCTGAATCTATGTTGTGACCGCTTCCTACTTCCGGGATGAGCGATCATGTGACTAACCTAAATTTAATAAAAAATGTTTTTTAAGGTATTTCAACACTTCGTTTTTATTATTGTTTAATAGGACTGTCCTCTGGCAATTGATCCATTAATTTAACTAGATTAGTTTTTAATTTTGATGAATTTATTAATTGATTGGCAAATTGCACACCTGCGGCCGATTATGATCAACACTGCTATATAAGGGCTCTTTTTACACTGCATCTACACCTTGAGAAAGCTGCGCCAGCAGTGAAACGCGTTGGTGATAAGCCTGGGACCTCCAAACTGCAAGATTTGCCGGCAATCCATCTCTGGGAACGGTGATCCGTATGGAATAACTTCAGGGAAGATACTGCATCAGGACCTGCCAGGGTTCATTTCCCACACTAATTCCAGCACGGGACAATCAAACAAGTGAGAGAATCCCCATAACTACGGAGTGCTAACCGAGTGGAGGACTCACTACAGCGAACTGGTAACACCGTCTACTCATTTCCCTAGGATAAGGCATCTTGCTACATACCCAGCAATTTAAGATTTTCTTCAACAAATAAGCAGTGTTGATCTAGGCCCTATTTTTTGGAACTTTTAATTAATTTTTTAATTTTTGTTTTGTGGTACCACCAATTTTTACTATTATCTGTTGCAACAGTAAAATGTATGTCAATACACAAGAAACCAATGATATATGTTCATAATTAATAAATTTCTCATTATTCATTTAACTAGTTACTAGCGCTGAATTACTTTTCATCTATTGTTCTTTACAAAGGGTTTAACTAGCCCTTCTCATTTAGCTGCTTGAGGATCCACAACACCTGTCAGCGCCATCTCTACTTCGGTAGTTCACGTGCCGTGAAAAACTATCTGATACTCTAGGGTGCCGTGATTCCAAAACGTTTGGGAACCACTGATCTAGTGTATATCCGGCTTTACTGTCTTAATTGTTATCATTGATATTTTAATTTTATTGTATGTCTATATAATAAAATCTACTGGTGATAAAAAGGATGCTGTCCCGTTGGCATTAAATTCTAACCCCTCCCACCAGTGTCAGTTATTCTCAGAGCATTTTGGCATAACACATATCTAAAGTCTCTAAGCACTACTGCTTTTCCCAGATTTAATGAGTCATCACATATTGTATGATAAAAACAAAGACATCACTACATTATGCACAACAAAAAATGTATAATACTTTTTTTTGTTTATGTTGGGTACATTTTTGATCAATTTTGTGTTTCAAGGTCTAAATCACACATTTACTAACAGATGATTTTTGACATCCTTTTAAAAAAAATTTTCCAAATCATCTGTTAGTAAATGTGGGATTTAGGGGTATATTTACTAAAACTAGGTCTGGGTCAATTTTTGGTCAATGTTTGATCGATTTTGTATTTCAGGGTCTACATTCCACATTTACTAACAGATGATTTTTGATATCTTTTTTAAATGATTTCAAAAATCATCTGTTGGTAAATGTGTTATCTAGACCAGTGGTTCTCAACCTCGGCCCTCAAGTACCCTCAACAGTTTATGTTTTCCAGGTCACCGAGCAGTTGAACAGGTGTATTCATTACTCACTGACACATTTTAAAAGACCCACAGGTGGAGCAAATTATTTCACTTGCAATCCTGTGAGGAGACCTGGAAAACATGAACTATAGGGGATACTTGAGGACCGCGGTTGAGAACCACTGATCTAGACACTTGAACACAAAATCGCTCAAAGATCGGTCAAACATCGACCAAAACTGATTTTTAGTAAATATACACAAGGGTGTTCTGGTGGGCTGCTGGGGAAAAACAGCAAACTAAAACAATGTCACATGCAGTGTTGGTAAACAGGCCAGGGGTCACAAGCATGTAAACATAGTATGCATAGTAACAGAGAATCAAGAAGAAATAATCCCAGCACAGAAACTTCAATAACACAGCAGCTATGCCTATTGGTATTCCTTCCTGGGGAAAAACATATCTGTTTGCACCACTACACTGTGTGCACTTGGAAAAATATGATTTTCAAAACTGATTATTTATCATATTACAGTATCAAAGGCTATAGCAAATCTCATGTACTGAAAACTGTTTAAGATTCAGGAAGATGAGTGTTTCCTAATGCTTCACTACAACATAAAATGTGTTTTTCACCATTTCTTTTTCATCAAGTGTTTTGCTAAAACAATAAATTACTTTGGCTATAATAGATTGTGGAACAAATAACAAGGACATTGAGCTGGGAGATGAAAAACATTAAAAACCATGTGTTCTATGTTGTTTTATGACTAATCTGAGACAGTTAAAAATTCCCAAATTAGTAATATATTGATGTGGCAGGTGAGTGTATGCATAATTCATTGGAACACATAAATACAAGTCTGCAATGACCTGTGCCCTCATCTCCATCATTTCATAGGACCTAATTCAGTAAGGATCGCTATTGAGACTAAAATAGTGATTGTTTCAAAACTGCTACTGCTGAAAATTGCACGTGAAGAGCTGCCCAGAAAGGGAATAGATGCCGCAAATTTGTGTATGCAGCCGCATTAACTGCGATGCATATGCAGAAATCAAGCACCATTGACAGTTGCGGTTGACCCATGCCTACTCAAAATAATGCAATTGCAGTCGCACCAGGCGCCATGTTTTTGTAACGCAGCTGATGTGAAGGTTGTGTATATTTTCTTTTCTTGATCAGGACCTGGAAGTGACATAATGAGAGGGCAGTAGATAACTGCCACCCTTACAGCAGCTAAACGTTTTATCCATTCTCCAATCGTTTGAGGTTATTGCGTTTTATCCGTGCACCATTGGACCCTCTCCTGCTCGCTTCACACGCCACGCTTCGGGCTCGGTGTCTCGCTACGCTTCGCTCGCTACAGGTTACTATTCCAAATAGTTTGTGACATACCATATGGTCAGTTCCAAAGGATTAAAAAGAATTGAACTGATGAAGGAGTTTTCTCCACTCAAGTGGAAGAAATGAGTAATAATTTTTTGAGTTGTGGATATCCAGAGGAAGAAGTATCTACGGCCCTAGCTAAAGCGAGGAAATTAAAAAGAGAGGATATTATTAAAAATCAGAACAGGAAAGAAAAGATCAATATAGATGAATATAAATGGGCATTCACCACTAATTTTTCTTCACAACATCAGTCCATTAAATTTTTTTTGCGAAAACACTGGTCTTTGCTGTTACAGGACCCAGTTATAGAAGAAGATTTACAGAAAGAACCCATTTGTATATTTAGGAGAGCGCCAAATCTTAAAAATAAGTTAGTGAAAAGTTTACATGTAGGATCCCCCCAAAAAACTATAACTTTAGCTGAAGGATTTCATAGGTGTGGTATTATTATATGTGCAGGTTGTAAAGCTGTTTCTAACAGTTTTGGTAACAAGAAAGTTGAAGTAATGCCGAATGAATGAGAAAAGGTACTCCATTAGAGATTTTATAACCTGTCATTCGAGTAATGTCATATATGCAATAGAATGCAGCTGTAATAAAGTATATATTGGTCACACTAGTCGTCCGTTAAAAATAAGAATCAGTGAGCATTTACGGATTATCCACAAGGGCATGGAGACGCATGCCCTTTCTCACCACTTTAAAGAAGTGCATCAATGCAATGTGAAATACATAAAAAACTTTTATGGCTTAAAGAAGGTTAATAAAAGTGTGAGAAGCCAGGATTCAGCTTCAAAACTGGCGCAGATTGAAATGGAAATGATATATAATTTAAAAACATTAAATCCACATGGCCTTAATAAAGATTTTGAGGTCAAGTGGTTTCTTTAATGAGCTTGCCTAGTTTCCATTCAGCGTTGCTTTTTATTCCAATTTTATTTAAATTCTGTGTTTTATTATCAGCACTTGATTATTGATATTTGTTTTTGTATTCTTTTTGGTCCCCGATATTGTTGCTGCTTATTGCTATTGATTGTGGGACTTCAACAAAATGCCTTCCGCGATATAATCTCTACTGGTAAAAAGAACATAATGAGAAGTACTGCTGGGCGGAAGTACGTCACTGGAAGTGACGATACCTGGAACGCACATGTGACCGGAAGTGACGGGGTTTGGAACGCAAAGTGGAGCCGCGACGTCCGGGATCGGATATGATGTGCCACAATCATTGCCATCTGAACCAGCGGGATTTCTCAAAAAAATGGATAGATGGATCAGTATATTGTGTGTTTACAAATAGCTGTTTAGATGGATTAGATAGTCCATGTCGGGCATTAGGTTTTACCAATAGGAATTTCCACTTGATTGTTGGGGGTATAAATATTAGTAATTGTTACATGGCTCCTCATACCTTGAAAAAGATACCCTGTGTGGTATCAAAACGCGTTGGTGAGGAGCACGTGGGGAAATATCTGGACTCATATCCGGTGTTGTGACCATCGATCCAGGGACGCCTGTTGATATTATACACAAGCGATATATGTCTACTTTTCCTTGTAGACCTAGATCCTCGGTGAGAGTCCATTTATAACCCAGTGTTTGTTTTTTAATTGTTTTAATCATTTTATGCGAATAAATACAGTGTAACACTACGTGGAGTTCTTTTCCCCATTTTTTAATTTGGAGGAATATGGGGACAAAAGGAGGACTGTGTTTCTGGCATTGACCGCTCCATCTCATTGTGTGTTTGTCTACTTTATGTAGACCATCTCATCTGGTAGGAGTCTAATTCATCCCTCCATTTCCCAAATTTTAATAAGTTTATACCATCTGCACTATTGTTTGTTTTTTTTTTTTTAAGGGACATTCATGAAAATTATTGGCAATGACTGTGTGATCCATAAGAGAACAATAGAAAAACTACTCTATGGTATTGTAGCGCCTATATATACAGTGGTTGAGTTTTCTAGTTTGTGACATGGACCCAGGGGCTTATGGCAAAGGTCCTCTCCACGAAGAGAAACTAGATGCTACCCTGATGTCAGATACACGCCCCGAAAATGGCCATGTCACGCTTCCCAACCACTCCCCACAAACGCCATGTTGCTTCCCACAAACAGTAATTTCCTGTCAATCATTTTGCGGTGGCATTTCATTAGGTCTACAATTGCAGAGTGATTGCACTTTAGTCTTTGTACGCTTTTGCAGCGCATGTGAAGTCTGCCGATAATCAGACAATTTGCGTTACTGCAATTTAGTGATCCTTACTGAATTAGGCTCATAGTCTGGTGATCTTGAAACCTTACATAAGAGATAAACAATCAATTTTAAAACAATAAATTTTAGCTGGAGAATGTGAAAAAGTTTAGTTGTAGTATCGCAATTTGCCAAATTGTAATCCATAACCACAATACTCCTCAGAGAGGTGTTCGGGTGTAACAAGTGGTAAGCTACTGGTTCTGCAGCCTTACTGTTACCAGATGACTACATAAAAAAAATAGAAAATAAACACAAAAGTTTTGTTGAATTTCTTTATTTGAATTCTATCTGAATTTTGCTGCTTCACATCTGTTCCTTTGACAAAGTGACTCCACTATTAATGGAATGTATGGAGAATGCCTCCATTAATGATGATTTATAGCACCTCCATGATGACAACAACTGTCATTGAACATCATGGTGAACAACTATCCTTACATTTTACAGCAAAGTGAGTTCTAATAAAGAAAAAGACTAGGGGGCTAATTCAGTAAGGATGGCTTATGCGTTCCTTACTACATTTCCCCGATGGTTGGGTCCACCCGTTCTGCACATGTGCAGAATGGGCCCTGATATCTCAGGATGTAAATGCCTCTTCCTGATTGACAGTAACTGTATCCTTATCCATATTGCATAATATGTGAATGCTTTATAAACAAATTAATAATAATATACTGTACAGCATGGTTACAAAGCAGTACTCAGAGGAAAAGCTGTCCAGTTTGCAGCTAAACTCAAGAGGGGGAGACAGGCCAGAGTATCCCTATTATTGGATCAAATGGCAAATGTAAAAGAAATGAATAAAGGTCCTGAATGTGCTATGGGAGTATCTCAACTCATTGACTTTATGGCATATTTATGGCATATTGTGCTATTATCCAAAGAATAAAGAGTGTGGCCAGAATAAATGTAACTTTACTCTCATTTTGGTGATATATTTAAACAGACTGCTGTAAAAGCAAATTGAAAAATACAACTAAAAAACCTACCGTACAATACAACCTACAATACAATATTGGATTATATAAATAAATCTGCCTCTCACTCAAAGGGGGTTATCCTAGTAGCAGCGGTACTTTACCACTGCTAATAGGATTGCTGGGAGATACCCTATTAGCCCATGCACACTCACCCCCCCCCCCCTCTCTATGCTGGCACTTTTCAGGACTATTCTTCAGGGAAGGACGAATAATCTGCACAAAACAGGACGCCGGAGCCGCAATAACACATGGGATCTAAGACTTATCCTCCCAATCAAAATGGCCTCTAATTGGATACTGTAATCAATGACCGCAATCAATTCCTGTTTTGATCGTCCAAAATCACTTTTTGGCTAATAGGATAGCATGTGCAAATAATAGATAAAGGTTCAGAGGCGGCGACCAAACTAATCAAGGGAATGGAGACGCTGGAATACAAGGAAAGGCTTGTAAGGCTAGGTATGTTTACATTGGAAAAGAGGAGACTAAGAGGGGACATGATCAACATCTACAAATATATAAGGGGTCAATACACAGAGCTTGGGAGGGACCTGTTTTCTATAAGATCAGCACAGAGGGCACGTGGTCACTCGCTTAGGTTAGAGGAGTGGAGTTTCCGCACATTGAGGCGAAAAGGCTTTTTCACAGTAAGGACAATACGTGTTTTGAATTCCCTGCCTGAGAGAGTAGTAATGGCGGACTCGGTTAACACCTTTAAGAATGGGTTAGATAAATTCCTATTGGATAAAGATATTCAGGGTTATGGTGCATAGGCACACATTATAGTTAATATAACTAGTCCTAACATAAAAATAACTAGTCCTATAATAAGACTGCATAGAAGACCACAAATAGGTTGAACTCGATGGACAATTGTCTTTTCTCTTACGTCCTAGAGGATGCTGGGGACTCCGTAAGGAGCATGGGGAATAGACGGGCTCCGCAGGAGACATGGGCACTATAAAGAAACTTTAGAATGGGTGTGCACTGGCTCCTCCTTCTATGCCCCTCCTCCAGACCTCAGTTAGAGAAACTGTGCCCAGAGGAGACGGACAGTACGAGGAAAGGATTTTTGTTAATCTAAGGGCAAGTTAGATCCTGTGCCCAGAGGAGACTGGGTGCTTTCAGGGGAGCTCTCCTGAGTTTCTCTGTAAAAAAAAAGAATTTTGTTAGGTTTTTATTTTCAGGGAGCCCTGCTGGCAACAGGCTCCCTGTGTCGTGGGACTGAGGAGAGAGAAGCAGACCTACTTCAGTGATAGGCTCTGCTTCTTAGGCTACTGGACACCATTAGCTCCAGAGGGATCGGAACGCAGGTCTTGAGTTTCCCGGGTCATTGGCGCTGGGTATGTGCTGGCATACTCTCTCTCTGTCTCTCCAAAGGGCCTTGTTGGGGACCTGTCTCCAGATTAAAGATTTCCCTGAGTGTGTGGGGTGTCGGTACGTGTGTGTTGGCATGTCTGAAGTGGAAGGCTCTTCTAGGGAGGAGGTGGAGCAAATGAGTGTGATGTCTCCATCGGCAACGCCGACACCTGATTGGGTAGATATGTGGAATGTTTTAAATGCAAATGTGAATTTATTACACAAAAGGTTGGACAAAGCGGAGTCCAGGGAAAGTACAGGGAGTCAACCCGTGCCTTTCACTATGTCACAGGGCCCTTCTGGGTCTCAGAAGCGCCCACTATCCCAAGTAGTAGACACTGATACCGACACAGATTCTGACTCCAGTGTCGACTACGATGATGCGAGGTTTGAGCCAAAATTGGGGAAAAGTATTCATTATATGATTATTGCAATAAAAGATGTGTTGCATATGTCAAAGTCAAAAATATTACATAGAGAGAACATACAAACTACACACATTTAAGTCGCTATACTTGCAAATATGCGCAGCGAGCACAGCAATATATGGTAACACACGCATTTGCTCAGACATGGCACGGAGATGGATTCGGCGCTTGTTTCATACAGTACATGGTTATGATAATGTCGGGCACCAGACATCATGGAGATTTAGAATTGGCTGATGAATTGATGTCATGAATGTGTATTATTTGAACAGAACCAGATGCGCCCGTCATGTTTGGTATTGAAGCAAGCAGATTGATGTGTGGGTTAGTTTGAGGCTTGTTGTGAAGTTGTGGGACATTGCAGCAGATAGATATGATTATATGTATAAAAGCTAAGATCATTTTGTTAGAACAATGAATGATCAAGCCAACCCTTTACTAAGATTTCAGGGCTGAACCTGATTAGCATATACAAAGCAAGAGAGACCCCTCCCCCAGGAACTAGGAAAACAGGCATGGCTAGAAAAGAAGTCAGTTTCAGTTTGCTTGGGGCCTCTGAGGACAGATATACTGTAGCTACTCACACAGCTACCTGGCACCCAGCAGCATGGCGGCTACATCCCCAGGACTGACCTCCAAACTAAAGGCTAAGTATTGAATTCACATGGCTAGATAAGGAAATATAGACAGATTGCTTTAAGGTCAATGGTGCTGGTTTAAATAGGATATTGTAACTTGTTTGTGTGATAGATCTGGGAATATGTGCTGGTAGCAATGGCAGGCTGATATGTGTGGTTACATTGTGATCTGGTCTTGTGATGAATATGCTCTGGTTATTGAGATACTGAAGTTGTTTGGAATGTGAAATTGAATAAGATGGTTCTAGGAAGTTGGATTGTAATTGTGAAAGGTGATTTAGATGGTTTGGAATTGTAAAATCAGAACATATGCATTGTTTTGAGGCTTGGACATTTTGGAATAAAATGGAGTCTTGTGTCTTCTGCTATGATTGTGGTGTAGCAGAGAGTGCCATGTGTTTGGACCTGCAAATCTAAAATGGCTGCTGCCGGGTATTTTCCCCTCCCCCTTTCAACCATGTGGTGCAGTCTTTGGAATCATGGGAGTTTTCCCAAAATGGAGTCTAGCTTCTGTCCCATGCGGTATTGTAGGGTTGTGTATATAGGGACAGCCAGTATGGGTAAGGTCAAGTATTTTCTCCACAAAGATTCTCAGCATTGACTAACTGCGCAGCGATTGTCTCTCACATGTGTAGTTTTATCTGCAATCATATTGTTCTTATTGTTATTGTGAGCCATATCTCTCTCTCTCTTCTCCTCTTTCTCCCTCATTTTCCCTTAAACGTAAATTGTATTGTATTGTATTTCCTGTGTAGTTATCTGGTTAGTTAGTCTATGTTATATTGGTAGTGTATAATTGTATTGTATTATTCTTTTGCAAGCATACCATCCATAATATATATATATAAGGCGTTAGACCCTAAGCACGGTATTTGTGTATTTCTTATAGTGTTAAGTATTCTCAGAGCGTCGGTGACGCTCGAACAGCTTTTAAATTAATAAGGTTACACTGTGTTGCATCTACACTCTACCACTACACAGAGGTTTACAGTATAAGTACATTCCTTAAGGTATAGTTATTCTAGTTCAATTCTGTAAGTATCTGCAATGCCTGTGTTCACACCCTGTGCACAGCGTCTGCGCATACCCTTGCGGTACCTTTTGCGCCAATTGCGTACTGTGTTCTTTAACCTTTAACGTGTTTTTAATAGGACAAATATTATAGACATTGTCACATATCACAGATGACCCCTCTGTACCTGACACGAGGGTCCACATGTTTAAAGAAAAGAAACCTGAGGTTACTTTCCCCCATTCACATGGGCTAAATGAGTTGTTTGAAAGGGCTTGGGAAACTCCAGACAAGAAACTGCAGATTCCCAAAAGGATTCTTATGGCTTATCCTTTCCCGGCTAAGGACAGGGGACGGTGGGAATCCTCCCCCAGGGTGGACAAAGCGTTGACGCGCTTATCCAAAAAGGTGGCGCTGCCGTCTCAAGATACTGCAACCCTCAAGGATCCTGCTGATCGCAGGCAGGAGACTACCTTGAAGTCGATTTACACACATACTGGTACATTACTCAGACCGGCGATAGCGTTGGCTTGGGTTTGTAGCGCTGTAGCAGCGTGGACAGATACCTTGTCTGCTGAAATTGATACACTGGATAAGGATACCATTTTATTGACCTTGGGTCATATTAAGGATGCTGTCCTATATATGAGAGATGCTCAGAGAGACGTTGGCCTACTGGGTTCCAGAGCCAACGCCATGACGATTTCTGCTAGACGAGCCCTGTGGACCCGCCAGTGGACGGGTGATGCTGACTCAAAGAGGCATATGGAGGTTTTGCCTTACAAGGGTGAGGAATTGTTTGGGAAAGGTCTCACGGACCTGGTTTCCACAGCTACTGCAGGTAAATCAACTTTTTTGCCTTATGTTTCCTCACAGCCTAAGAAAACGCCACATTATCAGATGCAGTCCTTTCGATCGCATAAATCCAAGAGAGTACGGGGATCTTCCTTTCTTACCAGAGGTAAGGGGAAGGGGAAAAAGATGTCAACTACAGCTAGTTCCCAGGAGCGGAAGTCCTCCCCGGCTTCTACTAAATCCACCGCATGACGCTGGGGTTCCGCTGAGGAAGTCCGCCCCAGTGGGGGCACGTCTTCGACTTTTCAGCCACGTCTGGGTTCAATCACAGGTGGATCCCTGGGCAATAGACATTGTTTCCCAGGGTTACAAGCTGGAATTCGAAGAGGTGCCTCCTCGCCGGTTTTTCAAATCGGCCCTACCAGCTTCTTCCCCAGAGAGGGAGGTAGTTTTAAATGCAATTCAAAGACTGTGTCTTCAACAAGTGGTGGTCAAAGTTCCCCTACTTCAACAGGGGACGGGGTACTACTCAACCCTGTTTGTGGTCCAGAAACCGGACGGTTCGGTCAGACCCATTCTGAATTTAAAATCCTTAAACCTATACTTGAAAAGGTTCAAATTCAAGATGGAATCGCTCAGAGCGGTCATCGCCAGCCTGGAGGGGGGGGGATTATATGGTGTCCCTGGACATAAAAGATGCATACCTTCATGTCCCCATATATCCTCCTCATCAGGCGTTCCTGAGATTTGCTGTACAGGATTGTCATTACCAATTTCAGACGTTGCCGTTTGGGCTTTCCACGGCCCCGAGGATTTTCACCAAGGTAATGGCGGAAATGATGGTGCTCCTGCCAAGCAGGGAGTCACAATTATCCCGTACTTGGATGATCTCCTGATAAAAGCGAGATCGAGAGAAAAGTTGCTGAACAGCGTATCACTCTCCCTGAGGGTGTTGCAGCAGCACGGCTGGATTCTCAATCTACCAAAGTCACAGTTGGTTCCACCGACCCGATTGCCTTTCTTAGGCATGATTCTGGACACGGAACAAAAAAGGGTTTTTCTCCCGTTGGAAAAGGCCCGGGAACTCCAGAACTTGGTCAGGGACCTGTTAAAGCCAAAAAGGGTGTCGGTCCATCAATGCACTCGAGTTCTGGGAAAGATGGTGGCGTCTTACGAGGCCATTCCCTACGGCAGGTTCCATGCGAGGACCTTTCAGTGGGACCTTCTGGACAAGTGGTCCGGGTCACATCTACATATTCATCAGATGATCAGCCTGTTCCCCAGGGCCAGGGTATCTCTCATGTGGTGGCTGCAGAGTGCTCACCTTCTAGAGGGTCGCAAGTTCGGCATTCAAGACTGGGTTCTGGTGACCATGGACGCGAGCCTCCGAGGATGGGGAGCAGTCACACAGGGAAGAAACAAGGTATTGTGCAAGGTCAAGGGACCCTCAGGCGGTAGCTGTGGACGCCCTGGTGACACCGTGGGTGTTTCAGTTGGTCTATGTGTTCCCTCCTCTTCCTTTCATCTCAAAAATATTGAGAATCATCAGACGAAAAGGAGTACAGACAATTCTCATTGTTCCAGATTGACCTCGAAGGGCCTGGTATCCGGATCTGCAGGAAATGCTCACAGAAGATCCGTGGCCTCTTCCTCTCAGAGAGGACCTGTTGCAACAGGGGCCCTGTCTGTTCCAAGACTTACCGCGGCTGCGTTTGACGGCATGGCGGTTGAACGCAGGATCCTAGCTGGAAAGGGCATTCCATCTGGGCCGTTTTCACCACTTCCTACAGACTGGAGTGAATTTGGGCCTAAAATTAGGCTCCATTAAGGTACAGATTTCGGACCTGTCCATTTTCTTTCAGATGGAATTGGCTTCTCTCCCAGAAGTCCATACTTTTGTGAAGGGAGTGCTGCATATCCAGCCTCCTTTTGTGCCCCCGGTTGCACCATGGGACCTTAACGTGGTGTTACAGTTCCTTTAGTCTCACTGGTTTGAGCCTCTTCAAACCGTGGAATTAAGGTATCTCACTTGGAAAGTGGTTATGTTGTTGGACTTGGCATCTGCAAGGCGAGTGTCTGAGTTGGCGGCTTTGTCTCACAAAAGCCCCTATCTGATTTTCCATGTGGATAGAGCTGAGTTGCGGACTCGTCCTCAATATTTGCCTAAGGTGGTTTCCTCTTTTCATATGAACCAACCTATTGTGGTGCCTGTGGCTACAAGGGACCTGGTGGATTCCGAGTCCCTTGATGTGGTCAGGGCTTTGAAAATTTATGTAGCCAGAACGGCTAGGGTTAGGAAAACAGAGGCTCTGTTTGCCCTGTATGCAGCCAACAAGGTTGGCGCTCCTGCTTCTAAGCAGACTATTGCTCGCTGGATCTGTAACACGATTCAGCAGGCTCATTCTACGGCTGGATTGCCGTTACCTAATTCAGGAAAGGCCCATTCCACTAGGAAGGTGGGCTCTTCTTGGGCGGCTGCCCGAGGCGTCTCGGCATTACAGCTTTGCCGAGCGGCGACTTGGTCGGGTTCAAACACTTTTGCTAAATTCTACAAGTTTGATACCCTGGCTGATGAGGACCTCATGTTTGCTCAATCGGTGCTGCAGAGTCATCCGCACTCTCCCGCCCGTTTGGGAGCTTTGGTATAATCCCCATGGTCCTTACGGAGTCCCCAGCATCCTCTAGGACGTTAGAGAAAATAAGATTTTAAACCTACCGGTAAATCTTTTTCTCCTAGTCCATAGAGGATGCTGGGCGCCCATCCCAGTGCGGACAACATTCTGCAAGACTTGTATATAGTTATTGCTTGCATAAGGGTTATGTTACAGGTTTGTTCAGTCTTTGACTGATGCTGTTCTGTTTCATACTGTTGACTGGTTCGTATATTCCAGGTTATACGGTGTGGATGGTGTGGGCTGGTGTGAATCTTGCCCTTGGATTAACAAAATCTTTCCTCGTACTGTCCGTCTCCTCTGGGCACAGTTTCTCTAACTGAGGTCTGTAGGAGGGGCATAGAGGGAGGAGCCAGTGCATACCCATTCTAAAGTTTCTTTATAGTGCCCATGTCTCCTGCGGAGCCCGTCTATTCCCCATGCTCCTTACGGAGTCCCCAGCATCCTCTACGGACTAGGAGAAAAAGATTTACCGTTAGGTTTAAAATCTTATTTTTTCAACCTTAGTTACTATTAGAGATGAGCGGGTTCGGTTCCTCGGAATCCGAACCCCCCCGAACTTCAGCCTTTTTACACGGGTCCGAGGCAGACTCGGATCTTCCCGCCTTGCTCGGCTAACCCGAGCGCGCCCGAACGTCATCATCCCGCTGTCGGATTCTCGCGAGGCTCGTATTCTATCGCGATTCTATATAAGGAGCCGCGCGTCGCAGCCATTTTCACACGTGCATTGAGATTGATAGGGAGAGGACGTGGCTGGCGTCCTCTCCGTTAGAATAGATAGAGACACTTGATTTGATTACTTAGTAATTTTGGGGAGCATTAGGAGTACTCAGAGTGCAGAGTTTTGCTGATAGTTACTAGTGACTGACCACCACCAGTTTTATTTATTATTTAATATAATCCGTTCTCTGCCTGAAAAAAAACGATACACAGTCACATACCATATCTGTGCTCAGCCTCAGTGTGCTGCATGATAATATCATCTATATGTATATCTGACTGTGCTGAGTGCTCACTGCTCACACAGCTGAATTGTGGGGGAGACTGGGGTGCAGTTATAGCAGGAGTACAGTGCACACTTTTGCTGCCAGTGTGACTGACCAGTGACCACCAGTATATTGTCTGCCTGAAAAAGTTGGTGTTTTTTTTTTTATTCTATAAACGCATTCTGCTGACAGTGTCCAGCAGGTCCGTCATTCATTATATTATATAAATATTTACCTGCAGTAGTGTTATATTTTTTTTGTTCATCTCTATCATCTTTATCATCTCTATACTAGCATACGCAGTACGGTAGTCCACGGCTGTAGCTACCTCTGTGTCGTCAGTGCTCGTCCATAATTGTATACCTACCTGTGGTGGTTTTTTTTTTTCTATCTTCTTCATACTAGTAGTTTAGGAGTCTGCTGACAGTGTCCAGCAGGTCCGTCATTATATTATATATACCTGCAGTAGTGATATATATATATTTTTTATATCATTATCATCTCTATACTAGCAGACGCAGTACGGTAGTCCACGGCTGTAGCTACCTCTGTGTCGTCAGTCACTCGTCATCCATAAGTATACTAGTATCCATCCATCTCCATTGTTTACCTGAGGTGCCTTTTAGTTGTGCCTATTAAAATATGGAGAACAAAAATGTTGAGGTTCCAAAAATAGGGAAAGATCAAGATCCACTTCCACCTCGTGCTGAAGCTGCTGCCACTAGTCATGGCCGAGACGATGAAATTCCATCAACGTCGTCTGCCAAGGCCGATGCCCAATGTCATAGTACAGAGCATGTAAAATCCAAAACACAAAATATCAGTAAAAAAAGGACTAAAAAATCTAAAATAAAATCGTCGGAGGAGAAGCGTAAACTTGCCAATATGCCATTTACCACACGGAGTGGCAAGGAACGGCTGAGTCCCTGGCCTATGTTCATGGCTAGTGGTTCAGCTTCACATGAGGATGGAAGCACTCAGCCTCTCGCTAGAAAAATGAAAAGACTTAGGGGTATATGCAATTCACGGCGAATTGCGGCAAATTATCGCCGTTTTTTTAATTCGACACAATTCGACAGGTGAATTCCGGCAGGTGGCTGCCGGAATTCACCATATTCAATGAAAAACGGATTCGACATTCCCGCGGGCGAAAAACGGCCGATTTGCCGGATTTTGCCGCGATTTAAAAAAACGGGAAAAAACGGGGGAAAATGGCGTGGGGTCCCCCCTCCAAAGCATAACCAGCCTCGGGCTCTTCGAGCTGGTCCTGGTTCTAAAAATGCGGGGGAAAAATTGACAGGGGATCCCCCGTATTTTTAAAACCAGCACCGGGCTCTGCGCCTGGTGCTGGTGCAAAAAATACGGGGGACAAAACGAGTAGGGGTCCCCCGTATTTTTCACACCAGCATCGGGCTCCACTAGCTGGACAGATAATGCCACAGCCGGGGGTCACTTTTATACAGTGCCCTGCGGCCGTGGCATTAAATATCCAACTAGTCACCCCTGGCCGGGGTACCCTGGGGAAGTGGGGACCCCTTCAATCAAGGGGTCCCCCCCCAGCCACCCAAGGGCCAGGGGTGAAGCCCGAGGCTGTCCCCCCCATCCAATGGGCTGCGGATGGGAGGCTGATAGCCTGGAGTAAAATGTCTGAATATTGTTTTTTCCAGTAGTACTACAAGTCCCAGCAAGCCTCCCCCGCAAGCTGGTACTTGGAGAACCACAAGTACCAGCATGCGGGAGAAAAACGGGCCCGCTGGTACCTGTAGTACTACTGGAAAAAAATACCCAAATAAAAACAGGACACACACACCGTGACAGTAAAACTTTAATTCATACGTCGACACACACATACTTACCTATGTTCACACGCCAACATCGGTCCTCTTCTCCATGTAGAATCCACGGATACCTGAAAAGAAAAGATCAATATACTCACCTCAGCCAGGGTCCAGAGATAAATCCAGGTACTTGGCAAAATAAGAAAACGCAAAGACCCGATCCTGCGGACTGAAAGGGGTCCCATATTGACATATGAGACCCCTTTCCCCGAATGAGCCGGGACCCCACGTGACTCCTGTCACTAAGGTCCCTTCAGCCAATCAGGAAGCGCTACTACGTGGCGCTCACCTGATTGGCTGTGCGCTGTCTGAACTCAGACAGCGCATCGCACAGCTCCCTCCATTATATTCAACTAGGTGCTTCATCGCGCCCTACGGGCGCTCTTCACACCGTCGCAAGGGGCTACGCCCCCTTAACCCTTGCATGCCTCTCTGGGGTTTAATATTTGTATTATATGGAGTATTACCTGCATTCCTTTGTTAGTGGTTAAATATTGCACAATGAAAGGGCGTGCCATGGTGAAGGAGGCGCAGCCCCTTGCGACGGCGTGAACAGCACCTGCAGGGCACGATGTACAGAATGTAGCGGGTGCGGGGGGGGGGACTGCGGATGGTGTCTGTAGATGCTGCGGGTGGAGGGGAGGCAGAAGTGGGGGTGGGGCCCGGATGGGGAAGGTTCGGGAGGTGCTGCGCGTGGGGGAGGGGCAGAGGAGTGGGGGATGCAGATGGGGGAGGGGTCCGGAGGCACTGAAGGTGGGGGAGGGGCAGGGGTGCCACGGGTGGGAGAGGGGCAGGTGTGGGGATGTTGTGGATGGATGAAGGGTTCCGGAGGTGCTGTGGGATGGGAAGGGACGGGAGTGCCGGGGGTGGGGTAGGGGACCGCAGGCACCATGGGTAGGGTAGGGGCAGGTACGGGTGTTGCGGCGGATGGGAAAAGAGGTCCGGAGGTGCTGCAGGTGGTGGAGGGGCAGGTGCGGGGGTGCCATTGGTGGGGGAGGGGTGGGTGAGGGGGGGATCGCTGATGGAGGAGGGTGTCTGCAGATGCTGCGGGTGGAGGGGGGCAGGTGTGGGGGGAGACATATAAGGGGGGTGAATGGTGGAAGGGGCCTGGAGGTGCTGTGGGTGGTGAAGGGGTGGAGGAGTGGGAGCCACGGGTGGTGTAGGGGGTCTGGAGGCACAGCATGTGGGGGAGGGGTGGAGTGCCGCATGTGGTGGAGGGGAAGGTGCGGAGGTGTGGTGCATTGGGGAGAGGTCTGGAGGCGCTGCGGGTACTGTACATGCCATAAAAGGTAGTTGGAGGGTATGCAGTAACAGAGCCAGGACAGGGGTGACAGGGTCAGTACAGGGTTGACGGGGCCAGGACAGGGGTGACAGGGTCAGAACAGGGGTGACGGTGCCAGGACAGGGGTGACGGGGCCAGGACAGGGGTGACGGGGCCAGGACAGAAATGATAGGGACAGGATAAGGGTGACAGGGCCAGTATAAGGGTGAAAGGGCCAGGATAAGGGTGGCAGGGCAAGGCCAGGGGTGACAGGGACATGACAGAACACAGGGCACGGGAGAGATTGGTATTAGGGACAAAACAGTGGTGACAGACAGATGTGTCTTACCGGAGTCACTGCTGCTGGCTGCTGCTGTTCCACTCCAACCTGTTGGGATCTGCTGCTGCTGGAGACTTGGCATGGCTGACTCTCTCAGGCTGGAGTCCTGCTTCCTCTGCCCGTCCGCATCCCTCCCCCCCTCCTCAGTCACACACCGCAGACCTCGCGCAGCTGCCGGGCACTGTGGTAAGGTGAGACTGGAAATGACTGGTTAGCCCCCAGGAGATGCTGCGGCTGGAGGGAGGAGGGGGTCATAGCATGCACGTGGCGCGGACCTCACGGCTTCCGGGCACTGTGGTAAGGGGAGACTGGGAGTGACTGGTTAGCTCCCAGGAGACGCTGCGGCTGGAGGGAGGAGTGGGTCAGAGCCTGCAAGCAGCTCGGATTTCTGCAGCGGTACCCGCCAGCTAAAGTGTGTGAATGAGCTGGGCGCACTCCACTGCGGGTGGCAGCGCTGCAGCTAGCGGTGGGGTTGCCGGGGCTGGAGATAACAGAGGCAGTATGGAACCTGCACAGCGGCAGGTGCCCCACTAAACTGCAGCTAAGAAGCGTGGAGTGTGCCAGAAAGTGACGCTCCTCCGCACAAGAGAGACCCTGCTGAGTATGCTGATGTGGGGGGTCAAGCACACAGTGAGCCGGTGCCCGTCTGTCTGTATGACATACCCCTCACACACCCCCATACCTCCCAAATGTCCCGATTTTCGTGGGACAGTCCCATTTTTTGGGGTCTGTCCCGCTGTCCCACCCGCGGGTCGCAGTGTTCTGCGGTGGGGGGGGCGGGGGGGGCAGTTGGAAAGCTCCTGTACTCGCTGTTCTGCTTAGCAGAGCAGCGGTGAATAGTGGAGACAGAGGGAGAGGGGGCATCAGGGGGGGTACGGATTAAGGGGGGGTTCCAGCAGCAGAGCTGGATTAAGGGGGGGGGGGCAGGCGGTACGTACCGTTGGCCCCACAGTTTTAGGGGTCCCCCCGGCTCGAGTAGCTCTGTCCCAGCTCAGAAGCTCCCCCGTCCTGCCAGTAACAGCGGCAGCATTGTGCTACAGTCAGCACACGCTGCTGCATATTGGCAGGTCTGTGGTGTTGCAGGGAGGCAGCAGTTTCCCTGCTTTCTTCTCCCTGTGCGGGTGTGTAGGGGGAGCGACCACCTCCTCTGGATTTAGCCCTAGCTGAGGGGCCAAAATCCCATCAAAAAAATAAAAATAAAAATCGAAATTTGCATAAGGGGGCGTGGCCGCGCGGGCCGCGATTAGGCCACGCCCCCAACCCACAGCAGGCACAGCAATGATACAGGGCTCCCTGTCACAAGTGCCCTGGGCCCCCCGGACTCATAATCAGCCCCTGGGAGCATGCCAGCAGCTCACAGAGCGCTGGGCATGCTCCCTCACTGACGAAAACGGGGCCCTCCCGTGAAGCCACGCCCCCTTTTCGCCGAGTGTGTGTGTGTCCCTCCTTCTGCCTGGATAAAGCTCCTGCAGAAAGCTGGGAGGTATGCACCCCTGCCTGTGCCATGCCCAATGCCCATGCTATCTGCTTCTGCTCCTAGTCTCCTGTAGATTTAGCCAGATCTCTGTAACTCATTTGACTAACTCCGCCCAGTGTTGTAACTCCGCCCAGCGTTAGCAAATGAATCACAAGGTCACAGAATAGGGCTATTATATAGGAGATGGTGGGAACTTTGCGGCTAGCGGTGGGGTCACCCGCCGGTCAGCGGCTGACCGCGGGTAACCCCCGCAGACGGCAAAGTTCCCACCATTGTAAGTAATGGAGAAAGCTGTGCGATGCGCTGTCACAGCACAGACAGCGCACAGCCAATCCGGTGAGCGCCACGTAGTAGCGCTTCCTGATTGGCTGAAGGGACCTTTCTGTGACAGCTGTCACGGAGAGGACTCTCAGCATTCGGGGTAAGGGGTCCCATGTGTAAGCATGGGACCCTTTTCAGTCCGTTTGGTCGGGTGTCCGGTTTGTTGTTTTTTTACAAGTACGTGTATTTATCTCTGGACCCTGGTTGAGGTGAGTATATTGATCTTTTCTTTTCAGGTATCCGTGGATTCTACATGGAGAAGAGGACCGATGTCGGCGTGTGAACATAGGTAAGTATGTGTGTGTCGACGTATGAAATAAAGTTTTACTTTCACGGTGTGTGTGTCCTGTTTTTATTTGGGTATTTTTTCCCCAGTAGTACTACAGGTACCAGCGGGCCCGTTTTTCTCCCGCATGCTGGTACTTGTGGTTCTCCAAGTACCAGCTTGCGGGGGAGGCTTGCTGGGACTTGTAGTACTACTGGAAAAAACAATATTCAGACATTTTACTCCAGGCTATCAGCCTCCCATCCGCAGCCCATTGGATGGGGGGGACAGCCTCGGGCTTCACCCCTGGCCCTTGGGTGGCTGGGGGGGGGACCCCTTGATTGAAGGGGTCCCCACTTCCCCAGGGTACCCCGGCCAGGGGTGACTAGTTGGATATTTAATGCCACGGCCGCAGGGCACTGTATAAAAGTGACCCCCGGCTGTGGCATTATCTGTCCAGCTAGTGGAGCCCGATGCTGGTGTGAAAAATACGGGGGACCCCTACTCGTTTTGTCCCCCGTATTCTTTGCACCAGCACCAGACGCAGAGCCCGGTGCTGGTTTTAAAAATACGTGGGATCCCCTGTCAATTTTTTCCCCGCATTTTTAGAACCAGGACCAGCTCGAAGAGCCCGAGGCTGGTTATGCTTTGGAGGGGGGACACCACGCCATTTTTTTCAGGGATTTTACCATCCATCTATAAAAAAAAATTAAAAAATATTATTTTAAAAAATATATAAATATTACTTGTGCCTCCAAAAAAGACAAACCAAGTACCTAATCCCTTCTAATATAAATAGATCTGATATTACCAAGAAAAAAAAACATGTTTTAAATTTTTTTTATTGGTTTCACCCTCCAAAGTGTGGCGGATTGGGCCAGGTGTTTGTGTTGGCCACTTGGGTCGCTTAGCTTAGCCATCCAGCGACCTCGGTGCAAATTTTAGGACTAAAAATAATATTGTGAGGTGTGAGGTGTTCAGAATAGACTGAAAATAAGTGGAAAATTTGGTTATTGAGGTTAATAATACTTTGGGATCAAAATGACCCCCAAATTCTATGATTTAAGCTGTTTTTTAGGGTTTTTTGAAAAAAACACCCGAATCCAAAACACACCCGAATCCGACAAAAAAAATTCGGTGAGGTTTTGCCAAAACGCGTTCGAACCCAAAACACGGCCGCGGAACCGAACCCAAAACCAAAACACAAAAGTGACAAAACCCGAAAAATTTCCGGTGCACATCTCTAGTTACTATGTTACTATGTGATGATGATGATGGTTGCCAAGAATAGTGATCCACTTGTATTGCTCTTCTGACACGGATTGGTGATTTCTTCATATAATGTTCGAGTACACAAGAGGGGGCAATGGTTCTGCTGCATTACATACTGTAGTTTTTTCCTTTTTGTTCAGAAATATTTTTTTATTAATGCTTCACATGAGCAAAAGTAGATAACAAAGATGTACAGAAATGTCCCGAATCCACTGTTGAATTATTGTTTTTTTTTGTCTAGTTGTAGAAGTTTTTTTGCCACACCACTAATGCAGAAATGTCTATATACCATGTACTTGTCCTGCATTATCTTGTACTGTAAGTATCTGTTTTCTTGTTTTTTTTATTAGTTTATGTACTTTATTAGGCGCTGCGGAACGATTGTGGTGACATATAAATAAATGATTATAATGATAACTGTGGCAATAGTGATTGGTTTACACCTGTCAAACATCACAGGTCCTTATGTTTCACTTGTATCCTTGTTGTAAACCATGTATTTTTATGGCACACATAAATAGCAAATGGAATTAATTTCAAACTTTACACAAAATATGCAAATACTGTATTTTTATGCCCTGTGTGCCCAATTAAATATATGACAGTGGTTACTGGCCACATGGGACCTGCGTTGCTTGCAGTGCCGACGTCTAATGCAGAATCCTAGCGTACATAGTCATAGTATGCAGCACCTCTCTCTGCCCCCTCAGGCAGCTGCAGCACCTCTCTCTGCCCCTCAGGCTGCCGCAGCACAGCTCTCTCTGCCCCTCAGGCAATTCTGGGACATTATTTTTATTGTAGCATAGTGGGATTAACAGGTCTGGGGTGGCAGTTCTAGGGTATTATTTTCAATGAGGCATTGTGGGATTATCAAATCTATTTTCCTTACCACACACACACACACACGCACGCACGCACGCACGCACGCACGCACGCACGCACGCACACACACACACACACACACACACACACACACACACACACACCAGCGTTCATTTTTGTTGAGAGCAATTAACCTACCAGTATATTTTTGGATTGTGTGAGGAAATTGGAGTATCCAGAGGAAACCCACACAAGCACGGGTAGAATATACAAACTCACAGTTAGGGCCATGGTGGGACTTGAATCCATGACCTCAGTGCTGCGAGGCAGTAATGCTAACTATTACACCGTCCATAGTGCTATGCCCCTATATTGTTGTTGCATGCCTTCAGCACGCACTGACCCTATTTTAAACATGGGGGGCACCCAAAGGAAATTTTTGCCTAGAGATACACAAGGTCTAGAACCGTCCCTGTCACCAATTTAGGATTTTTAAATATTGTTTCTTTTCAAATGTGTCATACCACCACATGTTGGCTAGCCCCCCAATTCAGTACAAGGGAGGGGGGCGCCAAAACATTACCCTGCTCCGGACACCTTAGCACCGAGCTAAGGTGGTCATTGCGAGTTATTCGCTCACTGGCAGTTTTTAGCAGCCGTGCAAACGATATGCCGCCGCCCACTGGGAGTGTATTTTAGCTTAGCAGAAGTGCGAACGAAAGGATCGCAGAGCGGCTACAAAAAGATTTTGTGCAGTTTCAGAGTAGCTTCAGACCTACTCAGCGCTTGCGATCACTTCAGCCCATTCAGTTCCTATTTTGATGTCACGAACACGCCCTGCGTTCGCCCAGCCACGTTTGAATTTTTCCTGGCACGCCTGCGTTTTTTCAAACACTCCCTGAAAACGGTCAGTTGACACCCAGAAACGCCCTCTTCCTGTCAATCACTCTGCGGCCAGCAGTGCGACTGAAAAGCTTCGCTAGACCTTGTGTGAAACGACATCGTTCTTTGTAATAGTACGACGCGCGTACGCATCGCTGCGCAGCGACCGAAAGCAGCTAGCAATCAACTCGGAATAACCACCTATACCTCTTGCTGTGGCTGCTGTGATTGTGTCAGTCTTTAAACATTCAGATGCACCGCTGTACACCAGGGAAGGGCTTGTATCAGCATAAAGTCGTAGAAGCAATAGACACACATACGGATGCTGCAGCATCTGAAACAGGCCCCTGGTCCCTTCCCACCCATCTTGATCACTGATGTTGGTCATTTGGCCTCTTTCCAAGTTAAAGACTTCCAGTAATGTCTTAATTGACATTACTGGCACTTCTGTTTTGGAAGGCTATTTAAGAATATGAACAGGTTGTTATCTATCTAACGGATGCTGTAACAAGTTGAAAGTTATAAATAGTGACTAGACTAATCATTTCTACAATGGCAGGGCTGCAGGCAGATGTGATTTGATAAGTGATTTTTTTGGCAGGTTTAATTCATTTTTCACCTTAAGTGTAATTTGGTTTTTGTGGTGTTTTATTCTGTTTGCAAAAATAATGGATTGTGTATTGTATACAGTTATAGAATATTCTAATACAAATGTAATTTGTTTTTGCGCAAACAAAAGCTTAAACCAGGGCCAAAACTAAGAGATGTGTCACCTGGAGCAAGGCAATGTTTCGCACATTCGAGACCGGTCTAAGGGGGTCATTCCGACCTGATCGTACGCTGCCGTTTTTCGCTGCAGTTAGCAATTAGCAGGATAATAACTGGTGAGATAATAGCAATTATCTTTACCCAAATAATCAGGTCCTTCCTTCCAAGGATCGTTCTAGACTCCAGTGTATCCTGCGATTATTCTCCAGTGAAAACTCTGCTTCTCCGTGTCCTGCTGCCATTACCTGCATTTTCCACCTGCTGCTGTTATTCCATCTATCAGCGATGCAGCTCCCACGCTTCTGGCATTCAGTGAACTTCACACTACTGGCAGTGGTTGAGTGATCTGGCGACATGCTGTAAAAACCTGACCAGGGGAGCCAGACAGTTCTCCATCTCTCTCCCCCTCCCGCCAAGCCGGCAGACAAGCAGGAGGACCGGAGGAGCACTGGAGGAGCTACAACACTCAGCAGCCAGGAGCCATCACTGGAGGATGAGGAGCATGACAGGATCAGCAGCAACAATGTGTTTATAGCACCAGTAACCCCCAGCTCGCTCAACACACCTGTCATCACCCCCAGCGTGACCCAGGGAAAGCCCCACCATCCAGCCGCACTGTGCGAGCGCTCTGTAGGTGAGTGGGAGTCCGGGGCGGCTGGGGTTAAATTAATCTTTATATATGCAGTGCTTTTTTTAACAGGCCATCAGAGCCCCTTAAAGGCTTTTGGGGGCCCCAGGGCAACACATTTGTGGGGGGGCCCAACCAATAAAATTGATGAATGGGTGAAATATTGCAGCACCCATGTAACAATCAGTGTTTGACATTGACTATAGGAGAATTGTAAATGACTGACAGGGCAGCACAGAACATACTGTCATTATGTCACTGTGGCAATGGTGGGTGAGGGGAACCCTGACAGGAGATGCCCCAGAGCTGCTGCCTTGGCACCAAATCTCAACGCAGTGGCCGGTGACACAGACAAAAAAACACGGGGCACCCCGTCCACATTTAGAGCCCACACAGATGCTTAGGCAGGGTGGTCTTCAGGCTGCCGGCTGTCGGGATCCTAGCGCACAGTATACCGGCGCCGGAATCCCGACATCTGGCATACCGACACTTTTTCTCCCTCTTGGGGGTCCACGACCTCCCTGGAGGGAGAATAGATAGCGTGGCGCACGTATTGCGCCACCGTGCCCGCAGTGTGGTAAGTGCAGCGAGCCGGCAAGGGGCTCATTTGCGCTCGCCACGCTGTCGGTATGCCGGCGGTCAGGCTTCTGGCGCCAGTATGCTGGTCGCCGGCATACCCTACTACACCCCTTTGGCATGCACCTCCATCCTCCCCACGCAAGGGCCGGGGACCTGTAAGATGTGAAGCATGGTACACACACTGTCCACTGCTGTGCCCCCAGTACCCTGCTCAGCGAGTGACATGCCTGGGGCCTGTGGTGCAGGCACATCACAGTATCTCACCTCTGGAGCTCATCCGCCTCCAGCCTCTGTGCAGCAGCAGCAGCACATCCCTCTCAGTGCTGATGACGGAGCATGTGCATTCCTCAGCCCGGGCCGGCACAAGTAGTGACGGACAATGATCAAGCAGGGTTACCCCACCCCCGCTTGAGCACTGATCCATTAACCTCTAAGTGCCTCTGCCCAGCTGCCTGCACTCGGGGGCATCTGCAGCAATGTGGCCCCTGGACGACCGCCCCTGTCCGCTCTGCCTATAATCTGGCCCTGCAGGCCATAGTATCATACAGATAGGGTATTTTTACATATCAACTTTCCACATATATAAATTTATGTCACATTTAAGTAAACATTTTTACTTTGAGTCATGTAGTCATAAAGTAACGGTTAATATGAAGTGATGATACTTTTGATTGTTGCTACATAGGGATCACATCCCGGCCAGTAGAGAGAGATACATTTGTATTACTATTAGTTGCGGCACACATGATTTCTATGCATGGCAATTTATTAGTGCGTAACCTAAATATTACCTTGAAAGACACATCGTATGTAGGGGGTCATTCCGAGTTGATCGCTCGCTGACGATTTTTGCAGCGCAGCGATCAGTTAAAATAACGGCAAAACTGCGCATGCGTATGCACCGTAATGCGCACGCGCGTTGTATGGGTACAAACAGCATCGTTGCTGTGCAATGCTTCTAGCGAAGAATCCATTTGCACAACCGATTGCAAGGAGATTGACAGGAAGAGGGCATTTATGGCTGTCTACTGACCGTTTTCTGGGAGTGGTAGGAAAAACGCAGGAGTGTCCAGGCGTTTGCAGGGCGAGTGTCTGACGTCAGTTCCGGGACCGGACAGGCTGAAGTGATCGCAAGGGCTGAGTAATTTCAGGCCTACTCAGAAACTGCACAAAACTTTTTTGTAGTGCTCGGCTGCACATGCGATCGCACACTTGCAAAGCGAAAATACACTCCCCCGTGGGCGGCGACTATGCGTTTGCACGGCTGCAAAAAGTAGCTAGCGAGCGATCAACTCAGAATGAGGGCCATAATTGTTTAAATATATATTAAAATTGCAAAGATGTTCTTTGCATCTGCATTTTACAAGGTTTTAGGTGAATTATGTGTGGAAACATTTTACAGGTTGTTAGGTATTGTCTTTTCATATTAATGTTGGTGACTTTTAAGTGGAGGTCGAATTCTAATGATTGATTGTTTTTGCCCAGAAAGGGTTACGATCATCTGTACAGATGGGGGCGGGGTGAGCTACTTTATATGGTGAGTGCATATTAAGCGTTGTATTCTGGCTTGACAAAAGCACTCTAAATCGTGCTGAAACATTGCTGTCACAGCTATGGAGCAATTGCATTTATTTGAACAGAGAAGACTCACATCGGAGGGCACCTGGTGCAGTAATTTACCAGTATCCAGGAGTGCCGGATTTTGGAGGATATATATATATGATGAGACAGCACTCCAATGCAAGGATAATCCATAATAATATTACCACTCAAAGGAAAAAAAGGAAAAACCAGCACTCACTACATCTTTAGTAGGGGTTTATTAGAAAAATCAGGACTAAACCATAGTCATACACTGTGACGGCAGCAGCGCACAGTCTGGGGCGGTGATAACAGGATATAGTACTATAAATTGTTTGAGGAAGGGGGGCCCAAATTGGTATCTTGCTTAGGGCCCCATGAGGTCTAAATCTGCCTCTGCCTCACCTTCAGCACAGCCTGTGTACCTGCGGTTCATTCCACCTGCTGCTGCACTTACCGCATACCATCTTTGTAGATCCCGTCAAGGCTGACTATTTCCTTGGCTGTGCTCTCAAGCATTGCTCTGTGGTTCACTCAGGAAAAAACAGCATATCTCTTCATACTTATTGGTTTCCCAGTACTGTGTGTTTTGTCTTGGGCTGGCAGAATAGGGTGCTGATTTCGGGGGATAAAGTTCAGGGTTGTGTTGTGGTCTGTGCACTCTGGTGCCCAGTACTATTTTACCCACTCTGTTCCTCATTTCTTATTTGTATTCTACAACCATCCTACTTGCATCACATAAGACTCTGATTTCTGACTTGGATTCTAGTTCTGTGTGACAGTACTATGCTGCTTTGAGTTCCGGGGGCCTTGTTACTGGAGAGTGTCTCTGGCCTGGCTGGTTTTAATTGATCACCAGGTTAGAGGCCTCCTGATGACCTGTGGCTCTCTGGTTCCATTTCTGTATCTTTGCATATCACCAGTCCATGGTTCCTGTGTGTGTGGCACCCCGGATAATGATGTGTGTGCCCCTTTAAAAAGTTACTCACAGGTCCGCAGCAGCACAGGGAGAGATCGCGGCACAGCAGGAGTTAAAGGGACTAATTCAGACCTGTTCGCTCGCTAGGTTTTTTTTGCAGTCCTGCGTTCGCATTGTCGTTGCCCATAGGGGAGTGTATTTTCGCTTTGCAAGTGTGCAAACGCATGTGTAGCAAAGCTGTACAAAGAGATTTTGTGCAGTCTCTGAGTAACCTAGGACTTACTCAACCACTGCGAACACTTCAGCCTGTCCAGGACCAGAATTGACGCCAGGAACCCTCCCTGCAAACGCATGGAAATGCCTGCGTTTTTCCAACCACTCCCAGAAAACGGCCAGTTGACACCCACAAACAGCTTCTTCCTGTCAATATCCTTGTGAACGCCCGTACGAATGGATTCTTTGCACAAACCCACACTGAGCGGCGATCTGCTTTGTAACCGTGTGATGCGCCTGTGCATTGCGGTGCATATGCATGCGCAGTTTAGACCTGATCGCCCGCTGTATGAAAATGCAGCCTGGCGAAGATGTCTGAATTAGGCCCAAAGCCCAGATCGTGGTCCGATCACATAGCCGAGATGCGGACTACTGATTTGGCAAGGGCAGCCTGGGAAAGGAGATGGTGGAGCGAGAGAGTGAGAGGAGGTGAATGTTTTCCGCAGGGGGAGCTGAGCAGGAGCATAGAGAGAGATCAAGTGACAGCCACGGGATGCTGGGTGGTGAGAAGCAGCGCTGCAGAGTGTGAGCAGCGGGGTGTGCTGGAGAGACAAGTACCGGATGAGCAGGTTTTGAGACGCCGCCACCAGGAACCAGACACCGCCAAGCCTGAGGAGAGGCACAGACACTGCAGCCATCTTGGAACTAATGGAACCATTAAGGATTGGCTGTACAAGTGAACACCTCCGCTTAAGAGGGTCTGAGTGAGTACAAAACCACAAGAGCCCCAGGCAAACTTGATAACCAGGTTAAGAGACATAACTGCATTGGCGCACCCAGGGGGGGGGGTTCCGAGTACCCAGAAACCCCCCTCCACCAAAAAAAAAAAAAAAAAAAAAACTTTTTTTTTTTTTAATGCTGCATGAGTATTGTTAATGGCTGTCTAGCGTCCTCTGCAGCCTGCTCTCTTCCTGGTGGCACTTGTAAGTGCTTCATAAAAGTTTACTTTATTTTAATTATAGTACATATATATCCATGTGCAATTTGTGCATACATATATACACATGTATATACATACATATAAACACACACACATGATATATATACATGCGTATATATACTTGTACTGTATGTAGATGTATGTATGTATATATATATATATATATATTATCCTTTATATAGCGCCACAAGGGTTCCGCAGCGCCCAATTACAGAGTACATAAATAATCAAACAGGAAAACAGCAACTTACAGTTGATGACAGTATAGGACAAGTACAGGGTAAATAAACATAGTTACATCAGCAGATGACACTGGA
This sequence comes from Pseudophryne corroboree, assembly GCF_028390025.1. NCBI lineage: Eukaryota > Metazoa > Chordata > Amphibia > Anura > Myobatrachidae > Pseudophryne > Pseudophryne corroboree. The sequence goes on from NC_086445.1 coordinate 850,407,711, forward strand.
ATAAGTATCAGGTGGCAGAAGACTGCTGGAGTTGATGCAGTTGAAGATTATTAAAGTAAGACAAAGGATAAGCACATGAGGGAAGAGAGCCCTGCTCGTGAGAGCTTACATTCTAAAGGGGAGGGATAGATAGACAGAGGTGACACAGATGGGGTACATAGAGAACGTAGAACAGAGGGTTAGGATGAGATTTGGCTGGGTTTGGTGAAGAAGTGGGTCTTGAGAGCCTGTTTGAAGTTTTGTAGAGAGGTGGAGAGTCTGAGGGGGAGCGGTAGGGAATTCCAGAGAATTGGAGCAGCACGTGAAAAATCTTGGAGGTAGGAGTGGGAGGATGTAATCAGTAGGCAGGAGAATCGGCGTGCATTAGCAGAGCGAAGAGGACGGGTGGGAGTGTAAAGGGAGATAAGGTCAGAGATGTAGATGGGAGAGGAGTGGGTGAGGGCTTTGTAAGCGAGTGTGAGAAGCTTGAAATGGATCTATATATGCATGTTTAATATGCTATGTGTATATTATATATATATATATATATATATATTTATATAGGTGTATATACGGTATATATGTGTACATATATAGATATGTGTATATATATATATGTATATATATATATATATATATATATACACACAGACACACTAGTTTTACGGACCCAGCATGTACTGGGTCACCTCAGTCCCCGCCCCCGTGCTTGGCTCCACCCAGTTCTGGAAACCCCCCCATGAAAATCCTGCGTTTGCCACTGAACTGTGAAAGTCAAGGGTGCGGACAGCATAACGCCACATTGATTAAGTTAGTTACTACAGTGCCATAATTCTGCCAGCAAAGCACTGCAAGGAGTTTATTGAGCAACCCATCCCTCTACCACATTGAGACTCTGAGACTCAGTAAAACTGTGTTGTGGTATTAATGCAAGAACAGACATTTACTTTGAGAAACTGAGTTTTGACAAATTTGTGTGCAGCCCTGTTAGCAGGAAAAGAGACAGTTCACTGCATTGGAAAGGACCCTCATTGCTAAGTAAACTGTATCTGTTGGGGGACAATATCATCCCTTCGCTAGTTTGTATATTTTGCATAAGAATGTGAACAATTTAATTTGATATCAACCAGGATTACCCCCTTTCATTTGTTTGCCAATTCCCCAGTGACATACTGTGACAAACCAGACTCCTATCTGAGCTCCAACGTTAAATTGCTGTTATAGATTTAAATATCTTGCTAGACAATAGCGTTGATTATTGTTAATTGTATTTTTTATCCCTCTCCTCATTACCACATTATATGATTCCAATTATTTTATGCCAGTATCTGTGATTCTAATTAATATGTTCATCTGTGATTCCAATAATATTCTGTCATTCTTTTTTGAGATTCCATTGAATTGTCTTTTTCATATTATGTTCCTTTGTGGTGTGATCTGTAGCCAAAGTGTCTTTTCTTTGTCCATCTTTTACATTTCAAATTCTAAATTTTGATGATTGTCCATCATCAAATTTCATCATCGTCATCATCATCTTCAATCCAGAGTTCATTGCCGCTCAATAAAATAAATCCTGTTTGAATTGCGGACTCACTCCTGGTTCAAATCAATCTATCTTACCTTTCTGAACATGGTACTGCAAGACAAGATCCACCACATAGTCACCCAACACCTGTAATACTGTACCTCATTCAACCAATTAGACATACCCGCCAACCCCAGGGTGTTATATGTGTCACTAGTGTGCTTAATCTCCTGTAAAACCTATGAGTACATGTAACATCTAGCCTCCCCGTTTTCTGTATGTCTCAGCTTATACCCAGGGCCCCGAGCTGGATCTAAAGAATTCCAGAGCCATGTTAGCACACTTGATCTCCAGATGGTGTTACCCTTTATCAGTCTTCTAACGGTACAAAGACTGAATTGGAGTCATGTGGCAGGGAGAAAGACAGGATACTAGAGTATAGTGCAATAAAGGATGGTCAATGGCATTGTTAAGGATAATTAGAAGTCGGTACACGAATGGTGACTAATAGATTGCAGGATGCAGCAACTGGAACTAGATTACTGGCAGGTGCACAATAATCTGTCAAGAAAGACAGAAACAGGCAAGGCTTATACAGGAAGTCAAGGGGGTGGAGCTAGAACATGCTGGAACATTTTGAGAACAGTCAAACTGAGCTAGTACAGGAAGGGAGCTGTCCAGCAGCCAGAATATTTAATTCAGCAGAGCAGCAGTTTGCAGTGGCAAAATTCTGGGCTTGAATCCCAACTAGACCATGGGCTACTAAATTGCAGATTTCTTTCCAGAGAGGGAACGTCCAGTCCTGTCTCCATCAGCCCCCAGTGATGCATTTTTATTACAGGAGCCTGTCTCATGGCAAAAGTATTTTAGTACATTTGCATGAAAACAGGGTTGCGATCAGAAATTGTAGGGCCCGGGACTGACAAAATAGGCATCCCCCCCCACAAAATAATAATAATAAAAATAATGATAATTCTTTATATATATATATATATATATATATATATATAGAATTGAAGACTACGGCGCTCGGGTGCGGTTTTGTGATAGCTATACCATAAATATGTAAACCCCTTTTTGAAAATAAATGGAAATGATAAAAAAAGAATGAAAAACACTTCTCAATAAATTGTATGAGTGGCAGCTTATAATACATAAACATGTGCTTGGCATGCACATATAATCTGTTACAAGAATTGGTGAAAACAAGCGCCCAAGAGTGTGATGAATATATCCAGGGGAGAGAAGGTATACAGAAAGGATGATAAGAATTGGTTTAAAAACACTTATCTGATAAAAAGAAGCTCAGTTCAAGCAGCACTCTTTTGTGTCTTAAAACATGCGAATAAAACAGAAGAAAACGAACATAGTGTGTACCGTTAACATTTCGTATTGTGTTACTGCATAATTTCACAGGCTTAATTAGGGAACTAGCTTATTCCCAAACAAGATCAATATAAAGCCTGAGCAGTGTATATATTAAAAATACAAAAATTTAATACACATAATCACATAAAAATACTTAAAGAATGGCTGAATAACATGCGTACAGAATAAAAAATTATATAAAGCTTATCTGTCCATGAAAATGGCTGGAAGGCATGCGTACAGAATTTAAAATTGTATGAGGCTTATCTGTCCATAAATGGAGATGTCTGCAGGTATTTCCAACGCGTTTCGTCCATCAGCAACTGGACTTCATCAAGGGGATGACCACACTGGGCAAGCTTGCTCTATTTATACCCAAAGGATGTGAGTGATGATGACATAACTTCCTGTGATTATCATTAATTTTACAAGAGCATTAAAGGAAAACGGTTTTTGATATTCTAATTGGCACTCAAAAAGGTGACAAGTAGATTAAATAAGGATAGACTATAAAAGAACCAAAGAATTCGTATTAAAAATGTATAATAACAGCTCCTGCCGTCAGAATTATCGGTGGAATGCATGTGGAACGCATGTGTCATTTCCGCCCGGCGTGATGTGTTTATGTTGCAATGAAATACAACCTGTTACTATCGTATGGGTGAATACAAGGGATAGAGTTGGCGACGAATATACTATTAGGAGTGGAAAGATAAGAAGCAGTATGCTAGAAAAGAAGAAACTAGCTGTGACACGCACCGCCATGACCGTCGCGTCACATACGTAATAGACGCGGAAGTGAGCAGGCGGGTGGAAGTGACGTGCTCATTAGTGTGGTGGAATGCACCGCCATTAGTGTCCGGCTATATTAACAGTAAATGTGTTTATAACCACGGTGACACGCACCGCCATTACTAGGATGCGGCAGTGCTTAAAAGTGTGATTTAAAGTGAGATTTAAAAATTAGGATAATGCAGGGACTACTTTTGTGATTCATATTTAAAAGTTTGAAACACTTTATAAAAGACACATTAAAGAGGATTATTGCAGTGTGATTATTATTTGTGACGTATCGCCGTTATACTAGTGAAACCAACCAGATAATGATATTTTAAAGTGACAGTGCTATAAATTATATAACTATATTTACATTTTAAAGTGACAGTGCTATATATTAGTTATATATCATGTAATAGTTTTGAGTGCAATTAGACATTGTCAATTTATCACTGAAAGTGATATTAATTTTATGTGTATTATGAATAGAACCTAGACCAATTAAATTTCATATGGGGCGGACCAGTGTATCGGATCCAATAATGAGAACTCCTTCTCTTTTGGTCATTCCAATGTCCATTGTTTTAATGTTCATAGAGCTTGGCTGTAAAATTTGTCCTTTCACACCACTTTGAGCCATATTGTGCTCCTTCTCACAGTTGTCAGTTCTAATATCAACGTCTGGTAGGGAGTTTGCTGAAAAAGAACCATATAATGGCTTGTGACATCAAATCTGAACTTGATGTAGGTTTGTATATCAGGAGAGACAAATTTTCTAGATAAATATATATCGCGAAAAAAGGACAGCGCCTCAGGTAAATCTTATAAGACATACTGATAGGTACTTTAAAAATATTAATTTCTTAAAAACCTTTGCAGACACACCTCAGGAATGAATGAGTGGCTGCTCCTGCACAGTATGTGAGTAAATATCTAGAAAATGAAGTGAATAAGAGCGCCTACTAGTGTCTAATATATAGAATTCAGTGAAGACACCCTGTGGATTGGGTATACGCAATAATAAGATAAGTAACAACTTAGCTTAAAACATCTTCAGGTTGACGGCTGTTAAATGCAGAACATGTAAAAAGAGAGATAAGAACGACATAGTGTGTACTGTTTTAACATTGTTTTCACCAAAGCTCAAAATTAGGAACACTGCTGGTCCCAAAAATCATTTATAGAGCAGGATGAATAAAAACAGTAACAGTTTAATAAGCACAGTCCTGTCGCAAAATGCAGGTAACAAACGTACAAGATTAAAAAGAATAAACAGCTTATCTGTCCGTTTATGGGAAGTCCAAGGGTGAGCATCAAGTCCCTGTCCCAACGCATTTCATCCTAAAGTGAGGACTTCATCAAGGGGATGTCCAGTGTGGGCAATACAGGATATTTATGGTGTTGGTAAATGGTCACATGTGGACTGATAGATATGACATCACTTTCTGTATGTTAATCTAAAAAGTCTGATTTATATAAAAACGACATAACAACAACTAAAAATTAATAATAGATTATGTGTATAATGGAGGGAGCAAAAAATTAGATGTAAATGAAGAAAGCAAGTAAGCAAAATACCAAAGGAGTAAAACCGCGGTAGAACACATTGCATCACTTCCGCCTACGAGTTGTAAAGTGATTGGGAGCTATTAAACTGCGGCGCTGTCAGGTATGGAAAGGGGGCAGAGCGTTATTTCCATCCGCTGGTTCTAATGTAGAGAAACACTGTTTGAACGGCGGTGGAACGCATGGTGAGCCGCAAAGTCACTTCCTCCTCATGATGTGGATAGGGAGACGTCACTTCCTGTTCGGCTTGTTTCTGATGTATTTCCGGAGTTTTGACATGTACGGCCATTTTTTTTTCCTTTAGTAGTGCACAATCATATTATTTTCCTGGAACACACAGCCATTATTAAATAAAATATGTTAAATTCATAATAAAAGTTTCTTTCATTTCTAAAGGCTAAATTAATCTATTTTAATTCTAAAGGCTAAAATTATTAAATTAATAGTGAGCTAGTGGTAAGGATGAATATAGATATATAAATATATAAATAGGTTATGGGTAGTTGAATATAGAGATATAAAATATATATAAAAAATATATAAAAAGAAAATTTTTATATATAAATATTTTAGCTATAGTGACTATAGGTGCTGGTGATGACAGTGGAGAATAATGTTTAAAGGAGTAGTGGACAAATTAAAAAATTTTTTTGGTGTCCTTTACTTGGAATTTAATTATTAAGGAACATAGAAAAAATCAAATGTTATAAAAAAAGGTGCGATTTCGAATCCTTCATTAAATCCAAGTGGTGCCTGTGTTCTTAATTCAAATATCCAGAACATTTCTCTCTTTGACAGTTTATTCAGGATGTCTCCGCCCCTTTCTCCAAGGTTTACGACTTCAATACCCTTAAAAGTAAGGTCCTCGTGGCTTGAGTTATGTTTTTCATGGAAATGTCTATAGATCGCATGTGTGGATATTTTGTTTTTTATATTTCTTACATGTTCTTGTATTCATATTTTTAATAACCTCTTGGTTTTACCGACGTATTTTAAACCGCAGGTGCATTCCAGAATGCAGATGACCATTGTAGAGTTACAGTTAATAAAATGCTTGATATTATATTTGCGTGAGTTGTCATTGTTAAAGAATGCTTTTCGATTTCGATGGACCAGTTTACAGATGTTTCAGTTTCCGCATTTATAGCTGCCCTGGCATTTCTTTGTGGGAATCGATAATCTGGATTTTAATAAGCTGGGCGCTAGGATTTCTTTCAAATTGCTGGTTTTCCTGTAGACAATTTGCGGTCCAGGGGGTAGAATGTCTTTCAAGACTGGATCTATCATAAGGATATTCCAATGTTTATTCAAGGACTGTCTGATGTTTGCTTCATGACAGCTATACGTTGTTATAAAAGGAATAGAAAAATGCAGTTTGTCCTGATTAGTTTCCCCTTGGTTTTTGGGTTGTGGAATCTCTTTAGTTTTCGCAAGGGCTCTTTCGATCGTCTTTTCAGGGTATGAAAGCCATTCTTTTATTATCATTATAAAAGGTCTTTGTGCCTCTCTCTGCTAGGATATTTTACAATGCCCACAGTTGAAAAAGCCTTTCATAGAACTCAAGAAATGTTCCCCATTATTAGTCTTAATTTTAGCTAATTTACTTTTAGATACTAATGATTTGATCGTATTAGATTTCCTATAGATCATTTCCGGCCTCTTTGGAAGCTCAAAGAGGCCGGAAATGATCCATAGGAAGAGAGAGGCACAAAGACCTTTTATAATGATAATAAAAGAATGGCTTTCAATATCAAGTCCTTTATTAATTGTAATACCTCTTTCTGTATATATATGCTGATTTGCCCATGTGGGCTCCGATATGTGGGAAAGACAAAAAGGGTTCTAAAATTGAGGATTTTAGAGCATACCAGGAATATTAGGAATAGGGTTCTGAACCACAGTGTTCCACGACATTTTGTGGAAAAGCATAATGCTGATCCTGGTTGTCTCACATTTGTGGGGATTGAACATGTGGCCCAAAATCCAGATGGAGGTAATAGAGAAGAACAACTTCTAAAGCGAGAAACCTTCTGGATACTCACATTAAACACACTCATTCCTCATGGTCTAAATGAGAACTATGAAATGACTCCGTTTATCCATGAAAGATAGAATGGAGTGTAATTTCCATTATAGATACTCAGATACTGCAGTGATTAGGGTAATAGAGAGGCTACTGTCCCTGTGGGGTGGAAATATGTGTGCTATTTGTTAGGACATCTGAGAATGAGTATATAATCGATTTCAGGTGGGGGGGGCCTGGCACTTGGTTGATTATGGTTTATAATAATTGAGAATTTTTAGATTGGGAAATGTGCATAGCGAACATAGTTGTTTGTCTATTGGAATTTATTATGTGCCTGCCATTTGGATTAAAAAAAGCTAGTCTGCTGTCTAAACGAAAGATTTAAATATAAAGTTTAAAATAGTGTACATTTTGCCCATTGACACTATTTGTAAAAAAGTTGTAAAAAAGTATCCAGTGTGAAAAAGCATTCAGTGTCGGAGGTTGTTGTAAGTAGTTTTTATGAACAAGTTAAGTCTCTATGTATCCAGAATATAATTATAGTTACAAAAATGTTGCAAAACATTGTTTCCTTTAAGGTAAATAACATTGACCTCATAATAAATGTATCGCTTTGGGTTCTCTAATGGAAACTTGAATTAGCTTATTGTATAAGCGTTTCAGCATTTATGATTATTCATCACCTAAAGAAACTCTCATTATGCATTAATCACTCAAAGAAACTCTCACCATGCATTAATAATTAAAAAATGTTTTATTAATCTATTGAAAAATGTTTGTCTATGTACAAATGCGGGTATACGTATATGTATTTATGTGTATTTTTAATATAATTGTTGTTTTATGCAATATATTATATGTTACTGCCACATAGCATGTTTTTATATATGATGTGATTCATCCCAGTGTTTTAAACCATGTTTGGTGTAAATGAATGCAATTGCGGTAAACAGCTGATTAAGTAGAAGTCTCTGTTAAACTATCCGGCGGCCGTGAATGGCTGATTGCTTGGCCTGCAGAGTATATTAAGATCAGTGTTGCGTCTGGTGGGCCAGCCTCCTGACGAAGTACCTTACGAAATGCGTTGGGGCGTGGCCTACCAGACGCTCGATTCACCCGTGTGCACTGTATCTCCGACTGTTCCATTGACGTGGTGTCCGGACGAGTCACGGCCGATATCTTCAGCCAGCGACGCGGGTTTCAGGTCCTGGTCCTTGGACGGTGGCGTGCAGGTCTTTGCCTGGGTTTTTTCTTTATACCATGTGGTAATCAGCCCACAGAGTGGGAATATAGGGTACGAGTCTTTTTAATTATTGTGAGCAGCTTTTACCTACCTGTGTGAAAATAAATTATAAAACTTATCTGCACTATGAGCGCATTCTTCTTTTGTTCTTAGAAAAAAAAATATATATATAAATATATTCCTGTGCACATTGTCTTATAAACACTTTATTATGCTCCACAAAGTAATGCCCCTTGCACTATAAGTCCCCATAGTAATTCCCCCTACACTATAATAAGTCCCCACAGTAATGCCCCTGACACCATATTATGCCCCACACAGTAATGCCTTTGACACCATATTATGCCCCACACAGTAATGCCCCTGACACCATATTATGCCCCACACAGTAATGCCCCTGACACCATATTATGCCCCACACAGTAATGCCTTTGACACCATATTATGCCCCCACAGTAATACCCCGGTCACCATATAATGCCTCACAGTTATGCGCTGGTGGGCCAGCCTCCTGACGAAGTACCTTACGAAATGCGTTGGGGCGTGGCCTACCAGACGCTCGATTCACCCGTGTGCACTGTATCTCCGACTGTTCCATTGACGTGGTGTCCGGACGAGTCACGGCCGATATCTTCAGCCAGCGACGCGGGTTTCAGGTCCTGGTCCTTGGACGGTGGCGTGCAGGTCTTTGCCTGGGTTTTTTCTTTATACCATGTGGTAATCAGCCCACAGAGTGGGAATATAGGGTACGAGTCTTTTTAATTATTGTGAGCAGCTTTGACCTACCTGTGTGAAAATAAATTATAAAACTTATCTGCACTATGAGCGCATTCTTCTTTTGTTCTTAGAAAAAAAAATATATATATAAATATATTCCTGTGCACATTGTCTTATCAACACTTTATTATGCTCCACAAAGTAATGCCCCTTGCACTATAAGCCCCCATAGTAATTCCCCCTACACTATAATAAGTCCCCACAGTAATGCCCCTGACACCATATTATGCCCCACACAGTAATGCCTTTGACACCATATTATGCCCCACACAGTAATGCCCCTGACACCATATTATGCCCCACACAGTAATGCCCCTGACACCATATTATGCCCCACACAGTAATGCCTTTGACACCATATTATGCCCCCACAGTAATACCCCGGTCACCATATAATGCCTCACAGTTATGCGCTTGTCACCATATTATGTACCAGTACCTGCTCTCAGGGGGTTTGCGCGTTATCAGTTGTTCTGCTTGTTGTCAGGGTTCTTCTAGTTGTCAGGGGTTTTGCTCAATGTCAGGGGTTCTGCTTGTTGTCAGCGGTTCTGCTTTTTGTCAGGGGAACGGCAATGGGTCTGCTGTCCCAGCGGGGGCCGTCTGCCCCCAACCTTTTGTGGGCAGCATGTGGCCCATGCCCACAACTCTCTGTCGGAGTGGCCTGGCCTGGGACAGTTGTGCCCCCAGCACCACCTGGTAGCGGCCCTGCATGAAAATATTCATTTTCTCCCTGCAAATGTGGTCATCCCTAAATGGCAGCCAAATGCCGCCCAGCGACTGCCTCTGCTGCTGGCTGTCTGCCATGCGCCGGCGCACTGCGGCACTGGCGCATGTGCACTTCAGACCTGATCGCTGCTGTGCGAACACGCACAGCAGCGATCATGTCTGATTTAGCCCCAAAGTACAAATATGCATGTCATTTCTGCAAATTGTTTGCTTTACCAATGTGGCTGCTTTAACCCCCAAATTGCTAGAAAAGGATTTACATTAAGGATGGATTTGCAAAATTACAAACACATGCAGATTAATAACCTAGCGTATTTACGTTTGCGTAACCATATTATTTGCAGGTGGTCAGGGGCGAGTGCAAATAGACTGATGATGATGACCACCATTATCAAAATGCATGTGACTGTCTACTTGTAAATGCACTGTTGATACAATTATTTTCACTCTTCATTACTACGTGTTTTAGTAAAAATAATGGGCTGGATGTAATGACGTCCAAGATGGACGGAGGTGCTGGTTCCCGACTGAACTCAGACCTTTTAAAAAAAAAAACATTTTGCATTGTAAATGATTGCCACTTTAAAAAGATGTCCGAGTTCATCTGGGAACCCGCACCTCCGGCCAACGCAGACGTCTTTACATCCAGCCCTATATTTCAAGAGACAAGCAGTTGTTTCTGATGTATTAGAGCATTTTATTGAACCCTAATAGAGAATCTGTATTTTGTATTTTATAAGCAAAACAAGCAGTTGAAAACTTTAATGTTAAGGGTATCTGGTATTCTGCTGATGCGGAGCCATACAAATGTCATGACACATATGGCTCAGCATGTGAACAGAAATAAAGCTTGCACTTTTTATATGGAATTAAAATACTCATTTTGCATGCAACTCATACTTACTGACATTTTAAATCTCCTCTCCGGGAGATGCCAGGACAGAAGAAGCAGGTGGGCGGCGGCGAGGGCGGGGCTGAGATAATTACATCATTAAGCCCCACCCACTCACCAGGAAACGTTCACAATTGGTTAATATTTACATAAGGAGCAGAGCTAAAATTACGCGATTAACATATAATCGCATCATTAAGCTCCACCCCCTCCTCCAGTCCGCGATTTTGTTGTGTTTTTCTCCACATTCTGCCCACTTCACTAGGAAGTGGGCAGAATGCGGGAGGTGTGCCCACTCTTCCGTGGCTGCGGGGGACTACTTGAAAAACCGGGTGTCTCCCGCAGAATCTGGGAGAGTAGGTAAGTATGATGCAACTCTGAGCCAGCCTCATAAATCATACAGATGCAGCTGAGATCCCAGACACATACCTCCCAACTGTTCTGCAGTCCCACCGGTGGGCTGCAGTGTCCCACAGTTGGGGGAGCTTTAGAACACTGCTGTTATGCTCTGCAAAGCAGCAAGTGATCAATGAATAGATGCCGTGCACATGCGCATGACATCTAACCAGTGCAGGAAGGTGAGCCTGAGGTCTGACCAGCTGTTCAGGGAATGCTAGGCACGTCCCCAAAATGCCAAACACAGGGTCGTGTGGCACTACCCCTCTGTCCGAGGCCATGTACCTCCCATCTGAGGCCACAACCCTATTTGGGCCCTTTTCCCGACTTAATGAAACCAAAAGATGGGAGGTATGCAGACAACCACCCAAATGCAAAGGCTAGATACAGATAAAAGAAAATATACTACAGATAAGTTTGTAATATATTAAGACAGAGGTGATGTAACTCTTTGGCTTCTTATATATGAATACACACTTTTTTTTGCAAATGTTTATGGTGGGTATTTTTTTAGCTCTATGGAACTGAATACAAGTATATATATATATATATATATATATATATATGATGCTGTAAAACGAGAGGTAGAGGAGATATTGTGCCTAGGGGTTATAGAGGAGTCAAACAGTGAGTAAAATAATCTGATTATACTAGTACCCAAGCCTTTGTGGACAATAAGGTTTTGCAATAATTTTAGGAAACTGAATAAGTTCTCACAGTTTGATGCCTACCCTATGCCCCGTGTTAACTAGCTGGTAGCGAAAAGCCATGGTTTAACCACTCTTGACTTAACAAAAGAGTACTGGCAGATACCCTTAACTGATGCTACCAAAGCAAAAACAGTCTTTTGTAGCCCAGAGGGACTGTTCAAATATAAAGTATTACCCTTTGGTTTACATGGAGCCCATGCAACTTTCCAGAGGGCCATGATCAAATTGATTTGGACTCATTGGGAGTAAGCAGCGGCTTCCCTTGATGACATCGTCATCTGCAGCTCAAACTGGAAGACTCACCTATTCAAGGGTAGAGGCAGTGTTGCAGTCTCTACGGGAGCACAGGTTTATGGCTAACCCTGAAAAGAGTCCCATAGCAATAGTAGAGGCAAAGTATTTGGGGTATGTTGTAGGAAAGGGACAGATTAAACCCCAACCCAACAAAGTAGCAACATTTGCAACCTGGCCTGAACGAAAGCCTCAGCTCAGAATGTTTCCCGGTCCAGTGGGTTATTACCATCAGTTTATACCTGACTTTGCAACTAGTGCAGCCCCACTGATTGAGTGTGGAATCCAATCTTCAAGCTGCTGTTACAATTGATACTGTATCCATTTGTGGAATGATTTGTTTCGTTTCATTTGTAGCACGGCTCCACTGCAAGATACACTGTCTCCTCCTTATACATTCTTTCGGGGCTGGATAAGAGGGGAGCGCAAGTAGTTCTCTCATCGGTTGCACTGGCTGTAATGTTATCAGCCTAAAGCAGAAACAAAGGCTCGCACCCCTAATCTAACCCCTTCTGCCTTTTCCATTGGCTGGTGCAAATAAGGATCTCTCACCCCGCATTCGATGCGTATGGCAGATGCGGGGCAGCAGAATCATCAAATAAACCCAGTAGCCATGCCTTGTCTTGCTTAAATGGGTGCCGATATTCTGTTGGACACACTCTGAGAAATCAGAGATCATTGTATCTTTATTGACCAGCTTAATCAGAGTACCTGTGTGTCATTTTAAATACATGTTATGTGTTTAGAATTTTGTTTGTCTGTATTTTGCCTATTTTAACAAAACCTCAGTGTTCTGTTTTCAAAAGGTATCAGACAGAAGGAAACATGCTCCAGATGGTGAACTAGTCACCCAGGTATAAGGCCTTGGGGTGGTTACTCTTAGGAGTCCTAGAACTGAGTGGTCTCTGGAGAAGTTACACCCTGTTTACAAAAGACCTGCTGTGATCTGTTATGTGACCTGTGGCTTGCTTGTAAACTGCTGACATTCTGCTACCAACATCCTGTCTGTGGAAAGCAGTGGTAAAGTAAACTATTCACTTGGAACTTCGGTACCTGGTGTATGTGATCCAGATTTTGTATGTGATCCAGATGTGATCCTGGTGTATGTGATTCAGATTTTACTTGTGGGAACAACATTTCTGATAAATCGGTTATTTGCCCCATAACTCTTCCAATATCTATTGGTATGTATAGAAACATTACCTTAGATTATGATCACCATGGTATGTTGTATATAAATGTTAATTTGATTCATATTTATTACCTAGACATGAACCCCTGATGAAGTCCTTTGGGGCGAAACGTGTCGGGTATTGTTTAGCTGTGAGAACATCAGACATCCTGTATAAGACATCATTGGATGGAATACACTGATTGTATCATGTCTTCTAAAAAAATGGAATCTGTATTTTAAATATGTTCATTGTTTGAATTGTATGTGGCAATTTATGTACACTAAAGTGCATTGTGCATAGATAATATGTGAATAAATTGAACACTTTTTATTATATTGTGGTCAGAATTTGGAAGAGTACTCCATTTAAATTAACACATTCAGCTCCCTTAGACATCCTGTGTTTTATATATATATATATATATATATATATATATATATATATACGGGAAGTCCCACACTCTCACCCAACGCAGGTAACGGCTGGGGTGCCAAATCAAAGTCTGATCCAATCAATGGGTCACACTCATAGTACAGTACAGTGTTTCTCCACATTACAGTGGAGAAAGATAGCACTCTCCAGACTTGTTATAGTATACGTAATAAAGTCATTTATTCAAAACACTTGGTTCCATGTAATCTTCATGTCACAAACAAGGTATATACATAAAGGGCTCACCAACGTTTCGGTCCTGTATTCGGACCTTTCTCAAGGTATTTGCCAGTCAATCAATGCACAGTCAAAAAACAGCAGCATCAGTGTCAGCATCAACGCAGGAACCAGGATCTGGTTCCTGCGTTGATGCTGACACTGATGCTGCTGTTTTTTGACTGTGCATTGATTGACTGGCAAATACCTTGAGAAAGGTCCGAATACAGGACCGAAACGTTGGTGAGCCCTTTATGTATATACCTTGTTTGTGACATGAAGATTACATGGAACCAAGTGTTTTGAATAAATGACTTTATTACGTATACTATAACAAGTCTGGAGAGTGCTATCTTTCTCCACTGTAATGTGGAGAAACACTGTACTATATATATATATATATATAGTATATCCAACACCCGGCACTCTCCTAGGGCAGTATCGCCCAGATTCACCTTTACTGGTGTGCCTTCCCAGGGCCTGGCAGCCCACACAGATACATAGTTTGTCTGTTCGGTATATATATATATATATATATATATATATATATACTGCAGCTGTTACGAAAAATAGTTATTTTTATTAGAGATGAGCGCCTGAAATTTTTCGGGTTTTGTGTTTTGGTTTTGGGTTCGGTTCCGCGGCCGTGTTTTGGGTTCGAACGCGTTTTGGCAAAACCTCACCGAATTTTTTTTGTCGGATTCGGGTGTGTTTTGGATTCGGGTGTTTTTTTCAAAAAACACTAAAAAACAGCTTAAATCATAGAATTTGGGGGTCATTTTGATCCCAAAGTATTATTAACCTCAAAAACCATAATTTCCACTCATTTTCAGTCTATTCTGAATACCTCACACCTCACAATATTATTTTTAGTCCTAAAATTTGCACCGAGGTCGCTGTGTGAGTAAGATAAGCGACCCTAGTGGCCGACACAAACACCGGGCCCACCTAGGAGTGGCACTGCAGTGTCACGCAGGATGTCCCTTCCAAAAAACCCTCCCCAAACAGCACATGACGCAAAGAAAAAAAGAGGCGCAATGAGGTAGCTGTGTGAGTAAGATTAGCGACCCTAGTGGCCGACACAAACACCGGGCCCATCTAGGAGTGGCACTGCAGTGTCACGCAGGATGTCCCTTCCAAAAAACCCTCCCCAAACAGCACATGACGCAAAGAAAAAAAGAGGCGCAATGAGGTAGCTGACTGTGTGAGTAAGATTAGCGACCCTAGTGGCCGACACAAACACCGGGCCCATCTAGGAGTGGCACTGCAGTGTCACGCAGGATGTCCCTTCCAAAAAACCCTCCCCAATCAGCACATGATGCAAAGAAAAAGAAAAGAAAAAAGAGGTGCAAGATGGAATTGTCCTTGGGCCCTCCCACCCACCCTTATGTTGTATAAACAAAACAGGACATGCACACTTTAACCAACCCATCATTTCAGTGACAGGGTCTGCCACACGACTGTGACTGATATGACGGGTTGGTTTGGACCCCCCCCAAAAAAGAAGCAATTAATCTCTCCTTGCACAAACTGGCTCTACAGAGGCAAGATGTCCACCTCATCTTCACCCTCCGATATATCACCGTGTACATCCCCCTCCTCACAGATTATCAATTCGTCCCCACTGGAATCCACCATCTCAGCTCCCTGTGTACTTTGTGGAGGCAATTGCTGCTGGTCAATGTCTCCGCGGAGGAATTGATTATAATTCATTTTAATGAACATCATCTTCTCCACATTTTCTGGATGTAACCTCGTACGCCGATTGCTGACAAGGTGAGCGGCGGCACTAAACACTCTTTCGGAGTACACACTTGTGGGAGGGCAACTTAGGTAGAATAAAGCCAGTTTGTGCAAGGGCCTCCAAATTGCCTCTTTTTCCTGCCAGTATAAGTACGGACTGTGTGACGTGCCTACTTGGATGCGGTCACTCATATAATCCTCCACCATTCTATCAATGTTGAGAGAATCATATGCAGTGACAGTAGACGACATGTCCGTAATCGTTGTCAGGTCCTTCAGTCCGGACCAGATGTCAGCATCAGCAGTCGCTCCAGACTGCCCTGCATCACCGCCAGCGGGTGGGCTCGGAATTCTGAGCCTTTTCCTCGCACCCCCAGTTGCGGGAGAATGTGAAGGAGGAGATGTTGACAGGTCGCGTTCCGCTTGACTTGACAATTTTGTCACCAGCAGGTCTTTCAACCCCAGCAGACCTGTGTCTGCCGGAAAGAGAGATCCAAGGTAGGCTTTAAATCTAGGATCGAGCACGGTGGCCAAAATGTAGTGCTCTGATTTCAACAGATTGACCACCCGTGAATCCTTGTTAAGCGAATTAAGGGCTGCATCCACAAGTCCCACATGCCTAGCGGAATCGCTCCCTTTTAGCTCCTTCTTCAATGCCTCCAGCTTCTTCTGCAAAAGCCTGATGAGGGGAATGACCTGACTCAGGCTGGCAGTGTCTGAACTGACTTCACGTGTGGCAAGTTCAAAGGGCATCAGAACCTTGCACAACGTTGAAATCATTCTCCACTGCACTTGAGACAGGTGCATTCCACCTACTATATCGTGCTCAATTGTATAGGCTTGAATGGCCTTTTGCTGCTCCTCCAACCTCTGAAGCATATAGAGGGTTGAATTCCACCTCGTTACCACTTCTTGCTTCAGATGATGGCAGGGCAGGTTCAGTAGTTTTTGGTGGTGCTCCAGTCTTCTGTACGTGGTGCCTGTACGCCGAAAGTGTCCCGCAATTTTTCTGGCCACCGACAGCATCTCTTGCACGCCCCTGTCGTTTTTTAAAAAATTCTGCACCACCAAATTCAAGGTATGTGCAAAACATGGGACGTGCTGGAATTTGCCCATATTTAATGCACACACAATATTGCTGGCGTTGTCCGATGCCACAAATCCACAGGAGAGTCCAATTGGGGTAAGCCATTCCGCGATGATCTTCCTCAGTTGCCGTAAGAGGTTTTCAGCTGTGTGCGTATTCTGGAAAGCGGTGATACAAAGCGTAGCCTGCCTAGGAAAGAGTTGGCGTTTGCGAGATGCTGCTACTGGTGCCGCCGCTGCTGTTCTTGCGGCGGGAGTCCATACATCTACCCAGTGGGCTGTCACAGTCATATAGTCCTGACCCTGCCCTGCTCCACTTGTCCACATGTCCGTGGTTAAGTGGACATTGGGTACAACTGCATTTTTTAGGACACTGGTGAGTCTTTTTCTGACGTCCGTGTACATTCTCGGTATCGCCTGCCTAGAGAAGTGGAACCTAGATGGTATTTGGTAACGGGGGCACACTGCCTCAATAAATTGTCTAGTTCCCTGTGAACTAACGGCGGATACCGGACGCACGTCTAACACCAACATAGTTGTCAAGGACTCAGTTATCCGCTTTGCAGTAGGATGACTGCTGTGATATTTCATCTTCCTCGCAAAGGACTGTTGAACAGTCAATTGCTTACTGGAAGTAGTACAAGTGGGCTTACGACTTCCCCTCTGGGATGACCATCGACTCCCAGCGGCAACAACAGCAGCGCCAGCAGCAGTAGGCGTTACACGCAAGGATGCATCGGAGGAATCCCAGGCAGGAGAGGACTCGTCAGAATTGCCAGTGACATGGCCTGCAGGACTATTGGCATTCCTGGGGAAGGAGGAAATTGACACTGAGGGAGTTGGTGGGGTGGTTTGCGTGAGCTTGGTTACAAGAGGAAGGGATTTACTGGTCAGTGGACTGCTTCCGCTGTCACCCAAAGTTTTTGAACTTGTCACTGACTTATTATGAATGCGCTGCAGGTGACGTATAAGGGAGGATGTTCCGAGGTGGTTAACGTCCTTACCCCTACTTATTACAGCTTGACAAAGGGAACACACGGCTTGACACCTGTTGTCCGCATTTCTGGTGAAATACCTCCACACCGAAGAGCTGATTTTTTTGGTATTTTCACCTGGCATGTCAACGGCCATATTCCTCCCACGGACAACAGGTGTCTCCCCGGGTGCCTGACTTAAACAAACCACCTCACCATCAGAATCCTCCTGGTCAATTTCCTCCCCAGCGCCAGCAACACCCATATCCTCCTCATCCTGGTGTACTTCAACACTGACATCTTCAATCTGACTATCAGGAACTGGACTGCGGGTGCTCCTTCCAGCACTTGCAGGGGGCGTGCAAATGGTGGAAGGTGCATGCTCTTCACGTCCAGTGTTGGGAAGGTCAGGCATCGCAACCGACACAATTGGACTCTCCTTGTGGATTTGGGATTTCGAAGAATGCACAGTTCTTTGCTGTGCTGCTTTTGCCAGCTTGAGTCTTTTCATTTTTCTAGCGAGAGGCTGAGTGCTTCCATCCTCATGTGAAGCTGAACCACTAGCCATGAACATAGGCCAGGGCCTCAGCCGTTCCTTGCCACTCCGTGTGGTAAATGGCATATTGGCAAGTTTACGCTTCTCCTCCGACAATTTTATTTTAGGTTTTGGAGTCCTTTTTTTACTGATATTTGGTGTTTTGGATTTGACATGCTCTGTACTATGACATTGGGCATCGGCCTTGGCAGACGACGTTGCTGGCATTTCATCGTCTCGGCCATGACTAGTGGCAGCAGCTTCAGCACGAGGTGGAAGTGGATCTTGATCTTTCCCTAATTTTGGAACCTCAACATTTTTGTTCTCCATATTTTAATAGGCACAACTAAAAGGCACCTCAGGTAAACAATGGAGATGGATGGATTGGATACTAGTATACAATTATGGACGGGCTGCCGAGTGCCGACACAGAGGTAGCCACAGCCGTGAACTACCGCACTGTACTGTGTCTGCTGCTAATATAGACTGGTTGATAAAGAGATAGTATACTCGTAACTAGTATGTATGTATAAAGAAAGAAAAAAAACCACGGTTAGGTGGTATATACAATTATGGACGGGCTGCCGAGTGCCGACACAGAGGTAGCCACAGCCGTGAACTACCGCACTGTACTGTGTCTGCTGCTAATATATAGACTGGTTGATAAAGAGATAGTATACTCGTAACTAGTATGTATGTATAAAGAAAGAAAAAAAAACCACGGTTAGGTGGTATATACAATTATGGACGGGCTGCCGAGTGCCGACACAGAGGTAGCCACAGCCGTGAACTACCGCACTGTACTGTGTCTGCTGCTAATATATAGACTGGTTGATAAAGAGATAGTATACTCGTAACTAGTATGTATGTATAAAGAAAGAAAAAAAAACCACGGTTAGGTGGTATATACAATTATGGACGGGCTGCCGAGTGCCGACACAGAGGTAGCCACAGCCGTGAACTACCGCACTGTACTGTGTCTGCTGCTAATATAGACTGGTTGATAAAGAGATAGTATACTCGTAACTAGTATGTATGTATAAAGAAAGAAAAAAAAACCACGGTTAGGTGGTATATACAATTATGGACGGGCTGCCGAGTGCCGACACAGAGGTAGCCACAGCCGTGAACTACCGCACTGTACTGTGTCTGCTGCTAATATAGACTGGTTGATAAAGAGATAGTATACTCGTAACTAGTATGTATGTATAAAGAAAGAAAAAAAAACCACGGTTAGGTGGTATATACAATTATGGACGGGCTGCCGAGTGCCGACACAGAGGTAGCCACAGCCGTGAACTACCGCACTGTACTGTGTCTGCTGCTAATATAGACTGGTTGATAAAGAGATAGTATACTACTAATATTATATATACTGGTGGTCAGGTCACTGGTCACTAGTCACACTGGCAGTGGCACTCCTGCAGCAAAAGTGTGCACTGTTTAATTTTAATATAATATTATGTACTCCTGGCTCCTGCTATAACCTATAACTGGCACTGCAGTAGTGCTCCCCAGTCTCCCCCACAATTATAAGCTGTGTGAGCTGAGCAGTCAGACAGATATATAATATATATAGATGATGCAGCACACTGGCCTGAGCCTGAGCAGTGCACACAGATATGGTATGTGACTGACTGAGTCACTGTGTGTATCGCTTTTTTCAGGCAGAGAACGGATATATTAAATAAACTGCACTGTGTGTCTGGTGGTCACTCACTATATAATATATTATGTACTCCTGGCTCCTGCTATAACCTATAACTGGCACTGCAGTAGTGCTCCCCAGTCTCCCCCACAATTATAAGCTGTGTGAGCTGAGCAGTCAGACAGATATATATAATATTATATATAGATAATAGATGATGCAGCACACTGGCCTGAGCCTGAGCAGTGCACACAGATATGGTATGTGACTGAGTCACTGTGTGCTGTGTATCGCTTTTTTCAGGCAGAGAACGGATTATAAATAAAACTGGTGGTCACTATCAGCAAAACTCTGCACTGTACTGAGTACTCCTAATGCTCCCCAAAATTAGTAAATCAAGTGTCTCTCTAATCTATTCTAAACGGAGAGGACGCCAGCCACGTCCTCTCCCTATCAATCTCAATGCACGTGTGAAAAATGGCGGCGACGCGCGGCTCCTTATATAGAATCCGAGTCTCGCGATAGAATCCGAGCCTCGCGAGAATCCGACAGCGTCATGATGACGTTCGGGCGCGCTCGGGTTAACCGAGCAAGGCGGGAAGATCCGAGTCGCTCGGACCCGTGAAAAAAAACATGAAGTTCTGGCGGGTTCGGATTCAGAGAAACCGAACCCGCTCATCTCTAATTTTTATAGCTTCCAGTTTATAATTTCATAACTCAAATGACATTTTGTGGGAAATACATTTCTCTAACCCTGTACAGCAACTTTCTGCAATCTGCTGTCTAGATTTGATCATATTTGAAGGCATTTTTAATCACTGCAGAACTTAGAAGCGATCTTCCTTTCTTCCTCTCTGTGCTGTTATTGCGTTATTACTGCCCAAAAGGATCCAGCTTCTCTGGAAGCTGCAAAAGCAAGCTGCTGATTAACTTGATGCCCAGTGTTTACTTCCATTATTTGATATCATCTGTTGTTTGTATGACACGTATTTCTGCCTCAACTGTGATAACAATATTTCTTGGCAGATCTCCTGGGCATCCCAGTCACTAAGAATCTATCATCGTCTGAAGTTTATAGCTAAACAATAGTCTGCATTCTCCAAATGTCTGACATATGACACTGACATACTGGTTGGCAGCGAGAAGTAAGAAGTCTCTGACGAATGCAGGTTTTCTAAAGCATGCCTGAAAGTAAAGGCTGGAACTACACTTTAAATAGTACTCCTAAATAAATCATTAATGCTTATTTGGGTTCTATTTAGTAAACATAAATATCTCTTTTCTCCAGAATTTTAACTGCAAAAAGAGTTTTTTTTCTTTTTTCCCTATTTCAAGAAGAGAAAACCGCAGTAAAGTTGATGATTTCACTGAGTTTTCTCTTTTCTTAGGGGTATATTTTCTAATGCTTGATTTGGGGTTTTGGGTGATTTTGCATTCGATTTTGCTTTTGTAGATTTATGAAAGGCAAAATCGAATGTAAAATTAAATATAAAACCAAATCCCATTTGAATACCACTCAAAATCGAATATCGGCAAAACAATGATCTTTTTCCATAGACAAATATAGTGTCCCCTGATTTACTAATATTTGACTTAAAAATGAAATGCAAAATCAAACTTCAAATTCCTAAATGATTAGGTTAATAACAGACAGGCAATATGAGCTTCTAAACAACATTCCCATGCTCCTTTAGAGACTGCAACACTGCTTCTACCCTCGAAAAGGTAAGTCTTCAAGTCTGAGCTGAAGATGACAATGTCATAAAGGGAAGCCACTGCTTACTCCCAATGAGGCCAAATAAATTTGTTCATGGCCCAGAAAGACGGTCCTGTGCATGTGCCCCACTATTGGAGATATACGCAAACCAGAATTAGAGGAACCACAGCAGCTTCTTGCATGTGATATATTTGGACCAATAGGAATAAATGAGATAGTTATTTTTTATTTTGCATTCGATCTTATAGATGATTTTATAGGTGATTTTGAAAGGGATTTCCTAAACCAAACACAAATCACTACTCAAAATTGAACAACAAATTTGATTTCAAAATAGAATGCAAAATCAAATATTAGTAAATTAGGAATTTGATGAGTGATTTAGAAGTTTGATTTGATTCGAATTCAGATGATTTAAATCAACCATAAATTCCAATCCAAAATTGAACATTAGTAAATTTACCCCTTAGTGATGCAGAGGAAATGTATCTTTTCCTTGCTTGAAACATTTTCCCCACAGCCCCCATATATTTCAAAGGGGAGTGATTAGTTATACTATTTAGGAAGAAGACAAACTATTCTCCAATTTTATGTGGTGCTATGGTAGGAGAAAGCTGAAAACAGACAATTAATTTTACAGGCAGGTAAAAAAAAACTATTAATAAAAAATAAAAATGGATTTCTAAGCGTTTTCATATCTATCTATACTGTATATATATATATATATATATATATATATATATATTTACCTGTGAAGATTGCCCCTATGTAAGTGCTTTGAGTATACTCTTTGTGGTGTACACTGCTGGCTATAGTCCTCTTTCCATTCTCACCTGAATTTGGGCCTTTGGTATTTCTTTTGGCTATCACTGTACTGATGTTTTTTTCTGGTAACGAAGTAAGTGTCACCATATCTCGAGGATTGTCCTTTGTTCCGACGGCTAGACACAATAAATTTCAAAATACTGTTGATATGTACAAATTTGGTCGTAGTCTTCGACTGAAAGAACTTTTTAGTGACAAAGCCCATGATGTTAATAGAAAGGGATTAAGCCTAAATCCCAGTTCGATCCTGTATCATCCAACGCTAGTATTAAGACCTTTCTTAGAATAGTTCAAAAAGATATCAATGAGTGTCAAACACCAAAGGTTTATTATAATCTGTTCCCTGCAGAACGAGGTGCTCTGATCAGATTACGTGACAATCCCAACTTGGTCATTAGGCCAGTGGGGCTGTGGTAATCCAGAATTGGACTGAATATGATAATGAAATCACACACCAGCTTTCAGATAGTAACACCTATTTGAAACTTGATTATAACCCAGTTGCAGGTATAAAAAGTAGAGTTGATGGTTTCCTTAAGCGCGGATTGGAAAGTGGTTGGCTTAATACAGATCTCTTTAATTTCCTGACCGTAGAACATCCCAATTGTCCCATTATATACACTCTCCCCAAGATACACAAAATGCTTAATAAGCCCCCTGGGAGACCAATCATCACTGTGGAAGGGTCCTTGCTACAACCCATAGCTATTTATATTGATAGTATTTTACAGCCGCTGGTCGGAATGAGCAAGAGTTACATTAAGGACTCTAATGATTTTTTACAACTCCTTAAGAATCAAGTTCTGAATACTGTTGGCAACTATGGATGTGTGCTCTTTATACACAGTTATTCCACATGAACAAGGTTTGGCTAAAGTCTGGAGAGCATTAATACAATCATTACACCTTGAGCAACCAGTTGAGTACATCCTCGAATTAACACATTTGGTTTTGAGTTTAAATAATTTTATGTACAAGGATATATTTTTGTTCTCCAGAAGTCAGGTACGGCTATGGGGTCTAATCTGGCCCCTTCATACGTCAACCTTTACACGATGGATTACGAAACTAAATATATATATATCCACAGTATGGTGAATGTATTCATCTGTATAAATGCTTCATTGATGATGTATTTTTGCTATGGGCTGGATCGGAACAGTAATTTATAAGCATGGTTGAGGATCTAAACAGTCTGGATTGTCCATTCAAATTCACCTATACAACATCTATAAAGAACATCAGCTTTCTGGATATTACAGTCTGCATCACAGATGGGAAGTTGGCTACTACACTTTTTCGTAAGTCTAATGATCGAAATACAGTGCTCTTGGCTAGCAGCCATCATCCCCAAGCACTTAAGGATAACCTACCAGTTTCGCAATATCTCAGAGTAATGCGTATATACTCTGAGGCCTTGGCTACAGAGCAACAGCTATCGGAGATGACCGCTCGATTTATGGAACGTGGGTATAGTACCAAGGTGTTGCGAAGATGTCTTTGAAAGGCGAAGAATATCTATGAAGGCAAAATCATGGACAATCGCATGATTTTTCCAATCACCTTTAACAGTATGTCGAGTAGTATTCAGAAATCCTTAAAAAAGAATTGATCCATTATAACATCGGATCCAGCTCTGCCCTTTACTCGAATGTCTGTACCAATGATGGCCTATGGAAGGGGCCCTAATTTAAAACATGCTAATGCATCCTACTGTGTACCTGGACACCAGACCAAATCTGGTTCAAGTAATGAAGACCAAATTGGGAAGTTTTTCATGTGGCAGTTGCATCACTTGTAGGTCCATGTTGGTTGGACCTAAAATTATACATCCGCATACTGGTAGAAAAATCAATATTCTGTATCATCTGCATTGTCATCTTGATTTTGTAATTTATGTCTTAACCATGTGGTCTTTACTATGTGGGACTTACCACGAGAACTTTTAGAGATTGGATGGCTAACCACCATACTACTATCCAGGCTGCTCTAGAGACTGGGGCCACAGATAAATCTGTAGCACGCCATTTTCTCGCCCTTGGACATCAGGTATCGAGCCTACGATGTAAATTAATTGACTGGATCCCTCCTAAACCACATGGTGGAGATTGTGTGCTTATGTTAAAACAACGTGAGAGCTATTGGATTTATACATTGGACACTCTAGCACCGAAAGGTCTAAATGAATATAATCCTTTGAATCTTTTCATCTAATACATTGTGTCATCTATCTCTACATATTTGATTGACACTTAGTGGCCTACCTGTATGGAGACACATGTGCAGACGTACATCTATACGTACACGCATGTGTCTGGATACATGTAGTACCGTTCATCTATACATTTAATTGTCGGTTGGGCATTTACCTGCATCCCTAGTGTTTATTAATTTATTTATTCTTTTGGTTTTTTTTTGCATTTATATTGTGTTCATTTATCCTTTTGGTATTATTTGTGTTTTCTTATTTTTTTTATTTGTTTATTTTCATTATCTTTATTATTATTATTATTTATTATTGTTCATATGTCTATTGTAATGAATATGCGTTGTCTTAACAATTATTATGCATATACATGTGTGCATATATTTTTTCTATTTGTTACCGTTATTATATGCTTCTATATATTAACTTTTTCTACACTGTGAATATGTGTATATGTATATGTATATGTAGAAGACAATTACCCAACTGCGCTAGGACAAATAACCAGCAGCACCTCTAGAAGAGCCCACTGCTAGTAAGGGCTCATAGATAAAACACAAAACACAGTTCTGAGGGCACTAGTGTTGTTGTTAGCAAACTGTATATCTAGAATAACAACATAGGGAATATTGTGAAACATACAAACAATGTAATAGATACAAATAAAATTATTTACAATTCCGCACAGGAAAGCACATATACATATATATATAATTGCATGGGAAATTTTTCCAGTTGAATGGGGCAGATTGTTTTGACAAAAAAGTTGTTCAAACGGTGATACAGATAACAAAAAGACACAGAACCAAATGCGTTTCATCCCAAATGACTTCTTCAGGGGTAAGTATCTAAATAATAAATAATGTAACTAAGTACAACGCATAATAATATTGACAAAGGCAGATAATAATAACCATTCATTATTGACAGTGATCAATATACATGGATACATACCAATA
This sequence comes from Pseudophryne corroboree, assembly GCF_028390025.1. NCBI lineage: Eukaryota > Metazoa > Chordata > Amphibia > Anura > Myobatrachidae > Pseudophryne > Pseudophryne corroboree. The sequence continues at coordinate 850,433,503 of NC_086445.1, forward strand.
ATTATGGAAAACATGATGTACAGAGAAATGTCACTAGAAGTGCCGGTTTGGAACAATCTGAAAACTAACACATTATTTTTACATTATCAGAGTCTGTTTAACAAAAGAATCCAAAAAGGAGAGCAGGTGTGACTAGATATACATACCATATTGGTTTTCCCACATGGAAAATCAATAAAAACATCAATTTAAAATGTAATAGATAATTCTTCAAGAAATAATCCTTAGAAGGAACTGCTATATATGATAACCAACGATTATGTTGGGCCTACAAAAAAGGAGGATGAGGGACCATTAGAAGGGTCATACCAAAATGTTACAAACATAATAGTAGAGACCATTATGAATGGTTATACATACCAAGAAAATGCGTAAACGTAAGGAACACTACTGAACTTATACTGGTTCCACTACATGGTACAATGGCATTCACCGAACCAGCAGAGAGGTGATCTGTAGGAGTTTAAATACACCAGTTAAAAATTGGTATAAAACACCCAAATAACTTGAAATTATGAGACTATACATTGCTCATTAGGATTTGAAAATATAATATTTCCTAAAGTTCAAGTTCTTAATCAAGCATATAAGATAATATGGAATAGAACATTGCATCCATAGATATAATATAACAATGGGGCATAGAAGATATAAGATGATAAAGAATAAAACACAGAACATATTTATATAATGTGTCCATGGGACACCATAATAGGTATCTATTCCATGTAGCATATAGTTATTCCAGATCTATATTACCTATAACCACTTAATGAATGGTATATATACAAAAATGGAATTAAGTCTGACCCATAATAGTTGAATGAGAAGGGGCTTTTTTATTTAGACCACACATATAAAGATTTTAACATTTTATACAATAATATATAATATATTCTAAAGTAAGTAAAAAGTATATACAAGTCTCATATCATATATGGGAGCAATAAACAACTATAAACATATAATACTCACAAGAGCCTGATGGGTATCTGTCAGAGTTCAATAGTAGAATGAGGTGGATGAAAAAGTGAGGGCTCTTGTGAGTATCATATGTTTATAGTTGTTTATTGCTCCCATATATGATATGAGACTTGTATATACTTTTTACTTACTTTAGAATATATCATATATTATTGTATAAAATTTCAAAATTTTACAATTTATTATATCTATGGATGCAATGTACTATTCCATATTATCTTATATGCTTGATTAAGAACTTAAACTTTAGGAAATATTATATTTCCAAATCCTAATGAGCAGTGCATAGCCTCATAATTTCAAGTTATTTGGATGTTTTATACCAATTTTTAACTGGTGTATGTAAACTCCTACAGATCACCTCTCTGCTGGTTCGGTGAATGCCATTGTACCATGTAGTGGAACCAGTATACGTTCAGTAGTGTTCCTTACGTTTAAGCATTTTCTTTGTATGTATAACCATTCATAATGGTCTCCACTAATATTTTTGAAACATTTTGGTATGACCCTTCTAATGGTCCCTCATCATCCCTTTTTTGTAGGTCCAACATAATCGTTGATTATCATATATAGCACTTCCTTCTAAGAATTATTTTTTGAAGACTTATCTATTACATTGTAATTGATGTTTTTATTGATTTTCCATGTGGGAAAACCAATATGGTATGTATATCTAGTCACACCTGCTCTCATTTTTTGGATTGTTAAACAGACTCTGATAATGTAAAAATAATGTGTTAGTTTTCAGATTGTTCCAAACCGGCACTTCTAGTGACATTTCTCTGTACATCATGTTTTCCATAATTATTGGTATGCATCCATGTCTTTTGATCACTGTCAATAATAAATGGTTATTATTATCTGCCTTTGTCAATATCATTATGTGTTGAACTTAGTTACTTTATTTATTATTTAGATACTAACCCATGAAGAAGTCATTTGGGATGAAACGCGTTGGGTTCTGTGTCTTTTTGATATTTGTATCACCATTTGAACAACTTTTCATCAAAACAATCTGCCCAATTCAATTGGAACAATTTCCCATGCAATAATATATTTATGTATATGTGCTTTCCTGTGCGGTATTGTAAATACATTTTATTTGTATCTATTACATTGTTTTTATGTTTCACAATATTCCCTATGCTGTTATTCTAGATATACAGTTTGCTAACAATAACACTAGCGCCCTCAGAACTGTGTTTTGTATATGTGTATGTATTTATATTTATTATTGTTTTCATTTTTATTTTTATATTTATTTTTTACCTTTTAAGTTATTTAATTTTTATATTTATTTTTATGTAATCATCATTTATTATTTAGTTTATATATTTTTTTATTTGTTAATTTTCTATTGTTGATGCATTTATTCACGTATAGTTTATGTTTTCAGTTATTCATGTCTGGATGAGTGGTCTGATGTTTCTATTGCCTCTATTTTGCCCCCAGGTTCCGTTGCTAGGTCTTATTCACGTTTTATCCCTATTACATTATATACGTGGGCCTTGGCTGTCTATGAAAGCGTTCCACGGCGGCTGCCAGTGGAACACATGTGTATTTCCGGTCTTTGGAATGCAGGGTGATTCCGGCCTTGGAACGCGCATGGAGGACTGTGCACCTGTGTTTTTTTTGTTTTTTCAGGTTATCCCCATGAGTGCGCCATATTTAGCATATTGACTATATGTGTACGTATCTTTATAAGCACTGCAGTTATGCCCGTGAACTTCCGTGTTAAGCACTTCCGGGTGCGGATGTATAAAACCCCGGTCATTTGTTACATGGGTTGCAGCCATCCAGGATGTGATTGTGCACACTGTGGACTGATGTGAGTACTTTTTTACTTGGTGGCTCTATATGATATGCTTTGGTTTATCATGTTGTGTATGTGACCTGACAGTGTTATAGCTGTACCTTTTCAGTGTTTACCATGGGTATTGGACATGTATCCTGAGATGGCTTTTCTATTTATATGGCTTGTCTGAGTAAGTTTTTAATGTGCATTGCTTGTATTATTGCCTGGTAAGGAAGATACATTACAGTATATTTTTATATATATATATATATATATATATATATATTTATTTTTTCATTTGTCTTTAAATACTATTTGCATGTATCTCCTTATTGAAGAAATGAAGTGTAAAGGGCTTTCTACCATTATGATCCAGTGTGTATTTATTAACAGTATGGTTCTGTGCTATTTTTGGTACCTTGATTGGTCGGTGTTGTGTGACGCTGCATTATCTTTTATTTTGCTTATAGCAGTTGGCCTTTTTGTTCCCCTTTGGGGATGGTTTCTGATGTTTACCTGTGAAGATTGCCCCTATGTAAGTGTTTTGAGTATACTCTTTGTGGTGTACACTGTTGGCTATAGTCCTCTTTCCATTCTCACCTGAATTTGGGCCTTTGGTATTTCTTTTGGCTATCACTGTACTGATGTTTTTTCTGGTAACGAAGTAAGTGTCACCATATCTCGAGGATTGTCCTTTGTTCCGACTGCTAGACACAATAAATGTCAAAATACTGTTGATTTGTACAAATTTGGTCGTAGTCTTCGACTGAAAGAACTTTTTAGTGACAAAGCCCATGATGTTTTACTAGAAAGGGATTAAGCCTAAATCCCAGTTCGATCCTGTATCATCCAACGCTACTATTAAGACCTTTCTTAGAATAGTTCAAAAAGATATCAATGAGTGTCAAACATCAAAGGTTTATTATAATCTGTTCCCTGCAGAACGAGGTGCTCTGATCAGATTACGTGACAATCCCAACTTGGTCATTAGGCCAGTGGGGCTGTGGTAATCCAGAATTGGACTGAATATGATAATGAAATCACACACCAGCTTTCAGATAGTATCACCTATTTGAAACTTGATTATAACCCAGTTGCAGGTATAAAAAGTAGAGTTGATGGTTTCCTTAAGCGCGGATTGGAAAGTGGTTGGCTTAATACAGATCTCTTTAATTTCCTGACCGTAGAACATCCCAATTGTCCCATTATATACACTCTCCCCAAGATACACAAAATGCTTAATAAGCCCCCTGGGAGACCAATCATCCATGTGGAAGGGTCCTTGCTACAACCCATAGCTATCTATATTGATAGTATTTTACAGCCGCTGGTCGGAATGAGCAAGAGTTACATTAAGGACTCTAATGATTTTTTACAACTCCTTAAGAATCAAGTTCTGAATACTGTTGGCAACTATGGATGTGTGCTCTTTATACACAGTTATTCCACATGAACAAGGTTTGGCTAAAGTCTGGAGAGCATTAATACAATCATTACACCTTGAGCAACCAGTTGAGTACATCCTCAAATTAACACATTTGGTTTTGAGTTTAAATAATTTTATGTACAAGGATATATATTTTTTCTCCAGAAGTCAGGTACGGCTATGGGGTCTAATCTGGCCCCTTCATGTGTCAACCTTTACACGATGGATTACGAAACTAAATATATATATATATATCCACAGTATGATGAATGTATTCATCTGTATAAACGCTTCATTGATGATGTATTTTTGCTCTGGGCTGGATCGGAACAGTAATTTATAAGCATGGTTGAGGATCTAAACAGTCTGGATTGTCCAATCAAATTCACCTATACAACATCTATAAAGAACATCAGCTTTCTGGATATTACAGTCTTCATCACAAATGGGAAGTTGGCTACTACACTTTTTCGTAAGTCTACTGATCGAAATACAATGCTCTTGGCTAGCAGCCATCATCCCCCAGCACTTAAGGATAACCTACCAGTTTCGCAATATCTCAGAGTAATGCGTATATACTCTGAGGCCTTGGCTACAGAGCAACAGCTATCGGAGATGACCGCTCGATTTATGGAAAGTGGGTATAGTACCAAGGTGTTGCGAAGATGTCTTCAAAAGGCGAAGAATATCTATGAAGGCAAAATCATGGACAATCGCATGATTTTTCCAATCACCTTTAACAGTATGTCGAGTAGTATTCAGAAATCCTTAAAAAAGAATTGGTCCATTATAACATCGGATCCAGCTCTGCCCTTTACTCGAATGTCTGTACCAATGATGGCCTATGGAAGGGGCCCTAATTTAAAACATGCTAATGCATCCTACTGTGTACCTGGACACCAGACCAAATCTGGTTCAAGTAATGAAGACCAAATTTGGAAGTTTTTCATGTGGCAGTTGCATCACTTGTTGGTCCATGTTGGTTGGACCTAAAATTATACATCCGCATACTGGTAGAAAAATCAATATTCTGTATCATCTGCATTGTCATCTTGATTTTGTAATTTATGTCTTAACGTGCCCATGTGGTCTTTACTATGTGGGACTTACCACGAGAACTTTTAGAGATTGGATGGCTAACCACCATACTACTATCCAGGCTGCTCTAGAGACTGGGGCCACAGATAAATCTGTAGCACGCCATTTTCTCGCCCTTGGACATCAGGTATCGAGCCTACGATGTAAATTAATTGACTGGATCCCTCCTAAACCACATGGTGGAGATTGTGTGCTTATGTTTAAACAACGTGAGAGCTATTGGATTTATACATTGGACACTCTAGCACCGAAAGGTCTAAATGAATATAATCCTTTGAATCTTTTCATCTAATACATTGTGTCATCTATCTCTACTTTTTTGATTGACACTTAGTGGCCTGCCTGTATGGAGACACATGTGCAGACGTACATCTATACGTACACGCATGTGTCTGGATACATGTAGTACCGTTCATCTATACATTTAATTGTCGGTTGGGCATTTACCTGCATCCCTAGTGTTTATTAATTAATTTATTCTTTTGTTTTTTTGCATTTATATTGTGTTCATTTATCCTTTTGGTATTATTTGTGTTTTCTTATTTTTTTTATTTGTTTATTTTCATTATCTTTATTATTATTTATTATTATTGTTCATATGTCTATTGTAATGAATATGTGTTGTCTTAACAATTATTATGCATATACATGTGTGCATATATTTTTTCTATTTGTTACCGTTATTATATGCTTCTGTATATTAACTTTTTCTAGATTGTAAATATGTGTATATGTATATGTAGAAGACAATTACCCAACTGCGCTAGGACAAATAACCAGCAGCACCTCTAGAAGAGCCCACTGCTAGTAAGGGCTCATAGATAAAACACAAAACACAGTTCTGAGGGCAATAGAGTTGTTGTTAGCAAACTGTATATCTAGAATAACAACATAGGGAATATTGTGAAACATACAAACAATGTAATAGATACAAATAAAATGTATTTACAATTCCGCACAAGAAAGCACATATACATAAATATATAATTGCATGGGAAATTTTTCCAGTTGAATGGGGCAGATTGTTTTGATAAAAAAGTTGTTCAAACGGTGATACAGATAACAAAAAGACACAGAACCAAATGCGTTTCATCCCAAATGACTTCTTCAGGGGTAAGTATCTAAATAATAAATAATGTAACTAAGTACAACGCATAATGATATTGACAAAGGTAGATAATAATAACCATTCATTATTGACAGTGATCAATATACATGGATACATACCAATAATTATGGAAAACATGGTGTACGGAGAAATGTCACTAGATGTGCCGGTTTGGAACAATCTGAAAACTAACACATAATTTTTACATTATCAGAGTCTGTTTAACAAAAGAATCCAACAAGGAGAGCAGGTGTGACTAGATATACATACCATATTGGTTTTCCCACATGGAAAATCAATAAAAACATCAATTTAAAATGTAATAGATAATTCTTCAAGAAATAATCCTTAGAAGGAACTGCTATATGTGATAACCAACGATTATGTTGGGCCTACAAAAAAGGAGGATGAGGGACCATTAGAAGGGTCATACCAAAATGTTACAAACATAATAGTAGAGACCATTATGAATGGTTATACATACCAAGAAAATGCGTAAACGTAAGGAACGCTACTGAACTTATACTGGTTCCACTACATGGTACAATGGCATTCACCGAACCAGCAGAGAGGTGATCTGTAGGAGTTTAAATACACCAGTTAAAAATTGGTATAAAACACCCAAATAACTTGAAATTATGAGACTATACATTGCTCATTAGGATTTGAAAATATAATATTTCCTAAAGTTCAAGTTCTTAATCAAGCATATAAGATAATATGGAATAGAACATTGCATCCATAGATATAATATAACAATTGGGCATAGAAGATATAAGATGATAAAGAATAAAACACAGAACATATTTATATAATGTGTCCATGGGACACCTTAATAGGTATCTATTCCATGTAGCATATAGTTATTCCAGATCTATATTACCTATAACCACTTAATGAATGGTATATATACAAAAATGGAATTAAGTCTGACCCATAATAGTTGAATGAGAAGGGGCTTTTTTATTTAGACCACACATATAAAGATTTTAACAATTTATACAATAATATATAATATATTCTAAAGTAAGTAAAAAGTATATACAAGTCTCATATCATATATGGGAGCAATAAACAACTATAAACATATAATACTCACAAGAGCCTGATGGGTATCTGTCAGAGTTCAATAGTAGAATGAGGTGGATGAAAAAGTGAGGGCTCTTGTGAGTATCATATGTTTATAGTTGTTTATTGCTCCCATATATGATATGAGACTTGTATATACTTTTTACTTACTTTAGAATATATCATATATTATTGTATAAAATTTCAAAATTTTACAATTTATTATATCTATGGATGGAATGTTCTATTCCATATTATCTTATATGCTTGATTAAGAACTTAAACTTTAGGAAATATTATACAGTATTTCAAAATCCTAATGAGCAGTGTATAGCCTCATAATTTCAAGTTATTTGGATGTTTCATACCAATTTTTAACTGGTGTATGTAAACTCCTACAGATCACCTCTCTGCTGGTTCGGTGAATGCCATTGTACCATGTAGTGGAACCAGTATACGTGCAGTAGTGTTCCTTACGTTTAAGCATTTTCTTTGTATGTATAACCATTCATAATGGTCTCCACTAATATTTCTGTAATATTTTGGTATGACCCTTCTAATGGTTCCTCATCATCCCTTTTTTGTAGGTCCAACATAATAGTTGATTATCATATATAGCACTTCCTTCTAAGAATTATTTTTTGAAGACTTATCTATCACATTGTAATTGATGTTTTTATTGATTTTCCATGTGGCAAAACCAATATGGTATGTATATCTAGTCACACCTGCTCTCATTTTTTGGATTGTTAAACAGAGTTTGATAATGTAAAAATAATGTATTCGTTTTCAGATTGTTCCAAACCGGCACTTCTAGTGACATTTCTCTGTACATCATGTTTTCCATAATTATTGGTATGTATCCATGTCTTTTGATCACTGTCAATAATAAATTGTTATTATTATCTGCCTTTGTCAATATCATTATGTGCTGTACTTAGTTACTTTATTTATTATTTAGATACTTACCTATGAAGAAGTCATTTGGGATGAAACGCGTTGGGTTCTGTGTCTTTTTGATATTTGTATCACCATTTGAACAACTTTTCATCAAAACAATCTGCCCAAAACAATTGGAACAATTTACCATGCAATAATATATTTATGTATATGTGCTTTCCTGTGTGGAATTGTAAATACAGTTTATTTGTATCTATTACATTGTTTGTATGTTTCACAATATTCCCTATGCTGTTATTCTAGATATAGTTTGCTAACAATAACACTAGCGCCCTCAGAACTGTGTTTTGTATATGTGTATGTATTTATATTTATTATTGTTTTCATTTTTATTTTTATATTTATTTTTTACCTTTTACATTATTTAATTTTTATATTTATTTTTATGTAATCATCATTTATTATTTAGTTTATATATTTTTTTATTTGTTAATTTTCTATTGTTGATGCATTTATTCACGTATAGTTTATGTTTTCAGTTATTCATGTCTGGATGAGTGGTCTGATGTTTCTATTGCCTCTATTTTGCCCCCAGGTTCCGTTGCTAGGTCTTATTCACGTTTTATCCCTATTACATTATATACGTGGGCCTTGGCTGTCTATGAGAGCGTTCCACGGCGGCTGCCGGTGGAACGCATGTGTATTTCCGGTCTTTGGAATGCAGGGTGATTCCGGCCTTGGAACGCGCATGGAGGACTGCGCACCTGTGTTTTTTTTGTTTTTTCAGGTTATCCCCATGAGTGCTTCCCGTATCTGGGTGTATTATTAAAGCAGCCGTATTTAGCATATTGACTATATGTGTACGTATCTTTATAAGCACTGCAGTTATGCCCTTGAACTTCCGTGTTAAGCACTTCCGGGTGCGGATGTATAAAACCCCGGTCATTTGTTACATGGGTTGCAGCCATCCAGGATGTGATTGTGCACACTGTGGACTGATGTGAGCACTTTTTTACTTGGTGGCTCTACATGATATGCTTTGGTTTATCATGTTGTGTATGTGACCTGACAGTGTTATAGCTGTACCTTTTCAGTGTGTACCATGGGTATTGGAAATGTATCCTGAGATGGCTTTTCTATTTATATGGCTTGTCTGAGTAAGTTTTTAATGTGCATTGCTTGTATTATTGCCTGGTAAGGAATATACATTACAGTATATATATATATATATATATATATACTGGTTGAGTATCCCTTATCCAAAATGCATGGGACCAGAGGTGTTTTGGATATTGGATTTTTCCGTATTTTGGAATAATCGCATACCATAATGAGATATCATGGCGATGGGGCCCAAGTCTAAGCACTGAATGCATTTATGTTTCATATACACCTTATACACACAGCCTGAAGGTCATTTTAGCCAATATTTTTTTATCATTTTGTGCATTAAACAAAGTGTGTCTACATTCACATCATTCATTTATGTTTCATATACACCTTATACACACAGGCTGTAGGTCATTTAATACAATATTTTTAATAACTTTGTGTATTAAACAAAGTTTGTGTACATTGAGCCACCAAAAAACGAAGGTTTCACTATCTCACTCTCACTCAAAAAAGTCCGTATTTCGGAATATTCCGTATTTCGGAATATTTGGATATGGGATACTCAACCTGTATTTATTTTTTCATTTTTCTTTAAATACTATTTGCATGTATCTCCTTATTGAAGAAATGAAGTGTAAAGGGCTTTCTACCGTTATGATCCAGTGTGTATTTATTAACAGTATGGTTCTGTGCTATTTTTGGTACCTTGATTGGTCGGTGTTGTGTGACGCTGCATTATCTTGTATTTTGCTTATAGCAGTTGGCCTTTTTGTTCCCCTTTGGGGATGGTTTTTGATGTTTACCTGTGAAGATTGCCCCTATGTAAGTGTTTTGAGTATACTCTTTGTGGTGTACACTGTTGGCTATAGTCCTCTTTCCATTCTCACCTGAATTTAGGCCTTTGGTATTTATTTTGGCTATCACTGTACTGATGCTTTTTCTGGTAACGGAGCCTGGGGAGGGTCTATATGTGTTTTGTTTGTTTTGCAGAATTATTATTTTGACTTGTACATACAAGATTTCATCTACTACTGTTGTACACTAGCCGGTCTTGAGAAGGACCCATATGTTGGGTCGAAACTTATTTTTGAACTATTAACAATTTATGAACTTGGACCAAATTGAGTCTGTGAGTGCCCCTCCACCTCTGGTGGAACCTTGTTTATATATTTATGGACTAGCTTGTGTTAGGTGCACCCAGGAATTGACTTTGTACAAGATGTGTGTGCGGTACCACTTCAACATATATATATATCATGTATATCATGATACATATAAATAAATAAATAATATACATATAAATAAAAGATATGTATATATTAATCTCTCTCTTGTGTGAACAAAAAATAAATAAACAATTTTTTTAATATATATATATATATATATATATATATGGCGTTTTAACAGGGTTTACACAACTGCGCCTGCGTGCAAAGAAAAAATGTTAGGAATAATTTGTTTGAATGAAAAACCACGAGATGATATGTAGTATGAATAATAGGTTAACGTTTATTCGTATAAATAATATAAGGTCAAGATTTTGCTTTTTGCAAATATGTGGAAAAATAAGTTTGGAGCAAAAATTAATAAAAATGAAAAAATGCAAACTTGAAAATAGAAATAAGAAAAATTGAAAAATAAGAAAAAAATAAGAATAAAAATAAAAATGAAAATATTCGCAAAGTAATAAATAAGAAATATATATATATCAGGTCAAGCTTTGTGTGTTGCGCCTGAATAATATGAAAAATATTTGAAAAATGCAAGTCCCAAATGTGTGGTGTGGACAGAGTGTGGCGTCCCACCTCTTTTCCACCTTAGTGTCGTTTTATACTATATAGTAACACCGTGGAGATTGAAATTTCTGGAATGACAGGAATTGTAGATTCCAAAGGTAGTCACAGTAGTTTAAAGGATATCCTCTTATAGAGGCAAGTTCTGGTCCGAATTAGATGTCTATACTGCGGGGTACCCCAATGTGGATAGTGGTGGGATAAGGTAATCAGGGAAAAAGTAACTTTAAATACCCCGGACTCCCCGCTATTCTCCTCCGTTTTGAACAGCAAGAGACGCCCGCAGCCACAGACGTCTGCCGTCCGTCAAAACCGGAGGGACGCGGTCATGCCTCTGGGGGGAAGGTATCACTGACTTTGGGACCCACAAGGGGACTGTCTGCCGTGAACCTTCCCTCCTACGGGGTGGGTTACCTTCTCTCCTGTGCTCGATCCCGTCAAACACTTCCACTGCTTCCTTCTGTCCTCTCTCAGACTGACGATCGGTGCTCTGCTCGCTGGTCTGTCCCCTCTCGGCCGTGCGGCTCCGTTTTTCCTCCACAGAATCTCCTGTGTGTAGAATTTGTTCCGTCCAGATCTACTTCAAAGTGCTGCTGTATTCTATAGTAGTATTGAAAGAGAATGGTGGTGTAATGCTCTGTTCCTTCTCCAACGCGTATTGACCCGTTTGGGTCTTCCTCAGGGAGTCCTTAGTCACCATCTTTGTTGGGGGCTTTTTATGCCCATACTTGATTATGTCATCCAAGTGGGTGTATCCATATTTCCTCTGCATGAGCTAGATGGATACACTGTGTCTTCGGATTTCCGACATGTTTAAACAGAATTGTATAGAAAACACTGAATGCTGCATGTGGCTGTGTGTAACACCAGGGGATAGGATAAAATACAATAAAAATCTTATATTTTTTTGTGTTGGTTTTGCAAATAATAAATTATAATACTGAGAATGAAACTGAAAATGAAAAAAATAAGAAAAAAATTATTTTTTGTGTTTGTATCAGATCTATTGATAAAACAGTATATATTCAGTCTGACAGGATTAATTTGTGATTTATTGTTAGTCTATAATGTCAATTTCATTATGGGGATAAAATAAACAAAATGCATTTTTTTATGTTACTTCATTTGTGATATATTGTAAGGATGGGAATAAAGCTGAGAGTGAAAAATTGTTGTCTCGGACGGATTGATCTAACAGTGTCTATACTGTCTACCATAATAGATTCGTGAATTGCTAGTATTCTAACATGTCACTTTCGTTAGAGGAATTATGAGTTTTTGGCTCCTAATACCCAGTTGTTGTGTGTTGTGTAGTGATAATAAATATTTGTTAGTTGATGGAAATAGATAGATTTGAGGAGGTTATGCATAAACACCTGCATTGTATAACTGAGTGTATCGTTTTTGGTCTAATTATTTGTTATTTGTACACTGGAAAGTAGCTCTGGTTGTACAAAATGTCATAGTGACATATTTAATGTCATGCTGGCCGTTAATATAAATGCTGGAGGGGTATTGGGCTCTAAATAACCATCAGTTCATCACTATTGACCTCACTTCTTTGTCTAAATTTAGGCCTTGTGGTCTCAGTGTTTTTAGTATGTACATCCGCCTCAATTCCTCTTTGTTGATTTTTTTCAAAAAATCTCCTCCTCTCCAATTAGGTGGTACTAACTTAATTCCCAGGATTTTCAAGCCTGTCGGGTTGCTGTCATGTAGTTCTTTAAAATGCTGTGACAGATTGTGTGTCTCTAGACCGTGTTTCACATTTCTGACATGTTCTGCTATTCTCGTTTTAAGGGGTCTTGTTGTTCTTCCTACGTACTGTAGTTTGCACGGGCATTCAGCTAGGTAAATCACCCCTTTGCTGTGACATGAAATATGTTCTTGTATCTCAAAAACTTCCCCTGTTTTGTTGGAAATAAAGTTGGTAACCCTTTTGGTGCTCACTTTGTGTGTTCTACAGTAATTGCAGGTGCCACAATGAAAGAAACCTTTGCTTAATTTCTGTCCTATCATGGTAGTCTGTATTTTTTCTACTTTTCTAAGGTGACTGTGTGACAATCTCGATTTTAGGTCTGGTGCTCTTTTGTAGATAACTTTTGGCCTTGATGGGAGTTTCTCTGCTAGGATGTCGTCTTCTAGTAGGATATGCCAGTGTCTGTATAAGATCTTTTCTAACTGTCTGTTATTTGTGTTGTATTGTGTAATAAAGGCTGTCTTGAAAGCTTCATTTGATGTTTCTTTATTTTTATAGGTTAGGAGAGTATTTCTATCTGTTTCTTTTGCTTTTTCTAAATCTTTCTCCAGAATGTCTTCTTTATATCCCTTTTCTATAAAGTGGCATTTCATTTCTTCTGCTTGTGTTTTGAAATCTTCTATTTTTGTACAGTTTTTTCTTATCCGTTTGAACTGGCCTAGTGGGATGCTCTTTAGCCAGTTTGGGTGATGTGCACTACTATTTAGGATGTAGCTATTCACGTCTACACTCTTCTGAAAGGTTTTTGTATGAATGGTAGAATTTTCTATGAAGACTGTTATATCTAAAAAATTCACTGTTGATTTACTGTGTTCTGTAGTGAAAACCAGATTCTTATTGTTTGAATTGATGTATGTGAGAAAATCTAACAGTCTTTCTTCTGTGCCCTGCCAGATGAAAATCACGTCGTCTATGTATCTTCGCCATAGGACCAGGTTTTTTGTTTTGTGTGGGTCTGTCTTTCTTAGAAAAGTAGAAAAAATACAGACTACCATGATAGGACAGAAACTCAGCAAAGGTTTCTTTCATTGTGGCACCTGCAATTACTGTAGAACACACAAAGTGAGCACCAAAAGGGTTACCAACTTTATTTCCAACAAAACAGGGGAAGTTTTTGAGATACAAGAACATATTTCATGTCACAGCAAAGGGGTGATTTACCTAGCTGAATGCCCGTGCAAACTACAGTACGTAGGAAGAACAACAAGACCCCTTAAAACGAGAATAGCAGAACATGTCAGAAATGTGAAACACGGTCTAGAGACACACAATCTGTCACAGCATTTTAAAGAACTACATGACAGCAACCCGACAGGCTTGAAAATCCTGGGAATTAAGTTAGTACCACCTAATTGGAGAGGAGGAGATTTTTTGAAAAAAATCAACAAAGAGGAATTGAGGCGGATGTACATACTAAAAACACTGAGACCACAAGGCCTAAATTTAGACAAAGAAGTGAGGTCAATAGTGATGAACTGATGGTTATTTAGAGCCCAATATCCCTCCAGCATTTATATTAACGGCCAGCATGACATTAAATATGTCACTATGACATTTTGTACAACCAGAGCTACTTTCCAGTGTACAAATAACAAATAATTAGACCAAAAACGATACACTCAGTTATACAATGCAGGTGTTTATGCATAACCTCCTCAAATCTATCTATTTCCATCAACTAACAAATATTTATTATCACTACACAACACACAACAACTGGGTATTAGGAGCCAAAAACTCATAATTCCTCTAACGAAAGTGACATGTTAGAATACTAGCAATTCACGAATCTATTATGGTAGACAGTATAGACACTGTTAGATCAATCCGTCCGAGACAACAATTTTTCACTCTCAGCTTTATTCCCATCCTTACAATATATCACAAATGAAGTAACATAAAAAAATGCATTTTGTTTATTTTATCCCCATAATGAAATTGACATTATAGACTAACAATAAATCACAAATTAATCCTGTCAGACTGAATATATACTGTTTTATCAATAGATCTGATACAAACACAAAAAATAATTTTTTTCTTATTTTTTTCATTTTCAGTTTCATTCTCAGTATTATAATTTATTATTTGCAAAACCAACACAAAAAAATATAAGATTTTTATTGTATTTTATCCTATCCCCTGGTGTTACACACAGCCACATGCAGCATTCAGTGTTTTCTATACAATTCTGTTTAAACATGTCGGAAATCCGAAGACACAGTGTATCCATCTAGCTCATGCAGAGGAAATATGGATACACCCACTTGGATGACATAATCAAGTATGGGCATAAAAAGCCCCCAACAAAGATGGTGACTAAGGACTCCCTGAGGAAGACCCAAACGGGTCAATACGCGTTGGAGAAGGAACAGAGCATTACACCACCATTCTCTTTCAATACTACTATAGAATACAGCAGCACTTTGAAGTAGATCTGGACGGAACAAATTCTACACACAGGAGATTCTGTGGAGGAAAAACGGAGCCGCACGGCCGAGAGGGGACAGACCAGCGAGCAGAGCACCGATCGTCAGTCTGAGAGAGGACAGAAGGAAGCAGTGGAAGTGTTTGACGGGATCGAGCACAGGAGAGAAGGTAACCCACCCCGTAGGAGGGAAGGTTCACGGCAGACAGTCCCCTTGTGGGTCCCAAAGTCAGTGATACCTTCCCCCCAGAGGCATGACCGCGTCCCTCCGGTTTTGACGGACGGCAGACGTCTGTGGCTGCGGGCGTCTCTTGCTGTTCAAAACGGAGGAGAATAGCGGGGAGTCCGGGGTATTTAAAGTTACTTTTTCCCTGATTACCTTATCCCACCACTATCCACATTGGGGTACCCCGCAGTATAGACATCTAATTCGGACCAGAACTTGCCTCTATAAGAGGATATCCTTTAAACTACTGTGACTACCTTTGGAATCTACAATTCCTGTCATTCCAGAAATTTCAATCTCCACGGTGTTACTATATAGTATAAAACGACACTAAGGTGGAAAAGAGGTGGGACGCCACACTCTGTCCACACCACACATTTGGGACTTGCATTTTTCAAATATTTTTCATATTATTCAGGCGCAACACACAAAGCTTGACCTGATATATATATATTTCTTATTTATTACTTTGCGAATATTTTCATTTTTATTTTTATTCTTATTTTTTTCTTATTTTTCAATTTTTCTTATTTCTATTTTCAAGTTTGCATTTTTTCATTTTTATTAATTTTTGCTCCAAACTTATTTTTCCACATATTTGCAAAAAGCAAAATCTTGACCTTATATTATTTATACGAATAAACGTTAACCTATTATTCATACTACATATCATCTCGTGGTTTTTCATTCAAACAAATTATTCCTAACATTTTTTCTTTGCACGCAGGCGCAGTTGTGTAAACCCTGTTAAAACGTCAGTTAATAACTTTTTGGAGGCTTCTGGGTTTAGCCTCTCACACGTACTGCTGCCACCCTCGTATTATTTATATAAGTAGAGCATTGGTCACATTTACAAATTAATATATATATATATATATATATATAGATAGATATATATATAGATAGATAGATAGATAGATAGAGAAACAGAGGCACTCCAGCGGATTGGTATAAATAATCACAGCAACAGCAAAGTGCAGTTTGAGATAGCGACGTTTCGGATGTGACTCCTTTATCAAGCCAAACAGCATAAAGATTACAGTGTGCAAAGTGTTCCTATAAATACCAAACATAGAACAACTTACCACTCCTCCCGCAAACACCCGTCCCGGGAGCCGGAGCCGCCCGCATCTCCGGTCAGCGGCACTTCCTGATTCCGATGACGTCACCCAGGGGCCGTCACTTCCGGGGCGTTGGCATGGCAACCGGCATCGAGGGCGTCGTGGTTGCTAAGGAGACAGGAGTAAACAAACAAGCATTAAAACATACAAGATAAACATACAGTTCCTACAAACAGTGCCCGTTGGATCACATATGAACAGACTCTCATATCTGATATATATACTATCAGCTACATAAGTATCAGCAGTGCATGGATAATCTAACTAAAAAATGCTCCTCATTATGCAAACATTTTTTTGTATCACATACTAGTTAAATAAGTGAAGATGCACACATTTTATAGACACCAGCAAAGGATGTCACACACTTAGTCTTAGCCTTAGTACACATGTGGTTTATGTCATAATATGCCCATGTGGCCTGTATTATATAGGCAAAACAATCAGAACCTTTAGGGAAAGAATTACGCAACATCGGTCAGCCATTAGGGCATCTTTGGCAGGGAAAGATAATGACCAACCTGTAGCTAAACACTTTGCACAGGCTAAACATAATTTGTCTACTCTTCGATATGTCATAATAGACCATGTCCCTGATGACTTACGTGGTGGAGACAGAGGAAAGAGACTTTTGCAACTTGAAGCACAGTGGATTTTTAAGATGGACACTGTTAGACCTTGTGGGCTTAATGAACAATTGACATTTAGTATGTTTATGTAAGAATATCTCTTAGATCCATTACATTGTCCATACATGATCCTGCATCCTAAGTGTGTGACATCCTTTGCTGGTGTCTTTATAAAATTTGTGCATCTTCACTTATTTAACTAGTATGTGATACAAAAAAATGTTTGCATAATGAGGAGCATTTTTTAGTTAGATTATCCATGCACTACTGATACTTATGTAGCTGATAGTATATATATCAGATATGAGAGTCTGTTCATATGTGATCCAACGGGCACTGTTTGTAGGAACTGTATGTTTATCTTGTATGTTTTAATGCTTGTTTGTTTACTCCTGTCTCCTTAGCAACCACCTCGCCCTCGATGCCGGTTGCCATGCCAATGCCCTGGAAGTGACGGCCCCTGGGTGACGTCATCGGAATCAGGAAGTGCCGCTGACCGGAGATGCGGGCGGCTCTGGCTCCCGGGACGGGTGTTTGCGGGAGGAGTGGTAAGTTGTTTTATGTTTGGTATTTATAGGAACACTTTGCACACAGTAATCTTTATGCTGTTTGGCTTGATAAAGGAGTCACATCCGAAACGTCGCTATCTCAAACTGCACTTTGCTGTTGCTGTGATTATTTATACCAATCCGCTGGAGTGCCTCTTTCTCTATCTACATAAGCTATTTGGGAAGAGCACCGCGGTAGTTGTTTACATTATTGGGAGTGCCGGTCTTCTGCCTTCTATATATATATACATATATCTATCTATCTGTCAATGAAACATATAGAGGGGGCGCTCCATAGTGCATAAACTTTTTTATTTAAAAACACAAACAAACACGAAAGTGCTTAGAACAAATGTAAATATTACACTCGTACCAGAAGGCAACCAGTGTGGGCTGGTTACCACATGATTCCACAAATAATCACCAGGCAGAACTGGAACAAGGGTCAGACCAAATCGCGATGGAATCCTCCACCCGCCGGCGGCGATTTTCCCTCAGACTCACGGGCAGGATTACACACGTCCGTGACTACTCGTTCAGCAACTGCAGGGATTTCAATACGTCACTCGACTCCGCCCTGGGGTTGCTGCACGACAGATATCTATCTTCGTGGGAGTTCGGATTGACTAAGGGGAGCAGCGATCCTGAATTATCTAAGGAGGATTTAGTGCTTTGAGCACTCATAGAGTGACTTTCGGTTCCACCTATATATTTATATATACAAAATTTTTTGTGTTCCATGTCAAATAACCAGCGCTGTATCTATTGTTCTTGTATATATAAATATATATATATTAGTATGATCCCTTAGTGCGCTCTTATTGTACACTAATGAAATGTTTAATTACTATATGTCAGTTAGTGTCTGAATTTGCTAACATAAATACTATTATATTTCCAAATGGGAAAACAAGCTTCAACACAGAGCAGATCCTTTGTCGATAAGGATCAAAAGTAGATAAAAAAGAAAAAATATCTCTGTGGAGCGCTCTTATTCTATAAACTGATATAATTAGATAATTATTGGCGGATGTTGTATAAAGAGAGGATGACCTTACACATTTAGACACCCATATTAGAATCACATATATCTCTTTATTAAAAGATTTAGATTTAAAATGAATTAATCATAAAAATTTCTTTTACATTGAAGATACAGTTGTATATTTCAACATTATTCGTATAAGAAATACATATAAAACAATAGAATGAGCTTTCACCCAACGCGTTTCATCTATATCGACTTCTTCAAGGGTGTTCTTCAGGGTGCAATCAAAAAACAAAAAATATATAAAACATGTATGAATAAAAAGGAACATTGATAAAGAGAAGAATATGCATATCACAATATGGTCATATTATCCATATTTGAACAAACTGATATTGTATGTAACAGCAATAATTTTATGAGTTATACAGGAAACTACTCACATACTTTCTTGTACATTATTAAAATTTCACTTTTTTTTAACCATCAAAACACATATTATTATAATAATGGTTGTCTGCTGAATCACTCCGTAATCAGTAGGCCAAACAATTGACCCATCTGTATAATAGTACTCACTTCTAAATAACAGCTCTCTGTTTAAATTGGAATAACTGTAGCATTCATAAAAGGTATGGAGTTCTAATTGGACCAAAGTTGCACCTAAGTTGAAAAAGGGGAGACCAAATCTTAATATAACCCATTTTCATTAATATATTAGCTAAATTATATACATTTTTTTTTATATACTTACTGAAAAATATTTAAAACTAAGTTGAAAAACTTGAAGAAGAAGATTATTCCCAGAGTATGATAGCATTTAATGGGGTTCCTTATTATAGGCCACCTAATGAATTATATTCTTCTCCAGCATGTAGATATATAATTCATTCGTTTATCTTGACTCATTAGGTTGGCATTTCTAACGAGAACAGAATGATAATTAATTATCTCCTACGATACTCAATTCATAAAAGCTGGAATTTATAACTATTTATAATTTATTTATAATTATTTTTTATTTATAAAGCATAGTTACCCGCAGTTTTTCAAAGTATCAGTGAAGTCCAACAGAAGGGATCCACTTGTAAACTTGGGATAAAAATATCCCTTTAATTTTCCTAATAAGGACAGAGTATTACTTAACATCTTATTTCCAACCAGACTGCAATAGAGTAAAGAGTGGCCATATTTGCTTACCAGCAGTTGTCCTATAGGTCTGCCTGCATAGGGATCCAATATTGGAATGAAGACTGGGCTCACATTCTCCCTATTTATGCTCCACAGCCTGTTACATCACTTCCTGTCATAGCTTTTTAATTGCTTAATTGATATTTTTATTCTAATCGTTTGTTATGTATTATAAAATTGAAATAAAAGAACCTTTATTTAATGAAACAGTTTTGTTTATAAAACCTGATTGGAGTAATTGTGTTATTAAGTAAAATTAAGTTCATAATAAAGAATTTGAACCAAATTGATGTTTCTAATTAGCATAGAAGCAAAGAGATGCTTCCTATATGAGTTCCAAGCCTCCTTGTGGCTGGGGTGACGTCATCACGCATGTTCGGTTGCTTAGCAACTGTTAGAATGCTTATTACATGTCCCCAGTGCGGAAAAACGGCTTCCTATGGACATATGACTCTCAAATGTGACGTCAGCATGTGCGCCCCGTTGCCGGGCAACGAGCGCGACATAGAAGTATGCACTCCTTTGCTCGGCCACAAGCGCGACGTCGACGCGTACTTCCCGCTGCTAAGATACAGGGTAAGCGCTACTCAAAGCGCCTCCCGTATATGGTCTCCTAGCAACCAATTATGCTAAGATACAGGGTAAGCGCTACTCAGAGCGCTTCCCGTATAAGATCTCCTAGCAACCGTTTTATGCAGGATTCGCGCTACTTAGAGCGCCACCTGCATACAGTTGCCTGACTCCGGTATTACACATACAGGATAAGTGCTACTTAGAGTACTTCCTGTATATGATATATGATTCCTCACGTACTATTAAATATTATTATACCTGTTCCCTATCAATAAGATAAGATGTTAATATTAAACACCACATTGTAATATTAATGAATTATCGAAGATTGAGATACTTCATGTTAGTTTAAAACTAGGAACTGCAGTTAAAATATATCAAAGATGTACATTCATGGGGGTTGCTTATAATATTTCCTGGCCTCCCAACACACTTAGTAACTTCATATTTTAATAGATTATTTTAACGCTTATTAACTTCATATATTATAGATTATTTTGACACTTGTAATTAATTTAATACATAATTAAAATATCCTCATTAGTGAAAAAATATTATATTTATTCTAATTTATTTCATTTATTGGATTATATTACTGTGAACAATTGATACAAGATAATACTAAATGGTGAAATTAATTGAATGTATTGACCCTATTGCCTAATGAATCCCTAATTAAGTGCTCATTAATAGTGAACTTAATTTGTGTTATTTTATTTTTATTAGTTTAATATAAATTAGTGCTCGCTAATGGTGACTAAATTTATTTGATTTTATTATTATTTAATTTAATATAATTTTTTCCTTAATCCTTAATGGATGCAACATTAATATTAATTGTCTTTAGTGTTCTACCTTATTGCACTTATAATTTATATAAATTAATAATTCTTAACTACTTAAGGACTTAATAAAGTTACTGATAATTCTCAAATAATACGATTCACCATAAAGTTGGTTACCTTTTAGTATCATACCCCCTTATTATTGATTAAAATTGTGGATTAATTGTAGTTTACCCCTTAATACTATAATATACTTTTACTGGAGTCTTTCAAATTACAAGCATTTTCCAAATAAACCAAATTAATATACAGAGGGACAATAACAAAAACAATATACACATGACACTGAGTAAACAAAATCATCTTATTGTCATCTTATTAATTTTATAATGCCAAATAATTTTTTTTATATGAGGAGCTAAATAAAATTGATACCATATCTATATTAAAGAAATAAGACGATGTCAATTCCCTCATTCATTCCATAAGGGATAAGGGTATTTAAAGTGAAAATCCAAAAGGATTCTCTTTTGGATAATTGTAATTCTCTATTTCCCCCTCTTTCATTTTCTGTTATATGTTCCAATATAGTGAATTTTAGACTTTTAGTGTCTGAGTTGGGAACTTCAGAGAAATGCCTGGGTACGCTGTGTGTGGTTATCTTATTTTTAATATTTCTAAGGTGTTCTTGAATCCGAACCTTAATCATACGTTTGGTTTTGCCTATGTAGGCTTTACCACATCCACAGGTAATTCTGTAAATGACGAAAGTGGAACTACAATTATGGATCCCCTTTAAACTGTACACTTTATTGTTCAATTCATCACTAATAGTTGGCGATTTTTCTATAAATTTACAACATATGCACCTAGTACACGGAAAGAATCCTGATTGCATCAAAAAAAATTCTGGTTTATTATTAGTTTTATCTATTGATCTTAAATTACTCGGAGCCACCATTTCTTTTAAATTAGTTGCCTTTCTAAAAATGAGGGTAGGTTTCTGGGAAAGATGAGGACCCAATATAGGGTCTCTTTGTAAAATAGGCCATTTATTTTCAATTATTCTTTTGATCTGTATATGTTCTTTATTAAATTGAGTAATAAACGGCCTACTTTTTGTGATACTTTGATCTTTATTTATTTTTGGTTTCAGTAGTTCTGTTCTATTTCTTTTGAATGCTTTAATTCTGGCCTCTTCTATTTTTTCTTTGCAGTATCCTCTTTCGAGGAATCTTGTTATAAGTTTTTCTGATTGTTCCCAATAACTCCTGTCCTCACTGCAATTCCTTCTAATTCTAAGGAATTGTCCAAATGGGACATTGTGTTTCCAAATGGGGAGATGACAGCTGTCAGCCAGGATAAAACTATTCATATTAGTATCTTTAAAGAATGTAGAGGTTTCTATTTTCCCTGATACACAACCTTTCAATATTAAATCTAAGTAGTCAATTTTTTCAGTGTCAGTTTTATAAGCAAATTTTAAATTATATTCATTAGTGTTGATGTAGTCAATAAATCTATCAATATTAATTTTGTCACCCTTCCAAATGATAATCAAGTCATCAATATAACTTTTGTATACTGCGATGTGATTTGTCTCCCAATCGGTATCATATATAAAATTATGCTCCCACTCTCCCATGAATATATTTGCGTAAGCGGGTGCAAATTTGGTACCCATGGCTGTACCTTGGCACTGTAAATAAAATTCACCTTCAAATTTAAAATAGTTATGATTTAACATAAATGAGATACCATCAAGTATAAATTGACGTTCCTTAAACAATATTTCACTATCCTCCAATAATAATTTCTCGACAGCTTCTAAACCCTTCTGATGTGGTATTGACGAATACAATGATTGGGCATCTATTGTTAACCATTTGTAATTTGAGCACCATGTGATTTCATTTAGAATATTGAGAATATTCATAGAATCCTTTAAATAAGATTTAAGGTTTTTTTACATATTTCTGTAGTTTTAAATCGATGTAATGTGACAAATTTGCCGTTAGGGAATCCATTCCAGAAATGATAGGCCTTCCAGGGGGCAGTTCTTATCTTTGTGTACTTTAGGTATGTGATATAATGTGGCTACACGTGGATGTTTCATATAAATATATTCAAATTCTTTTTCATTAAGTAAGCCATCTGTTTTTGCTGTATTAAGTATTTGAAATAGTTCTTTCTGATACTCTATCGTAGGATCTAATTTTAATTTTTTATAATTGTTTTCATCATTTAGTATTTTATATGCCTCTACTAAATATTGATTTCGATTTTGAATTACAACTGCCCCCCCTTTATCAGCTTGCTTTATCACTATAGTGTTATCGGTTTTTAATTGTTTTATTGCCTGTTTTTCTACAGAATCAAGATTGCAGTCTTTATATTTTTTTGTATTAATCTTAAGCTTTTTAAAATCTTCCTTAACACAATCAAAAAAAATGTCTATATGACTGCCCTTAGATTCGACTGGGTAATATTTGAATGGAAGTGAAACTAGTGGGGTTTTTTTTTGAGGTTCATATGATAATTTTGGCACTGGGTTTTTTAAGAAATGTCTTTGCAGAGTTAAATTACGGACATATTTATTTAAATCAATAAATAGGTTAAATCGATTTGTATGTAAATCAGGCGCAAATTATAAACCTTTTTCTAATATCTTACTTTGTGGCTCTGATAATTGCTTGTTGGATAAATTGATGACTCCTGTCGGTTTTCCTCTACAGGATTGGGCGGGTTTTCCCTTTTTTTTTTTTTTGGTGATCCTCCCACTGCCCCTATCTCCTCTTCTCCGATATTTAACCTTCTTTTTAAACCCTGAGGGGAATCCATTCTGTAATGGAGTTCTTCCTTCCTTTGGGTATAGGGGAACTGGAAGCTCCTTTTCCCATCTAAAAAATGTCTCCTAGTAGATGGTGGGGAGGATGAGAGGGGTTCATACTGATTTCTAACAGGAACAGGATTATAATGTTCCTTATGATTGTATTGGGTAGCAAATCTTGCAGGTCCTTTTTTGTTTCGATTTACTTCTTGCCACCTTTCATTACTTTGATAATTGTTATCTGATCTTTTTCTATTTCTTTGATAGGTGAAATTATTCCTTGATCTAGCTCTCTCTATATGGTCTTCCTTGTTGGTAATACTCACTTCTCGATCTATCTCTATATACTTGCCTTTGATACCTATATTGGGGCCTGTGGTTCTGATGGTTCTGTTGGTCTCTATCTGTTTCCATCCAATTATGTATTCTATTGTTCTCATAATCTTGTTTGTCCCTATAGAACTTTTTTTGTTTTCTTATGATTAAGTCATTTTCTAGTATGTCTAGCCTTTCTTGCGCAAACTCAACCTCTTTTTTGTAATTATCATTATTTTTAAATTTTGATAAACTTGATTCATATTCATGCATATCCTCCTCTATCTTTTTTAGTTCTCTTTTTCTTTCTGTGACTAATAATTCGACTAATTTAAGTGAACCTTCTTCTAAAATTTTGTTCCAATTTGTCATAAAATCAACATTAGAATTTCCAAAGGTGGGATTTTTTTGAAGTCTCAATCCCCTAGGGACTCTACTGACTTCTTAATATTTTTCTAATGTTATAATATTATACCAGCTTTTCAATTCACGTGCTGATAATTTTTCCATGCCTCTAATGAGGTCATAAAAGTCATCCTCCTCTTTATTGACATCCATTTCTACTCCATCATATTTAAAGATGTTTTTACTATTTTTCGTCCATACAGACCTATCTCTAAAGATAGGCATTTTTTTAGCAGCAACCCAGGGAGAATTGACAACAAAAGTATAAATTAGTATGATCCCTTAGTGCGCTCTTATTGTACACTAATGAAATGTTTAATTACTATATGTCAGTTAGTGTCTGAATTTGCTAACATAAATACTATTATATTTCCAAATGGGAAAGCAAGCTTCAACACAGAGCGGATCCTTTGTCGATAAGGATCAAAAGTAGATAAAAAAGAAAAAATATCTCTGTGGAGCGCTCTTATTCTATAAACTGATATAATTAGATAATTATTGGCGGATGTTGTATAAAGAGAGGATGACCTTACACATTTAGACACCCATATTAGAATCACATATATCTCTTTATTAAAAGATTTAGATTTAAAATGAATTAATCATAAAAATTTCTTTTACATTGAAGATACAGTTGTATATTTCAACATTATTCGTATAAGAAATATATATAAAACAATATAATGAGCTTTCACCCAACGCATTTCGTCTATATCGACTTCTTCAGGGGTGTTCTTCAGGGTGCAATAAAAAAACAAAAAATATATAAAACATGTATGAATAAAAAGGAACATTGATAAAGAGAAGAATATGCATATCACAATATGGTCATATTATCCATATTTGAACAAACTGATATTGTATGTAACAGCAATAATTTTATGAGTTATACAGAAAAATACTCACATACTTTCTTGTACATTATTAAAATTTCACTTTTTTTTAACAATCAAAACACATATTATTATAATAATGGTTGTCTGCTGAATCACTCCGTAATCAGTAGGCCAAACAATTGACCCATCTGTATAATAGTACTGTAGCATTCATAAAAGGTATGGAGTTCTAATTGGTCCAATTAGAACTCCATACCTTTTATGAATGCTACAGTTATTCCAATTTAAACAGGGAGCTGTTATTTAGAAGTGAGTACTATTATACAGATGGGTCAATTGTTTGGCCTACTGATTACGGAGTGATTCAGCAGACAACCATTATTATAATAATATGTGTTTTGATGGTTAAAAAAAGTGAAATTTTAATAATGTACAAGAAAGTATGTGAGTAGTTTCCTGTATAACTCATAAAATTATTGCTGTTACATACAATATCAGTTTGTTCAAATATGGATAATATGACCATATTGTGATATGCATATTCTTCTCTTTATCAATGTTCCTTTTTATTCATACATGTTTTATATATTTTTTGTTTTTTGATTGCACCCTGAAGAACACCCCTGAAGAAGTTGATATAGACGAAACGCGTTGGGTGAAAGCTCATTATATTGTTTTATATATATTTCTTATACGAATAATGTTGAAATATACAACTGTATCTTCAATGTAAAAGAAATTTTTATGATTAATTAATTTTAAATCTAAATCTTTTAATAAAGAGATATATGTGATTCTAATATGGGTGTCTAAATGTGTAAGGTCATCCTCTCTTTATACAACATCCTCCAATAATTATCTAATTATATCAGTTTATAGAATAAGAGCACTCCACAGAGATATTTTTTCTTTTATATATATATATATATATATATATATATATATATATATATATACAATCTTTGGCCATGGATTGCAAATTCTCAAATTGACTTATTATCGGCCAACTGTGCATCGCAATATGATCGCAAGCCCAGCAAATTGCGATCACCAGGAAGTGGCCGTTAGTGGGAGGTAACATGGCATTAGGTTAGGATAATGCAGGTGTGTCATGATGGTTTTCAGGGTGTACATCTGACGTTTGTTTTGATTACTGCAACTTAAAACATGGTGCCCGGTGCGACTGCATTCTCATTATTGTGAGTAGCCCATGGTCATCCGCAACTGTCAATGGTGCCAGATTTCTGCGCATACATCATAGTTATGCGACTGCGTATGCAATTCTGCGATTGCATCAGATGGAGTTTTTTCCCTTTCTGGGAAGGCTCCTCATGCGATTTTTAGCAGAAGCAGGATTAGAAAATTGCAATTTCTGTCTCCGTAGCGATCCAAGTTGAATAAGGTCCTATATTACAATTGTGTAAGATCTGTCTTGTCTCCTCAATGCGCACCTGTAGTGGAAGGCTTTGTGTGCACCACAACAGCTCCCACTTGTAGCATTCACATATAAAGGATGATTCGTAGAAGAGTAGGATCTGCAGCTAGAAGAAGTGTAAGTATGGGATCGGGGAGGGAGCCGAGGGACAGGGATGCAACCGTGTCGGAGCAGGGGGAAGGGGGGGGGCACACCTTCTTCTCATTGACCACACCCCCTCTCATTACCGGGACTGGCAAAGCTGTTGGTGCCCCTAGGCAGAACAACTGAGAGAGGAGCAGGGCCAGATGATGTGGGGGCAGGATGGGGTGCAGACCAGAGCATAACAGGACAGAGTGGTAAATGCCGCACAGTCACCGCAATAACAGTTAATGCCCGGTATCAACGGATATCAGTTCCTCTGCAGCAGAGACACCTGTCAGGTGCAGCGGGAGTACCTTTCTTCTCCATACATCAGACCACCCGGACCCACTGCAGCAGCCATGCACTGCCAGGACCCGTGGCAGCAGCCTCTGTCACCTGGGGCCCACCACACTCTCTCTCACTCTCTCTCTACACAGCCTATCTGCCTCTCCTCAGCCATCGTCATCCCCTTCTGCCACAGTCAGTGTCTGGACCTTGGCGCTGGGGGTGTTTCTTACATCAGTAATATGAGAAACATCTGCAGTAGCTTTGCTGGGACAGATCTTTAGCACAAGGTCTGTCCCAGCATAACATTTTATTTAAATTCTGTAGCACAAATACAGTTTGAAAATATATTGCAAAAATACAGAAAGCTGTATATTTCAAACTGTCTGCGCTGTTTTTACTAATTGGAGCCCTTAGAAGATAAGAACTATGGGGGTAATTCAGACCTGATCGTAGCAGCAAATTTGTTAGCAGTTGGGCAAAACCATGTGCACTGCAGGGGGGGGGGGCAGATATAACATTTGCAGAGAGAGTTAGATTTGGGTGTGTTATTTTGTTTCTGTGCAGAGTAAATACTGGTTGCTTTATTTTTACACTGCAATTTAGATTTCAGTGGGAACACACCCCACCCAAATCTAACTCTCGCTGCACATGTTATATCTGCCCCTCCTGCAGTGCACATGGGGGGTCATTCCGAGTTGATCGCACGTAGCAACTATTTGCTGCTCATGCAATCAACTAGACACAGCCTATGGGGGAGTGTATTTTAGCATAGCAAGGCAGCGATCGCTTGTGCAGCCCTGCTATGTTAAAAAAGTTTTGTGTGAAACAAGACTAGCCCTGCAGTTACCCTGTGTGATAGATCCAGCGATGAAGGTCCCCGACTTGAGGTCAGACATCCGCCCTCCAAACGCCTGAACACGCCTGCGTTCGCTGTTTCACTCCAAGAAAATGGTCAGTTGATGCCCCAGAACGCCTTCCGCATGTCGCTCTAATTGCGATTTCGGCAGCGATCACTTTCTTTGTTATTCTTGTTGTTGCCCAGCAACGGCCGTCGCTGGGCAATGACGCGCGTGCACATTGCGGCCAGCGAACATGCGCAGAACCCACCCGTTTGCACCGCTGTGACATCAGCAGCGTGCGAACGGGTCGGAATGACCCCCATGGTTTTGCCCAACTGCTAACAAATTTGCTGCTGCGATCAACTCTGAATTACCCCCTATATTGTTCCTGAATTCCATCTACCGTGATTGTAAACTAATTACTGTGACTGGAGATGTAGGATGTCAAATTTGGAGAAAGATAAAGTACCAACCTATCACCTTCTTACTGTCATTTTTCAAACAAAGCTTGTAAAATGGCAATTCGAAGCTGATTGTTTGGTACAGTGTTTTAGCTCTCCACTACAACTCTCTCCAAGGATTGATACATCTCCCCGTAAATAAGTATCCTGGACAATCCACAGCCATACGTTTTTATTTTGTAAGTTTCTCCTGCACCTACTGTAATTTTGTTTTTTAAAAGTTCATTTTACAGACAGTACCACACATCACAATGCATTATTTTGATCAAAACATTTAAGCTTGCAGCCCATGACGTGGGTCCTCATACTTCTGTACTTATCATGCTGATAAGAACAACATATTGCAAAGGGTGACTGCTTGCTTACACATACTATTATGTTGGTTTCATAATCATATAGTTGGGTTTAATATACAATACAGTACTTGTAAAGCAAGTCTATTGTCTGTTAAAACAAGACGGTTACGCACAAAACGGTGAGGTCAGACCTGGTTTATTATTTCTTCATACACAACATCATTTTTTTATTATTTTAATGTAGTGATCTGACCATAATCTGTGCCTACATTTTTTCAATAGCTACACCTGCCTTCATATACCCTCAATGATGCATTTTGAAGCTATACAGTAATAAATACACAGCATTCAGTACTTTTGTCCTTGTTGCTGGCACAGTTAGGAGCAGAGCACTTTGTATATGTACCTTATTCATGCATTTTATTTTCAACCAATCAAAATTTTTTACTGAAGAGACTGTTGTAGCATTCACATATAAAGGAGGATTCCATCTTTATATACTATCTGTAATAAAACAAGTTTAAACAAGACATCTTTTTTTTAATTGTGTTGGCCAAAAATACTTTTAACTGGAGCTTCTGCAAATCGCCAGTGTAAGTGGCATTTATGTGAGAGAATCCTATTTAGTAATCCTTGTACTGCCACAATAGCTGTTCAATTATTGCGGGTCATTCAGACCCGATCGCTGCTGTGCGTTTTCGCACAGCAGTGATCAGGTCTGAAATGCGCATGCACCGGCGCATGCCAGACAGCCGTTGGCTGTCTTAGGCTAGCGATTGCCTCTGTCTGATTGACAGGCAGAGGCGGTCGCTGGGCGGGAGGGGGCATTTGGGCGCTATTTAGGGGGCGCGGTTTGGGCAACGCAGGTCCCGGATTGTTGGGGGTGCGGACCGTGGCGGCTGCGTGATGCCACGCGCAGCCGCTGTGACCCGAGCAGTGACAGGTATGGCGGGGAGCTGCGCTGGCTGCGAGCTACTCCTGAAGTACAAAAGCATCGCCGCTGTGCGATGCTTTTGTACTTCTACAAAGGGAGGGGGGGGGGGGGGTAGGGCCTGACATGCAGGGCGGACTAGCCCTGTGCTGGGCGACCCCCCACATGTCAATGTGACTGATCGTAGATGTGCTAAATAC
Source organism: Pseudophryne corroboree (assembly GCF_028390025.1). Lineage (NCBI taxonomy): Eukaryota > Metazoa > Chordata > Amphibia > Anura > Myobatrachidae > Pseudophryne > Pseudophryne corroboree. The sequence goes on from NC_086445.1 coordinate 850,463,995, forward strand.
GATCGTAGATGTGCTAAATTTAGCACATCTACGATCAGGTCTGAATCACCCCCAATTGTCATCTCAGAGTGGAGGTTTAAAAAAGAAGCATTAAAAAGTTCTTATAAAAGTAAGATCTATTTTTATGCTTAACATTTTTCCCCCATTATTACTGAAGCCCAAATCTCCACTGTGTAATTCAACCCACGCAAGAACTGCAGAGACTGGCCTGGTTAAGCAATAACTTATCTCATCATACTCAGAAATGCAATTGGGAGCTTAATGATAAATAAGACCTTAGCTCACAGGCACACCATTATATTGCCAAATATATTTGGATAAAATATTCTAATGGCAGCCATTAGTTTGAAAGTGTTATTCTTTAAAACATCCAAAGCTTATTTGATTTTGGATAGAGGCATGAGATTTCAACAATGTGGAAACACTCTTTACTATAATTGATATCATTATAAAAACATTTTAAACTTTTTACTATGTTGGCGTCATGTGGAAATTGTTCTTGAAACAAAATGTTTTTTTCTATGCTTATAAACTCCATTAATGAACAGACATCAGTGTGTTCATTGATTTCTATGCTTATGTTGAATGTTTTCTATGAGAACAGTCTGTTCTTTGTGGTTTTATGTGATGTTTTGATTATAATGACCATGTTATATTTCCCAGAGCTTGAAAACGTTATGTTGTAAAACTTTTACTATGTTTTCACTCTATATTTTTTTCTGTAATATAGTGATAGAAGACCTGAGACACTTCTGATATTCGAAGGCACTGCACATAAGCCTTTATCACAGTAATACAGGTTGAGTCTCCCTTATCCAAACTGCTTGGGACCAGAGGTATTTTGGATATCGGATTATTCCGTATTTTGGAATAATTGCATATCATAATGAGATATCATGGTGATGGGACCTAAATATAAGCACAGAATGCATTTATGTTACATATGCACCTTATACACACAGCCTGAAGGTCACTTTAGCCAATATTTTTTATAACTTTGTGCATTAAACAAAGTGGGGTATATTTACCAAAATTCGTATTTTCCCGTTTGAGGTCAAAGTTCAATCACGAATGACATCGAAAGTGTAAATATGCAACTTTTTGATTTTAGTACGACTAATTTACTAAGCTGCCGTATTCTGCATTTGCGGTTTTACCGATGTCGATGTCATTCGTTTTTTTAGGCAGTGTTTTACGTGAGTGACTTGTAAAACACTGCCGACTTTAATACAATGAATCTCAGCCGGATCTGAGAGATCTGTGCTGGGCTTCATTGTGCACCTTTATTTAAAAAAAAAAACTGTGTTAAAATAAAAATAAAAAAATTGCGTGGGATCCCCCCTCCTAAGCCAAACCAGCCTCGGGCTCTTTGAGCCGATCCTTGTTGCAAAAATATGGGGAAAAAATTGATAGAGGTTCCCCCATATTTAAACAACCAGCACCGGGCTCTGCGCCTGGTCCTGGTTCCAAAAATACGGGGGACAAAAAGCATAGGGGTCCCCCGTATTTCTAAAACCAGCACCGGGCTCCACTAGCCAGATACATAATGCCACAGCCGGTGGACACTTTTATATAGCTCCCGGCGGCCCTGGCATTACATAACCAACTAGTCACCCCTGGCCGGTGTACCCTGGAGGAGTGGGGACCCCTTTAATCAAGGGGTCCCCCCCTCCAGCCACCCAAGGACCAGGGGTGAAGCCCGAGGCTGTCCCCCCCATCCAAGGGCTGCGGATGGGAGGCTGATAGCCATTGTGTAAAAAAATGAATATTTTTTTAGTAGCAGTACTACAAGTCCCAGCAAGCCTCCCCCGCAAGCTGGTACTTGGAGAACCACAAGTACCAGCATGCGGAGGAAAACCGGGCCCGCTGGTACCTGTAGTACTACTACTAAAAAAATTCCCCAATAAAAACATAAGACACACACCTTGAAAGTATAACTTTAATGCATACATACACACCTCCATATACACATACTTACCTTATGTTCACACGAGGTTCGGTCCTCTTCTCCATGTAGAATCCATGGTGTACCTGTGGAAAAAATTATACTCACATACTCCAGTGTAGAAGCCTCTTCTTCTTGTAATCCATTTGTAATCCACGTACTTGTCAAAATAAAAAAAACGGACACCCGACCTCGCACTGAAAGGGGCCCCATGTTTTCACATGGGACCCCTTTCCCCGAATGCCAGAAACCCCCTCTGACTTATGTCTAAGAGGGTTCCATCAGCCAATCAGGGAACGCCACGTTGTGGCATCCTCCTGATCGGCTGTGTGCTCCTGTACTGTATGACAGGCAGCACACGGCAGTGTTACAATGTAGCGCCTATGCGCTCCATTATAACCAATGGTGGGAACTTTGTGGTCAGCGGTGAGGTTACTTTCGGTCAACCGCTGACCACAAAGTTCCCACCATTGGTTATAATGGAGCGCATAGGCGCTACATTGTAACACTGCCATGTGCCGCCTGTCATACAGTACAGGAGCACACAGCCAATCAGGAGGGTGCCACAATGTGGCGCTCCCTGATTGGCTGAAGGAACCCTCTTAGACATAAGTCAGAGGGGGTTTCTGGCATTCGGGGAAAGGGGTCCCATGTGAAAACATGGGGCCCCTTTCAGTGCGAGGTCGGGTGTCCGTTTTTTTATATTGACAAGTACCTGGATTACAAATGGATTACAAGAAGAAAAGGCTTCTACACTGGAGTATGTGAGTATAATTTTTTCCACAGGTACACTATGGATTCTACATGGAGAAGAGGACCGACCCTCGTGTGAACATAAGGTAAGTATGTGTATATGGAGGTGTGTATGTATGCATTAAAGTTATACTTTCAAGGTGTGTGTCTTATGTTTTTATTGGGGTATTTTTTTAGTAGTAGTACTACAGGTACCAGCGGGCCCGGTTTTCCTCCGCATGCTGGTACTTGTGGTTCTCCAAGTACCAGCTTGCGGGGGAGGCTTGCTGGGACTTGTAGTACTGCTACTAAAAACAATGGGGGTCATTCCGAGTTGTTCGCTCGCAAGCTGCTTTTAGCAGCTTTGCACACGCTAAGCCGCCGCCTACTGGGAGTGAATCTTAGCTTATCAAAATTGCGAACGAAAGATTCGCAATATTGCGATAAGACATCTCTGTGCAGTTTCTGAGTAACTCGAGACTTACTCGGCATCTGCGATCAGTTCAGTGCTTGTCGTTCCTGGTTTGACGTCACAAACACACCCAGCGTTCGGCCAGACACTCCTCCGTTTCTCCAGCCACTCCCGCGTTTTTCCCAGAAACGGTAGCGTTTTTTCACACACACCCATAAAACGGCCAGTTTCCGCCCAGAAACACCCACTTCCTGTCAATCACATTACGATCACCAGAACGAGGAAAAAAACGTGAGTAAAATTCCTAACTGCATAGCAAATGACACTTTGAAGAAAAAACGGCATCTCGGTCAAAATCGGGACCTTAGTAAATATACCCCAGTGTGTCTACATTCACACAATTAATTTATGTTTCATATACACCTTATACACACAGTCTGAAGGTCATTTAATACAATATTTTTAATAACTTTGTGTATTAAACCAAGTTTGTGTACATTGAGCCATCAAAAAACAAAGGTTTCACTATCTCACTCTCACTCAAAAAAGTCTGTATTTCGGAATATTCCGTATTTCGGAATATTTGGATATGGGATACTCAACCTGTAATATAAATCAATACATATAATTCAAGAGCCACCTCACTGTAATAATCTGTCAGCAAACATTCTACATAAGCATACAAATAGGACAAATAGGACAATAAAGTGTAAAGAGTTGTGGGCTGCAAGTGGGATGCAGTTAATATACCGGCTGTCGGGATCCCGCTGGTCAGTAGACCGACGCTGATATCCTGACAGCTGCCGAAATGCCCCAAAGGCCCAAGTTCCCACTCTGGTGGTGGTCCTCGACACCACCTGAGTGGGGAAATAATAGTGTGGCGAGTAAAGCTCACCACCGGGCCCAAAGTTTAGAGAGCCCGCAAGGGGACAAGCTGTGCTCGTCATTGGGATTCCCCCTTTCAGGATTCCGGTGTCGGTCTCCTGACAGCCGGGATCCAACCCGCCAGTATTACATACCGGACCCCTGCAGAAGAAGGCTTGAATGGCCACATGAAGCCTTAAGGCTAACTGTTTATTAGTACTATTTTTATACTGTATGTGTGCAATACTTTTATCTACCTTGCACTAGACTTGAGTGAACAAAACTAACTAATCACTTAACTGGACAATATTTTCTCCAAGGAACTACTTAGAAATTGTTATTTTTAGATGGTTAATTATGTCAAAAACATCTTTTTAAAACTTATCCAATGAGGTTTTGTGAAATTTCCGGGACAGGAACGCGGCTCTCGGCTCCAATAGCACATTTGGTGAGCAGCTCCACCTTCTTAAGGTATGACACTGTCCCATATCTTTACCTGTATCACCTTGAATAAGGGGCATGTGAGCCCCGAAACAGTAAGACTCCTTCTCTCTATTATGGGGGACCTGCTTTATACATATATATATATATATATATATAGCAATTAAGTTTTCATATAATAACAATTTCTTAACAGACCAGTTTAAAAGGGGGAAAAAAATTAAAAGCGGTGGTGCACAGGACTTTATGTTCACTTTCTGGAGAATCACCCATTAGGGGGTATCTGTGAGCTGCTCGAGTTGCTGAATGGCCCTTCACATCTGGTAGTTCTGTCTGTTTTTGAAGGCCTTTTAGGATGGGGTGATTTCCCATCTTTAGTAATTAGAATTAGTACAGGTACGCCACAGGGTTGTGTCCTAAGTAGAGATGAGCGCCTGAAATTTTTCGGGTTTTGTGTTTTGGTTTTGGGTTCGGTTCCGCGGCCGTGTTTTGGGTTCGAACGCGTTTTGGCAAAACCTCACCGAATTTTTTTTGTCGGATTCGGGTGTGTTTTGGATTCGGGTGTTTTTTTCAAAAAACACTAAAAAACAGCTTAAATCATAGAATTTGGGGGTCATTTTGATCCCAAAGTATTATTAACCTCAAAAACCATAATTTACACTCATTTTCAGTCTATTCTGAATACCTCACACCTCACAATATTATTTTTAGTCCTAAAATTTGCACCGAGGTCGCTGTGTGAGTAAGATAAGCAACCCTAGTGGCCGACACAAACACCGGGCCCATCTAGGAGTGGCACTGCAGTGTCACGCAGGATGTCCCTTCCAAAAAACCCTCCCCAAACAGCACATGACGCAAAGAAAAAAAGAGGCGCAATGAGGTAGCTGTGTGAGTAAGATTAGCGACCCTAGTGGCCGACACAAACACCGGGCCCATCTAGGAGTGGCACTGCAGTGTCACGCAGGATGTCCCTTCCAAAAAACCCTCCCCAAACAGCACATGACGCAAAGAAAAAAAGAGGCGCAATGAGGTAGCTGTGTGAGTAAGATTAGCGACCCTAGTGGCCGACACAAACACCGGGCCCATCTAGGAGTGGCACTGCAGTGTCACGCAGGATGGCCCTTCCAAAAAACCCTCCCCAAACAGCACATGACGCAAAGAAAAAAAGAGGCGCAATGAGGTAGCTGTGTGAGTAAGATTAGCGACCCTAGTGGCCGACACAAACACCGGGCCCATCTAGGAGTGGCACTGCAGTGTCACGCAGGATGGCCCTTCCAAAAAACCCTCCCCAAACAGCACATGACGCAAAGAAAAAAAGAGGCGCAATGAGGTAGCTGTGTGAGTAAGATTAGCGACCCTAGTGGCCGACACAAACACCGGGCCCATCTAGGAGTGGCACTGCAGTGTCACGCAGGATGTCCCTTCCAAAAAACCCTCCCCAAACAGCACATGACGCAAAGAAAAAAAGAGGCGCAATGAGGTAGCTGTGTGAGTAAGATTAGCGACCCTAGTGGCCGACACAAACACCGGGCCCATCTAGGAGTGGCACTGCAGTGTCACGCAGGATGTCCCTTCCAAAAAACCCTCCCCAAACAGCACATGACGCAAAGAAAAAAAGAGGCTTTTTACTGATATTTGGTGTTTTGGATTTGACATGCTCTGTACTATGACATTGGGCATCGGCCTTGGCAGACGACGTTGCTGGCATTTCATCGTCTCGGCCATGACTAGTGGCAGCAGCTTCAGCACGAGGTGGAAGTGGATCTTGATCTTTCCCTAATTTTGGAACCTCAACATTTTTGTTTTCCATATTTTAATAGGCACAACTAAAAGGCACCTCAGGTAAACAATGGAGATGGATGGATTGGATACTAGTATACAATTATGGACGGGCTGCCGAGTGCCGACACAGAGGTAGCCACAGCCGTGAACTACCGCACTGTACTGGGTCTGCTGCTAATATATAGACTGGTTGATAAAGAGATAGTATACTCGTAACTAGTATGTATGTATAAAGAAAGAAAAAAAAACCACGGTTAGGTGGTATATACAATTATGGACGGGCTGCCGAGTGCCGACACAGAGGTAGCCACAGCCGTGAACTACCGCACTGTACTGTGTCTGCTGCTAATATATAGACTGGTTGATAAAGAGATAGTATACTCGTAACTAGTATGTATGTATAAAGAAAGAAAAAAAAACCACGGTTAGGTGGTATATACAATTATGGACGGGCTGCCGAGTGCCGACACAGAGGTAGCCACAGCCGTGAACTACCGCACTGTACTGTGTCTGCTGCTAATATATAGACTGGTTGATAAAGAGATAGTATACTCGTAACTAGTATGTATGTATAAAGAAAGAAAAAAAAACCACGGTTAGGTGGTATATACAATTATGGACGGGCTGCCGAGTGCCGACACAGAGGTAGCCACAGCCGTGAACTACCGCACTGTACTGTGTCTGCTGCTAATATATAGACTGGTTGATAAAGAGATAGTATACTCGTAACTAGTATGTATGTATAAAGAAAGAAAAAAAAACCACGGTTAGGTGGTATATACAATTATGGACGGGCTGCCGAGTGCCGACACAGAGGTAGCCACAGCCGTGAACTACCGCACTGTACTGTGTCTGCTGCTAATATATAGACTGGTTGATAAAGAGATAGTATACTCGTAACTAGTATGTATGTATAAAGAAAGAAAAAAAACCACGGTTAGGTGGTATATACAATTATGGACGGGCTGCCGAGTGCCGACACAGAGGTAGCCACAGCCGTGAACTACCGCACTGTACTGTGTCTGCTGCTAATATAGACTGGTTGATAAAGAGATAGTATACTACTAATATTATATACTGGTGGTCAGGTCACTGGTCACTAGTCACACTGGCAGTGGCACTCCTGCAGCAAAAGTGTGCACTGTTTAATTTTAATATAATATTATGTACTCCTGGCTCCTGCTATAACCTATAACTGGCACTGCAGTAGTGCTCCCCAGTCTCCCCCACAATTATAAGCTGTGTGAGCTGAGCAGTCAGACAGATATATTATATATATATAGATGATGCAGCACACTGGCCTGAGCCTGAGCAGTGCACACAGATATGGTATGTGACTGACTGAGTCACTGTGTGTATCGCTTTTTTCAGGCAGAGAACGGATATATTAAATAAACTGCACTGTGTGTCTGGTGGTCACTCACTATATAATATATTATGTACTCCTGGCTCCTGCTATAACCTATAACTGGCACTGCAGTAGTGCTCCCCAGTCTCCCCCACAATTATAAGCTGTGTGAGCTGAGCAGTCAGACAGATATATATAATATTATATATAGATAATAGATGATGCAGCACACTGGCCTGAGCCTGAGCAGTGCACACAGATATGGTATGTGACTGAGTCACTGTGTGCTGTGTATCGCTTTTTTCAGGCAGAGAACGGATTATAAATAAAAGTGGTGGTCACTGGTCACTATCAGCAAAACTCTGCACTGTACACTACTGAGTACTCCTAATGCTCCCCAAAATTAGTAAATCAAGTGTCTCTCTAATCTATTCTAATTCTAAACGGAGAGGACGCCAGCCACGTCCTCTCCCTATCAATCTCAATGCACGTGTGAAAATGGCGGCGACGCGGGCTCCTTATATAGAATCCGAGTCTCGCGATAGAATCCGAGCCTCGCGAGAATCCGACAGCGTCATGATGACGTTCGGGCGCGCTCGGGTTAACCGAGCAAGGCGGGAAGATCCGAGTCGCTCGGACCCGTGAAAAAAAACATGAAGTTCTGGCGGGTTCGGATTCAGAGAAACCGAACCCGCTCATCTCTAGTCCTAAGGGCCTAATTCAGACTCGATTGCTGCAACGGCAGCGATTGCAGTCTGAAGCTCTTTGGGGAGTGCATCCCGTGAAGCCTAGTGAGATGCGAAAGCATCTCAGGGCTGCGAACGCCTCTGCCTTGTAAGGGCATGCCAATGGCATTAGAATGCCTTTGGTAGAGCACAGTACAGACAATGCAGGCATATCTGGACCGCTGCGGGGGCGGTCAGCGGCTGCTGCTTGATGTCATATGCAGCTGCTGTGACACAGAATGCGGTGGATAGCTGCTCGGCGGGTGCAAAAGCATCGCCACCATGGAGGGGGGGGGGGGGGGCAGGACCGAGAACATGATCGTAGATGTGCTAAATTTAGCATATCTACAATCAGCTCTGGATCACCACCTTAGTCCCCTTTTATTTTCTTTAGTTTCCCATGACTATATTCCCCAGGGTAAAACTAATTCTATTATTAAATTTGCTGATGACACTACTGTTGTGGGGCTCATCTCGAACAGTAATGAAAAGGCGTATCATGAGAAAATTAAGATCTTAGGGCCCGATTCAGACCTAATCACTACTGTGCATTTTGCACAGTGGGCGATTATAAATTGACTGCGCATGCGTATGCACTGCAATGAGTGCATCGCCAAACAGCGACAAGCTGGTGCAAAAACTTTGATCGCTTGGCCATTCACAAGCTGATTGATAAGAAGAGGCCATTTGTGGGTGGTAACTGCCCATTTTCTGGGAGTGTCAGGGAAAACGCAGGTGTTCCCAAACATTTTCTGGGAGCTTTGGACCCGATCGGCCTGTTCTTTTCGCACTGTAGGAGTAAGTCCTGGGAGGCGCACAGCCTGCACACATTGGAAAAACCATTTGATGGTGAGTGAGTTGCAAACAGATTTGCAGCTGTCTGCTCACTGAGGGCCTTTTAGCATGGCGTACACATGAGATCACATACTTGCATGGGGCGAATTTACACTCTCCCTTGGGCGGCGTCTATCTGATCGCAGGACAACAAAATTAGCAGCACAGCGATCATCACTGAATTAGGCCCTTAGTCAAATGGAGAATTAGCTATAACTTAGTTTTGAACCTGAAAAAAACTAAAGAGATTATCATTGATTTCTGATGTCAGAGTAGGTCTGAGTTGGTACCATTAACTGTTGAGGACCTAGTGGTAGAATAAGTTAAAGATTTTAAATTCGTATGCACTATCTCAGATGACTTGACTTGGGGGGGTCATACCGAGTTGCCATTGTTCGCAGCGCAGCAATCAGGCTAAAAATCGGCATTTCTACACATGCGTATGCACCCAGGGCCGGTTCTAGCCCTTGTTTAGCCCCAGGCGAAAATAGGGGCATGGCTTCATACAGGGGCGTGGTCAGTTATGCCCCCTGTAGAGTTGTGCCCCCATTTGTGCCCCCAGTTGAGTAGTGCCGCTTACAAAAAAATAATAATTAATTAATACTTACTATCCCCACTCCTGATTCCCGACCGCTGCTGACCTCTGCTGCTGACCTCCGCCGGCGCCGCTCCTCGGATCTATGGGAGAGACGCCATGACGTCTCTCCCATAGCACAGCATAGACACTAGAGGTCAATTATGACCCCTAGCGTCTATGTGCCAGTCCCACAATGCTCTGCGGTGCACGAAGACATCTATTGTGCCCAACAGCACCTATTTTCCTTAGGAAAGTTTGCTGCAAACTTATCCAAGGCAAATTTGGTTAGATTTAACGCTGTATTGTTGAAAGTGTGTTGATGAATTGTATTATAGTTTGGTACGGCAATAGCACCAGGGAAGACCAGAAGCTCCCGGAGCATGTTGTACATACAGCTATAAGTATTATTGGCTGTGAGTTACCGCCAATTGATGATATCTATAATAATAGCATTGTGCATGATTTTAGAACATCTATTTCAATCGCGAGGGAGATCTTAGGCTCTGATGTTCCAGATCAGCCTGAGTTTTGGCTTTTGAATCTATTTACCATGCTACTATCTGTGTATAAGAAATCACTTGTGAAATATCTCAACAGTGCAGCTAAGGACTGGTTTCAGAGAATAGAACTGTACAGGTAAATGGATGATATTATCCTATCTACTGCTTGGTTGAAATTCTGTAAATCTGATAGGTGCAGTATGAAGCTCTTATCGGTGCATCATAGATCATGTATTCTCTTTCATGGTCCGTTACCTGTCTTTTTACCATTTGGATACAGGTCTCTGCTTATTGGCGTTGCAGAGTAAGGGGTGGAGATGGCAGAGAGAAAGGCCAGGTTCATTGCAGGTTAAAACCTGCCGTTGTCCTGTAACATGTCTATACATACCTACTAGAGAGCAATAGATGCTAATTAAGTTATCCTTTCTCCAAATATCAGATAGTGTCCAGTCACCACCAGATTTAACACCTTCGTAGCAGCCAAGGGATTCCAGCTGCTATTTGTCTGTGAAATCCTCTGGCAGAGAATGTATTATTATTATTATTATCATCCTTCATTTATATGGTGCCACATGGGATCCGCAGCACCCAATTACAGAGTAAACAAATAAGCAAAACATTAAGACAGTGACTTACAGTTCAATACAATATTGGACAAGTACAGGGTATATAAACATAGCTGCATCAGTAAACAGCACTGAAATAAGTATCAGGGTGGAAAAAAAAACAAATGATTTGGTGCCATCAAAGGGAGTATTGAAAAGAAGATAAGTTAAGTAAGAGATGTAAAAGCACATGAGGGAAGAGGACCCTGCTAGTGACAGCTTACATTCTAAAGGGTAGAAAGTGAGCGTGGAATACAGAAGGCTTAGGATGAAATATGGCTGGGTTTGGTGAAGAAGTGGGTCTTGAGAGCCCGCTTGAAGTTTTGTAGAGAAGTGGAGAGTCTGAGGGGGAGAGGTAGAGAATTCCAGAAAAAGGGACCAGCATGTGCAAAATCTTGGAGGTGGGAGAAGGTAATCAGAAGTCAGCAGAGGCGGCGTGCATTAGCAGAGCGAAGAGGACCGGGGAGAGTGTAAAGGGAGATAAGGTCAGAGATGTAACTGGGAAAGGAGCGAGTGAGGGCTTTGAATTATTCCTATTAACAACTACACCCATTAAACACAGCATAACAAAATAAACTACATATTCCAAATATAACAGATAAAATATAACTGTACAATATAATAATAACACAATACAATACGATATTGCCTAGCATATAACTAAATACATATCAGCAATTAGTGGAGTCCATGGGTAGGATCAGGGCTAGGAAAGTAACTGCATGTCTTTACTACTGTGTGACACAAGGTGTAGGCTGTGTCGTCACACAATATATTGTTTGGTTGTTTGGAAAAATTGCAGTGTGTACGCTCAATCTCACTTGTTCTGGGCTCAAGAAAAATTATTGGTAAAGTTAGAACAATTGCTGGCCATTCCAGTGTGTACCCAGCCTTACACAATCACTCATCAAGAGTAAAACTGTTTCAGCTTAAAGTTTGGCACATGCTGGTTTTCTTTTCACTACCTTACAACACAGTCTCAAATAACCATCACGACTATCGGTTGTCAGTCTGCATATGCTAAAACTTACTCAGGCCTGTTGTAGGATCTGGACACCTGGGTCCAGTAAGTCTGTGTCCAGCAACTGACCCTGGATTGCCATGCCTACAAAATGGGGGCAACATACCCACATTTTGAAACGTGGGCCCTCATTCCGAGTTGTTCGCTCGTTATTTTTTTTTCGCAACGGAGCGATTAGTCGCTAATGTGCATGCGCAATGTTCGCACCGCGCCTGCGCCAAGTAAATTTGCTAAGAAGTTTGGTATTTTACTCATGGCTTTATGAAGAAATTTCTTTGTTCTGATGATCGGAGTGTGATTGACCGGAAGTGGGTGTTTCTGGGCGGAAACTGGCCGTTTTATGGGAGTGTGTGAAAAAACGCTTGCGTTTCTGGGAAAAACGCGGGAGTGTCTGAAGAAACAAGGGAGTGTCTGGGTGAACGCTGGGTGTGTTTGTGACGTCAAACCAGGAACGAAACTGACTGAACTGATCGCAGTGGCAGAGTAAGTCTCGAGCTACTCAGAAACTGCAAAGAAATTTCTATTCGCAATTCTGCTAATCTTGCGTTCGCAATTCTGCTATGCTAAGATTCACTCCCAGTAGGCAGCGGCTTAGCGTGTGCAATGCTGCTAAAAGCAGCTAGCGAGCGAACAACTCGGAATGAGGGCCATGGTGCCAGTTGCTGGCCTCGTTCAGCCCTCCAAATGTAGCTGCACATGCACAGAATGAGTCTATCGCCTAATGAGAAGGCGACATGTTAAAATTTGTCACCACCAGTGACCCAATATTAGCTTAGTGAGAATGCCAATCGCATCTGGCAATTATGATTCACTGACTCATCGCCCCACTGCCTTGCTTTGGGTTATATCAGCTGGTGTGAACAGGGATAAGTCAGTTTATTGGTAGAGTTGAAGCGGAGATGAGCTCATGAAGAGGATAGGTATAGATGGGTCCACGGTTATCTTGGCTAATTTGCTGCGCCTAGGCACAACATGGTTTATTAACATAAACCCTTCATCTATTGTTCTCAGCTGCAATATAATACAGAGAACAATACAGCAGGGGATTAAGTCATTACAGCAGGGGATTAAGTCCGACTGCCCAGTCTCAATTAATCCTATTAAAGGTCAAGATAAACATGGACCCATCTGTACCAGACACTAAAAAAGAAGATGCGAGGGGGTGTGGCCTAGTTCTGAGCTGGAGCAGACATGCTTCACCATAGCTCCACTACAACAGTGCTATTTTGGGGCAGATTAACCATCCCAAAATGCCAAACCTTGCTGCCCCGAGCCATCCTTAACCCCTGCTATCTCCCAAGCCCTTTTTCTGAGCTCTGGAGTACCGGGAATGCCGGATCAAACTGTGTCCTGCTTCCTGCACTGAAGCCGTGGTCTGGAGTTTGAAGCCCTGTCATCGCGACTCTTACTACCTCCACCGTGGCTCTCACTGGGGGTCTCTTCTGGCTCCCTGTGATCCAGCTGCAGCAATCACCACTGAATTGGACCCTGGACTCACCCCCTGCATGCTGGGTGCTGCTGAGATTGGTGGTAGGGATACGTGAGGAGCAGGGAGCTGCCATCTTGGACCCTGGTGCTCACAGTGTGGCTCTGTCTGGCTGCGACTGCCCTGCTACATCTTGGCAGATGAGATCATCCTAGTCTACTCCCAGCACTATCCAGATGTCCTCAATCAGGTACAGTGCTACTGAGAGGGGAAGTATTACTTGCATGACACCAGTTGGCCTCGCTGAGACTCCTTCCACCCCCTCACAGATCTTGCATTTGAGAGGTAGCTGAAGCGAGGTTCACGGATCTGGAGGGCGTTTGTGGAGTCCTTGCAGGTTGTGGCCTACCTCTCCTCCAGAAACAGTGGGCTTATGTGACTGAGTGTTCCTGCCGGAGGTCCTCATTTAAAGGGGAGCTCCATTCATATAGGAGGAAAACAACTCCAATTCCATGTTATCACTTGTAGCATCACCCCCCCCCCCAAGTAGCTCTCCTGGTGCCTCCCCCTTACTGCTAGATTTATACCTAGAGATTCTGGAAAGCATTTACCATTGAGGCCTAGTACCGCCGCGGCAAGTCACCCTGGGAGCTTGATATTTAATCTCATCACACTTTAGCTATCACTGGACATTTTCGAATCTAGCTGCTGCTGATGCGGATATCAAACAGACCCGGTGCCCAGTGGTGATGTAAAATTGGGTGGTCTCCACTTAAATGCCAGGTATATACTTGGAAAATCTTTAGAGTCTTTTCTTTTCTCCACCTTATTCCCCTGAAAACTAAGATCTCTCTACATATAGCTGTGTGTCCAGTCAACTGACCTAGGGACATTACACTTTATCGACCTTCTGCTCTGGGGCTTCCTCTGCTTCACTGAAGATCATGCGCTCAACCCCACTGTAATTGCCTTAATATAGCAGCTATTCTTTTTTGTTATTTGTAATTAAAAAAAGACACTCAAGCACTGCTGGCTCACATTTTCTATACAAGAAACCCTTTATGTGGGACTTTCACTTTCTAACACCACAGTGCCACCCAGTGCATTGGATACTGCAGTCTACTAGTTTTTCAGTACCACATCATGGCTTTCTGATAATGTCATTTTCTCACCTCCGGTTTGCTGATTTCCATCAACTCTGGTTTCCTGATTTCCTGACCTAGTCATGCTACAATTACTAATATAATTCACAACTTCATACTATGCTACACCAACATGACTCTGAAAAAAGTAAAAGGGTCCAAATTAGCTCCACATGTTCATTTCTTTGGCTCTGCATCATCTGGGAATAAATCTCACCCTGCCCCCCTTCTTCAGAGCCTGCATTAACCTCTCAAGCTTCTTCTGTAAACTCCCACAGCCAAGTTGCACTCCCTCAATGGGATAAGGACTAACTGGAACACCCTGTTAAACTCCATTCTATACATTCTATGTTCTCTACTTTCAAAACAGACATTGCTACTGAAGTTAAGTCTAACATTTAAGCCCTACTTTCCAACATTTCTGAGATTGGCAGTAGAACACATCATATACAAAATAAAATGACTGAGTTAGTCATTTCACATAAGGACTTGATCTGGGCATATAACTCTCTACAGGAGGAAGTAGCCTCTGTGCCTGGGAAAGTGATAGACTTAGAAGACCAATCTTGAAGAAACAATATAAAGATGTGGGGCATCCCTGAGTCCATTTTTTTTTCATATTAAAGAACAGATTCTCTGTGCTGCAATGCCATCTTCATCAACTGCGGACTGCCTAGACTCTCTTCAGCTCTTCCCAGACATTTCCCCTGCAATGCTTGCTAGAAGACATTCATTTTATGTTATCACTTCTGCCTTGAGGAAAGCAAGTGAGCAGTACAAATGGGGATTCCCCACTAAGCCGATAGTGTTGCAAAATGGCACCTTTACAGTGATTCATTCTCCTGAAGATGGACCGGTGATATTGAAAAATGGGACACATATATCAACAAACAACTACAAGAATTGGGACACATCTATCGACAATCAACTAAAATAATTCCTGCAGAGTGGTCACTGGTTCCAAGTTGAAGGTTATGACTATGTGAAAATGTGGTGATTATATTCTGTTGTCCCTCTTTTTCTCTTTTTTCTTTGAGTTATATAATAGTTTACCTCAAAGACTTTCAAACTGATTATTTCTCATAAATGGTTACTCTTATTATTGATGTTAGAAGTACCTAATTTGATTCACTCTTTTAGTCTGAGGCCTTTGTCTTTATGACTAGATTATGTCAAATGTTTTAGGGACTGTTTCTCTAATGCTTTTTCCTTTTAAGGTTCCTTTTGACTCAATATATTGCAATCATTTTTCAGATTATAATTTTCTCTACTTCTTTGATATGATGTTGACCTCTTTCTTAGTTAGGATGACTATAATTATTTTTGTTCTTATGTTCTTATGATGGTCTGGAGGTGATGGGGGGTATTTATGGCTGACCTGCCTCCCACCTACAATTACTTGTCTGTCACGGTATCCTGGTGATGGAATCTCTAGCTCCTTTATGGACGCTATTTCTGTTCTTTTTTCCTACCTTTTTTCCATTTTATGTTCTTCCCGTTCCGTAACCTCAATTTTATTTGTTTTTTCATTTATGAAGTATGCACATGCCTGACAAACTGTATTTACTTACCTGCTGATACTCCTAACTGTTTTATATCACACTGTCTTTTTTCCCCCATGGTTTAAGACTTAATGTAAAAGGTCTTAACTCGCCCCATAAGAGGTATCTCGCACTAAAATATTTTGCAGATCATAGGGCAGAAGTGGTTACTGTACAGGAATCACATTTTCCATTGCACTCTCCCCCTCAATTCTCCAAGAAAGGAAGGGAGCGTTCTTTATTATGAGTAATTTTAGCCTTGCTCCTGTGCCTAAAATCAATAGATCTTCCTCTCTTGATGAGAAATCTGACACTGAATTTGACTTATGTGACGCATGGAGAATTAGAAACTCTGGATCAAGGGATTAAACATAATATTCAGCAGTACATAAACCATACTCAGGAATAGATCTCCTCCTCACTGATAAGTGGTCATTGCAACTAATCCCTATGGTTGAGATAATACCGATATCCTGGTCTGTCCATTCCCCTTTGGTGTGGTCTTGGAACCATAAATCATCTAGCCCCTCTTTTCGCCTTTGGAGGTTACAGGACTATATTATAAGAGATGAGGAAGGACTTACTATTCTACAAGAGGCACTGTCCTCTTATTTGCAAGTTAATGATCTGGCAGATACCTCCATCACCAATCATTGGTGCACCCTTAAAGTGTTCATGAGAGGTGCAGCAATTCATGCAGCAGCATGGATCAAACATCGTATTCAAGAAGTCCAGTTAGCCAATGAGAAGGAAGTAGC
Source organism: Pseudophryne corroboree (assembly GCF_028390025.1). Classification (NCBI taxonomy): domain Eukaryota; kingdom Metazoa; phylum Chordata; class Amphibia; order Anura; family Myobatrachidae; genus Pseudophryne; species Pseudophryne corroboree. The sequence goes on from NC_086445.1 coordinate 850,480,648, forward strand.
TAAACTGGAGGTTCAACATAAAAAATCCCCTAAAGACCCTGTCACACTTGCGGCCTTAATGGATGTCAAGAAGAAACTTAACAGCTTACATCTTTCTCAAATTCGAAGAGCAATTTCTAAACTAAACCAGAAATGTTATACTTTAGGTAATAGGGCTAGAAAATTATTGGCACAAAAATTAAGGGGCAAAACTATAATTAATAAAATCATGACTACTGGTGAGCGTGGCATCCAGCATGGCTGCGTTTTAACTACTCTCCTGACTCATGCTTTCTGCCTGCATCCTCCTTTTAACAAGCTAATTATGTGAACTCATCATGCCATCAGATAGCTCAGGTAGGGAGGATTCTTTATTCTTTTCATATCAGCATTGAGTCTGGAAATTAATTTTCCACGGAAGTCTGACCACTGAGAGTGGTTACCTGCCTAGATGCCACATTTTTGCGATAACATCAGCCTAACTGTTGGGGCGCCCTCATTTTACCCTCTCCCTGTGGCTTGCCTAGAATTGTATGTCAGTCCTTCTTAATTCTCCTGCTCGGACACGCGGGGGCACAGATGGTACCATGGTGCTTGACTAACCTTTAGTGTCCGGCTGTCTGCCTTTGGACTAGTGGATGTCCTCCTGGTACCCCGTGAACATGCTGCAAACGGAACCACTCTGCTTACCTGCCCTCAGCACTGCTGAGGTTTAGAGAGGCTCCCTCCCTGGACAGTGCATCTGTACTCCTGCTGTACGCGGTGTGTGCCCTGCTGGCGGCATTATATTCACCTCCAAAATAGACTGCTGCTTAGAATCTAGGGTCAGTGATGCAGAGGACCTTGTTGTACACACATGTCAGGTGGGGGTGACTGCTCATGATAGGCTGACACAACAGCTTCAGGAGAAAATAAACGATTAGATCCTGAAGGAACAGATCAGAAGGTACAACCTGAGGTTTGTGGGGATACCTGAATCTATAACTGGGCCTAGCCTTACTTCCTTCCTTACTACAGACCTGCCCACAGCTTTAGGGGTCCTGGACAACTTAGAAATTCCACATTTTGAGAGGACTCCCAGGATTGGAGCTGAGTAGTCGCTTTCGTCCTGTAATTGCTTGATATCTTGACTATCGAACCAAGGAAAAGATTTTGACATCCTACCACCGGACTCGGGAGTTGGTGGTTGGGGGAAAAAAAATCCTAGTCTTCCAAGACTTCTCTGCTGTAGTAACCCAAAAACACAGAGAACTCTCTGAGGCTTGCTCTTTTCTTCACAACAAGAATATCAGATTCGCCTTGCTGTATCCGGCAAAGTTGGGGGTAGTGGATGATGGCACCCAGCTGCTTTTCACAGATCCTTCAGTGGTGAAATCACACTTCATGACCCACAGGTCACACCGCCTCACACACTCAGTTCATTATACTTTAAAATCTGAAATGCTTAGGGGTTATTTCCCTGGGTGGGGATTAACTCACTTTATTATTCCCTAGGGGTAACATCCTCATGTAAAGTTACTTCTACTTTTAGTTGAATCTGTTTTTTTTTTTGGTGTGGTTTTTTTTTTTTGTGTGCTCACCTCTAATCCAAGATGGTGCCCACTACTGTTTTGGTTTGTTGAGGAAAATTAGAAAAAAATGTTAGGAGACATTATGAATCCACTCTGAAAATGTTATTATTACAACTTATTCTAATGTTTAACTGCAACTGTATAGTCTTTTTATCATTTAATGTGATTGCTGGCTGTTGTTTGGAGCCCTGGAACAAAAGGGGGGATGCCAACCTTGAAAGCGGAATCTGGTTGTTACAGACCATCAAACGACTTATCTGCCCTTGGTTGGGGGGTGAGTAGTCATGCCATTTCTCACTCCCACTTCTAATGAACCATTACCCCCTAAGCCCCTGCAAATCATATCTTAGAATGTGGGTGGCTTGAACACGCCAATAAAACGAAATAGAGACTCATCTCAAACTATTTGGTCCGGATATAGTGTTTCTCCAGGAGACCCATTTGATCTCTATGGAGGAAACTTTACTGAGGGCCACGTGGATTGGTTCTTGTATTTCTGCCCCTTATCGCAGAAAAGCTAGAGGGGTAGCCATACTTTTTCATAAAAACCTTCCAGTGTCTGTATTATCCCAGACTATTGATCCAGACATACAATATATTATTTGAGATGTTGAGATATATCATACCAAATATACATTAGTTAATCTATATGCCCCCAATATTAACACCCATCTTAACATCCAAGACCTAAATCATAAGGTGTAGTACTGCTAACCTGCAGTCAGGAGACCGCCGGTCAGCTTACCGACGCCGGGATTCCGGCAGCATACCGACGCCGGGATCCCGGCGGGGAGGGGCGAGTGCAGCAATCCCCTTGCGGGCTCGGTGGCGACCTGCGGTCGCCACGGGTTCTATTCCCACCCTATGGGTGTCGTGGACACCCACAAGTGGAAATAGTCCCAGTTGGTCGGCATGCCGACCATCGGGATAGTGAGACGTCGGGCTGGTGGAGGAGGTCATGTGACTGTCGGTCAGCTGACTGGCGTCACATGAATACCACCCTAAATCATATTCTTCAGGGCAGAGTTAACCATCACTCATTATAGGTGGTCATTTTTATATGGTGGAAGATCCCTTAATTGATAAATCACCACCAGTGCAGCGGTCTTTTAATTCCCAAACTACACTCTTTTAGACTCACATTGGGTCTGTCAGATCCTTGGAGATTGTTAAACCCAACTGATAGAATGCACACATCTCTCTATGGTCCATGACTCCCACTCCCAAATTGATAAAATTCTTGTGTCTGGTGAGTTAATTACTAATACCTGTCAGGTGGACATTCATGATATTATTGTGTCGGATCATGGCCCTCATTCCGAGTTGTTCGCTCGCAAGCTGCTTTTAGCAGCATTGCACACGCTAAGCCGCCGCCTACTGGGAGTGAATCTTAGCTTAGCAAAATTGCGAACGAAAGATTCTCAAAATTGCGAATAGAAATTTCTAAGCAGTTTCTGAGTAGCTCGGCACTTACTCTGCCACTGCGATCAGTTCAGTCAGTTTCGTTCCTGGTTTGACGTCACAAACACACCCAGCGTTCGCCCAGACACTGCCCCGATTCCCCAGCCACTCCCGCGTTTTTCCCAGAAACGGCAGCATTTTTTCACACACTCCCATAAAACGGCCAGTTTCCGCCCAGAAACACCCACTTCCTGTCATCACACAACGATCAGCAGAACGAAGAAAAAACCTCGTAATGCCGTGAGTAAAATACCAAACTTCTTAGCAAATTTACTTGGCGCAGTCGCAGTGCGAACATTGCACATGCGCAGTTTGCAGAAAATCGCTGCGATGCGATGAAAAAGAACGAGCGAACAACTCGGAATGAGGGCCCATGCTCCCATCTCGATAGCCGTGACTCACCCACATATGTGCCAGACAAATCACATTTGGCGATTCCCTCATTAGTTGGCTCACTCAGAAGATTTAAAGTCTGATCTCATTATTCATTGGATAAATGACATCAATGTCAACTTAGAGTATTGGGATCGCCCTACCATTTTTTGGGATGCCTCTAAGGCAGTTATGAGGGGTCATATCAGTTATTCCGTAAAAATAAAGAGGGCAAGGCAAAATATAATGCGCTGAGATCCACGATGATAACCGCCTTTCAAACATACACTATTACCCCTTCTGAATAAGCAATGTCAGTGTCACACACCAGAGGCGGCGTTCGCCGCGCTTACCCCTGCGTGTCTGCTGGTCGGTGTTGCGGCCTCTGCCTTCGGTGGGCCACGGGCTCCGGCATCTGGCTGGCGCGGCTCCCGGCGGTTCTCCGGGGCATAGGCACCGCCATGACACCCGGCATCACGTGGACGGGGGGCAGGTGACGTCATCAGACTGCTCCGCCAACCCAGCGGTGGCGGGGAATTCAAAGTCAGACGCCGGACAGAGCCTCAGTGCCTGAGTATCGTCTTTCCCTGACGTAGATGCCAGCGCTCTTGTTCCCGGCAAGGATCTCTGCAGTTGTACTCCAGTGCCTCCGGCATTTCCAGCTGCCAGTTCGTTGCACCGGTTCCAGTGTATTCAGCGGCCGGTATATCTCTCTGCGGTCCAGTCACCAGTGCTCCTAGCAATCAGCGTGGCTGTGGGACTAAATCACCGTTCTCAAGTTCTGCGAATGAACAGCGTCTTAAACCCCTGCACTTCAGTTTCTCACATCATCAGCGTCTCAGTCACCGTTCTCAAGTTCTACAAATCAACAGTGTCTAAAAGAAGAATCCCCGAGTTCACAACACCCTCAGTCCAGGCCAGTGACAGCCAGCTTATATATAAGTACGACAACTGCTAGAGACATACTTGGCAACACAAGCTAAACACTCTATCAATTTTATGAGGAATTAATTTTACAGGTGGGGGTACAAAAATGGAAAATTATTAGCGGTAATGTCCAGGCTACCTAAGAGACGCTACACAATAACTACCTTGAGACACTGTTCAACTGGTGCAATTCTGGCTGTGTCTCGGCACATTGCTGCTCAATTCCAGGAATATTTTGAGACTTTATTCAGTTCTTCTCCTATAGACTTTGAGGCCCAGGGGAATCTTCTCACTGAAAATGTGTTACCACAGTTGACTCCTGAACAGAGGGAAGCATTAGCGGGTGGTATCTCAATGTAGGAGGTCAATCTGGTCATATCACACCTACCTCTTGGTAAATCCCCAGGCCCAGATGGCCTTTCAGGTGAATATTACTGCATGTTACAACCCCATATCACCCCAACATTACTAGAATTCTTCAAGGAAATACATAAGAGCGGATCCCCTTATCTGTCTTTCAACGATGCCTATGTGACTCTCTTACCTAAACCAGACAAAGATCCTAGCCTACTAGCTTATTATGGACCCATCAGTTTACTGAACATAGACTACAAAGTTTTAGCCAAGATTATGGCTGTAAGACTTCAGACAATACTCCCTGAGAGCCTAACAGAAAACCAGATGGGGTTTGTGCAAGGACGCCATGCTGTAAAAGCAATACGTGCAGCAGTAGCAGCGGTGGTGGCATCCCATAACTCACCCAATGACCGAAATATGCTTCTGAGCATTGATACCCATAAGGCTTTTGACATGGTATTATGGCCACACTTATTCAAAGTGTTGGAGGAGAGGAGTTTTGAGACAGGATTCATTAATATGATACATTATATCTATCACAACCCATCTACCTATTTGTTAATCAATGGAATCATAGGACCTCGGTTTTACTTGGAGAGGGGCACCCGCCAGGTTTGCCTTTTGTCTCCCCTTCTGTTCAACATAGCAATGGACACTCTGTTATGTACTTTTCAGAATTTAAAATCTTCCCAGGGTATAAAAATTGGTTGCCAGGAGATCAAACTATCAGCATATATATATATATATATATATATATATATATATATATTATATATATTCTCCTATACATAACTAACCCTGATCAGTTTCTCCACCAAATTGTTGAGAAGATTCATTTGTTTGGTACAATATCAGGCTTTCATATCAATATGGGAAAGTCCAATACTATGATACTTTACGGAACTCAAACCTGCCCTCAGAGGACAACTCAGTTCCCCCTGCAATGGGCTAAAACACATATACCATATTTAGGGATTGTTATACCTCGCAACCCTGTGGATTTATACAGACTTAATGTGGGTCGAGCTATTGTTACTTTCTCTAATGATATGAAGGGATGGGAACGGCTTCCATTATCTTATTTAGGAAGAGCCAACTTGCTTAAGAGGATAGCTATTTCCTATTTGTTGTACCCACTGCTATCACTCCCAATACTTTTGACAAAAACAGACGTACATCAAATCAATAAATTATTTTGCAAGTTTATTTGGAAAGGAGGCCGTGTTCATGTAGCATTACGGAAACTTAACTAAAATCAAATGAGGGCATACATTTTCCCAACATTGTGGCCTATAATCATGCATCCCCTTTAAGACATCTGCGGGATTGGCATCATATAAGCTCCAGGTATACTAATATTCCCCTGGAGCAGGGTTTCCTAAGCGACATGGATTTAACCTGTTTTCTCCACCAACATGACCAAGAGTTGCCAGATGTTCGGAAACTGAACCCACTTTTGTGGACAACTAGGAAAATTTTGCTTATCCTACATCATAACGCTGTCTTGAACCCATATAATTTCCTACATCTACCCCGAATCCAAAATCCCAACTTTCTGGATGGCATGGCTGCTCACCCCTTCACTATGTGGAGGCTGGCAGGGATTAATAATATTCAATCTTTATTTTCTATAGATATCAACGTGTTATGACCTTTGCTGAAGTTTCCTCAAAATTTGCTATGGTTAGCCTTGGTCTTTGTACAAGCACGCTTCTACATGACTCATGTGCTCGGGCACTTTTCGGGAGGGGACTGGGACAGCCCATTGGACTGCCTTCTGACACCACCAGTACAGAATTATAAATCAATATCAGTTCATTATATGTTTTTAAGGAATATTCTAGACCATACTAATATTGCTGGAGACATGTCCAAATGGTTAGTCCATTTTCCTAACTTACCTATATCTACTCTGGAAAAGGCACTTTTGTTTTCTCAGAAAACATTACCAGCTAATATGTACACTGATCTCTTTCTAAACATATATCACAATACTTATTTCTCTCCTCTCAGACGTTTCCATATGGGAACCTCTTAAATATTTAGGATGGATTGGGTGGAAGCTAATTTAACTGGGTATGGGTTGTTGGGTCAACCCAACTTAGGTCGACACTCATTAGGTCGACCACTGAAGGTTGACATTGCCATTAGGTCGACATGCATTAGGTCGACATGCATTAGGTCAACATGTACTAGGTCGACAGGTCAAAAGGTCAACAGGTTTTTGGTGTCGTTTTCGCCTTAAAGTAATGGGGAACCTAAAGTAGTGCACCGTGTCCCCCCGCATGGCTCGTTTCGCTCGCCATGCTTCGGGCAAGGTCCAATCGTAGTCCACGTGGATCGTTAAGTATGAAAAAAAATCCCATTAAAAAAAAAACAAAAAAAACTAATGTCGACCTTTTGACCTGTCGACCTAGTACATGTCGACCTAACGGCCATGTTGCCCCAATGCATGTCAACTTAATGGCATTGTCAACCTTCAGTGGTCGACCTAATGAGTGTCGACCTAAGTTGTGTCGACCTAACGACCGTAACCCATTTAAATAAAGAGAAACAATTGGAACATTTTTATGCTATGGGAATCATATATTGACACTCTCCACAGCAAATACACTGGCGGCACAAGACCCACCTGTTTCGCTAAATTAAGGGGTATGATGCTAATCGGCATCCCACTCCAGGGATCCAACACTATGACTCACCCTGCACTTAATATAATTGCATAGCTTTTGATATGTTCCTGTTCATTACAGTATGTCTTTCTTGATGTTAACTCATTTTGTACCACACCCGATAAAACTGTTATTAATCATATATTCATCATCATACCTGTGTTGTAATACTAAGGTCTATTGTACCTTGAAGACGATTTATATCAAATTTATATAAAATTTTAATGTGATACCACTGCTTGAATATTGTAGTGTAATTGATTCACGATGCCTAAATAAATAAATATTTAACAAAATAAATAAAATTAATAGAGTCAAAGGCATATCTAAGCCAAATGGGTCTTTGTCTTCGAACCCAAAAGATATTGCTAACCAGTTTGCTTTCTATTAAGAGAAATTGTAGAACATTAATCAAGATAATTCCACTCTCCAACCCCTAACTCTTATACACACCTTTTTGGACTCTGTTAAATTGCCATAAATCTCCCCCGATGACGCTTATGCATTATGCTCTCCCTGGACTGATGAGGACTTTCAGGCTACCATGAAATCCCGTAACAAAGATAAAGCTCCGGGTCCAGATAGATTAATTAACAACTTTTATGTAACATTTCAGTACTCACTTGCTCCTTTTCTCATTAATTTGTATTATGATGTCTCCAGGAGTTCTTTCCCAAGTGACATGCTGAAAGCCCAGATAGTGACGATACCCAAACCTGGCAAGAACCATTCTTTATGTCAAAACTATAGACCTATAGCACTTTAAACACAGATACCAAAATGTATGCTAAATTAATTGCGAACAGGTTGACCCCATTGACCCCTTCCTTGGTTGTCCATGGCCAGGTTGACAAGCTTCAGATAACCAATTGCAAAAAAGGACCCAAAGAATGGTCCAAAGAAGAAAAATCTCTTAGTAGAGCACTCTTTTAAGGAAAATTGTATAGTAGAATTATTTTAAAACATAACTTTACTTCTCTCTCTTAAAATGTAAAACACTGAATCAAAGCCACATACTGATGGAGCCGAGCTCATTGAGCATGGCTGCATCGCAGGCAGGGGCGCACAGAGACACTCCCATTCACTTTGAATGGGGCGCGTGCACATCTACGATGCACGTGCATCCTATTCATGCCCCGGGAGTCTGCCTCGCCGGGCGCACTCAGTCGCAGATGTAGCCACGCTAATTAGCGTGGCTTCATCTGTATCAAAAGTTTAATGTACTCAATAAAAATTGTCATGTGGTGGTAAATAAAAAATATTATATTCTCCTTCAATGAGCACGGAGAGCGTACTCTTTTTTTTATTTCTTCGAATAATGCTAGGAATCGGTCTCCCAACTCAACGAATATTAACAGTGATATTAATCTGACACCAATGTGTCTCAATGCATTTATTCAATAAATCATTGGTCATATTACACACAAAATAAATTACAATTGGTAATTACAGACATCATATTTTCCTTCATTCCTTTCCTATTTTAGCAGAAAATTATTATGTATAAACACAAAGATAACAACTGTGCACAGCAGTGACGTAAATAAAATCAAATATACATATCCAGGTCCTTATTTGTATATGCTGCCTCTGTGTGATTGTTTCTTTTAAGACTCAATGTCAAATTATACATATACACGTCAGAGTCAATAAACATTTGCTTAATCTTATGACATACAGTGGTCCACATACAGTAGATCATTCTGTCATTCTGTTACAATGCTACAATGTATACTGTCATATACTGTTAACATCCACTTAAAAATAACATTATACAAGCATTAAGTATAACAGGAAGTAGCAAACATGTTGCAATATCACGGTGTGTGCTGTTAACTCATATCCTGTGAGTGGCATAAATTATCAAATTATGTCGCAAGGTTGGTCATTATTAGCATTCTGCATGTGTGTGTAACAACTGTGTGTGAAACAACTATGTGCCTCCTGTTACGAGTGGATGATGGTGAGAGCAGACACGCTGTTTGGGAAATTAAAGTAAGGTGTGCAACCCCCACTTTCCGTAGCGGTGTTAGATGGCCCTGGTTACCTTTTAGGCATCGCAGGGACCAAATTCGCCGCCAGTAGTGGAGTAGTCACCGAAAGAAGATCTAATTGTATACAATTCCAGCATATTCTGCATTATGTGTCAGATTAAATAAACACGGTTAACCACAATTAGCATCTAAGGTGTGCACACAGTAGTGTGTCTGAATGGAAAGAAAACAGTGCTGATAGTCTGCTGCCCCTTCTGCTGCCTCCTTCTCCAGTGTAGGCTGTAGAATACATTTCACCACTTGGGCTTGATCATCTGTAAGATTTTTCTTCATTGAACCAATTCTTGGGTCCTCTATTGCAATTGAATATTTGATATTCAATCCCGTGGAGCACCTCCAGTTTATCATATACTATTGTGTAGTTCACATGATTGATTTTTGATATGCTGGTTCTTTACTAACAAGTTATATCTATCCTGTGCAGAATATTCACCCAAAGCTTCAGATAATGGGGTCATTCTGACCCGATCACATGCTGCATTTGTTCGCAGCATTGCAATCGGGTCAGAACTACGCATGCGCTGGCGCCGCAGTGCGCCGGCGCATGCCAGACGGCCTAAGAACGTTGTTGCCTAGTGATCGCCTCTGATTGACAGGCAGAGGCGGTCGCTGGGTAGGAGGGGGTTAAGCCGCCGTTTAGGGGGGTGCTGTCCGGCCAACGCAGGCATGGTCGGACCGTTGGGGGGGTGGACTGCGGCGGTTGCGTGACATCACACACAGCTGATGCGACCCGGGCAGCGAAGAGGTTCTCCTGAAATGCAAAAGAATCACCGCTGTGCGATGCTTTTGCACTTCTACGTGGGGGGGGGGGGGGAGGGGGCGGCACTGACATGCAAGGTGGACTAGCCCTGTGCTGGGTGTCCCGCCGCATGTCTGAGTGCCTGATCGTAGCTGTGCTAAATTTAGCACAGCTACGATCAAATCGGAATGACCCCCTATACAAGGAGAGTTTTCTCACTACAGGAAGCTCACTCTGTTTAACAGAAGCCCTTATTATTGCTTTCACTTGATGCAGAGAAAGCTTTTGATAGGATACATTAGCTTTACATGAATGATGTTCTTGCTAGGTTTGGTTTCTCTGGCACATTCTTGCAAGCAGAGCCGGATTAAGGGGGGGGTCCCGGGGATACGTACCCCTGGGCCCCCCTTCCCAAAAGGGCCCCTTGCCACACCACCAGCGGCGGAACTTGCGCCAGGGCAGCCAGTGCAATGCACAGAGGCCCAGCGCTATGAAGGGGCCCACAGCCGGCAGCAATGTAATGAGTCAGGCTGACCCATTACACGCTGCCTGCCGCTGCGCCATGGGCCCTGACAAAGAAGGTAGTCTGCACACAGGACACGGCGCCAGTGAGTGAGAAGGGTGATCTCATCACCCTTCAACTCGGCACCGCTCTGCTGCAGCAGCTATCAGTTTCCTGCTGGCTCTGTGTTGTCCACTGTCTGTGACTGCATGCTGGGAGAAGGGGGAGGCCGGGAGGGAGGAGGGAGAGTCACTGACAGGGCAGCAGTGTGTGCACTGGAGACATCAGCACTCACCCCCTGCAGTGAAGAGCCTTGCCGGAACCAGGGAGCCAGAGCCAGGAGGTGCAGCAAAGTAAGTTGTGGATAAAGAAAACACATGTACTGTAAATACAAGGGTGTGTGTGTTTTGCTGGCTGTGTGTGTATGTTTAGCTGTTTGTGTGTTTGTTTTGCTATGGGTGTGTATGTGTATATCTGTTTTCCTATGGGTGTGTGTGTATGTGTTTTGCTATTGGTGTTTAGTGTGTGTATGTGTTTTCCTATGGGTGTGTGTTTGTGTGTATATATGTGTTTTGCTATGTGTGTTTAGCTGTAGGTGTGGGTGTTTTTTCTCTATGGGTGTGTGTGTATATATATGTATTCTAATGTGTGTGTTTTACTATGTGTGTGTATACAGTACATATATCAATATCTACAGATATAGCCATGCTCATGACTAGTGTGCCCATGTCTGAGGCATAGGGGGATATTCAATTAGTGCTGAGTTTTCCGACAGTCGGAAAATCGGCACTAAGTCGACCATTTGGTAGCCAATAGCGGGAGTTTTCGACAGTGTTTTGCACCGTTTTCTCCATGCCTTTTTTTGGGGGGTCGAATAGACCAAAAAACTGTGAAACGCGCGGAAATTCGACAAAACACGTGGATTTTGTCGAAATCCACGTGTTTCATGTGGCGGCTAATTCGCTAATTCGGGTTTAATGTTGGCGGCTAATTCGCTGATCCACGTGGTTTTCGACCAGGCAGATTTTTTGACAAGTCGAAAATCGGAACGTGCTTTGAATAGGTCGAATGTGAATTCGACCTACATACGGGCGGAAACTGCTGCTTTTTCGACTAGTTTAAAAAATCGGCACTAATTGAACACCCCCTTAGACTTCTATGGAGCAAACGGGTGCAACTAACCACAGCACGGCATTTACTGCAGCTTGCCGCGATGCGTTCGCCCATGCCTTACACATCGCAGCAAAGATGAGGCTGGCTACATCAATATCTATCTATCTATCTATCTATCTATCTATCTATCTATCTATCTATCTATCTATCTATCTCACATTCCTGGTAGTAAATGTTGGTATGCACATAAGGTAGACACCAGCATACCATGTTTAAGGGTCTCTACTGTGTGAGGGAACGTGTATACGGCTCTCTGCTGTCTGGTGTACCGTGTATAAGGCTCTCTGCTGTGTGGCATAATGTGTATAAGGCTCTCTGCTGTGTGGCATAACGTGTATACAGCTCTTTGTGTGGCGTAACGTGTATACGGCATTATGTTGCCTTTCGGAATCCCGAAAGGCGATATAATGCCGGCATCAAAATACTGACGGAGCTCAGGATTCCGGCGTTAAAATACCAATGCCTGGAATCTTGAACGTTCTTCTAGAGGGACGCGCTCGCCTCCTGCCGCGGTGGGTGGGAGATTAAGTTTAGGCATTACAAGGGGGTTTAGGGTGCAGGGACGGCAAAGGGATGGCAGGTACCGGGAAGGGGGCCCTTAGGGTAAGGCACCAAGCAGAAAGGGTTAGGGTTAGGCACCAAGCAGGAAGGGTTAGGGTTAGGCACCACCGGGGAGGGTTAGGGTAGGGGGCAGGGGAGGGTTAGAGTACTTTCTGGGGGGCTGTCGGTATTCTGATGGTTGGGATGCCGCTGTCTGTATTATGACCGACGGCATCCCGTCCATCGGTATATCATACCAAATCCTGGCGTAAGGTGTATAAGGCTCTCTTCTGTGTGACGTACCATGTATAAGGCTCTCTACTGTGTGGCGTAACGTAAATTGGGAGTACTATTGTGTGGCGACACCCCTTTTCAGTGAGATAAAACACAATTTTTTGGGTGACGCGCTTTCCCTTTTTTTAATATGGGAGGGGGGCCCAATGCGTATTGTTGCACCTGGGCCCACCATTTTCTAGTTCCGCCACTGCACACCACAGATCGGATCTCTCTTCCGATCCGATCTGTGGTGTTGTGCTCCCGTCCGCACTGCAGCGGTGGCCATACAAACAGGACAGCTGAGCAACGGCTCAGCTGTCCAATAACGTATGAGTGAAGTAGGCTGCCCCAATCGCTGAGCGGCAGGCTGCTTCATTCATACATGACTGGAGAGCTGATCCGTCGCTCTGCTGTCTGTGCGGTTGGCGGGGACGGGAGCGCAATTCGTTCACTGGATGGTATGTGAGTGACATCCCCCCCCCCGGTCCTCCTCCACCTCTCTTGAATAGGGGCCCCACTGTTTTAAGTACCCCGGGCCCCCAGCGACTTAATCCGGCTCTGCTTGCAAGCTATCTTACCTGTACTGTAACCCTACTTCGCGTGTTTTTAGTAATGCGTTCCTTTCGTACCCTTTCGCTATCACTAATGGAACCTGCAAAGGGTGCCCTCTATCACCATTAATCTTTGCCTTAGTGATCAAGCTCTTGGCAGAAAAAAATAGGATTTCTACACAGGTAGTGGGGTTTCTTATAGGAACTTATAGGAACTGCAGCACAAGATCTGCTTATGTTCTTTTATTTATAATAAACCCTGACACTTCCCTCCTAGCCATTCATAGTATCCTTTAAGAATACTCTAATGTATCATACTACAAACACATCCAAAACCGAAGCGCTTGCTTTGGGTATGGACCAGCCTCTTCTCCAGTTCTCAAGTTAAGTTAGTTAAGCTATAACTACTCTTGGCAAAAGTCCTCCCTCCAATATTTAGGCATTAAAATCCCATTAAATCTTCAAGATACAATATCATGTAACTTTTTACCCATTTTTGTTTAGTTTAGAGTCCTCTCTAAGCAATGGATTAATTATGATATATCTTGGATGGGGTGCCTCTTCTCTGTTAAAATAATGTTACTCCCCAAAATTCTCTATTTGTTTAGAGCCATTCCATGTCTGGTTCCAATTACCCTACTTAATAAGTTCTACTCAGTCACCTCTACTATTATATGGAAAGGTAAAAGACCCAGGATGGCTTGAACTCGTTTGCACAGATCCAAGTGTAGCAGTAGTCTTGCATTCCCTAATCTTGAGCTTTATTAGCATGCCTGTTTACTTGATCAGTTGAAAGGTTGGCTTCTATTTGTTCCTACAAAACCTTGGGTCGATATTGAAAGACACATATACCAGGGATTTCCTCTGTGTAACTTGATATGGATTAAGACTTCTCCTAGAACAGCCTCTGCTATATCTCTAAAAAGTATCTCAAACACCCTTATAGTATGGTATAAATTAATCACCTCTTTGGGTGAATTCTCCCTTCCCTCCTCCAGTTTACCCCTTTTAGCAGTATCAAAAATTAATCCCTGACTTTCCCTACAGATTTGTCAAGATCTGGGTATCCTCTTGATTAAAGATTTGTACAATAACTCAGCTCTTACATCCTTCCAACAAATACAATCATAAAATTCTGTTCCAGTGAACAGGGAAGGGGAGGGGTATCTGTTCTCATTGGACTCACATTTTCTCCCTTCCATTCCACCATATGTTTTATCTAAACTTTCAACTCCAGGTCATAAAAGTGATATTTCATTGAGGTAGTCTACTCTTCTATCGTGTCATGATGAACCTAAACTACTAATTCAGGTCAAATGGGAATCAGAGCTGAATATCTTCTTGTCAAATGATGAGTGGAGTACAATCTTCCTAAATGTTTTTAAGATGTCTAGATGCATTAACCATTCAGAAATTATTTTTAAACTAATACATACTCTTTCTTACCCTGGATAAGCTACATAGAATTTGGCCCGAGTTCTCAGGAGGGTACCCTTATACTGTACATACATTCTGGTTATGTCCTAAAATAAAAAAGGTATGGAATGAGGTTTTTGATTTAAATAAACAGGTTATGGATGTGTCACTTTCGTTTTTACCCAAAACTTTTTTTTAACATCTTTTTCCTCTTAATAGTGAAAATATATACATTATTGGACATATACTCAACAAATGTTTAGCCTGGTCAAACTATTACACCACTTATATAGTCCCATGATACATCCCGACATTGAAAGGTTGTGTACTCTTCCTTTAGATTCCTAATGTTCTTTTGGCTACTACTCATGAGGGTCAACCATGGTTTCAAGTAGAGATGAGCGCCGGAAATTTTTCGGGTTTTGTGTTTTGGTTTTGGGTTCGGTTCCGCGGCCGTGTTTTGGGTTCGACCGCGTTTTGGCAAAACCTCACCGAATTTTTTTTGTCGGATTCGGGTGTGTTTTGGATTCGGGTGTTTTTTTCCAAAAAACCTAAAAAACAGCTTAAATCATAGAATTTGGGGGTCATTTTGATCCCAAAGTATTATTAACCTCAAAAACCATCATTTCCACTCATTTTCAGTCTATTCTGAATACCTCACACCTCACAATATTATTTTTAGTCCTAAAATTTGCACCGAGGTCGCTGGATGACTAAGCTAAGCGACCCTAGTGGCCGACACAAACACCTGGCCCATCTAGGAGTGTCACTGCAGTGTCACGCAGGATGTCCCTTCCAAAAAACCCCCCCCAAACAGCACATGACGCAAAGAAAAAAAGAGGCGCAATGAGGTAGCTGTGTGAGTAAGATAAGCGACCCTAGTGGCCGACACAAACACCGGGCCCATCTAGGAGTGGCACTGCAGTGTCACGCAGGATGTCCCTTCCAAAGAACCCTCCCCAAACAGCACATGACGCAAAGAAAAAAAGAGGCGCAATGAGGTAGCTGTGTGAGTAAGATAAGCGACCCTAGTGGCCGACACAAACACAGGGCCCATCTAGGAGTGGCACTGCAGTGTCACGCAGGATGTCCCTTCCAAAAAACCCTCCCCAAACAGCACATGACGTAAAGAAAAAAAGAGGCGCAATGAGGTAGCTGTGTGAGTAAGATAAGCGACCCTAGTGGCCGACACAAACACCGGGCCCATCTAGGAGTGGCACTGCAGTGTCACGCAGGATGTCCCTTCCAAAAAACCCTCCCCAAACAGCACATGACGCAAAGAAAAAAAGAGGCGCAATGAGGTAGCTGTGTGAGTAAGATAAGCGACCCTAGTGGCCGACACAAACACCGGGCCCATCTAGGAGTGGCACTGCAGTGTCACGCAGGATGGCCCTTCCAAAAAACACTCCCCAAACAGCACATGACGCAAAGAAAAATTAAAGAAAAAAGAGGTGCAAGATGGAATTGTCCTTGGGCCCTCCCACCCACCCTTATGTTGTATAAGCAGGACATGCACACTTTAACCAACCCATCATTTCAGTGACAGGGTCTGCCACACGACTGTGACTGATATGACGGGTTGGTTTGGACCCCCACCAAAAAAGAAGCAATTAATCTCTCCTTGCACAAACTGGCTCTACAGAGGCAAGATGTCCACCTCATCATCATCCTCCGATATATCACCGTGTACATCCCCCTCCTCACAGATTATCAATTCGTCCCCACTGGAATCCACCATCTCAGCTCCCTGTGTACTTTGTGGAGGCAATTGCTGCTGGTCAATGTCTCCGCGGAGGAATTGATTATAATTCATTTTAATGAACATCATCTTCTCCACATTTTCTGGATGTAACCTCGTACGCCGATTGCTGACAAGGTGAGCGGCGGCACTAAACACTCTTTCGGAGTACACACTTGTGGGAGGGCAACTTAGGTAGAATAAAGCCAGTTTGTGCAAGGGCCTCCAAATTGCCTCTTTTTCCTGCCAGTATAAGTACGGACTGTGTGACGTGCCTACTTGGATGCGGTCACTCATATAATCCTCCACCATTCTTTCAATGTTGAGAGAATCATATGCAGTGACAGTAGACGACATGTCCGTAATCGTTGTCAGGTCCTTCAGTCCGGACCAGATGTCAGCATCAGCAGTCGCTCCAGACTGCCCTGCATCACCGCCAGCGGGTGGGCTCGGAATTCTGAGCCTTTTCCTCGCACCCCCAGTTGCGGGAGAATGTGAAGGAGGAGATGTTGACAGGTCGCGTTCCGCTTGACTTGACAATTTTCTCACCAGCAGGTCTTTCAACCCCAGCAGACGTGTGTCTGCCGGAAAGAGAGATCCAAGGTAGGCTTTAAATCTAGGATCGAGCACGGTGGCCAAAATGTAGTGCTCTGATTTCAACAGATTGACCACCCGTGAATCCTTGTTAAGCGAATTAAGGGCTCCATCCACAAGTTCCACATGCCTAGCGGAATCGCTCCGTGTTAGCTCCTCCTTCAATGTCTCCAGCTTCTTCTGCAAAAGCCTGATGAGGGGAATGACCTGACTCAGGCTGGCAGTGTCTGAACTGACTTCACGTGTGGCAAGTTCAAAGGGCATCAGAACCTTGCACAACGTTGAAATCATTCTCCACTGCGCTTGAGACAGGTGCATTCCACCTCCTATATCGTGCTCAATTGTATAGGCTTGAATGGCCTTTTGCTGCTCCTCCAACCTCTGAAGCATATAGAGGGTTGAATTCCACCTCGTTACCACTTCTTGCTTCAGATGATGGCAGGGCAGGTTCAGTAGTTTTTGGTGGTGCTCCAGTCTTCTGTACGTGGTGCCTGTACGCCGAAAGTGTCCCGCAATTCTTCTGGCCACCGACAGCATCTCTTGCACGCCCCTGTCGTTTTTAAAAAAATTCTGCACCACCAAATTCAAGGTATGTGCAAAACATGGGACGTGCTGGAATTTGCCCATATTTAATGCACACACAATATTGCTGGCGTTGTCCGATGCCACAAATCCACAGGAGAGTCCAATTGGGGTAAGCCATTCCGCGATGATCTTCCTCAGTTGCCGTAAGAGGTTTTCAGCTGTGTGCGTATTCTGGAAACCGGTGATACAAAGCGTAGCCTGCCTAGGAAAGAGTTGGCGTTTGCGAGATGCTGCTACTGGTGCCGCTGCTGCTGTTCTTGCGGCGGGAGTCCATACATCTACCCAGTGGGCTGTCACAGTCATATAGTCCTGACCCTGCCCTGCTCCACTTGTCCACATGTCCGTGGTTAAGTGGACATTGGGTACAACTGCATTTTTTAGGACACTGGTGAGTCTTTTTCTGACGTCCGTGTACATTCTCGGTATCGCCTGCCTAGAGAAGTGGAACCTAGATGGTATTTGGTAACGGGGGCACACTGCATCAATAAATTGTCTAGTTCCCTGTGAACTAACGGCGGATACCGGACGCACGTCTAACACCAACATAGTTGTCAAGGCCTCAGTTATCCGCTTTGCAGCAGGATGACTGCTGTGATATTTCATCTTCCTCGCAAAGGACTGTTGAACAGTCAATTGCTTACTGGAAGTAGTACAAGTGGGCTTACGACTTCCCCTCTGGGATGACCATCGACTCCCAGCAGCAACAACAGCAGCGCCAGCAGCAGTAGGCGTTACACGCAAGGATGCATCGGAGGAATCCCAGGCAGGAGAGGAATCATCAGAATTGCCAGTGACATGGCCTGCAGGACTATTGGCATTCCTGGGGAAGGAGGAAATTGACACTGAGGGAGTTGGTGGGGTGGTTTGCGTGAGCTTGGTTACAAGAGGAAGGGATTTACTGGTCAGTGGACTGCTTCCGCTGTCGCCCAAAGTTTTTGAACTTGTCACTGACTTATTATGAATGCGCTGCAGGTGACGTATAAGGGAGGATGTTCCGAGGTGGTTAACGTCCTTACCCCTACTTATTACAGCTTGACAAAGGCAACACACGGCTTGACACCTGTTGTCCGCATTTCTGTTGAAATACTTCCACACCGAAGAGCTGATTTTTTTGGTATTTTCACCAGGCATGTCAGTGGCCATATTCCTCCCACGGACAACAGGTGTCTCCCCGGGTGCCTGACTTAAACAAACCACCTCACCATCAGAATCCTCCTGGTCAATTTCCTCCCCAGCGCCAGCAACACCCATATCCTCCTCATCCTGGTGTACTTCAACACTGACATCTTCAATCTGACTATCAGGAACTGGACTGCGGGTGCTCCTTCCAGCACTTGCAGGGGGCGTGCAAATGGTGGAAGGCGCATGCTCTTCACGTCCAGTGTTGGGAAGGTCAGGCATCGCAACCGACACAATTGGACTCTCCTTGTGGATTTGGGATTTCGAAGAACGCACAGTTCTTTGTGGTGCTACTGCTTTTGCCAGCTTTAGTCTTTTCATTTTTCTAGCGAGAGGCTGAGTGCTTCCATCCTCATGTGAAGCTGAACCACTAGCCATGAACATAGGCCAGGGCCTCAGCCGTTCCTTGCCACTCCGTGTGGTAAATGGCATATTGGCAAGTTTACGCTTCTCCTCTGACAATTTTATTTTAGGTTTTGGAGTCCTTTTTTTACTGATATTTGGTGTTTTGGATTTTACATGCTCTGTACTATGACATTGGGCATCGGCCTTGGCAGACGACGTTGCTGGCATTTCATCGTCTCGGCCATGACTAGTGGCAGCAGCTTCAGCACGAGGTGGAAGTGGATCTTGATCTTTCCCTAATTTTGGAACCTCAACATTTTTGTTCTCCATATTTTAATAGGCACAACTAAAAGGCACCTCAGGTAAACAATGGAGATGGATGGATACTAGTATACAATTATGGATGGACTGCCGAGTGCCGACACAGAGGTAGCTACAGCCGTGGACTACCGTACTGTGTCTGCTGCTAATATAGACTGGTTGATAATGAGATGTAGTATGTATAAAGAAGAAAGAAAAAAAAACCACGGGTAGGTGGTATACAATTATGGATGGACTGCCGAGTGCCGACACAGAGGTAGCTACAGCCGTGGACTACCGTACTGTGTCTGCTGCTAATATAGACTGGTTGATAATGAGATGTAGTATGTATAAAGAAGAAAGAAAAAAAAAACACGGGTAGGTGGTATACAATTATGGATGGACTGCCGAGTGCCGACACAGAGGTAGCTACAGCCGTGGACTACCGTACTGTGTCTGCTGCTAATATAGACTGGTTGATAATGAGATGTAGTATGTATAAAGAAGAAAGAAAAAAAAAAAACCACGGGTAGGTGGTATACAATTATGGATGGACTGCCGAGTGCCGACACAGAGGTAGCTACAGCCGTGGACTACCGTACTGTGTCTGCTGCTAATATAGACTGGTTGATAATGAGATGTAGTATGTATAAAGAAGAAAGAAAAAAAAAAAAACACGGGTAGGTGGTATACAATTATGGATGGACTGCCGAGTGCCGACACAGAGGTAGCTACAGCCGTGGACTACCGTACTGTGTCTGCTGCTAATATAGACTGGATGATAATGAGATGTAGTATGTATAAAGAAGAAAAAAAAAAAAACCACGGGTAGGTGGTATACAATTATGGATGGACTGCCGAGTGCCGACACAGAGGTAGCTACAGCCGTGGACTACCGTACTGTGTCTGCTGCTAATATAGATTGGATGATAATGAGATGTAGTATGTATAAAGAAGAAAGAAAAAAAAAACCACGGGTAGGTGGTATACAATTATGGATGGACTGCCGAGTGCCGACACAGAGGTAGCTACAGCCGTGGACTACCGTACTGTGTCTGCTGCTAATATAGACTGGATGATAATGAGATGTAGTATGTATAAAGAAGAAAGAAAAAAAAAACCACGGGTAGGTGGTATACAATTATGGATGGACTGCCGAGTGCCGACACAGAGGTAGCTACAGCCGTGAACTACCGTACTGTGTCTGCTGCTAGTATAGACTGGATGATAAATAATGATATAAAAAATATATATATATCACTACTGCAGCCGGACAGGTATATATTATATACAGTAATGACGGACCTGCTGGACACTGTCTGTCAGCAGAATGAGTTTTTTATAGAATAAAAAAACACCACACAAGTCACACGACGAGTGTTTAACTTTTTCAGGCAGACAATCACAATATACTGGTGGTCAGTGTGGTCAGGTCACTGGTCAGTCACACTGGCAGTGGCACTCTGGCAGCAAAAGTGTGCACTGTTTAATATGTACTCCTGGCTCCTGCTATAACCTATAACTGCTCCCCAGTCTCCCCCACAATTAAGCTGTGTGAGCACAGTCAGATATTATACATAGATGATGCAGCACACTGGGCTGAGCACAGATATGGTATGTGACTGAGTCACTGTGTATCGTTTTTTTTCAGGCAGAGAACGGATTATATTAAATAATAATAAAACTGCACTGGTGGTCTCACTGGTCAGTCACTAGTATAACTAACTAACTACTATCAGCAAAATTCTGCACTCTCTGAGTACTCCTCCTAAGCTCCAGTAAATGAAGTGTCTCACTCTCACTCTCCTATCTATTTCTAAACGGAGAGGACGCCAGCCACGTCCTCTCCCTATCAATCTCAATGCACGTGTGAAAATGGCGGCGACGCGCGGCTCCTTATATAGAATCCGAGTCTCGCGATAGAATCCGAGCCTCGCGAGAATCCGACAGCGTGATGATGACGTTCGGGCGCGCTCGGGTTAACCGAGCAAGGCGGGAAGATCCGAGTCGCTCGGACCCGTGTAAAAAAACATGAAGTTCGGGCGGGTTCGGATTCAGAGGAACCGAACCCGCTCATCTCTAGTTTCAAGTTGGATTTTTAAAATTACTATCTGGATTACTCCCATTAGACATCCTCTATACCCCCATGGCTTTATAGATATTTGTCTGAGGGGTATGTGAATACTCCCCCCCCCTTCCTGTTTACATTAATATTTTTACAGACCAGGTTGGTTTTGCCTTGTAAATGTTTGCTGCTCTAAAAAAAATGTATGAGTTCGGCCGGGGGTTTAGGAGCTCCAGCCGTCTCGCTTTCCAATACATCCAGGCCCTGATGTTAATATGGCAATGCGTATTTGTATTTTTACATTGACTCAAAAGATCTGTAATGTAATTTTTTTTTATTTCAATAAAAATATTTCAGTAAAAAAAAGAGAAGACCTGCTGCAATGAAGAAAGAAGATGGCAGAGAAGAGGCGTAAAAAAAGGAAGAGAAGATAGAAGTCCCACCACAGCAAGGAAGCCACTTGCCCCTTTCACAGTGGGTGAAGATGTCAGGATCAAGACTCTGCAAAGCACTGAGAGGATTCAGCACCTGGAAAGCTGAGGATCCAAAAAGAGCAACACTGACCCTGCAGGGAAGCGCTGACACAGAGGAGGCACCACATGAATAAGAGCTTTCCTAAGGTACCTCTCTTGTTCCCACTGAATTGGGGTTATGAGGTATCATTATTTACTAGCCACTGACCACCAATTCCAGCACCATACACAATCTTACAGTATGAGTGTTTCAAGTTAATTTCACATCTTCCCAGTCCTGCCCCCTCAATTATTAGCCACATATTTCCTCACACCCTGATCCCTTTGTGTACCTCAGTCCAGACTATAGATTCATGCTAAATTCTGCTGCTGACCACAGAGCTGATTATGAAATGTCTGTGGTGTTGATATGTCCTATTGGTGTAAAACCTAGGTGGTGAACAATAGTCACCAGTTAATAGTAACATTTTTTTTCAGGGATGGTGCAAGATTTTTCTGCATCCTAGGTAAAGCTTCAGCCTAAAGCTCCCTAGCCTGCAACCCTCCCTTTATCCCCTAGCCCCACACACACCTCCCAGAGGGGATTTACAGGTGGCCACTAAGTGGGCTGGGGTGAATTGTATCATTATACATATACAGAGAAAAGGGACTACACTCAAGGACTTTTAAAGTGATAAATTATATTGTAAACAAAATCACAAAATGTTGTGACTTTGCTCACAATGGTGGTCATTCCGAGTTGTTCGCTCGTTGCCGATTTTCGCTATGCTGCGATTTGTTGCTAAATGCGCATGCGCATGGTACGCAGAGCGCATGCGCTAAGTTATTTAACAGAAAACTTAGTAGATTTGCTAGTGTTCCTGCGGCGCTTTTCAGTCGCACTGCTGATCGGTGAGTGATTGATAGGAAAGGGGCGTTTCTGGGTGGTAACTGAGCGTTTTCCAGGAGTGTGCTAAAAAACGCAGGCGTGTCAGGTAAAAATGCAGGAGTGGCTGGAGAAACGGGAGAGTGGCTGGACGAACGCAGGGCGTGTTTGTGTCGTCAAACCAGGAACTAAACTGACCGAGTGTTATGCACACCAGTGCCTGCAGGAATGTACTGGTGTCTGAACGGATAGGTATGCAAAACAAATGGACTCACAGACAGACTGGGGAATATGACATAACGTACACAGAAGGTGATAGGGTAACAAAATACACACAAAGTGAACAGAGAAGCCCAGAGGCTAAGGAACTGGGTATCTCCCTTGTATTAGAAATGCTCAGATGGGAAAAGCAAGATGTTGTGTTTTAATACGTAGAGAACCCGAAATGCTGTTGCTAAGGGCAACAGCAAAACCCTAAAGGGTTACCAACGGGTGTGGCAGTAAACTCCTTGGTCAGAGATGGAATGATAGACACAAGGAGAGTCTCCACAATCCTAATTCTCACTTGCAGTGCACAGGTTCAGCTTACTGCCACTAAACTGACCCCTGACACCTAGCACAGTGAGAAAGGATTAGACAGGCAAGTCTTAGAATACAGCCGCAAACTTGCTAAGTTCACAGAGTAGTAACAGAACCCCAGCAAGCTAAACGACTGACTCCAGTCTTACTGATAGGTCTGGATTGGCAGAGTGTAATACCAAATCCCCAGGCCTATTTGCAGTAAGCAACAAACAAATACAAAGCTACACAGTACTGGCTAACTTTCAGGAACTGACTAACCAACAAAGATTCAGCAGCATCTGCTTAAACTGAGAAGAGGCCTTATAAAGCAGGTGCTGTCCACGCCCCACTCAGACCTCACAGACTGTGAGCACAAAAACCAGCACCGGATCCCCTGCCGTGCACAGAGCCTCTAACCACTGCACAGCAAAAGACCCGAACCGGAGTATCAGCTGCGCTCAGGTTACTCCGCTAGCACTTGTCTCCCGGTTGCCATGACGACGTGGCAGCACAGGGCAGGAGACCCTAACACCGAGCTGATCGCAATCTGTGAGTAGGTCTGGAGCTACTCAGAAACTGCAAGGAAATATTTAGTAGCAGTTCTGCTAATCTTTCGTTCGCTATTCTGCTAAGCTAAGATACACTCCCAGAGGGCGGCGGCCTAGCGTGTGCAATGCTGCTAAAAGCAGCTAGCGAGCGATCAACTCGGAATGAGGGCCAATATACTTTCACTTTTAAAAGTCCTTGAGTGCCAACTATTCTTTATGTATACACTCTCGCCAGCATGTTAGGAATCATAAAGAACACTGAAACCAATTTCACTTTTTTTTTTTATATATATATATATATATATATATATATATATAATTGGATGCTGGCTGTCGGGATTCCGGCATTAGCATTCAGACAGGTGTCGGGATTCCAATGCCAGTATTCTGAATGCCGGCATCTCGTCCGCTGGATGCCAACTACATCTCTTTAATTATATGTGTACATAAATATATATGCACAGACATACATATATTTGTATGCACATTATTGTATTCCATCCCCTAATTTGTACATTCATTACTGATCCCCCCCTCCTTCATTTGTACTGTATTGTGGCCCAGTGCTTGTGTGAAGTCATAGTTACATCCGCCTCCGATGTGCCTTCACATGACTTAATATTACATGTAAAGGTATTTGAGAACGAGCATGATATAATGCACTATTGCTTATTACGGCAATGAACAATAAGACACGCAGCTAACTGACATCTAATCTCCGTTCTCATTCAGTCAGTCTAAAAGGGTTAACCCACAGAAACAGATAACTCAATTTCTATGTATAGAAAAGACTGCATATTGTGCTATACGGCATTCGCAGGATAATGTAACCAGCAGTACATGCTTTGGACACATTGTAAATCAGCCAGGTTACGATAGCACTGACACGGCTGAATTTGAAACATTTGTTGCGGATCACTGAATACATGGGTAGTAGACAGTAGGTCTGCACAACACGTTAGTGACACTTTGTATTGCAGTAAGACCATTCTAGCCTGATTCAATCAGCCGTAGATTACATACTGTATTAAGTGATATAGATCTAATACTGGGAGCGCATACCATCGAGATCCTCTGATTCAGCAATACTATTACGGCTTGTTTGAGCTGCTTGTTATCAATTACATACAGGAGCAGGGAGATTGAGGATAATTTACTTACTCCCAGGTACTGTGGAAGGCTATGCTCGAATAGGATTAACCCCCTAACTGACGTGTGTGAATGCATGTTATATGAGAATATCTATCTAAGTGATTTCGTTCTGCACAAGGGAAGTGTTCAGATCATATCGCTGTAGTGCCCTAGTTTTTCACACAAACCTTACATGGTGGGAATATGTCCTGTTGGGAATATACTTAGAATTCTAGAAAGTTGGGACCACATAAATAAAAATCGCTATGTATTGAGATAGGGTCACTCTAACAATCCCTCTACATTAGCAGTAGTCACAAGTGGTTCAGAACTGTATCCACTTAGGGTATCAATACGTGAATTGCTGATTATGATCACTGTATCCTGTGATCAATAGTGGAATCCTCAATTAAATAATCCCAACAGTACGCCTAAATATCCCAAGGAGGGGAGCGCACAATTTATGTATACAATCCTATAGGTCAATATTGACAATAAGCACAACGATATAGTTGTATAATTATTACAAGAGAGAATTATCTAGCTGACTGATCATATTCGAGACTAGTGTGTGTTCTAATTTTATCTTTTGATTTTTTTCTTTTGCACTATTCACTATTTCACATATTATCTTTGAATACTTTGCTAGCTATCCACTATTAGTATTTTAAACTAATTATAATAAAGGTTATGTTTTATAGGGAGTTGTCCCATACCTAGATTCAGATTTTCCATTACAGTAAGTTACAGATGAGTGCCCCAATGTGGAATACTTTTTCTTTTTGTGTTTTAATATTACATGTGTCAGTATGGAGGAAGAGCTGAGGCACTATGTGGTACAGCCTGATAGTGGCGGCTGCTCCTGATTATACCCACAGCATCCTTCTGTTTTTTGCTAGACTAATTCAGTGGCGCCCTCCAGGGGTCGGTGTGCCTAGGCAGCTGGCTAAAGTTGCCTTATAGTAGAGCTGGCCCTGGTTTTTCCATCTTAAAAATAAGCAACTTATTTATTTATTTATTTATTTATTTATGTATTATTTATTAACAGTTTCTTATATAGCGCAGCAAATTCCGGTGAGCTTTACAACCAGATACAATGATAAGACAAAACTGGGTAATAACAAACAGTCAGAGGAAGGAAGGCCCTGCTCGCAAGCTTACAATCTATGGTTATATACAATCAATACAGCTTATATAATCAATACAGATAAAAGGCAGTATAAGCGTTGTGAGTTGGAAAGAAAAATAAATAAATAAAAAAATAAAAAAAGCAACAACCAAGAAGTAATAAAGATTTTTACTTTATTACTTTATTACTCCTTGGTTTATTTTTGTCCTCCAAAACTTTATTACTACAGGGTTGTTTTTTATTCTTTTTCTCTCCAACTCATTAGCGCTTATACTGCCTTTTAATAGGCATCAGTGTAATTGTGAAAGGTGGTTTAGGCCACACAGTGTTTCTTAGGGGGGGTACACATGGAGCGATGTTCAGCTAATTTCTAAGCAATCTGACCAGATTGCTTAGAAATTAGCTGAACATCGCTCTGCGTGTAGGGGTGCCGGTGATGGCGATTCGCAGTCCCACGCGTCGCTATCGCTGGTGCTAGATTGGCCTGCATGCAGCGGTGAAATGAGCGGTCCCCCGTGTCCGTCACCACCTCGCTCAGCACATCGCGCTGTGCTGAGCGGGGGGAGAGATGCTAGACTGCTCAGCACACATCTCTGGGGGAAATCTCCCTCTCAGAATGGCCCTTTAATCAGGCTGGCAGGTTTATTATGGCACAGCAGTAACAGTGGTAACCCAGGCTCATCTTGCTGCGATGCGGCATGCTGCATGTTGTGCCGGGCTGTCACTATTTGCAATTTGAGATTGTTCCATTAGTTTCATTAGGAATTAATGGAATGATTGCCAGCTGTGAGTAGCAGCAACATTGCATGCCATGCAGCAAGCCATGTTGCAGTATGCCACATCGCAACAAAGATGAGCATGATTACATCTGTAGGTACATCCAATAGTTGAAAACAGTGGGTAGCAGGCAGAGTCAGCCTTAGCTATAGGCAGGCTAGGCATTTGCCTAGGGCATTCAAGCATGTCTAGGGGCATCCAAGCATGTCCCTGCAGCATCTCATGCTGAGAGGGACAGTCCGCAAACTAACTGTTACTTTCCAAATGTATTCAATCAGTACTTGTATACACTGCTGTTTACATTTGTCAAAAAAATGCACACTGTGCCTTAAACTTCCTCTGACATGCTTGAATGCCCCTGACTTGTGAGACCTCAGACAGACAGCAGAAGCCCAGTAAATGCAATTCCTGGACCTGTGACATTTTTACTGACTATATAAGGTTATTACTGGATGGCTTCTTATGATACCACGTGTATTTTGGAAGACTGCTTCACAGAAACCTGACATCACCTATACTGCTTGTGCACATGGGGGAGGGGGACCCTGCCATCCTGTGTGTGTCCCTTATCCCTCTGCAAACCCCAGGTGTCTGCAGGGACATAACATGGGCAGTGTTCTCCCCACACTTTATTTCCTAGTCAGTCCATACCGTAAAATTCCCCTGCCATCTAGCACTGTAACGTGGTCAGTAAGTTGCGTTGTGCTATTTCTATATGAAACATCAGTGCAGCGTGACTTTTGGACACATCAGACTGGAGGGCAGAGCATTTAGCTCCCACAGTATAAAGTAAAGTGCATGCAGTTAACGGGAGTAACAGACACCAGCAAACACACTGAATAGTGAAGAGAATGGACAGTTTCTACATGTTTGATACTGATCTTTTTGTATAACCAGCAAGTGTGGCAGTATCTGTGGCAGTATATGTGTATTATGGGCATTACTAATGTGGGGCATATGTGTAAGGTGCATTACTGTGTGGCATTATGTGTATTATGGGCATTACTAATGTGGGGCATATGTGTAAGGTTCCTTTACTGTGTGGAATTATATGTATTATGGTCATTACTGTGTGGCATTGTGCAGAGTTGAACTGGCCCACAGGGTAACCCCCCGGTGGGCCCCACTACCTGAGCGTTGCAGGTACAGATGCAGAACTAGCGGCGGAGCTAGGGGGCACCAGACAAAATTTTGCCTAGGGCATCAAATTGGCTAGGGCCGGCTCTGGTAGCAGGTACTTACACCTAGGAGTTAGGAGCTGCAGTGTGAAATTCAACACAGTGATATTATTGGGGTCGTACGTGTGCAATAACTCTCCTGGTGGCCATGTTCGCCACCATCTTCGCTCGCCACAGGTTCTTTTCTCCCTCTATGGGTGTCATGCATATGGGTCTGGTAATAGGTGAGAGCGCAAAATAAATATGGAAAAAAAATTGAGAGAATTTTAATATTAAATATATAGCAATAAAATATATAGAAAATTGCTAATGTAAATAATATAACAATAAGAGCCAGTATCATTAATTAGGAGCTTTAGTACGCAATAAATATGATCAATCACAGTTCAAGTCCATTTGTATACAAAATACAAGCATGTACTTTCTGTGGTCATAAGCTTAGAGTATAGACCATCTGCTGGAGAGTGTAAATTGATTAAAGATGTTGCAATGTAGCCAAGTCGCACACAACTTGCGATAAATGGTGTAATCCCCCAGCCAAGCTCAGTGTGAAGCGTATTACCGGGGATCAGCAGCTGTCAATGCTGGTGATGTCCCTGTTACTGGTATTCGGCCGGTATACTCCTTGTATGGCCTCAGTGGGAAGGTTAGGTGTTTTCCGGTATTAATGGTCACAGGTGGCTCAACTCCTTTCTGCATTTCTTCGATATAGAGTATATCAATGGTTTCCTCAGAATTCATTCCTGTCTGTCTTGTCTTTCTGTTGCCATGTTGGAATATGTCACCTGATAGCATTCCCTCCAGTCAGAGTGTTCCCTGCCTCAGCTGACACTGGCAACCAATGAGAGACCTGCAATTCCTATGTTAACCATTACCAGCCATTAGTCCAGTGCCAGAGCATAAGTCATTCTGACCCAGGCTCCTGAGTGTAGAGCCACAGTTCCTGATCATCAGAAACATGTCTTGCTGAGTTCCTCGTCTGCATTGCCTACTTACTACAGTTCTCCACTCAGCTTCAGCCACAGTAATTGCACGCAGCCTTTATTATTTATTTATTTGTTTATTTATTAACAGTTTCTTATATAGCGCAGCAAATTCCGCTGCGCTTTACAACTGGACACAATTAGAAGACAAAACTGGGTAAAAACAGTCATAGAGGGAGGAGCGCCCTGCTCCCAAGCTCAGTTTATTTCTGTCTTCAGTAAACCTATTAAGCTCACTAGTTTTCAGTCTACAACAACTACAGTTTTATCAAGTGCCTGTGTTCCTGACTACTAAACTTCACTATAGGCTAAGTTTCTGCCTGAGATTTCATCTGTGTTTCCAGCATGATCATGATTACAGTGTTTACCACAGACCTTCTAGCAAGTACTGGTGTGGCATTTTTCTTAATCTGCTGCAGTGATCCTGAACTTGACCATGTGGTTAACCTCCGAGTCCTCTGTAAGATAACTTGATTCAGTGTGTACTATTCCTCCACTTCCAGCCATAATATCAGCAACATGAACTCTATTTACCAGTACAGTAATCATCCTAGTCTTGTTCCAGTCTCCAAATCCAGTCCTATTCAAGTATCCAACTCCACTCCAAGTTCAGTTCAGTTCTAGTTTCCAACTCTAGTCTGGTCCAGTATTTCCAGTTTAGTTCCAATCTGGTCCATGTCTGGTCCAAATCTGGTTCCAGTCAGCCATTGGTATAAACCTATTGTCTAGCCTAACCATAAAGTTATTTCAGTGGCTGCCCAGGGGTGCCTGATCCTGTGTCACTGACTACCCTTGGTGGGTTTGGACAATGGATACCCCTCTGGGGTCAAGACATAATCTACACCTCCTGGGATCAGAACATTGTACACCCCCCTAGGGTCAAGACATTGGATACCTCTCCTGGGGTCAGCAACTGGAAACCCCTCCTGGATCTATAGCACTCTTGTGTGGCATCTCTGGCTTGGAACTTCTGTGATGAATCTGTGGCTGGGTAACTCTGAGAGTCATATCTGTCTGGGCAGCTCTGTGAGACATCTCTAGCTATGTCCCACTTGAACATTCTTTTTTGGTTCCCAGACCTGGAATCGGGTCTACTTGTCACTGGACATTTGAGTCACTTTTTGGGTAATCTTCTTAGCACCCCTATCAGGAGTAATGGATACTGGAGCCATAAATGTCACACAGGAAGATTTATTGGGATGAACACTGAGATGCTAAAAAATGTAGGCAAGAGTTAACAGCATTAGAAAAATTTGTGAAGGCTGAGAGGCCAACTGTTGTAGCGAGTCCACTCGAGTCGACAATCCTAGAAGAGCTTGTAACAATAATGTTTGCATCTTCTCATAACCCTTTAGCCAGTTCACAAGACCCAGACCTGGGACTGCCGCTTGGGTCTGACCAACAGCCAGAGCAACTGTCAGGATCCACCCCATAGGGTAGTCAGTGACACAGGATCAGGCACCCTTTGACAGTCGCTGAGATAACTCTATGGTAAGGCTAGACACTAGGTTGCTACCAGTGGCTGACTGGAAGCGGACTTGGGCAATACTGGAACTAAACTGGAGATACTGGACCAAACTACAGTTGGAAACTAGCAAAAAAAAGATATATAGAAATGTATCTAAACAGGCGCTACTCTGAATTGGTTTTCCTAGCAGCTGTTTTTATGGAGGTAGTCACTCTCCAAAATGCATACACAAAACAGAAAAGGAAAATAAACAGCGCTGACTCTGATAAATTATACAGTGAATTATAAACGACAGGGTAATCTAAAAACCCTCATTTATTTTAAAAATTGATAAAAAGATGTTTGTTAACTCCTAAAGTTTTGTTACATTCCAAAACAGAAATTCACATATGCATTATTGTTTAAACAGCATAGAAAAATATGACATGCAGCATTCGTATAATGTCCTCTTTCCAAGGTCAAATATCAGGGACTTTTTTATGCAGTTCTGTGGGCTACAGCCCATATGTATATATGGTCACGGACCAATAACAATGGTCCCAGGTGTTTTTAATAGTTACCGGTCCCAAGGTATTTGTGAAGGGAAGAATCCTCCTCATGTTGAGCCTTTTATTGCAGGATTTCACCAAGATGACAATGGTTCACAGCACAATTAATGGAGTACCCTTTAACCTTTGTGGTTTGGACCAGAAGTGACCTGGATCGTCCAATGGATGGTAAATGGAATCGGAGTCCACAGAGTCCCTTAGACCGAAGAGGAACGGGCCTGACACGTTTCGCTGTCCTTAGATAGCTTTTTCAAAGGTGATACATAGCTGCACATGACCTCTTTATATAGGGGGTCAGTAATTAGATTACCACATTCACATGATTCACATTAACAGTAGAATTTCACATTTTCTCAAATAATAGATTACTATTATGATAGTTGAATAGAGGAGACAAACCTATATTTATTCTATATACTGATTTGTTAAAATGAGTATTTAAATCCTTGAAAAACTTTATTTTAACTTTTAATAATATAGGTCACATGACCCATATAAAATGAAACCTTACACATGAGTGGGTGAATCTATCCAAGACCAAGATTGGTTTGTTTGGGTCACATGTATTGGTTCAAAGTAAGCCATTGGTTGGGATTACCAATGATGACAAGATCACATGACCGGACCATTTCTAAGTATCCCAAGTCCGGTCATGTGATCAGGTGTATCGCGCCTCGTGACCCTGAGCGGCCAATGGAGTGGAGATGTATTAATATACACATCTCCATGTTTCTCCTCATAGCTATGCAACCAGAGACCGGACCTATAATTTTCCCCTTCCTCCAATGACGTTACATATCAACACATGACTGGGTCCATCACTTGACTTGTGAGTCCGGACATATGACCAGGCCCATCGGGTCCAGTGATCTGAGCAACCAATATGTGAAGATAATTAAGTACATGGGTTTCCGCGTTGGCATGGTAACCAAGCGACCGGAACCCACACAAAAGGACATCTCCCTTTCTTTTCATATAAACGAATAAGCACACATATACTTAACTACTTCGGGTAAACCAATATAAAGGGATACAGTTCCACATATAATAAAGAGGTTTCTAAATTCTCAACACACTTATTTGCTCGGGGTGTTTATTGTTGCTAAGCAACCTATTATCACTAAAATTGACATAAACAAATCCTTCATCATTACTCCTTACAACCCCTTATTGCAATTAATTAGCTAGAGAACCACAAAACCAAAACTTAACTTTTAGACACATATAATCTTGCTCTAAATAGGCTATATACTGTCTATTGATATAGTGGCAGTATGAGTTACAGATTTGAGATATTCATTTTAGTACATTGTTACATATCCTTTTGGAAAAATATCCCAGTACAACTCCAAAGCATTTTTGGGGACAGGTATTTAATATTGCAACTGAACTTAAATGGCAAGTGGATTGCCCCTATTTAAAAATTATTTTTAATATCTAGGCTCTCTGATCAAATTATTAAAACATTCACAGCCTTTATAAGACCACTGCATATGATTTTGAATTGAGTACAAGCAGGTGAACAAAAGAAATATAAAATGGACATTAAATTATTGTATTAAGTTCCATCGCTTCGTTCAAACCATGTGGATGTAACGTATTTAGATTGAATATCCAGTAAATCTCTTGTTTACACAATTTATTGTAACGGTCACCCCCCCCGCATAGTGACTGGAATATGTTCCAAAGCTGTTACTTTAAGGGAGCTAGGATCACCTCCGTGTTCCTCACAGAAGTGTCTAGGGACACTATGATTTTGAGCTTTGTTGACTATGTTCCTCCTATGTTCCATTAATCTCACCTTCAAGTTACGCGTGGTTCTTCCCACATATTTTGCATTACAACTGCACTCCAATAGGTATATATCCCATTTGGAGTCGCAGTTCATAAAACTTTTCAATAAATAGGTTGATCCATCTGTTGTTATATTAATAGTTTGCGTTTTGTTTATGTGAGCATGTAGTACATCTCAACTTCCCACATCTGTAAAAACCATTGGGAAGTGGTGGCAACCAGGATTCTATAGTAGTACAAGGATTTCTGGGTTTTTTTTTGCTGTGTTTATTGTTACTTTTCTCAATGCACTTGGTGCCAGAATAGTTTTTAGTGATCTATTCTTTTTAAAGAACACACAAGGTGTTACAGGGAGAATATTTCTCAGGATGGGATCACATAAAAGAATGTTATAATTTTGTTTTATGATTTTTCTAATTTCCCCTGAATGGCTATTAAACTTAGAGATAAAAGAAATATCACCTGTGTTAAAGTTCTCCTTAGTATAGACCCTTTTGTAATTGAGTAGAGATTTTCTATCTTTGGTTATCACTTCCTGATAAGCTTGATCCAGAAGGTGTTCCGGATACCCATGTGCTTTAAAGGAGTCCATCATGGCCCCCGCTTGTTCTATGAAGGTTTCCCTTTCTGAGCAATTTCTCATCAACCTGAGAAATTGCCCTTTGGGGATATTTTTCTTCCAGGGGCCATAATGTGCACTCCTGAAGTGCAAATAGGCATTGTTGCCTACTTCCTTAACATGATTGGACGTGGATATAGTATTGCCCCTTGCTTCCAAGGTCAAATCCAAATAATTGATTTGATATTTGTCAAATGTATATGTGAACTGTAAATTAAAAGTGTTGGTGTTGAGAGAAGTGACAAACCTGCGTGCCAAATCAAGATCCCCATCCCAAATAATAAATCATCAATGTAATGGCCATAGGGGACCAGATGCGCTGCTAAGTCATTGCCCCATACCAATTGCTCCTCTACTTGACCCATATATAAGTTAGCATAACTGGGCTCAAATCTGGTCCCCATGATTTGAAGATGAAGTGTCTGAAAAAATAAAATAATTGTGCTTAAGAATGAAAAGAATAGAATTGAGAATGAAGTCCCTGTGTCCCTCACTGAGGTCACCGTCTCTAATTAATTGATATTTAATAGCTATCAGTCCCAGATCATGGGGAATGTTGTTATATAAACTTTGTACGTCCAATGTCAAAAAGGCATAATTCGGATGCCATTCAATATTCTCAATGAGTTTTAAAAAGTGCGTGGTATCTCGAACGTGTGACCTCAGTGAGGGGACACGTAGTTGTAAAAAACTATCTACGTAAAAAGAAAGACTGGCCGTGAGAGAACTAACACCCGAAATAATGGGACGTCCAGGGGGTGAGGTGATGGACTTGTGTATTTTGGGGAGGTGATAGAATATAGGAATAGTAGGGAACAAAGGTGACAAAAATTTAAATTCATCTTTAGAAATGATCCCGTCAGCAAGGGCATCTTTCAGGAGAGTCTGTAACTCCAAAATTAATTCTGCAGTGGGATCTTTAGCCAATGTTATATAGAAGGATCTAACATCCAACTGTCATAAGGCCTCCTTGACATAGTCAGCTCTATGTTGAATGATTAATCCCCCGCCTTTATCTGCTTCCCTTATAACTAATGTGGTATCCTTGGTGAGTTTGTTCAGGGCCTTCAATTCCCATTTATTAAGATTTAGATTTTTAGTGGTTTTTGGTTCATTCTTCAAGCACATATTTATGAAGGCATCCAGGGAGGTTTTATAAAAACTCTCCACACTGCTGCTTTTATATTTAATCGGAAAAAAAATCAGATTTGAGTTTGAAAATTGATCTATCAACATCATATATCTTCCGAATATCAATGGGAGAAGGGGGGGACGGCTCTCCCCCTTCACATTGAAGGTCATTAAGTATTTGAAGAAATGGTTCATCCTCTGAATCCAGAAGGATAGGTGAAGCCGTGTCACCTTGTTTGGACAGAGACTTATTGGCAAAATACCTTTTCCTACATAAAGATCGGACAAACCGATTCAATTCCACGAAAAAGGTCAAAGATGTTAGGGCTGGTAGTCGGGGAGAATTTTAGGCCCTTCTTTAAGAAGGAAATTTCCCCCTCCGTCAATGTTCTAGATGAGAGGTTGAATATTTCCTTTGGGACCCCACCTCTCTCCCTGCCTTTTAGTATCTTACGTTTTTCCTTCTTCCCCCCTCTTCTCCCTCTAAACTTCGATCTCTTCCCCTTTTTGGTGTGGGAGGTAGTTGTTCTGGTTGGTGGCGTGATTCTTTGTAATGTTGTTGTTGTGGATCTAAAAAAACCTCATTGGTGGATTTTTTCCGGTCATTATCTAAAGGTTTAGACCAAGTTTTGGGTCGAGCACCTAGCCTAGATCTGTCACTCTTGGGGGATCTGGAATCTCGGGGAGGCGTGGTGCCTCGGGGGGCCATGGTGGCTAAGCCTCGACGTCGACTGGAGTATGACCTCCATCTGTCTGTCGGATAGCCACCCCTGGTGCCACCACGGGCCTCCTATCCTCCCTTTGTTCCATAAGCTCCATTCGTTCTGGACCTAGACTGCGTGCGTTCCTCTCCTTTTCCATAGTCCTCTGTATCCCTTTTAAATTTCTTACATTTTAAATCAGTAATGTTTTGTTCAAATCTCAAAACTCTTTCCGTTGTTCTCTGATCTAAAGATTTAAATTCTGGTTCTGCAATTCGTGGCTCCAAACAAATCTTAATACGTTAAATTTCCTTTTTCAAGAATTTTGCTCTTTCAAGTCTAAACTTTATTACTAGTTCCATTAGCGAGTAGGAACATTTATCTAAAATTTTGTTCCATTCTTCCTGGAAATCTTCAAATTTGGAAAAGATTGAAGGTTTGGAGACACGAAGGCCTCTGGGAATGATCTTACTATCCAGATATTTCTGCAAATTGGTCCCATCTAGCCAGTGTTTTGTTTCTTGTTTCAGTAAATCTTCTAATTTATAAAAAATCATCATTCAGTGTAGACATAAGACCGGTATCAATATTCTGCTCTGGTTTATCCCATTTATTTATATAGGTTTGCCTCCTCATAGATCTATTTTCAAAAGAGGAAAAACAACTCATCGTTGCAGCCTGTTTTGCTGACTATGTGAGGTAGCAAAAAAAGATATATAGAAATGTATCTAAACAGGCTCTACTCTGAATTGGTTTTCCTAGCAGCTGTTTTTATGGAGGTAGTCACTCTCCAAAATGCATGCACAAAACAGAAAAGGAAAATAAACAGCGCTGACTCTGATAAATTATACAGTGAATTATAAACGACAAGTTAATCTAAAAACCCTCATTTATTTTAAAAATTTATAAAAAGATGTTTGTTAACTCCTAAAGTTTTGTTACTTAGACATTCCAAAACAGAAATTCACATATGCGTTATTGTTTAAACAGCATAGAAAATTATGACATGCAGCATTCGTATAATATCCTCTTTCCAAGGTCAAATATTATCAGGGACTTTTTTATGCAGTTCTGTGGGCTACAGTCCATATGTATATATGGTCACGGACCAATAACAATGGTCCCAGGTGTTTTTAATAGTTACCGTTCCCAAGGTATGTGTGAAGGGAAGAATCCTCCTCATGTTGAGCCTTTTATTGCAGGATTTCACCAAGATGACAATGGTTCACAGCACAATTAATGGAGTACCCTTTAACCTTTGTGGTTTGGACCAGAAGTGACCCGGATCGTCCAATGGATGGTAAATGGAATCGGAGTCCACAGAGTCCCTTAGACCGAAGAGGAACGGGTCTGACGCATTTCGCTGTCCTTAGATAGCTTTTTCAAAGGTGATACATAGCTGCACATGACCTCTTTATATAGAGGGTCAGTAATTAGATTACCACATTCACATGATTCACATTAACAGTAGAAATTCACATTTTCTCAAATAATAGATTAATATTATGATAGTTGTATAGAGGAGACAAACCTATATTTATTCTATATACTGATTTGTTAAAATGAGTATTTAAATCCTTAAAAAACGTTATTTTAACTTTTAATAATATAGGTCACATGACCCATATAAAATGAAACCTTACACATGAGTGGGTGAATCTATCCAGGACCAAGGTTGGTGTGTTTGGGTCACATATATTGGTTCAAAGTATGCCATTGGTTGGGATTACCGATGATGACAAGATCACATGACCGGACCATTTCTAAGTATCCCAAGTCCGGTCATGTGATCAGGTGTATCGTGTCTCGTGACCCTGAGCGGCCAATGGAGTGGAGATGTATTAATATACACATCTCCATGTTTCTCCTCGTAGCTATGCAACCAGAGACCAGACCTATAATTTTCCCCTTCCTCCAATGACGTTACATATCAACACATGACTGGGTTCGTCACTTGACTCGTGAGTCCAGACATATGACCGGGCCCATCGGGTCCAGTGACCTGAGCAACCAATATGTGAAGGTAATTAAGTACATGGGTTTCCACGTTGGCATGGTAACCAAGCGACTGGAACCCACACAAAAGGACATCTCCTTTTCTTTTCATATAAACGAATAAGCACACATATACTTAACTACTTCGGGTAAATCAATATAAAGGGATACAGTTCTACATATAATAAAGAGGTTTCTAAATTCTCAACACAATTATTTGCTCGGGATGTTTATTGTTGCTAAGCAACCTATTATCACTAAAATTGACATAAACAAATCCTTCATCATTACCCCTTACAACCCCTTATTGCAATTAATTAGCTAGAGAACCACAAAACCAAAACTTAAGTTTTAGACACATATAATCTTGCTCTAAATAGGCTATATACTGTCTATTGATATAGTGGCAGTATGAGTTACAGATTTGAGATCTTCATTTTAGTACATTGTTACATATCCTCTATTCAACTATCATAATATTAATCTATTATTTGAGAAAATTTGAAATTCTACTGTTAATGTGAATCATGTGAATGTGGTAATCTAATTACTGACCCCCTATATAAAGAGGTCATGTGCAGCTATGTATCACCTTTGAAAAAGCTATCTAAGGACAGTGAAATGCGTCAGACCCGTTCCTCTTCGGTCTAAGGGACTCTGTGGACTCCGATTCCATTTACCATCCATTGGACGATCCGGGTCACTTCTGGTCCAAACCACAAAGGTTAAAGGGTACTCCATTAATCGTGCTGTGAACCATTGTCATCTTGGTGAAATCCTGCAATAAAAGGCTCAACACGAGGAGGATTCTTCCCTTCACACATACCTTGGGACCGGTAACTATTAAAAACACCTGGGACCATTGTTATTGGTCCGTGACCATATATACATATGGACTGTAGCCCAAAGAACTGCATAAAAAAGTCCCTGATATTTGACCTTGGAAAGAGGACATTATACAAATGCTGCATGTCATAATTTTCTATGCTGTTTAAACAATAACGCATATGTGAATTTCTGTTTTGGAATGTCTAAGTAACAAAACTTTAGGGGTTAACAAACATCTTTTTATCAATTTTTAAAATAAATGAGGGTTTTTAGATTACCTTGTCGTTTATAATTCACTGTATAATTTATCAGAGTAAGCGCTGTTTATTTTCCTTTTCTGTTTAGAGTTGGAAACTAGAATTGTACTGGAACCAAACTTGGTCCGGAGTGGAGTTGGAGACTTGAACTAGACTGAAACTGGAGATTTGAATTGGAACTGGAATCGGAGACTGGAACTTGACTGGAACCAGACTTGGATGATTACTGCACTGGTAAATGGAGTTTGTGCTGCTGATACTATGGAAGGAAGTGGAGGTATAGTACAAACTGGACTAATGGGTGGCAAAGGCTTATATAGGAATTGCAGGTCTTTCATTGATTGCCAGTGTCAGCTGAGTCAGGGAACTTTGTGACTAGAGGGAATGCAATCATATTCCAACATGGTGACATCTGTGCAACAATTCAAGACACACAGAAAGCCTGACCTGCAGGCCAGGTGACAAGGTAAGTCCCATGACAATACTAGAACTTGAGTGTTGCAAGTCACGATCATAGCAGATAGGAGACAGTGAAGGAGCACACTCCTCTCAAACATGCGGTACACAGGTCAAATAGGGCAGAGTCAATCAAGCCCAGGCCCCCTGTCTCTCCCTCAAGTACAGGAGGCAACGCAAAACAAACCTCCTAGAAAAGGCTGTCTTTTTTATGGAAGAGGACACTGATGTTTGGGAAGCCATAGAAGTGAGGATAGCATTGGCATGACAGCACTCCAAGCCTCTATACAGTATCTAAGCAAACCTTACAGTGAGAGAAGGAATGCACTTGAAAATAATAGGAAAGCTGCAATGCAATGCAGTATCTCCTAGCTCCCTTTCCACAGAGGTCTAAAGCCTTCTTTCTGTTCAGGGGCATTCTGGAGAAATGAGAAGTTTAAAGGTATGCGGTGGAATATGTACTCTAAGAGAAGGGTAAGATATTAATCTTAAACATTAATTTGTCTTATCAAAGATGTTAATCGCTTATTCCATGTGATGCTTTTTTTAAAAAAAATATTGGATATTATAGATACATTATTGGTCTGGTATAATTGATGGCAGTGCATTAAAATCCCAAATATTTCATTTTATGCAGCAGCTATTTAAAGTGAAACATTTATTCTGCTATATAAATAATTTTTTGCCTAAGATTGCTAGCTGAAACCCATCAGTTTTTATGATTTATCATGAAAGTGCTGCTGGAACCTTTACAGAGTTTGAGCTGCTCTTTTGAAGAATAGGGTTGTTTAATTGAACTTTACTCTTGGTAATTTCAAGAAGTAATTGCTGGAGTCTAGTGTTTGACTAAGAGCGAGATAAGTTGATTTAACATTTAATTAGCATATTTTTCTGTAAATTTAAAGAATAACTAATAAACATGCCGCAAATAGTGGCCTTATGTGCTTCCCACCA
This sequence comes from Pseudophryne corroboree, assembly GCF_028390025.1. Classification (NCBI taxonomy): domain Eukaryota; kingdom Metazoa; phylum Chordata; class Amphibia; order Anura; family Myobatrachidae; genus Pseudophryne; species Pseudophryne corroboree. Next base: position 850,520,440 of record NC_086445.1, read on the forward strand.
TCAGATAATTGATATCATACAGATTCAAAGGGGATGCTGGTAAATTGCCAGCAGTCAGGATCCCGGTGGTCAGAATACTGTCTATGGGTCCACGACACCCATAGAGTGGGAAAAGAACCTGTGGCGAGCGCAGCAAGCCCGCAAGGGACTTTCTAGCACTCATTACGCTGCCGGCATACTGAAGGCCGGGATGCCGTTATCTGTATACTAAAGGCCAGCATCCCGACCGTCTGTAATTCATACTGATCCTATTCACAGGATGGAAAGAATGCTATCAAGTTTGATGCACAGTGTAACCTGCTTCAAGTGATGACTCGTGCCCAGCGGCTGCGAATCTGGACTGGAACTGATGAGGCTGTATATAGTTTTTTTGCATGGGACTTGGGTAGCAGTCAGAACAGCCACTTGTATATGAGGAATAAAGCTGAACTGGACTGCCTACCGGCTGAAGAGATGCTGCTGGACTGGCTACTGGCTGAGGAATACAGCTGAACCAGACTGGCTACCGTCTTAAGAGATGCTGATGGACCGGACTGGCTACCAGCTGAGGAATACAGCTGAACTGGACTGGCTACTGGCTAAAGAGATGCTGATGGACCGGACTAGCTACTGGCTGAAGAGATGCTGCTGGACCGGACTGGCTACCTGCTGAAGAGATGCTGCTGGACCCTACTGGTTATCGGCTGAGTAATACAGCTGAACTGGACTGGCTACCGGCTGAAGAGATGACACTGGACCTGGTAAATGCACAGAAGACAAAATGCAGGTTCACTTGTCACACATACAATGTAATTAGCGGCACAGGCCCAGAATGCTGCAGTTAGACTTCCTTTAAACCCCTTGCTGGGCTGTGATTGGCTGCAGGGTAACTGGCAGGGTGGACTGAGACTTAAGTTGGTGAAGTGGAGATCAGATCGAAAACATGGACTGTAGCAATGTCAAAAAATATCATAGACTGCACACAGGAGCTTGAATAAATCCCAGGCACACAAATGGTTAAGAACTGGTCTAAGAACATTGCTGCAATCAGGATTCTGTGCACCTGTACAATCAGCCTGGGTAGGTGCTGCAGTTTGGAAACTAGTATGCACAGCAAACACTGGGGTCCCCAGGAACCTGCAGAGGATCATCATAGCTTGCCAGATGCCAGAGCCCTCCTGTCAGAGGACCCGTCGGACCCCCAGGTGCACCTGAAGTGACACTGGTGAGTGTTTAGGATGCCGATGGTGGTCACACATCCTGACAAATGCATCCACTGGGCAGCTGTTGGTTGTAGGGTCCAGAAAAATTACTTTTTTTAGGGTGGTCAGAATTTGCTGCCAAATTTGGACATGCTTTAGAAGTTTCAATAGGAGCTATGTACCACTGTATAGTCCACACATATCCTCACATATTTTCTCTACCTTCACTTTCTCTTCCTCCTGACCCTGGTTCATCATTGCTGTAATGTGATATCATGCAGCCCACTGAGAACATTTGCAATCTGGAAAACAATTATGCAATAGACAACACCTATCATCTCCTATATAATAGCCCAGATCTGTCACTCTGTGACTGTGTTCATAACGCTGGGCATGGCTATGATCTCTCATTGGGTTAGCAGCAGGTCTATCACACTCAGTCCACAGCTGATTGAGCGAGAAACACCCTCCCACACAGGTTACATCCAATGGGAGGCTCTGCCCTTTGGCTGCTGTCTGTTCCCAGAGCAGGATTAACAATGGGGCTGATGGAGCTGCAGCTCCAGGTCCACACCCCAAAATAGGCCCACTGCATCTGCAGCAACATACCCTCCAACAATTTACACATAAAAATTGCTACAAATTCGAAAAGGGGGCATGGCCACGGGTGCAGTGGCGTGGTCATGCCCCTTTTCCTATACTTTCAATGGAAGTTTGGAGAGCCAAAAATTGGTACAGACCATAAAAAAAGGTACAGTACTTGCCAAAAAGGTACAGTTGGAGGGTATGCCACTGCATCTGCAGCAAGTCTCTGCACTGTAGATAGGGGGAAAAAATACTTTTACTGCAGCATGCTATGTCCTGCTGCCAGTCCACCTGCCCCCTACAGCATCAACAATCCCCACTCCCTAGCCACGGTGCAGGTGGAACAAAAGCTGATGCGGCCACCGGCATAGATGTGTATGAAAGCGGCACAGCGGAAGGCTTTCATAGCCCTCCCTGCGCCGCATACTGTCTGAGCCCTGGAGCCTCCCCTGCGCGTGAAGTGTCTCTACCCGCCACAGTCGTGCCCACATCCCCAGAAGCTCCGAGATGGCTAATGTAACGGATAGAGTGGGTGATATCGTGGAGGGTAATGTCTGGACGCTGAATCAATGTAAAAGGTGACAGTGCTGTGCAGTGCAGTGGGTGTGCAGTGTCACTGACACTGCACAGCACTCTCACCTGTTACATTGATTCAGCGAGTCAGTCAGTTCTGCCAGCCAGTCACTATTGTTAGCGCCATTATTGTTATTGGTGGCTCCAGACCCCAACCGCGGCACCTATGCACCCACCCCTCACCCACCCATGGCACCACCACACCAGCCCCTCCCCCACCCGTGGCACGCACGCAACCACCCCTCCCCCACCCGCAGCACCCCTGTACCCCCTCCCCCATCCGTGTCTCCCCCGCACTCACCACTCCCCCAACCACAGCACCTACTAGGTGATTCATCAGGCCCTACGTGCACTGTTCACGCCTTTGCAAGGGGCTACGACCCCTTAACCATCGCACGGCCTTTGTCTGTGCAATATTTAACCACTCACACAATTATGACTGGAGGTAATACTCGATATAATACAAATATTGCACGCCACAAGGGTGTGCAAGGATTAAGGGGGCGTAGCCCCTTACAACGGTGTGAAGAGCTCCCCAACACCCCCCCTCCATCACCCGCGGTGGCTCCGGACCCCCTCACCCACTTGAGACTGTGATTAAGCTTAACTGCATACATGTGCTAATTAAGTGTGTAAATTTGATTAATCCATATTTCTGGTAGAAATGTGCTATATATACAGTGGGGATCGAAAGTTTGGGCACCCCAGGCAAAAATTAATTTTAATGTGCAAAAAGAAGCCAAGGAAAGATGGAAAAATCTCCAAAAGGCATCAAATTACAGATTAGACATTCTTATAACATGTCAAAAAAAGTTTGATTTTATTTCCTTCATTTACACTATCAAAAGAACAGAAAAAAAATGGCATCTGCAAAAGTTTGGGCACCCTGCAGAGTTAATACCTTGTACTGCCCCCTTTGGACAGCTGAGACCTGGCAGTGTCATGGATTGTTCTCAATCATCGTCTGGAAATACCAGGTGATGTCAATCTCAAAGGTTTTAAAAGCCCAGACTCATCTGACCTTGCTCCAACAATCAGCACCATGGGTTCCTCTAAGCAGTTGTGTAGAACACTGAAACTAAGAATAGTTGACGCTCACAAAGCAGGAGAAGGCTATAAGAAGATAGCAAAGCGTTATCAGATGCCCATATCCTCTGTTCGGAATGTAATTAAGAAATGGCAGTCATCAGGAACAGTGGAAGTTAAAGCAAGTTCTGGAAGACCAAGAAAAGATCAGACAGAACAGCTCGCAGGATTATGAGAAAAGCAAGTCAAAATCCACGTTTGACTGCACGATCCCTCCAGGAAGATCTGGCAGACACTGGAGTTGTGGTACACTATTCCACTATAAAGAGATACTTGTACAAATATGGTCTTCATGGAAGAGTCATCAGAAGAAAACCTCTTCTACGTCCTCACCACAAAAATCAGTGTTTGAAGTATGCAAATGAACATATAGACAAGCCTGATGCATTTTGGAATAAAGTTCTGTGGACCGATGAGGTTAAAATAGAACTTTTTGGCCGGAATGAGCAAAGGTACATTTGGAGAAGGAAGGGCACAGAATTTAATGAAAAGAACCTCTGTCCAACTGTTAAGCATGGGGGTGGATCAATTATGCTTTGGGGTTGTATTGCAGCCAGTGGTACAGGAAAACATTTCACGAGTAGAAGGAAAAATGGATTCAATAAGATTCCAGCAAATTTTGGACGCTAACTTGATGCCATCTGTGAAAAAGCTGAAGTTAAAGAGAGGCTGTCTTCTACAAATGGATAATGATCCTAAACACACCTCAAAATCCACGGTGGATTACATCAAGAGGCGTAAACTGAAGGTTTTGCCATGGCCTTCACAATCTCCTGACCTCAACATAATTGAAAATCTATGGATAGACCTTAAAAGAGCAGTGCGTCACAGACAGCCCAGGAATCTCAAAGAACTGGAAGACTTTTGTAAGGAAGAATGGGCGAAGATACCTCAAACAAGAATTGAAAGACTCTTGGCTGGCTATAAAAAGCCTTTACAAGCTGTGATACTTGCCAAAGGGGGCAGTACAAGGTATCAACTCTGCAGGGTGCCCAAACTTTTGCAGACGCCATTTTTTGTTTTCTGTTCTTTTGAAAGTGTAAATGATGGAAATAAAATCAAACTTTTTTTTGACTTGTTATAAGAATGTCTAATCTGTAATTTTATGCCTTTTGGAGATTTTTCCATCTTTCTTTGGCTTCTTTTTGCACATTAAAATGAATTTTTGCCTGGGGCGCCCAAACTTTCGATCCCCACTGTATATATTCTCAATGTGCAAATTTTTAAGGTTGTTATTTGTAATTTTTAGATAATTGATACTGGCAGGTATCTAATTGTGATACATGTGTATTATTTTATGGTATTGTTAAGTTTGTTTAACTTACAGGAAGAAAAAGCAGTATCTTAATACAGAAATGTTCAGGCTGCTGCAACCTCTAAGCGTGTGTGTGATAAACCTCTATGAAATGCGTACACGTTGCGTAAGCACGCCGTCACGCTGTAAGCACAAAGTAGCTACACGTGTGGCCAAATACACTTTAACCCCTAACAGGAAAGGAATGCGACACCAATTGTATATGTAATGTTGTGGTCCAACGCAGCAACAAATATTTACTTGAAAGGGGGTTCACAGAGAAATACAACACTATTACAGAGAAGAAGCTACAACCAATGGATACACACGTTTGGTCACCTGCACCACCTGGATCCGGTCCTCAGTCAATCTGGAAAGATGACCTTCAGAGAATACACCAAGGCCGGCCAGGAGGCTTGGCTTTTATACAATAGTCCAAAGCATGAAACAAAGGAAACTGTAATCTCTTCATCCATAGGTCAAGGGGCAGTTCATTTACAGTACATGAGGGGTCATAGGTTGGTTTGAACAGGTGGGCGATGCTTGGTCGAGGTATACTTGCTGGTGTTCGCCACTGGGTTCCCGCCGAATATCAGGAGTACAGTACATACAGTGAGATATGAATATGGTATTCCTGCGCATAACTATGTGCAGGAGCATGTGATTATCTGCAAACTGTGATCGGAATATTGCTCTTGAATTTCTGTACATGTGGATACCAAACACTATGTTCTGACCTATTTCTATCCCCTCACATCCTGTAAAGCTGAATATCTCTATTGTTCCATTTCTAAAGTAAATGTAACTTGCTGGTGTGGTGTGTGTGGGCTATGTGTAAATTATGCACTATGTGGATGACATATCAGTTATGTCTTTGTGGCTTTTTCCATGCGAATGTGTATGCTACCATAATTACTCATACCACGCGCTAATACGCAAGGCCCTCGAGCCAATGTACGCAGCGTGCGGGTAAGCGCACGCATGGCAGAACAAGTACATGCACGGAAGCCACTCTGTGTGGTGCTTGTACATGTTGGATGTGAGTATAATATTTTCGACTTCGACAGTCCACCCTTTGGCAGTAAACAATAATTAATAAAACTGAAAATATTACATATACATTATGTACAAAGTTTGAGTGACCGGGGGAGATTTGTAGGTGGGAATTGTGTAGCCTAGTGGGATAGGAAAAAGCGTGTATGTATGGATTAATGTCTGAGGGGCATTTATCATTGTGCCATATACAGTATGTTCTAAGTAAGCTTTGAGGTACTGCAAAGTATACATTAAATCCTTCCCATCCCGTATTAAGGGTCTGTACATGGGCAAACAAACACTACCAAGCTCCTTTTTAGGCAAAGGCCATTAGCTCCCACCTTTTCGGCTTCTTATACCAACAAATAGGGAGCACATTTATCTGATGATGTCACGATCCGGGTATCGGGACGCCATTACCTGCCGTTTAGGTGTCTTCTGAGACTGGCCCAGCGTTCCAAATCCGGATTTCATCTGTGTCAACACTCTGCACATCCCTCCGAATCCAACATGGCGTCTCCCGTCCTCCGCGGCCTCCGCCGCCGTTACTGTGTTATTGCTGCAGGTTCTCAGAATCATGTATCATGCCTGCCGCGGCCTCTGCTGCCCTCCAAGTGTCTCAGCATATGGCTGTCATCTGGCGTCTCCTGTCCTCCGCGGCCGGCGCCGCCATTATCACTATGTTTGCACATTTCATTCCAAACCAGGTTTTCCCTCCAGGTTCCAGCATGGGCGCAGCCATGTTGGATTTGATCACATGCTCCAATTCCTCCAATCCACCATCTCTGGAATCTGCATAATTGCCCAGCCAATGCCTGCATAGCAGCAGGTATAAGTATCCTGTGTCTGGGCCAGATAGATGTCAGTGCTTTGAATGTCATACCTTGTTCCAGTCTCTCTCTCCTGTGGTTTGTTTCTCCAGGTTCCAGCTCCTGTCTCCAGCATCCACAAAGAGACCCGCACCTGCTTTCCATCCTGCGGTGCAGCCTGACTTTGCAATCCTCTGTGACTGATCCAGCTTTCAGCTATTACCTCGTTTGCTTCCAGCTTCCAAGCTTGCAGCTATTAACCCATCTGTTTCCAGCAACCTGCTTCCAACAGAATTCAGTCTCCTTAAAGAGCCGGTGTTCTCCCAGCGGATTTCTACTTACCAGCAGTATCCACTACCACCGGTAACCACTCTTCATTTCATCTGTTTCCACGCACCCTAGCATCTTTTAGTTTTAACTCCGTGTCTCCACCATCTGGCTGGTTCCGTCCAGTGACTCCTACAGTGTATTCCAGTTACCAGCATCATCTCATACATCTACTGGCGTGTTCCTCGGTTGTCTCCACTACTACAGCCTGGCCTGTTCTGCAACCTACCAGTGCCCTGTTATACCTTTTTATGGTTTAGTGATCCAGGAACTGTATTATCTGCCACTGCTAATACTGACTGTGAACGCTGTTGTGATTATACGGAGTCTGTTTAATAAACTTTCATTTGACTTTTAACCTGCTTGTCATGGTCACACCTTCGGGTTTCCTTCCACACTTACATGTCCAGGGGTCTGATTAAACCATCTAAGTTTAACTTCATTCCAGCCCCTACAACTGAGGCTTCCTCCCGTCAGCCTAAACCCTCAGTTGTGACAGATGATACATGTGGGGGAGACGTATGTGTATGCTATTATGTGTGGATAACATTTATCGACTATGTGTGGCATTAACTGAAGATTGCAGAGATGAGGGTAAGACACATAAAAATAAATTTACATAAATTTTGGGTACAATAAAAGATTTTTGAGCAAATGACTTAGCCTGCGCTGTATGGATGAGGTCCTAGTCACGACAATCTTCCCAGACTTCAACTTACGTCACACTCAGTTCCACCATAGGGAAATGAAACAAAAGTAATAATAGTGAAGTCTGTTTTTTTTTTTTTTCAATAAATGTTTATTGGTTAAGGGTAAGAACATATTACAGCGAGTAATAGAAGACAGCATATACAATTCAAATGTCAATAAATCCAATTGATATAAGCAATGACTGTTTATGAACTTAACATGGCCTGCTGTTGGGGAACACCCCAGCTAGGGCCTTATCTGAAATTTAAAGTCGCTTCAGGCCGTTCTAGATGCTTGCTGCCTCAATAAAGCATTTCCAATTTTTAAATCAGTTCCAGAAAACTTTACAGAAGAGTACAGAGTGGAGAGGAAGAAGAGAAAAGAAAAAGGAAAAAAGGAAAAAAAAAAAAAAAAGGGGGGGGGGGGTGTGTGTTAGAGAGTCTGAGAAGACGGGGGGAAGAAGGGGGGAGGGGAGGACACAGCGAATCCTCTGTGTCTAGTCTGGTCGGGGGTCTGAGGTGTACGATTCTAGCTCCAATCGTTCCCAGGAGGACAGCGGGGGAGCCCGGGTAGGGGATCAAAGTAAATGGTCTAGGTCGCTACAGCAATGTCGAGTAAGCTTGTGAGGCCTTAAATTCGAGCCAAGGGGACCAAGTAGTCGTGAATCTCTGGTTCGTCTCCGGTGTCACCCGCAATTCCTCCATTGTCATATACCAATCTACTCTGGCGATCCACTCCTTCACGGTAGGAGGAGTAGTCGATCGCCAGTGAACCGGAATGACCGCTTTGGCTGCGCTATTGAGAAATTTTAATATAGATTTTTTATATGTAGACAGGGGCCATGAAGTACAGTTGAGAAGCCAGAAAGTAGGCTCCGAAGGAACCCCCGGATCCACTATCAATTTCGAAATTGCTATAACCTTATCCCAGAAGGGACGAAGCTCGGGGCAGCTCCACCAGATGTGCATCGGGGAGCCCGGATGATTGCTACATCTCCAACACGCATCTGTTACATTGGGAAACATTTTAGCTAATGTTTGGGGGCACCTATACCAGCGAGACAGGACTTTAAAGTGCGTCTCAAGGACCGAATAACTAGAGGAGCTGGCGAAGGTGGCTTGAAAGCTCTTCTCCCAGTCCTCCTCCGACAAGTCTATCTGCACGTCATGGCCCCAGTCTCTAGCATATTTGGGTAGATCTGGGAATTTATTCTCAAGCAGTATTCGATAGCACCTTGAGAGGAAGTGTGGTGGGCGAGAAGGCTCCAGGCAGAGGCTCTCAAAAGCTGTTAATGATCTACTCAGGCTCGGGCGTATAGCGCTCCCCATGGCAAAATGTTTTAATTGGAGATATTTCCAGATCTCTGAAGGCGATAGGTTCCACTTGGATTGCAGTAAGGGGAAAGGGACCATCTCTCCACGTTCCACCAGCCCGCCGACACGTGTCACCCCCGCCCTTTTCCAAGAGTCGAATCCCAGGCCTGAGGCAGCCGGTGGGAAATCTGGGTTGTTGAACAATGGAGTCAGAGGGGAATATTTAGAAGATATGTGTGGTAGTACCCTAAGTCTTCCCCAGCGTGTAAGTGTAGGGCCAATAGTAGGGTGATCCACACGTGGCAGCTTTGAGTGCCAGGGGTAGTATGCAATGGGGGCAGGCATCACCGTTCCCTCGATATGAACCCACTGTTTTATGTCATATGGGCGCGACCATTCCATGATTCGGTGGAGAATAATGGCCTCATAGTACAGAGTAAAGTGCGGCAACTGAGACCCCCCTTGTGTTTAGGGCGAAAAAGGATGTCGTGCCGGAAACGAGGTCGTTTATCTCCCCAGACGAAGTCCCTCACCGAATTATGTAAGTCTCTGAACCATGCTTTGGGAATGGATATCGGGAGCGCCTGGAGGAGATAAAGGACCCTCGGCAGAACATTCATTTTGATGACACTAAGCCTCCCCAACCAGGACAGTCTTTTGTTGCCCCAATCCCGGAACTCAGAACGGAGTGAAGTCAGTAGTTTTTTGAAATTTTCGTCAAAAAGGCGTGATAAGTCTTTATGGAGTGTGATCCCCAAGTATTTGAAGCTAGAGGGATGCCAGTGGAAGGGGAAGGATTGTTTAAGATTATCAAGAGCTTGGGAGGCCAGTGACACATTCACTGCCACTGACTTGGAGAGATTAATCTTGAAGTTTGACATAGAACCGTACCTATCTAGCTCGGTCATCAGGTTGGGGACGGACACCACCGGGTTTGACAGGATAGCTAACAGGTCGTCTGCGAACAGTGCGAGTTTGAATTCTCTACCCCCAGCCGTGAGTCCCGAGATGTTTGGATTTAATCTAATGGCTCCCGCCAAGGCCTCCATACAGAGGACAAAAATTAGTGGCGAGAGGGGGCATCCTTGTCTAGTGCCATTCCTTATCGGAACCGGGCGGGACAAGTCTCCATTAATTTTAATCCTTGCAGAGGGAGAGTTATAAAGTGCTAAAATGCGCCCTAAACTGATCGGTCCCAACCCCAGGTGACGCAGGACCCCCTCCATGAACGTCCAATCTACCCTGTCAAAAGCCTTTTCGGCATCGGTAGAAAGCACCACCACCGGTTCACTTTTGCTCGAGGCCAAGTGTATCAAATCAATGATCTTGGTGGTGTTATCGCGGGCCTCTCTTCCTGGTATGAAACCCACCTGATCCGAATGCACAATATTGGGGAGTAGCAGCTTCAATCTGTTTGCTATAAGTTTAGCAAACAGCTTGACGTCTGTGTTGAGGAGGGATATGGGTCGGTAACTAGCACATTGTGCCGGGTCTTTCCCTTCCTTTGGTATAACTGTAATGAATGCCTCTAATGATTGAGGGGAGAAACCTCGGTCGTCAGATATCTCATTGAATGCCAGTAGCATTTTGGGCAGGAGAGCGCTCTTAAAGAGTTTGTAATAAGAAACTGTATAGCCATCAGGGCCTGGGCTCTTTCCGGAAGGAGCTTCCTTAAGGGCTTGTTCCAATTCCGGGAGGGTAAAGGGGGAGTCTAGCCAGGCACTCTCCGCTGATATTTTAGGGAGTCCTGCGTCACCAAGGTAACCCTCCACCAGGTTTCGAGTTGTCGACAGGGATGTCGGGGTTCCTAGCGTCCGAAGATTATATAATTTGGAGTAGTAAGCATGGAAGGTTTCGGCGATGTCCTTTGTAAGGGTGCGGCGAGTCCCCGCCGCATCCTGTACCGATTGTATAAATAGCGTGGCCCTCTGCGCGCGGAGCGCCCTAGCCAGTAGCTTCCCCGGTCTGTTGCCCCATTGATAGAAGCGGTTTCTACAGAGCCTGTAGTCCCTCTTAATGTCCGCGAACAACAGTTTGTTGAGAGCAGATCTTGTCTCAGTCAGGGCGGTCAGTACCGATGGGGAGGGGTTCGTTTTGTGTGATGTCTCTAAGTCCTTAAGTCGCTGGAGTAAGGTAGTCTTTTCCCCGAGTCTCTCTTTTTTCAGCATGGAGCCTAGCTGTATGAGCTTTCCTCGTAGAACACACTTGTGGGCTTCCCACACCGTGACCCGGGAGACATCTGGCGTCTCATTATCTAGGAAATAGTTCTCCAAAGTCTCAAGCAGCTGGGGTTGGAACCTCGTATCCATCAGAAGTTGTTCATTCAACCGCCAGGTACATTGCTTGGAGTGTGGATGGGATGTCTCCAGGGTCAGGTAGACAGGAGCGTGGTCCGACCAAGTGATTAGTCCAATAGCTGTTTCCCTAACTAAATGTAGGAATCTGTGAGGTAGGAGGAAATAGTCTAGTCTGGAGTAAATGTCGTGGGGTCTGGAGTAGAACGTATAGTCCCTGTCCCCGGGGTGTTGGAGCCGCCAGGTGTCGATCAGCTGGTGGTCGTGGAGAGACCGCCGCACCCCACGGTGCGATGCTAGGGAGGGCCTCGCCGGCGCCCCAGAGATGTCCACCTCTGGTTGGAGGGTCCAATTAAGATCGCCTCCAATAACTGGAATACCCGCTATTAAGGGGGCTACACGATTCAGAGCCTTCGCCAAGAATCTAGGTTGTGATTGGTTGGGAGCGTATAGGTTGATGAATGTATATGGCTGATCGAACAGTGTACATTTCACTAGGAGTATCCTGCCCTCCCCCAAGGATTCGGACGTTATATCTTGAAAAGGCAAACGTTTAGATAGCAAAATAGCTACTCCTAGAGATTTGCTCTTGCTGTTGTTGTTGTAGAAAGAATGTGGGTAGTTACGGTCTTTGAGACCCGGGGCCACTCCCACTTTGAAGTGGGTTTCTTGTAAAAACGCCACATCAGCTCTGAATGCAAATAGGTCCCTAAGCAGCCTCGAGCATTTCTCCGGGACATTGAGGCCCTTCACGTTAAGAGAAACCAATTTTATATGTGTCAGTTTAGGATCTACCGCCATCGTCTGGGAACATATATGGAATGCTTAGTCCGACCCAGAAGACACGACTTCTCGCACAGTGGAGAGATACATAGTAGGGGGAGGAAGGGAGGAAAGGTAGAAAAAGAAACAGAAACAAAGAGAACATAGAGAAGGTAGGTCGACAGACCTAACATATGCAGATATCAGCTGAAAAAATAAACTGATTATATGGCAACTCTACCGCCTCCTGGGAGCTCGGACGCGCTATTCGCGTCGGAGACCAAGAATACTCGGGCGGTGTAGGGGCGAACTGGGGGGGTCAGTGCCAGCCCCAGCCCCAACAGGGAATATAACATCACAATCAATAATACATCTGAACAGTTTGATCACACAACTAAGAAGAAACAACTACTGAAAATAAATGGATTTTAACCAGGAACAGGTGACTCCGACCCGTGCAGGTCTGGTGGACATTCGTTAAGTCGAGTACGTTCTCGGTACCCTGACCACCTTCCAACTGGGAGAGTGTGCCGCACGGCATGGAGATCCCCCGAGTCAGCGATAATTCCTTTAAGCTAAGGAAGGATCACCCGAAATTGCTCCAGTGAAAGTCCCGAACCAGGCTGCGATTTTCACCTCTTTGCCGATTGCGTGGAGGAACGCAGCTCCCTGGGGGGTCTCGGGTTACGGTGGACCAGGTGCCAGTCGTTGTCAGGGTGGGTGAGTTCAGGTGGGGCGCCGTCGGTCAGAGGCTCCTGCCATTCTGGAAGAGAGACCTGTGGTATTCCCAGCGCTTGGCAGAAAAGGGGCAAATCGGAGGGGTCCTTAAAGGTATATAGAGTCCCATTGTGTGAGGTCTGTAGGCCAAAAGGGAAGCTCCATCGATATTTGATGCCCAGCTTCCGAAGTTCTGCAGTGAGCGGGTGTAAGGCTCTGCGCTTCTGAAGGGTCGCCCACGATAGGTCCTGGAAGATCTGGAGTTTATGAGAGGCAATCTCTATCACGTCCATGCGGCGGGTTTTGCGAAGGATCTCTTCTTTTTCCGTGTAGTAATGAAGACGACAGATAATGTCGCGAGGACGATCAGACGGTGCGCCCCTGGGTCTCAAAGCACGGTGGGCCCTGTCGAATTCGATTATGGAAGCGGGATCACGGCCCAAAATTTCATTGAAAACCGTCGTGAGGAAGTCAGTGAGGCAGGCAGGGGCAATATCCTCCGAAACTCCCCTGACCCTCAGGTTATTTCTCCTTCCGCGGTTATCCAAATCTTCTACACGGTCTTGGAGCTGTTGAAGGCAGGACGCCTGTTTGATAACGGTGGCCCTGAGGGCGTTATGTGCAGCTGCTGTGTCTGAGGAGAAGCCTTCCAGCATAGACAGGCGGGAGCCGATGTGTGTTATTTCTACCTGAACCGCAGCGATCTCTGAGCGTACCGTTTCCCGGACTCTTCCTTCCAAGTGCTCAAAGTCCTGTTTAGTTGGTAGGGCCTGCAGCAGGGTCAGAATCTGGGCGAGACTTCCCGGATCCGTCGTGGCGTGTGGGGCTGCCGTCTGTGATCCCACCTGGGAAGCCGAGTCCGAGTCAGGCGAGAAACGTGGGGTCGAGGGTAGGGAGGCAGCCGCCGTAGGGGCGGAGCCCTGGGGGAGAAAAAATTGCCGCATATCTACCGAGGTCGGGGTATCCATTGCACGCGTCGGGGTGAGTGTATGTGGCCTCTTTCCTCTCCCTTGCGATCTTTTCTTTCCTCTCACCATGTGGCACTTTGGGTACGTCAGTAGAACATCAGAAGTGACGTTGTGTGATTAGAGCATCCTCCCGTCGGGGTCAGCACCGGCACGCCACCCCAGAGTCTAGGTGGCTAGCCGGCCATCAGTATAGGAGTAAACTTGCAAAAAAGAAACAGACCGGCCGCAGGGCCATGGGTCGAGAGATATTCCGGGTCCTTTACGGCAAAGCGGTAGCAGCTGAGTGACACAGGGGGGGCCGGGTGCAGGAATGGTACGGATGACTGCCAGTATGCCCTCCACGTTTCAGGTGTCACATCACAGGGGCCCGAGGGGGCAGGGAGCATGCGTGTGGAGTGGGAGCAGTGAGCTGGCTAGAATAGGGGTGACAGGAGCCTGTGAGGCACTATATAATGTCACTGCTTATGAGTTGCAGTGGTGCTGCCAGTCCCAAGATGGCCGCCGGCTGGTCCCCAAGGCTGCAGCAGCCCACTGTCTCTCCCTCTGTCTCCCAAATGCAAGGGCCAGGTCAGTGGGGGTATTGGGGGTTGGAGCCTGGGTTATTGGCCCCACAGCAGGTCCCCTGCAGCAGCCGCTACGGCCGAGTGGTCAGCGGCGCCAACCACAAGATGGCCGCCGCCACCGCCAGCCGCGGCCCTTACCTCGGGCGTCCCCGGCAGTCCGTGGTCTCCAGCTGGGGCCTCCGTACTTCCTGCAGAGCGTCCAGCGGTGGGGCGTGCTCCCAGAGCGGGGGATCAAATCCGCCGAGCGGGCTGAGCGTTCCGGATCCAGCAAGGTGTTCCCTCCGGCGGCTCGCACTCCAAATCGAGGTCCCGGCCTCAGCACTGGAGGTAGGCCGCAATCCGCAGGGGGCAACACAGGGCCCCCTCGACTCCGCAGCTCTCACCTCCCAGCACCAGGTCGATTGGCAGGCTCAGGTAGGCCCAGTGCAGTCGGTTGGCACTAAATATCGTGGGCCCAGGCACTTTAATAGGGATGGCCAAGCTGGAGCTCCACGTACTCCCAGCTTTCCCTGATGCCGGCCAAGCCACGCCCCCAGTGAAGTCTGTTTTAATATAATGTCAGTAGAATATTGCAATTAAAAAGGTTTTATACACAATGAAAGTCAATTATAACACCAATTGGCTCCTGGTGCAAGGTAAATGCAGGGAAATTACCGGAGATAAATGGAACTGTGGCCAAACAGTCCCAAACAGTGCATGAATAATTGATGTGGACCAACTGTCCAATCAGCAAACAGCTCTGGTCACCTGGCTTCAGACTCCGCGTTCCCTTCACACCTGGAAGCTGCCGACCAGAGCTGTTTGCTGATTGGACAGTTGGTCCACATCAATTATTCATGCACTGTTTGGGACTGTTTGGCCACAGTTCCATTTATCTCCGGTAATTTCCCTGCATTTACCTTGCACCAGGAGCCAATTGGTGTTATAATTGACTTTCATTGTGTATAAAACCTTTTTAATTGCAATATTCTACTGACATTATATTAAAACAGACTTCACTATTATTACTTTTGTTTCATTTCCCTATGGTGGAACTGAGTGTGACGTAAGTTGAAGTCTGGGAAGATTGTCGTGACTAGGACCTCATCCATACAGCGCAGGCTAAGTCATTTGCTCAAAAATCTTTTATTGTATCACTGTGGTGAGGGGTGAAGGAAACCTCATAAGGGCACATGTAAGCCAGCAGCAGTATTTTGCGCACAGAGTCATCAATACTACCCTTATCTGCATAAATTTTGGGTATTGTTGAAGTTTTTTTCAGTTGGATGTTTCTGGGTAGAGGGGAAAACAGAAAAATGGTGAAAGAAACAGGCCATGAAATTCATTTGCAATCCTTATCACAACACTGTTTCTACGGATGGGTCATAAGTCAAATCTGCTGCTGTTACAACGCCCTCGCTCCTTAGACTCATCAAATTTGTCCTGTGTTTGCGCCGCACCAAAATTTGAACACATCTGAATATCAGACCGATAATTATGACGACACCTAGGATACAGAGGAGAAACTTTCCCACACTCGCAATTACATTTTGGGCCCACACACCTCACCCTGAAAACCATTTGAGTGGGTTCAACCATGAGGCCCAGCCGATCAATTCATTACCCACAGCCGTCAAGGTAAAGTTGTGTTTCCTTCTGAACTCCCACTTCAACTGCAAGATCTCGTCCATCTTTTGATTGATGATCTCCGTTGGGTCTTCAGTACTGTTTGTAATATACGTGCAGCACTTCCCACCATATTGAGTTGCCAGAGTAACACAGTACCCACCTGTCACATTCGTGACATAATTTAAGACCATCCTGTGCTGGACCAGCTCCTTCTTGTAGGCTTGCAGTTCCCTACCTGTATCCCTGAAGGTGTCATCATACATCTCAGTGATATTATCTATCAAGTTCGCTGGCGCATGGATGTACCTATAATTTATCATTCCTCTGGCAGTACGGGTGATATCTAATGCGAGAAGGAATTGAATTCCGGTAGATTCATGGATCAAATCAGAGGCTGCGTGCTCTGTCCTATCTGTGAGGTGTCTCTTGATGATGTGTTCATAATGTGTATGAGTATAAGGAGTCTGAGTATTGCAGTAAATGTCTTTCATTTTGTCGTGTGCAATGGTCATAACCTCTGGTAGTACTCTGCCAATATAACACAACCCTTCAGAGCTTGGAGTAAGCCACTTGTACACTTTCCTTCCACATATGAAGTAGGCATCATCTGGAAGAACATAAGGTACAAAATGCAACAAAACCATATCACAGATTTTTCTTATAAAGAAACCGGTCCCCAGTTCTCCCATTTGCTCAGTACAAGTATCGGGCTGGATGATGTGGGCACAATACCCCTGCGACACTTTTCCAGCCCACACGGTTTTGATCCCACGTGTATACCTATACCGAAAGTACTTTCCACTTGTGGCTATCTTACGTACAAGTTCGGAGTCGATAGGTACTTTATCAGCTCTATGTGAGAAGGTCATTGTCTGGTTTTTCCATGTCACTTCCCAATTTCCTGGTTTCCGAAAATTGGACACGTTAAAGCACAACAGTGACCTATCTACGTGGTACTGGTGGAGCATCAAGCTAGGGGGCCTAGATATATTGAATTTCTTGTCCACCGGTCTCCCCCCCTCCCCCGTAATTCGAGTACCTCATCTATTGTTAAAGGGTATGGCACTAATCCCGACCTACTCTGTCCTTGAGAGCAGAACTCAGCATTCTGTTTGGTTTAAGACCGTACCCACTAATGAGTGGTAATCACTCAAAGGATGTCCGCCAATGTCGATATTACTGTTTGACTGCCATCATAAATGTTTATAAGCATAATGGGTGGATGTATACACAATAGCATGATTTTTTAATATAATTCATTTTATACAGTGTCTGAAAAAAGCAGTACTACTCGTCGGCCAGTAACTCCAATCACATCTGATGATGATGACGCTGCGGAAGCAGGTAAAGTGTCCATTATAGTATAGGGTATGCTTGTAAAGGAATGGGCATAACAAAATTGCACATTCATTAAAAGGTCCATCAAAAGAAGTATGGAGCAGCAGAAGTGACACTTCTGTAAGACATCACCACAGAAAAACTGTGGCCGAAAAGAAAGCAAGGTCGTATGTCCCAGCACAAACACAGCAGGCTACCCCGCCACAAAGATTATCGTCCGTATGTTCTGTACCCCCACTCCAAATTTTGGACACACCTCCAAGACGTCATCCACACTCCCCTCATCTTGATTGTGAGTATCAAACGGAAAAAAATGTGTAAAATGTCAGAACATAATCAAAATCAGTCATAACCGCATTAAGTCAAAACACATCCAAAACTAAAATACTTACCGCAGTAAGTTAAAGCTGAAATGGAATCCAAACTAAATGGCCTTGTCCACATCCAGTAAAGATATGTATGTCCACTTGAGCCATACAGTATGACATTGGGTATAAGATGCTGCAACAAAAAAGCATGTTGGTTTGTTTGCAAAAAGTAAGGTTGTTTTTCCAAAAATCACATGTGTGCTTGAGGTAACATTGCAAAATACATATAAAAACATGACTATGTTTGTTTGAACAAAGCTATAAGGTAACACATTATGTATTCCAATGTGTTTTTATGGTGGAGTATGTGTGAGCTACAATAAAACTAAAGTGTTTGCTTTCACAATTAAGTAACCAGACACATTTGCCTCAAACAGGCATATGTATGTATTTAAGCTAAGAGTGATGATGTTGCTAGCCAGAATAGTTGAAAGCAACAGTGAATGACATGTGTTCCATGTGTAGTGATTTTTTAACATTTCACAAACATATGGATAGCTAACGGAGATTTGTTTAACATTTCAGCTTCGAGTCCTGGGAACAGCATCCCTCCGCAACAACACCAACACAGTGACATGGAGGAGACAAACATCTTAGAAATGCAGCCATTAATGCAAGGAATGAGCCCCCCAGCACCTGTGAGTACACCACCACAGCAAAGCACACCACCACCACCACAACACAGCCCAACAACACCAGGAACACAAGGCCCTGATCAGGTGTTTTGGACTATTTGGGCTAGACAGTAGGCCACTAATGAAGATTGCCTGCGTAAGCAGACACAAGTGTTTGCAAGCCTACCATCTCACCTCAGAAGAATATCAAGAAATCTGAGTAGACAAAATGAGCAAACAACCAGAATAGGCAATACCATGGAACTCATGCGTACAGACATTACACAGGTCATGGGCAACTTACCGCGCATAATGGAAGAATAGCACAGACAACAGCAAAGTTATATGAGCATTTTTCAAAACAATCAAAAGTTTAATGAAAGTTTATTCCGAATAGTAGACAATCAAAATGCTGCTACACGTGAACTCAATGCCACCCTTACTAACCTGAATGAAACACTCAGATGCATGCACCAACAGCAAACAAGCAGCAGTTCTGGTACGACTACTCCAAATATCACGCCAGTCTCATCACCACCAAGACGGTCCACCAGAGCACGACAACATGACAGTGCTAAAGGCAAAGGGCAGGACAAGCAGCCACCCAAAAAAATGTGAAAAAAAACAAGTTAGGCATTTGTGATAAGTAACTCAAAATAGTTAGCAAGTGTTTTTGTTGCTTAAAAAATATAACACTTAGCTCCTTGACCCTTTTTTCAACATCAATAATTATAAGTGGGCCTAAAAAAACATAAATTTAGTACGCGCATTTATTCATTAACATTTTTTTTTTGTATTGGAGGAGGGAAATGTTGATGGAGCCACACATACATGTTAGCAGGAAGTAAACTGACCACTTGATTTTTTTCTAATCATTACTCTTTCTAGATTCCAATCATTCTCTTTGCCTGCAGACAATCCAAACTACAATGTTAGTGATACATATCTTAGCTATCTTATCTATACAACATTACAAGAAGAACACAATTGAGTTGCGTAAAAAGCTTGTAATATGTTGCCTTTGTTTTGTTTGAAAAACATTGTCCAAATGAATGTCAGTATTGTTGGGACATGTTTGTGTGTGTTAAAAATTATTAAGCATGCTTTTACACATGATGCTGAAACAAACAAATATGTACTTTTACAACAAAAAACAAAAACTGTGTATAATAATGTATATGTGTGGCAAACTGTGTATTTACTTACACATCATCAAGTTTACAGCATCAAACATTAGGAAATAAATTTTTCCTGATTACAGTAAGTTTGTGAGTCTTAAATATGATGGTGCATCACACATAGGGACACATGTATTCCTCAAGGCTAACATATTATATGTTGAGGAGTGTTTTTTGGGAATACAGGTTCTCAAGCTCGGCCCTCAGGAACCCACACAGTGCATGTTTTGCAGGTCTACTCACAGAATCACAAGTGACATAATTAGCTCCACCTGTGAACCTTTTAACATATGTCTGTGAGTAATTCATACACCTGTGCTTCTACTGGGTTAAGAGAAAAACATGCACTGTGTGTGGTCCTGAGGTCCGAGTTTGTGAACCTGTGCATTAGGACGTTACACACAATGATAAAGTGAAATACTAAATGGATGATGTGGGCTTGTAAGAAATTAGCACTGCAAGTTTTCGATCACTTATCCAGACTTAATGCATGCCACTCATAATCTGTTGTTTTGAGATTAAAAATACACACAATACACATGCAACATTTGTTTTTCATATAGCGAGGGTATGTTTGTATGTGTCAAAGAGACAGACACATTCAGAGTAATGGATTTTGGTAAAAAAGGCAAAACATCTATTTATGAATACACAACAAATGAAATAAGCAAACCAAGCTTACCTTAGAAATAGCGATTGATGATCTGTTGCCTAACCTGCCTCCCTACATCAGTACTCCAAGTATCACCAGATGTCTCTAATTCCTCTGCTTGCTGGCTGCTTTCTTCCTCCTCCTCCTCAACATGTGGCAGATGTTGTTGCAAACACATGTTATGAAGAAATCAGCAGCAGAACACAATTTGAGTCACCTTGGAGGGACTATACAACAAAAGGCCGCCAGACTTATCCAGACACCGAAACCTAGATTTCAGCACACCAAAACATCTTTCTATCACATTCCGCATGGACTTATGTGCATTATTGTAATTGTGTTCAGCAGGGGTATCAGGTCGGGACAATGGAGTTAGAAGCCAAGAGAAACAGCCATATCCTCCATCACCTAAAAGACAGATATAGTAACGTGATTCATGTTAAGATACAGCAACACATAAGTAACACACTGTGGGGCAGATGTATTAACCTGTAGAAGGCATAAGGAAGTGAAAAACCAGTGATATGTGCAAGGTAATAAAGGCAACAGACAATCTGTTCCTAAAAGTTAATTTACATATTGGAACAGATTGGCTGGTGCCTTTATCACCTTGCACAGATCACTGGTTTCTCACTTCCTTATGCCTTCTACAGGTAAATACATCTGCACCTGTATTTGGACAAAGTATACGCAGGCTTACACATATCAAATTACATACCCAGCAGCCATCCATCTGGCATTTGTCCGTCCTCAAACTTATCAAAGAGGGATGACTGACTGAGGATGAAGGAGTCATGCAGCCCCCAGGGTAATAAGCAACAACACTCATTATTTTGAGATTTGCATCACAAACCACCTGCACATTTGTGGAGTGTTCGAAATGGCGGTTTGTATATATGTGCTGCCTGCCCCTAGGTGGTCTCAGCTGAATGTGTGTGCAATCTATGGCTCCAAGCACATTGGGCATGCCAGCCAGCTCATAGAAATCTACCCTGACGGCATGCCACTGAGACTCCTGGGTAGGGAAGCAGATTGAGGCCTCGATGTGGGGCTGCAAAACAGCCAACACCTGTGTGAACATTTTAAAGAACAATAAACATGAGATTTTAGGACAGAACTGGCCACAGAGAAATTAAAACAAACACAAAACAGAAGAGGTCGTTAGGTATACATCACCTGTGTTAAGATTCTGGAAAATGAGGGCTGTGAGATTCCTATGACATCCCCAGACACAGCCTGAAAGCTGCCAGTAGCCATAAAGTGCAACACAGCCAGGAGTTTGTGCAGGCCTGAGACAGGGCGAGAGCGTGCTGTCTCAGGGTCTAGGCCCAGTTTGACAAGGTCATACAGACGGAAAATGTTGTTACGATTTAGACGGAACATCTGTATGACCGTATCATCGGACAATGCGTTCAAGTTTAAACGCCCCCTAAAAAAACGAGGCCTGCGCAGCCTCCGCGGAACCTGTACAACCTGCTGACCATGTTCAGTTTCTTGGTCATGGGTACTTACAGGCTGATGTCTGAGTCTGAGGAATCCCATAGCACACAAAAGATCACTGGCCCACAGTCCTGCTGCCATTTCTGAGTGTAGGTTTATTGAAATGGGCCTAACATCCTTTTATAGGCATCCTAATTCAGGTGTGAGTGATTTTTTATTTGCAACACATGTAAACACGACTGAAAAAAGCAGGTCTATTTTTTTGCCGCTTTTTTTAACGAATCGCAAAAAAATACGTCCGCATTTCAGCACTCAGAGACTAACACCCAAATACGAATGAATAGTGAATTCCCGTATTCTATGAAATAACAGCCGTGTTTGACCGATGGTCTATTCATTCGTATTTTGGAACATTGTCATTCAAACCATTACGAATAGACCAGACACTGCCGAGATTGGTGCTTAGTGAATTCCCGGATTGGGACTTAGAACAAAAACACAAATCGGCCAAACTCGGATTTTTAGTAAATACTGGCCCATGTGTTTAATAACGTGGCTCATGTTCTTTGTCTAGGGGGTCTATATTTATTATGTGTCCCATTATTCCTACAATCCCTGGCATAATGTCCCTCCTTTTTACAAATATAACATACTCTTGCTCGTTTCCAGTCTTTAGGGGCCCCGGATCTTGGTTGATAGGGCATCCCTTCCAGTGCCTGTATGCTTACCGTCCTCAACCTCTTCTCCTGCTGTTCTCTGCGTCTGGAGATATTCCTGTCATGCTCAATAGCAGACTCCCTGAGAGTATCTACTGTGACCCCTCTCCAATTAGGCAAAGAAGTCTGTACCCTGACTTTCAATGCCTTATTGAGCCCGTGCATTAGCACAGAGACAGCCACTTCCCTTTAATTTGCATTGTTCCTTATATCCAATACCCCAGTGTACTTAGCCATAGTTTGTAAAGCTCTATGAAAATACTCAAATGTAGTTTCATTTTCTCTCTGGTTGATTGAGAAAACTTTGCTCCATTTTTCAATTGTGGGGAAATACAATCCTAGTTGTTCATTGATTCGTTTGACATTCTCCTGATTGTATTCATCAGTCAGAGGATCGTCTGACTCTATCTTGCAATCCATGATACATTTTTGGGTGTCAATATTAGGGGGTAGGCATGCTTTCAAAAGTGTCCGCCAATCTTTGTTTGTAGGTTCATGGACATTACCCAGATCCTTAATAAACTTTTGACATCTGGCTAAATGTCTCCGGGGATCAGGGAATTCTGAAATTATTGACCGCAGTTCTGATCTGGTCCATGGGCAATACATTGCAGTAATCCTGATGAGGGTTACTCCCTGGCTATCGGTTCTCCCATTGGGAGTTGCTATTACCCAGACAGGATGTAACCCAACCATTCCATTTCTACTTGGCTCACTGTGAGGTGTTACTGTCTCTGTGTAATGAACAGTCTCACACTTACCGGTGGCTATGATCTTACCCGTCCCTTCAGTGGGAGACACCGTCACTGCTCTTTCCGGTTGGGCCGTGCCCACCTGAGTTTCCTGCAAGGTGGCTGCTTGGATGAGGGCTGAGATTAGGTTGGATCCATCATCTTCCTCCGACCTATAACCTTGGAGAGAACTTAAGACAGGGTGCAATATGCATGGGTTAGGGTTAAGACAAGTTACATGAATGTTCCTATCATTTGTTGATGTACCATTGGTTGTAGCTGTTTTCTCCCCATCGACATGTGTCAGTGATGGTGTGCTTGCAATCACATTCCTGTCAGGTTTGGAACTGGCGGTGTGAGCCAGCTCCCTTTGCAAATCTACCTCTTGTTGCCACAGATTTAAACAGTCGTTATGTCTGATCCTTTGTTTCCTAGATTTGATCAGACATATTCTAATCCTTACGCTCTGTAGTACCTCTGGTTCAAAACTACCCATCCTAGGAAATTATGCTTTATCATCAGCAGTCAAACATACCCATTCGTCACAAAAAGCCTCCGCATGTGGACCATACTTCCCACACATTATCAACTGAGCTGACTCCCTGGGCCTCCCGCTTGTGCACTTGGCTCCCATTGCAGACTTTTTAAACACAATCCCCAAATGCACAAAAAAAGACGGTGAAAGTTCTTACCGAGTGCTTTCACTCACTCCTGCCCATGCTGGTCTGTACTCCGACCCACTCCAACAGTGGAAAACCCGGTGTACCCAACCTCAGACTCCTATCAGACCCTTCAGCACCATAATTTCTTTCGGTGGAGAATCTGTTGGAATATTTTCCTGAGAGGGCCAGCGAAAAATTCCTTTTCGGTATCTTTCCCCTGGAATTTTTTACAGGGTGAGAAACATACTATCGATCACCCTTTCCAGTGAATGTCCAC
The DNA here is from genome assembly GCF_028390025.1 of Pseudophryne corroboree. Taxonomy (NCBI): domain Eukaryota; kingdom Metazoa; phylum Chordata; class Amphibia; order Anura; family Myobatrachidae; genus Pseudophryne; species Pseudophryne corroboree. The sequence continues at coordinate 850,544,221 of NC_086445.1, forward strand.
CAGGGAGATTTCCTGAAGAAATCAGCGAAAAACCCCTTGTTTACACAATCATGCCTGCGTATGCTTTCCAAAATGCATATGACACACCTGCGCAAAATAACGCAAATGGTATCACGTTGCGTTGCGTATAACACACGGACGTGCGGTCCAATCGCACGGCCTATAGATACTAGTTATCTATATGCCCTACGATCACGGGAGTCGAATTTAAGCTGCGCTCCTCAGCTGGAGCGTAACACTAAAACACTTCACAAATCACATTTTATTACGCTCCTCCAACACGTTTTAGTATGGGCCTAACTTTGTTAAATGTGCTAGGTTGCGACCCTTCTCACAGCTGAGCCCCTTCTAGCTCAGGCGTTTTCTCCACGGGATCCCGGTTTCCGGGGTTCAAGCCGTCCACTCCTACTTTCAACTCACACAAATACACAATGTTTTTCTGTACAGAAAAATATCACTCCCTTTGACTGATAGCCTGTCCCAGAGGTAGTACAATTTACACAAAATATTATAATAATCTGCTTTTTAAAATCAGATAGTTATGTGCCATAGTATAAATGTATTCTATCCCGCCTTAAATTGAACTGCTATTGTGCGGTTATAACTTGCGCTTGCAATTCTACCCAACCTTGCGTAAACACGTGACCGTGCGTGTCCCCACACCACGTGCGCGTTCCTGCGCCACGTGTGCGCTCCTGTACGCTGTCCTCGCATACCGTGCCACGTGTACAAACGTGCGTTCGCAACTCAATAAACCACACTATCGATAAATGTGAGCAACAAAACTACTATTGCCCACTAACACAACACACAATTGTTCCGTACACTCGCCTGAAGTCACCCACACGGGCAATCCTCTCTTGAGTGTATACCTAAACATTTAGGTCGGAACTGCGTTTCGTGTTTTTTTATAATTACTCCCTTAACACACTATTTCAAATATATATATATATATATATATATATAGCAAATAATGTATCCGATTTTACACAGATCTATGATGACTGTAATAACCTATGGCAATAATATGTGAGAATGTATGCAAAGTATCGGTATGCTTTGTATACGCTTCCGTGCCAAAAGTTACACACAAACAATAAACGGCTTTTTTTTTTCCTGTTTGTCCCTCGAGTTACACCAGTACCTCTAAGACTATACAGCACAGACTTGGTCTAACAACACAAGATAGTTTTGAACACAATGCAAGGTTACTTAAGAGGCGTCTCCACCCTAGATCAAAGTCTGTGTGGCTCTGCAAGTCTACAAGTATGTGGTGAACCGGGCGAGCTCGCAATTGTTAAGTTCGTTTAACTTACAGGAAGAAAAAGCACTACTTTAATACAGAAATGTTCAGGCTGCTGCAACCTCTAAGCGTGTGTGTGATAAACCTTCTCTGAAATGCGTACATGTTGTGTAAGCACGCCATCATGCTGTAAGCACAAAGTAGCTACACGTGCGGCCGAATACACTTTAACCCCTAACAGGAAAGGAATGCAACACCAATTGTATATGTTATGTTGTGGTCCAACGCAGCAACAAATATTTACTTAAAAGGGGGTTCACAGAGAAATACAACACTATTACAGAGAAGAAGCTACAACCAATGGATACACACGTTTGTTCGCCTGCGCCACCTGGATCCGGTCCTCAGTCAATCTGGAAAGATGACCTTCAGAGAATAGACCGAGGCCGGCCAGGAGGCTTGGCTTTTATACAATAGTCCAAAGCATGAAACAAAGAAAACTGTAATCTCTTCATCCATAGGTCAAGGGGCAGTTCATTTACAGTACGTGAGGGGTCATAGGTTGGTTTGAACAGGTGGGCGATGCTTGGTCCAGGTGTACTTGCTGGTGTTCGCCACTGGGTTCCCGCCGAATATCAGGAGTACAGTACATACAGTGAGATATGAATATGGTATTCCTGCGCATAACTATGTGCAGGAGCATGTGATTATCTGCAAACTGTGATCGGAATATTGCTCTTGAATTTCTGTACATGTGGATACCAAACACTATGTTCTGACCTATTTCTATCCCCTCACATCCTGTAAAGCTGAATATCTCTATTGTTCCATTTCTAAAGTAAATGTAACTTGCTGGTGTGGTGTGTGTGGGCTATGTGTAAATTATGCACTATGTGGATGAAATATCAGTTATGTCTTTGTGGCTTTTTCCATGCGAATGCTACCATAATTACTCATACCACGCGCTAATACGCAAGGCCCGCGAGTCAATGTACGCAGTGTGCGGGTAAGCGCACGCACGGCAGAACAAGTACACACACAGAGGCCACTCTGTCTGGTGTTTGTACATGTTGGATGTGAGTATAATATTTTCGACTTCGACAGTATATATAAAAGTAAAAAAGTTTTTTGCAAAGTAAGAAGCGCTGTCTTATTTTACATTCTTTTTGTTGTCAGTTTGGGGTAATTGGGATCAGTTCCCCTGAGAGTGACTGCGCCGGGTGTATATTTCTATACTAAAAGCTAAAGCTGTTGGCCCTGCCCTAGTGTCCATGGGGTCAATTGGGAGTTGATCGGTAGTGAAAAATGTTCGCAGCGCAGCGATTAAGGGAAAAAGCGGCACTTCTGCGCATGCGTATGTGGCGCAGTGCGCTCGCGCGACGTATTTTCACAACAGCCGATGTATTTTTACACAAGGTCTAGCGACGCTTTTCAATCACAATGCCAGCCGCAGAGTGATTGTCAGGAAAGGGGCATTTCTGGGTGTCAACTGACTGTTTTCAGGGAGTGTTCCAAAAAAACGCAGGCGTACCAGGAAAAAACGCAGGGCGTGCTTGTGACGTCAAATGCGGAACTGAACAGTCTGAAGTGATCGCAAGCTAGAAGTAGGTCTAGAGCTACTCTGAAACTGCACTTTTTTTTTTTGTAGCCGCTCTGTGATCCTTTCGTTCGCACTTCTGCTAAGCTAAAATACACTCCCAGAGGGTGGTGGCTTAGCATTTGCACGGCTGCTAAAAACTGCTAGCGAGCGAACAACTTGGAATGACCGCCCATATACAGTGCATCCGGAAAGTATTCACAGCGCTTCACTTTTTCCACATTTTGTTATGTTACAGCCTTATTCCAAACTGAATTAATTTCATTTTTTTCCTCAAAATTCTACACACTATACCCTATAATGACAACATGAAAAAAGTTTTTTTTGTGATTTTTGCTAATTTATTAAAAATGAAAAACTAAGAAATCACATGTACATAAGTGCTCACAGCCTTTGCTAAATACTTTGTTGATGCACCTTTGACAGCAATTACAGCTTCAAGTATTTTTGAATGTGATGCCACAAGCATGGCACACCTATCTTTGGGCAGTTTCGCCCATTCCTTTTTGCAGCACCTCTCAAGCTCCATCAGGTTGGATGGGAAGCGTCAGAGCACAGCCATTTTCAGATCTCTCCAGATCTCTCTCTCTCATTAGCCCTACACACTTGGCGATATTCTGAAAGATATGAACGATCTCGTTCATAAATTAACGAGAACTCGTTCATATCTTTCAGTGTGGAGACTTAAGCGATGAACGATGCGCGTCCCCGCGCTCGTTCATCGCTGGTCTCCCGTCGGCTGTGCATGCAGGCCAATATGGACGATCTCGTCCATATTTGCCTGCACTTCAATGCAGCCGGGTGACGGGGGGAGTGAAGAAACTTCACTCCCCCCGTCACTGCCCCCCCGCCGCCGGGTTGCTCGTCGGCCGTATCGGCCGTCGAGCACCTCGGCGGCACATCGCCAAGTGAGTAGGGCCCATCAATCGGATTCAAGTCTGGACTCTGGCTGGGCCATTCAAGGACATTCACAGAGTTGTCCTGAAGCCACTTCCTTTGATATCTTGGCTGTGTGCTTAGGGTCCTTGTCCTGCTGAAAGATAAACTGTAGCCCCAGTCTAAAGTCAAGGGTGCTCTGGAGCAGATTTTCATCCAGGATGTCTTTGTATATTGCTCCATTCATCTTTCCCTCTATCCTGACTAGTCTCCCAGTTCCTGCCACTGAAAAACATCCCCACAGCATGATGCTACCACCATGCTTCACTGTAGGAATAGTATTGGTCTGGCGATAAGTGGTGCCTGGTTTCCTCGAAACATGATGCCTGGCATTCACCCCAAAGAAATCAATCTTTGTTTCATCAGACCAGAGAACTTTGTTTCTCATGGTCTGAGAATCCTTAAGGTGCATTTTGGCAAACTCCAAGCAGGGTGCCATGTGCTTTTTACTAAGGAGTGGCATTTGTCTGGCCACTCTACCATACAGGCCTGATTGGTGTATTGTTGCAGAGATCGTTGTCCTTCTGGAAGGTTCTCCTCTCTGCACAGAGGAATGCAGTTTTTTAATTTTAGGAAATTTGCAAAAATCGCAAAAAAACTTTTTTTACATTGTAATTATGTGGTATTGTGTGTAGAATTTTGGAGGGAAACAATGAATTTATTCCATTTTGGAATAAGGCTGTAACATAACAAAATGTGGAAAAAGTGAAGTGCTGTGAATACTTTCTGGATGCACGATATCACTATGTTAGATTACCCAATGCAAATTAAGTATCTGACTCGCCACAACTTGTGGTGGCAGATACAATACCGTTGGAGGAATTCAATATTTGCTCCCAGGCAGGAGCAACTGCTCCAAAAAAAAGACTTTACGTTGACTATTAGTTGCAGTGGAATTTTGCACTGCTGGGCACTACTTGGCAGTGTTACTGCACATGCATTCTTCCCATAGGGAGGAGTGGGGCTCCACAAACCAACACCATCTGAAAATGGTGTAATTTCCCGAAGTCAAACTCCACAAACTGAAAGTTTGATGAATAATGGTCCCCATATGGGTTGGATCTGAAGTGAAAAGTAAGAAGGAAATATCAATGATACTGTATCTCCTACTGTAAGTTATCATTACAACATACTGTTACTTCATTCCTTCCAAAATAGGTGAAAACAAATTTTTAAGGAAAGATGACTGTGACGCTGAATGATCTTAGAATCTAAGAGGTGCGGGGTTCTCTTTATACATAAGGCAGAGTTAGAACAATTTTAGCAACTAACATTACTGTGCAGCTACAGTACCCTTTGTGCATCTCTGATGGAATGCGGAATGACAGTTTAAAGTGATTATTCAATACATAAACTAGTCACAACAGAAATCTTAAAACTGTCCTTTACTATTATCCCAACTAAACCTCCTTCCAGGATACAATACCACTCAACCATGCTGGCATGAAAGGTATGTGCCTATGGGTGACACTGGCTGGAGGGGCATATCAGTCCAGCTACAACACAACTTTCCAGTGCCCCAATTGAGCCGCAGCTATTTGTATACAGAACATAGACTACAAACACCATGGTGCATCATGTGGAGTCTCTGGAGTGGGTACAGAAGCCTTGAAGTTTGGGAGGGGGAGTCTTGCCAGAATAGAGGCCTGTGAAAGTCTAAAAAAACAGGTAGCTTTAGAGCGAAGAGTCTCGCCAGAAGGAGTTTCTGTGTGGTGGTGGTAATAGTGGGGGTGGGGGTGGGGACAGCAGGTGCTTAGGAGGAGATGTACTAAGCAGTGATAAAAGTGGAGAATTGAGCCAGTGGAGAAGTTGCCCATGGCAACCAATCAGCATTGACGTAACATTTAGAATTTTCATACTATAAAAGTATACAGAGCAGATGATTGGTTGCCATGGTCAACTTCTCCACTGGTTCACTTCTCCATTTGAATCACTGCTTAGTATATCTCCACCTTAATACTTTTATGCCTAGGAGTGGCCTGACCACTAAATCCGCCCCTGCTACTCAGTGGGTAGTATTGTAGTTATCCATCAGTTTAAAGTAGAGTCTGGTGTTTTCCGTTATTATAATTTTCACTAATGGAAAAAGGAGTTAGGATGTTTGTTCCAAAATGAAGATCATTGGCCGCTATTGTCACAAAGAGGCAGGGCCGGCTCCAGGTCTACTAGCGCCCTCAGTGAGAAAATTTCGAAGTGGCCAAACGCTCCTGTAAAAGTGGGCATGACCTTGTAACTTTATATAAACAAACTATAAATAAATATATTTTCACACCCCCTCTACACACACACAATTAGCAGCCTTACATGTAACGCCCACAGTAGTGTTCATTACACATGTCTACAGTATAGTGTCAGATACATAATGACCCCAGTAGTGCAGTGCCAGATACAAATACGCCCCCAGTATTGCCAAATACACATACACCCCCAGTAGTTCCAAATACACATTATATGCCCCCAGCAGTGCAGTGCCAGATACACATTATATGCCCCCACAGTGCCAGATACACATTATATGCCCCCACAGTGCCAGATACACATTATATTACCCCACAGTGCCAGATACACATTATATTACCCCACAGTGCCAGATACACATTATATGCCCCCAGTAGTGCAGTGCCAAATAGACATATGCCCCCAGTAGTGCAGTGCCAGATACACATGATATGCTCCCAGTAGTGCCAGATACAGATGATATGCCCCCAGCAGTGCCAGATACACATGATATGCCCCAGCAGTGCCAGATACACATGATATGCCCCCACAGTGCCAGATACACATGATATGCCCCCATAGTGCCTGATACACATTATATGCCCCACAGTGCCAGATACACATTATCAGCTAGAACAGTGCACCATATAAGAAAAAAATCTACCCTTAAAGCAGTGCTTACTTCGAGTGGGTGCTCAGGAGGATCCATTTGCTTCTAGATGCACTGCACCTTCGCAGCAGCCAGCAGAGGACAGAACTGATCTGCTCTGGTGACAGTGTGTGTGGGAAGGCACAGAAGCAGCGTCCGTCCCGTGGCCCGCCTCCTAGCCTCCTTTCTAGGCCCCATCTCAAGGTATTTGCTAAAGCTTGTGTCTGTTCAATGTGAATGTAGAAACCATCTTTTGAACACTATAGTACAGGAGGACACAACAGGGAGAAGAGGGCAGAGTACATGAGGGTAGACGCTATAGCATTAGGCGATATAATGGTAAACTAAAAAGAAAACAGTTATAAAGGCATGTTTGAAGGCTGTGGGAAATGGTGATCAGAGAGGATGTAAGGCAGAAAATATTAGAATAGCGAAGAGAGCTGGGGAACGACGAAAAACTATGTGAGCAAAGCAAAACTATGTGAGCGCTGTGCGGTGCCGGCATCTGATGTCAGACATCGGTGCCACACAGCGCACACATAGTTTAGCATTGGCCCGCCCACAGCACTCCCCCTCGTCGTCACACAGCCACTGCTAGGAGACGGGCTACAGGACGGACACTGCTGCTGTAGGGACCTGGCTCCAGGCTCCAATATGGCGGTGAGAGCTAGTGGTGCCCATTAAGTATGGCGCCCTGTTCGGACGCTCTATTGGAACGTGCCTGGAGCTGGCCTTGCAAAGAGGCATTGGAGCAGAGACGGCCTTAGCTATAGGCAGACTAGGCATTTGCCTAGGGCATCCAAGCATGTCTAGGGTTATCCAAGCATGTCCCTGCAGTATCTCATGCTGAACCACATTTGATACTGGTCTTTTTGTATAACCAGCAAATATGGCAGTATCTGGACTTTACTGCCATCTGTGTCCAACCAGCAAGCTAAAATAAAGGATGAGGCTTGCAAAGGCCGGCATACCCTGTGAGGTCACATCCCTTGTATGGGTGCCCCTCAGGGGCGGAACTGTGGGAGGCAGTGGAGTCGGCTGCCGCCGGGCTCCTGGCCACAAGGGGGCGCATCTCCTCCACTGTCTCCCGCAGCCTGAGGACTGCGCTGCTATTGCAGATGGAGGAGCTGTGTCAATGACACGGAAGCTGCCTCCTGTAGAGAGAGATGGCACTGGCTGCAGCTAGGGGGAGCTCCAGAGCACAGCTCCTCCCGGGCCCTTAGTAAGCCAGCCGAGGGAAGCTCAGAACTCTCTGCTCCTCCATGCTCTGGATGATAGCCAAAGGTAGGCACTGTGTGGGGGGTGGGGGAGAGGTGTATTTGGGGGGAAGTACTGTGTTTTGTGTGTGCTTGTTTTTAAGTGAGGTGTGTGTGTTTTTAAGGAAAGTTGTACATTCAAGTAAAAGAGGCATGTGTGTGTGTGATGTGTGTGAGAGTGGCATGTGTGTGAGAGGCATGTATGTGTATGTAAGTGGGAGGCATGTGTATGTAAGTGAGAGGCATGTGTGTGTGTGTGAGAGGCATGTGTATGTAAGTGGGAGGCATGTGTATGTAAGTGAGAGGCATGTGTGTGTGTGTGTGAGAGGCATGTGTATGTAAGGGGCCCTACACACTCGGCGATGCGCCGCCGAGGTGCCCGACGGCCGACGAGCGACCCAGCGGCGGGGGGGCAGTGACGGGGGGAGTGAAGTTTCTTCACTCCCCCCGTCACCCGGCTCCGTAGACTTGCAGGCAAATATTGACGATCTCGTCCATATTGGCCGGCATGCACAGCCGACATGGCCCCAGCGATGAACGAGCGCGGGGTCGCGCATCGTTCATCGCTGGGGACTCCACACTGCACGATATGAACGATATCTCGTTCATTAAAGAACAAGATCGTTCATATCGTGCAGTGAAATCGCTATGTGTGTAGGGCCTATAAGTGAGAGGCATGTGTATGTAAGTGAGAGGCATGTGTATGTGAGAGGTGTGTGTAAGTGAGAGGCACGTGTGTGAGAGGTGTGTGTAAGTGAGAGGTGTATGTAAGTGAGAGGCGTGTGTGTTTAAGTGAGACGTGTGTTTAAGTGAATGAGGTGTTTGTCTTTTTTTTAATATATATCTAGTGTTCACGCTAGGTGTCTGCCCCTTTTTTAGACAGCTGAATCCCGCCCTGCCCGTTTTTGTGCGCCCTGCCGCCCCGCCGTTTGCTGCCTGCCGGACCCCGCCACGTCGCCGGATCCAGCCGTGCGCCGCCGCACTCGGTACGTACATGAGAGTCCCCCTGGGCTAAATTAACCTTGTAAGTATTTTGCAGCTGTAAACATTAATCTCAGTGCTTTCTACCTGGTGCAGTGTGCCTCAGTGCTCTCTACCTGGTGCAGTGTGCCTCAGTGCTCTACCTGGTGCAGTGTGCCTCAGTGCTCCCTACCTGGTGCAGTGTGCCATTAGTGCTCCCTACCTGGTGCAGTGTGCCTGAGTGCTCCCTACCTGGTGCAGTGTGCCTGAGTGCTCCCTACCTGGTGCAGTGTGCCTCAGTGCTCTCTACCTGGTGCAGTGTGCCTCAGTGCTCTCTACCTGGTGCAGTGTGCCTCAGTGCTCTCTACCTGGTGCAGTGTGCCTCAGTGCTCTCTACCTGGTGCAGTGTGCCTCAGTGCTCTCTACCTGGTGCAGTGTGCCTCAGTGCTCTCTACCTGGTGCAGTGTGCCTCAGTGCTCTCTACCTGGTGCAGTGTGCCTCAGTGCTCTCTACCTGGTGCAGTGTGCCTCAGTGCTCTCTACCTGGTGCAGTGTGCCTCAGTGCTCTCTACCTGGTGCAGTGTTCCTCAGTGCTCTCTACCTGGTGCAGTGTGCCTCAGTGCTCTCTACCTGGTGCAGTGTGCCTCAGTGCTCTCTACCTGGTGCAGTGTGCCTCAGTGCTCTCTACCTGGTGCAGTGTGCCTCAGTGCTCTCTACCTGGTGCAGTGTGCCTCAGTGCTCTCTACCTGGTGCAGTGTGCCTCAGTGCTCTCTACCTGGTGCAGTGTGCCTCAGTGCTCTCTACCTGGTGCAGTGTTCCTCAGTGCTCTCTACCTGGTGCAATGTGCCTCAGTGCTCCCTACCTGACGCAATGTGTATAATGTGCTCTATCTGGCGCAATGTGTATAATGTGCTCTATCTGGCGCAATGTGTATAATGTGCTCTATCTGGCGCAATGTGTATAATGTGCTCTATCTGGCGCAATATGTATAACGTGCTCTAGCCTCTACCTGGCGCAGTGTGTATAGGAGGTTCTAACTGGTGCAATGTGTATTAGGGGCACTACCGTGTGGTGTAATGTGAATAGACACTATTATGTGGCCACGCCCCTTCCCCACGAAACAACGCCCCTAGATTTTTGCTGCGCACCTTCGGTGCGCACTGTCCATGTTTTGCCCATAGGAATGGGAGCACCAAGCATTATAGTATGTACCTAAGTTTGCCCATTTAACTTAAAAATTTACCCTCACGAATGAAAAATGTGCCCTCCCCGTGATCAGCACCCTGCCCTAAAAAAAAAATACTACAGTGAACACTAATTATATTGGCACACCGCTGCGCCAAAGCATCTCCATGGAGACCTGGTGGGTAAGGGAGCACTGTAGGTGTACTATAATGGTATGCTGGTGTCTGTTTTATTGTAATGACTGACTTGGAGTGCGTCCACTTTCTATGTGTATCTATATTACTATTGGGAAAGGTACCTGAGCACCCTTCTACTGTTCACCCTGGGTGCGGGATAGCTACATATGGTATGTGTGTGTATGTGTAGGGGGGCACCAAAATGTATCATGCCTCCGGGCGACTGGGACGAACTTACGCCACTGGTGCCCCTTTAACGGGTGCGAGCACAAGCCCTCACCCATCCTGCCACCCCCATCTCACAAAACGCAGTCATGGATCTAGGGAGCTGCATGGGCGCATACACTGACTGCAAGCACACCAGCAAGCAAAAGTAAGTTTTATAAAAAAAAAATGCTATTAGCATTACTAATGTGGGGAATATGTGTAAGGGGAATTGCTGTGTGGAATTATGTGTATTATGGGCATTACTAATGTGGTTCATATGTGTAAGGTGCATTATTGTGTGGAATTATGTGTATTACGGGCATTACTAATGTGGGGCATATGTGTAAGGTGCATTACTGTGTGGAATTATGTGTATTATGGGCATTACTAATGTGGTTCATATGTGTAAGGTGCATTATTGTGTGGAATTTTGTGTATTATGGGCATTACTAATGTGGGGCATATGTGTAAGGTGCATTATTGTGTGGAATTTTGTGTATTGTGGGCATTACTAATGTGGGGCATATGTGTAAGGTGCATTATTGTGTGGAATTTTGTGTATTATGGGCATTACTAATGTAGGGCATATGTGTAAGGTGCATTATTGTGTGGAAGTTTGTGTATTATGGGCATTACTAATGTGGTTCATATGTGTAAGGTGCATTATTGTGTGGAATTTTGTGTATTATGGGCATTACTGATGTGGGGCATATGTGTAAGGTGCATTACTGTGTGGAGTTATGTGTATTATGGGCATTACTGTGGGGCATTATGCAGGGTTGAACTGGCCCACAGGGGCACAGGGTAACCCCCCAGTGGGCCCCACTGCCTGAGTGTTGCTGGGTCAGATGCAGATCTAGCGGCGGTGCTAGGGGGCACCAGCCAAAATTTTGCCTAGGGCATCATATTGGCTAGGGCCCCCTCTGTATTGTAGATCACCAAAAAAAAAGCATCAAATATGGTGTCAACCATGACAGGTGACAGTGATGACCTCCATCTTCCACACGGAGGCCATGCTCCATCAGATCCTCTAAATAACGTCCCTAGTGTGATGTCTCTGCACAACCATGTCATTTCTTGCATTCTTTAAATCCTTGTAGTATTCCATATCTATGAGAAAATTACCATGGGGGTAATTCAAAGCTGATTGCTGAGCTGCATTTTTTGCTGCCCTGTGATCAGATAATCGTCGCCTACAGGGAGAGGGGAAAAGCGCTGTGCAAGTGTGCGTTCGCTTCTGTAGCAGAGCGGCACAAAAATCAGTTTGTGCAGTCTCTGCGCAGACGAGGACTTACTCAGCCGCTGCGATGGAATCCTGCTGATCGGGGCCGGAGCTGACATCAGACACCCTCTCTGAAAATGCCTGAGTTTTTCCAGACACTTCTGGAAAACGGTCAGTTGGCACCCACAAATGGCCACTTCCTGTAAATCCCCTTGCGATCGCCCGTGCGTTCGGATTTTTCACTCCATCCCTTGCTAGGTGCCGATGCCTGGTGCTGTTGTGCAATGCACCGGTGCATTGTGGCTCAGACACATGCCCAGTTCAGATCTGATCGCCCGCTGGGTGAAAACGCACAGCAGCGTTCAGATCTGAATGACCCCCCAGGTACCATGCTGGAGTCATAGCATGAGTCAGTGTGCATATGATAATGATCTGCACTAACTACCCACTTTCTATTTTTTTTCCTGATCATGGTATTTAATTTGTATCAACTCATCTTTCTATTTATTTTACAAATTAATTAACATGAGCTGGAGAAAATAATGTCACAATTATCAGGAAAGGAACTTGGAATATATTAACACAGAAACAGAATTTGACGGTAAATAAGAACCACTTGGCCCATCTAGTCTGCCCCTAGACTAGGGTCAAAAGGTTGACATGAAAATGGTCGACATAAAAAATGGTAGACACCATTTTTAAAAAATTTTTACATATTTTGTGGACTTTTTCATACCTTCTCTATCCATGTCGGCATAGAGTTGGTTATAAACCTTGTAGCAAGCACAGCGACCCACTGAGCCCGAATCATGGCAAGCATATGCCTTTCTACAATTAGGGGTCCCAGATGACAAAACTATCCACACAAACCCCAAAAATGCAAAAAAATGGTGTCTACCTTTTTTATGTTGACCATTTTCATGTCGACCTTTTGTACTATCTACTTTGTTCATGTCTACCTTTTGACCCTGTCGACCTGCTGACCCTGTCTACCTATTGACTGTCTATCATGTGATGTCTATCTATTGTACCACACCCCTGAGTTTGTCAACTAAACGCTCCTGGTTCTTCTGTAGCACACTGGTCCTATTGCCACAATATATATAAGACTCAAAATGTACCTGTTTACTTGAGCATTTCACTAATCTCACTAATGTTCCCCTTTTATGATAAGTGTATTTAGTATTTTGTGTTTTAAATATAAATGGAAGTCACTTTGAGTCCTATTGGGAGAAAAGTGCTTTATAAATTACATTATTATTATTATTATTATTATTATTATTACACAACATATGTTCCCTACATATATTTGAGTATTACTTAAGCTTCTGTGGGTGGCCTCAGGGCCGGATTAACAATGGGACAGATGGAGCTGCAGCTCCAGGCCCCACATTGAAAATAGGCCCACAGGATCCCTGACATTGTTGACAGGATAAAAAAAAATTCTCCTGTCATCACTCATCAACAGCAAATGCTTCCCTCCCGGCAAAGACTTCTCTTCCTATCTCCTCTGACCACCCACAGCTATGCATAACCAGCCCCCTCCCCTGTGCTGTCTGAAGATCAGACCCCGAGATATTCTAAGTCCCGCCCCAGACCACGATAAGCTCTGCCCCCTGGGTGGCTTGCAGCTGTGCTGGCTTTCAGCTGTGCTTCCTCAGACTGCCTGTAGCTCCACTCCCATGCTATCAAAAGCTCTGTCCCTCGCTGCTCCACTCTTTCCACATTGAGCCTGGAGCCAACCCCCATTTCTTTACATTATGTACTAATGTACTATGTACTACACCTCCAAGTGCTCATGACCATCTGAGGTTGCCTGTGGGATATGGGTAAACGCCACTGGGCCAATGCGAGTAGGAACTTCCATAAGGAGGTGGGATGTACAGGATGTATCCCCTTCACGGCCAATAGAAGTCGGGTTGAGTAGGATTCAAGTAGCCGAACTCCGGAGGCAGCATCTTGGGTAGGGCGGGTGCCAGGGAAGCAGCATACTAGTGTCTGCATGGTAGGCATGGTTGGTGCCAGAGTGGGGATTGATGGGTAGTGGCATGACATGCATGCCAAACTTGCATCTGACGTCACATCACATGTGGTATGCAGCACTCTGCAGTGACCTGAGAGTAGTGTAGTCTCTGCCTGCTGCCTGCTTGCAAAGTGCACTCTCTCTGCACAGAGGACTGGCTACTGACTTGGAGGGAGCCTGGCCTTGGAGACCACTGCAGCTGAGCTGTAACTGTAAGTAAAGTTTGCATTGCAGGGCAGACACAGTCACATAAGAATAAATTATTGATTTGAGTATTACTGTGTGGCATAATGTGTGTATGGAGTACCACTATGGTGTGGCATGTGTATCATGGGTACCAGTACGGTGTGGCATGTATATAATGGATACCACTTTGGTGTGGCATAATGTGTGTAATGGGTACCACTGCAGCGTGGCATAATGTGTGTAGTGGGGACCACTGCAGCGTGGCATAATGTGTGTAATGGGGACCACTACAGTATGGCATGGAATACGTACTGATTACCGGCAGGCGGGATCCCGGCTGTCAAGATTCCGAAAGCGGGATCCCATCCGTCAGTATGCCGGCAGTGGGGCAATCGCTAGAAAGCCCCTTGGGGACACTCACAGAGGGAGAATAGCATGTGCCGCTGGTATTCCGGTGGCGGCATTTCATCACCTGTCAGGATTCTGGCGTCGGCTTTGTGACTGCTGGGATCCCGACTGGCAGTATTGTGATTTCCTCCCTATAGCATAATGTGAGTAAAGAGTACTACTATGGAGTGGCATAAGGTATGCAAAGGGTACCACTATGGTGTGACATAATGTTTGTAAAGGGTACCACTACGGTTTGGCATAATGTGTATTAAGGGTACCACTATGGTTTGGCATAATGTATATATATGGTACCACTATGGTGTCACATAATGTGTATAATGGGTACCACTATGATGTAGGATGTGTATGATGGGTACTACTATGGTGTGGAATAATGTGTATAATGAGTACTACTACAGTGTGGCATGTGTATAATGGGTACTACTATGGTGTGTCATGTGTATATTGGGTACTACTATGGTGTGTCATAATGTGTATAATGGGTACTACTATGGTGTAATATGTGCAAAATGTGTACTACTATGGTGAGGCACAATGTTAATAATGGGTACCACTATGGTGTGGCATAGTGGGTACCACTATAGTGTGGCATAATGTGTATAATGAGTACCACTACGATGTGGCATGTGTATAAAAGATACTACTATGGTGTGGTATAATGTGTATAATGGGTACTACTACAGTGTAGCATGTGTATGATGGGTACCACTACGGTACCCATACTACTACTCTGCCATAACGTACTGTATATATGGGGCACTACTACTGTGTGGAATATTTAGAATTTATAGAAACCCTGGGGCCGCCACTGGCTTAAATAGTTTTTTTTTTTTTTTTTAACGCTTGCCTTGCTTATTTATTAAGAAATAAAGATAAAAAGCCGCAGGCAACAATAAAATTTCTATATTTATAAAAAAAAAATTGTGTGGGAAAAGTTGCGGTTACTGATCACCACTGGGTGTACAGATGCCATGCACATGGCATCTATTCACAATGAAGGGAGATCTTGGAGGTAGCCCAGCATGTCTGTAAGTACTGGACGTGACCCCTAGAATGACAAAAGCGGGGCATGTCGTATAGCCATGCTCCATCCCCTGTTAGTCACATTCCTCTTTTTAGGATGCCTTGCCCGCACCTCAGTGCATTGTCCAGCCCCCACTCTAGCAGGAACACCAGTTTATGTATCTATGTAACCTTTTTATCATGCTTTTGTAGATTTTTTTTCATTATTTCTTTTTTTGGGGAGGTGAGGTGAGGGGGGGGGGGGGGGGGGTTGGGGTCGATTTCTAATCCTGCCCTGGGTGCCAAAAACCCTAGTTACACCTGCTTATAGGAGAGCAGATCATCAGGACAGGTAGAGATATCTTTAATGGGCCACACTTATGGAGTGCACTGGAGTGTGGCACATCTGGCAAAAAGTTGTGAAGCTTGTGCACATTTTTATGGGTCCATAAATCACGCCAACACAGGTAATATCGGAGGTCTCTATGTGTTGGAGGTAACACTGCTCCTTGGTATCTCCCCTCATATACATATAGATCTGCCTGCAACTTGCTGTCTGATTTATCCCAATCCAGGGACCATACATAGAGGGCCCGATTCAGACCTGATCGCTGCTGTGCATTTTCGCACAGCAGGCGATCGGGCATTGACTGCGCATGCGTATGCACTGCAATGCGCACATGCATTGGCAAACAACTGGCATCGCCGGTCAGTGACAGGCTTTTGCAAACCTTCTAATTGCACAGCCATTCGCATGCTGATTGACAAGAAGAGGCCGTTTGTGGGTGGTAACTGACCGTTTTCTGGGAGTGTCAGGGAAACACAGGCATGCCCAAGCGTTTTCAGGGAGAGTGTGTGACGTAGCTCTGGCCCCGATCAGCCCGTTCTGATTGCACTGTAGGAGTAAGTCCTGGACTGCGCAGAGATTGCACACACTGGTAAAAAGCATCCACGTGAGTGAGGTGCGAACGGATTTGCAGCTGTCCGCTGACTGAGGGTTTTTTTTAGCAGCTAGGCTTACACATGCGATTTAAAGTAGAAGTATAGGAAACCTGTGCTTCTCCCTCTATTTTGAAATGCTGCTGAAAGGGATAGAAATACCTGTAATTCCCTGCAGGAAATTAAATAAGTATAAAAAATAGGTTTTTCCCACAGCGCTTATTCAAACATAACCAATAATAGTTTGTTAGTAATTTATTCACATCACATAAGTGCAATTAAAAAATAAATAAATAAACTAAAACACAATAAAATACACTCAAATAATTAATATCTGTTTTTTCACACCTCAGTATTCTTGGTGTCAAAAATATATTCAGTAAAATCTATATATAATATAATACAATACAATATAATATAATATAATATAATAGGATATTTCTCTCAGCCCTATTTCTTTTTCAGGCTGCTGATTTTGAGTACAATGTAACTTTATAATAGGAACAAATGTTACTTTTGAAAATATGCTTCTGCTAGTTCTAGTAGTTACCAGAGTCTAATTAGCCACACCTAAATCAAAGTCCCGTTTTCATTAGAGAAATGACTCCTAGTGTGTGGTCCAAGATGCCAGTATATGTTTTCCACAATATGAGGTTCTTTATATAAAAACCTTTTTGCAGTCAAAGAATATAAAACAAGAGTTTCTTCAGCTTAAGGTACCTTAGCACATATAAACATACATGTTATGACATACGTAATATATGTGCTGGCTGGTTATCCCGAGATTGGCAGCACTGTGTATCTCACTGGCACCGTGCAGCATCCGACACTCAGCATTCAGCTTCACTCTCCTTCTTAACCCTTATGCTGAGTCCTGGGTGCCGCACGGCGCCCGTGAGACACACGTCGCTGCCATTCCCCTGGATAACCAACCAGCTCATATATTACATAGAGCATAAAACATGTACTTATATGTGCTAAGCAACCCACCTCCCCCCCTTACACTGTGTATTTAGTGCTACAGCCCAAGGACTGCAGCCACTGCTGGTGGTCACAGGTGCTCTCTGTACTATATTATATGGTGGTCATTGTGAAGCTCTCTGTATTATATAATATGGCAGTCAGTGTATTGTCTGTGTTATATTGTGGTTGCTGATGCTCTCCATATTATATGACAGTCCCACTATTGCTCTTTATTATACAGAGGCCACTAAGATGCCATCTGTATTATACTAAACACTCAATTATACCAAGTCTCAAAATTAGTGAGAGTGTTCGATTTCAAGGTATAAGGGGTTCATTTTCAAAGGCATAGTTTACTTTGCCATAAACATTAAAGGTAATACAACACAAAGTTTTAGCTATCTCTAATATTAATAATAATATACACAAAAGTCCTGATTAGTAACCTTTTTCTATAAACCAAAAAGTTACCAATTGGAAGTGATAACTCTGCTATCTGTGGAGGCTCCACACAGCCTTTGCATGGGAGAGCCTATTTAACTAGTATTGTAGTGGTACTTTGCACCACCAAAATACCTGTTTTGTTAGCGCTATCTAAAGATGACATTGACAGTTTAAATTTTTAGATTTTTTTTTTATGTAAAGACTTTTATATATTTTATCATCTTAAATATTTTTTATTTAAAATTGTATATGTATTTTTTAATTCAAAAGTAAAATTGAGAGCCCAAACCAGCTCATGCATGCACATCTGCAATGCGGTAAGTTAACCCTTACCACCCTGATCCGGTATTGCCATTGCAGCTCTTTATTTTTCTAAAAAGACGGCAGCTAAGTAGGAGGTTAATTTATTAATTTACTGCAGTGGCTAAAAATGTGGGATGTACACATACATAAATATGGCATTAATCAGTAAACAATTCTGGATTTTTTTCTTTGTTTATTAATTTAAATTATTCTAGCGTGCAAGAAAAGGCAGATAATACAATTCTCACCCTTTCACAAAAAACAACTTTTTCTTGTTATAGCACCACTATAAAGTAGGCAATGGTGTGCAGCAGCTATGCCCTCTATACAGATAGCCACACACACAGCACAGGCCACACCCTCTGTGTAGAACACACACCTACAGGGGGTCATTCCGAGTTGATCGCAGCCATGGGGGAGTGTATTTTAGCTTAGCGGGGCTGCGATCGCTTGTGCAGCCCTGCTAAGCTAAAAAAAATTCAAGCAGAAGAAGACCAGCCCTATACCTACTTACCCTGTGCGACGATCTCTGCGATGCTGTAGCCGGCTTTGACGTCAGACATCCGCCCTCCGTTCTGCTTGACACGCCTGCATTTTCCTTACCACTCCCCGAAAATGGTCTCCAACGGTCCGGATCTGCCCAGGTATGCCTTCTTCTTGTCAATCTTCTTTGCGGTCGGCTCTGTGACCGCTTCCATCGTAGGATGTGACGTAACCCGGCGACCCCTGTCGTCGGGCACCGTCGCGCACACGCATTGCGGCGACCCCTTTCACCGGGCAACATCGCGCACGTGCATTGCGGCCGCCATGCATGCGCATTCTGGACCCGTTCGCACCGCAGCGATGACCCCCACAGTACTGGTCACAACCCCATATCAGTTATTCCACCACAGCAATTATCACACCCCCTGCAGTGGCACACAATATCAGTTATTCCACCACAGCAATTATCACACCCCCTGCAGTGGCACACAATAGGCCCTTCATAAATTTCAACTCCAGGCTCATGTGGAAATGAATCTGGCACTGGGTGGCCAGGCCACCACTGACTAAATTGTTGGCTGTGTTACATTTCTGTGTGTGTGTTGGTCATTCCAGAATACAGTGCTGTGAAGGAAAAAATGCTATAGACAGCTTTTAGTTGTGTACTAAAACAGGTCATATGTACATTCCTGCCAAGCATCAACCAATTTATTAAATTGCCACGGGATGATCATTGATCAATAACTTTTTTAGTGTGAAAGTACAGTTTTATAACATTAATCAATTTTCAGATCTCAAAGGATCAGTGGATGTTACACATGTAGCCCATATGCCACTGGTACAAAATAAATGACTGGTATGGAATGTAACTTTAAACATTTACATTCATCCATGTACAAGGTTTATGTGATCCATCTCTCCTCATCCATTGCCTGACTACCAATTTTCCAGAGAGTAAGCAGGACACATTTATAATGAGGCTATCAGTGGTGGCAACATTATCAAAGTGACCATGAGTGTTTGTTAGGTAATTGTGTGTAATGTACTAATTCACTATGTTCATGTCTCTATACTGTTAATTGCTCTAATTACAACCTTTTTGACCATAAAGCCCTAATTCTGTGACATTGCTCAATGTGTGAAGTTAAACCTTTCCGCTCTGAATTGTGTGCATTATGAGTGATGATGACGTGGACAAAGAAATCACAATACAATTATCTCATCAGTAGCCCCTCACATGGAAGCACACACAGCAGTGCAATATATTTAATGTGTTGTTTCCATTGAGTTCTGCCTGTTGTGAGAAACATCAGTGTATCAAGCAAAGACTGCATACTTTATACGGGAAGCGGATAAAATACTGCTAGTCAGGATTCCAGCGGTCACAATACAGATGCCGGAATCCCAACTAGCGGTGAAATACCCACCGCCAGAATACCGGCGCCACATGCTATTCTCCCTATTTGGGTGTCCATGACACCCATAAGGGGAGAATCTAACCTGTGGCGTGTGCAGCGCATGCGTTCTATGATCCGTATGCATGCGCTGTCGATTGATAATCGTCCGGCTTGCGAATTTGGACAACAGTGATCAGGTCTTTATTAGAGATGAGCGCCTGAAATTTTTCGGGTTTTGTGTTTTGGTTTTGGGTTCGGTTCCGCGGCCGTGTTTTGGGTTCGAACGCGTTTTGGCAAAACCTCACCGAATTTTTTTTGTCGGATTCGGGTGTGTTTTGGATTCGGGTGTTTTTTTCAAAAAACACTAAAAAACAGCTTAAATCATAGAATTTGGGGGTCATTTTGATCCCAAAGTATTATTAACCTCAAAAACCATAATTTACACTCATTTTCAGTCTATTCTGAATACCTCACACCTCACAATATTATTTTTAGTCCTAAAATTTGCACCGAGGTCGCTGTGTGAGTAAGATAAGCGACCCTAGTGGCCGACACAAACACCGGGCCCATCTAGGAGTGGCACTGCAGTGTCACGCAGGATGTCCCTTCCAAAAAACCCTCCCCAAACAGCACATGACGCAAAGAAAAAAAGAGGCGCAATGAGGTAGCTGTGTGAGTAAGATTAGCGACCCTAGTGGCCGACACAAACACCGGGCCCATCTAGGAGTGGCACTGCAGTGTCACGCAGGATGGCCCTTCCAAAAAACCCTCCCCAAACAGCACATGACGCAAAGAAAAAAAGAGGCGCAATGAGGTAGCTGTGTGAGTAAGATTAGCGACCCTAGTGGCCAACACAAACACCGGGCCCATCTAGGAGTGGCACTGCAGTGTCACGCAGGATGTCCCTTCCAAAAAACCCTCCCCAAACAGCACATGACGCAAAGAAAAAAAGAGGCGCAATGAGGTAGCTGTGTGAGTAAGATTAGCGACCCTAGTGGCCGACACAAACACCGGGCCCATCTAGGAGTGGCACTGCAGTGTCACGCAAGATGTCCCTTCCAAAAAACCCTCCCCAAACAGCACATGACGCAAAGAAAAAAAGAGGCGCAATGAGGTAGCTGACTGTGTGAGTAAGATTAGCGACCCTAGTGGCCGACACAAACACCGGGCCCATTTAGGAGTGGCACTGCAGTGTCACGCAGGATGTCCCTTCCAAAAAACCCTCCCCAATCAGCACATGATGCAAAGAAAAAGAAAAGAAAAAAGAGGTGCAAGATGGAATTGTCCTTGGGCCCTCCCACCCACCCTTATGTTGTATAAACAAAACAGGACATGCACACTTTAACCAACCCATCATTTCAGTGACAGGGTCTGCCACACGACTGTGACTGATATGACGGGTTGGTTTGGACCCCCCCCAAAAAAGAAGCAATTAATCTCTCCTTGCACAAACTGGCTCTACAGAGGCAAGATGTCCACCTCATCATCACCCTCCGATATATCACCGTGTACATCCCCCTCCTCACAGATTATCAATTCGTCCCCACTGGAATCCACCATCTCAGCTCCCTGTGTACTTTGTGGAGGCAATTGCTGCTGGTCAATGTCTCCGCGGAGGAATTGATTATAATTCATTTTAATGAACATCATCTTCTCCACATTTTCTGGATGTAACCTCGTACGCCGATTGCTGACAAGGTGAGCGGCGGCACTAAACACTCTTTCGGAGTACACACTTGTGGGAGGGCAACTTAGGTAGAATAAAGCCAGTTTGTGCAAGGGCCTCCAAATTGCCTCTTTTTCCTGCCAGTATAAGTACGGACTGTGTGACGTGCCTACTTGGATGCGGTCACTCATATAATCCTCCACCATTCTATCAATGTTGAGAGAATCATATGCAGTGACAGTAGACGACATGTCCGTAATCGTTGTCAGGTCCTTCAGTCCGGACCAGATGTCAGCATCAGCAGTCGCTCCAGACTGCCCTGCATCACCGCCAGCGGGTGGGCTCGGAATTCTGAGCCTTTTCCTCGCACCCCCAGTTGCGGGAGAATGTGAAGGAGGAGATGTTGACAGGTCGCGTTCCGCTTGACTTGACAATTTTGTCACCAGCAGGTCTTTCAACCCCAGCAGACTTGTGTCTGCCGGAAAGAGAGATCCAAGGTAGGCTTTAAATCTAGGATCGAGCACGGTGGCCAAAATGTAGTGCTCTGATTTCAACAGATTGACCACCCGTGAATCCTTGTTAAGCGAATTAAGGGCTCCATCCACAAGTCCCACATGCCTAGCGGAATCGCTCCGTGTTAGCTCCTCCTTCAATGTCTCCAGCTTCTTCTGCAAAAGCCTGATGAGGGGAATGACCTGACTCAGGCTGGCAGTGTCTGAACTGACTTCACGTGTGGCAAGTTCAAAGGGCATCAGAACCTTGCACAACGTTGAAATCATTCTCCACTGCGCTTGAGACAGGTGCATTCCACCTACTATATCGTGCTCAATTGTATAGGCTTGAATGGCCTTTTGCTGCTCCTCCAACCTCTGAAGCATATAGAGGGTTGAATTCCACCTCGTTACCACTTCTTGCTTCAGATGATGGCAGGGCAGGTTCAGTAGTTTTTGGTGGTGCTCCAGTCTTCTGTACGTGGTGCCTGTACGCCGAAAGTGTCCCGCAATTCTTCTGGCCACCGACAGCATCTCTTGCACGCCCCTGTCGTTTTTTAAAAAATTCTGCACCACCAAATTCAAGGTATGTGCAAAACATGGGACGTGCTGGAATTTGCCCATATTTAATGCACACACAATATTGCTGGCGTTGTCCGATGCCACAAATCCACAGGAGAGTCCAATTGGGGTAAGCCATTCCGCGATGATCTTCCTCAGTTGCCGTAAGAGGTTTTCAGCTGTGTGCGTATTCTGGAAAGCGGTGATACAAAGCGTAGCCTGCCTAGGAAAGAGTTGGCGTTTGCGAGATGCTGCTACTGGTGCCGCCGCTGCTGTTCTTGCGGCGGGAGTCCATACATCTACCCACTGGGCTGTCACAGTCATATAGTCCTGACCCTGCCCTGCTCCACTTGTCCACATGTCCGTGGTTAAGTGGACATTGGGTACAACTGCATTTTTTAGGACACTGGTGAGTCTTTTTCTGACGTCCGTGTACATTCTCGGTATCGCCTGCCTAGAGAAGTGGAACCTAGATGGTATTTGGTAACGGGGGCACACTGCCTCAATAAATTGTCTAGTTCCCTGTGAACTAACAGCGGATACCGGACGCACGTCTAACACCAACATAGTTGTCAAGGCCTCAGTTATCCGCTTTGCAGCAGGATGACTGCTGTGATATTTCATCTTCCTCGCAAAGGACTGTTGAACAGTCAATTGCTTACTGGAAGTAGTACAAGTGGGCTTACGACTTCCCCTCTGGGATGACCATCGACTCCCAGCAGCAACAACAGCAGCGCCAGCAGCAGTAGGCGTTACACGCAAGGATGCATCGGAGGAATCCCAGGCAGGAGAGGAATCGTCAGAATTGCCAGTGACATGGCCTGCAGGACTATTGGCATTCCTGGGGAAGGAGGAAATTGACACTGAGGGAGTTGGTGGGGTGGTTTGCGTGAGCTTGGTTACAAGAGGAAGGGATTTACTGGTCAGTGGACTGCTTCCGCTGTCACCCAAAGTTTTTGAACTTGTCACTGACTTATTATGAATGCGCTGCAGGTGACGTATAAGGGAGGATGTTCCGAGGTGGTTAACGTCCTTACCCCTACTTATTACAGCTTGACAAAGGGAACACACGGCTTGACACCTGTTGTCCGCATTTCTGTTGAAATACCTCCACACCGAAGAGCTGATTTTTTTGGTATTTTCACCTGGCATGTCAACGG
The DNA here is from genome assembly GCF_028390025.1 of Pseudophryne corroboree. NCBI lineage: Eukaryota > Metazoa > Chordata > Amphibia > Anura > Myobatrachidae > Pseudophryne > Pseudophryne corroboree. The sequence goes on from NC_086445.1 coordinate 850,567,897, forward strand.
CCATATTCCTCCCACGGACAACAGGTGTCTCCCCGGGTGCCTGACTTAAACAAACCACCTCACCATCAGAATCCTCCTGGTCAATTTCCTCTCCAGCGCCAGCAACACCCATATCCTCCTCATCCTGGTGTACTTCAACACTGACATCTTCAATCTGACTATCAGGAACTGGACTGCGGGTGCTCCTTCCAGCACTTGCAGGGGGCGTGCAAATGGTGGAAGGCGCATGCTCTTCACGTCCAGTGTTGGGAAGGTCAGGCATCGCAACCGACACAATTGGACTCTCCTTGTGGATTTGGGATTTCGAAGAATGCACAGTTCTTTGCTGTGCTGCTTTTGCCAGCTTGAGTCTTTTCATTTTTCTAGCGAGAGGCTGAGTGCTTCCATCCTCATGTGAAGCTGAACCACTAGCCATGAACATAGGCCAGGGCCTCAGCCGTTCCTTGCCACTCCGTGTCGTAAATGGCATATTGGCAAGTTTACGCTTCTCCTCCGACAATTTTATTTTAGGTTTTGGAGTCCTTTTTTTTCTGATATTTGGTGTTTTGGATTTGACATGCTCTGTACTATGACATTGGGCATCGGCCTTGGCAGACGACGTTGCTGGCATTTCATCGTCTCGGCCATGACTAGTGGCAGCAGCTTCAGCACGAGGTGGAAGTGGATCTTGATCTTTCCCTAATTTTGGAACCTCAACATTTTTGTTCTCCATATTTTAATAGGCACAACTAAAAGGCACCTCAGGTAAACAATGGAGATGGATACTAGTATACAATTATGGACTGCCTGCCGAGTGCAGACACAGAGGTAGCCACAGCCGTGAACTACCGTACTGTACTGTGTCTGCTGCTAATATAGACTGGTTGATAAAGAGATGTCTATGTAACTATGTATGTATAAAGAAGAAAGAAAAAAAAACCACGGTTAGGTGGTATACAATTATGGACGGACTGCCTGCCGAGTGCAGACACAGAGGTAGCCACAGCCGTGAACTACCGTACTGTACTGTGTCTGCTGCTAATATAGACTGGTTGATAAAGAGATGTCTATGTAACTATGTATGTATAAAGAAGAAAGAAAAAAAAACCACGGTTAGGTGGTATACAATTATGGACGGACTGCCTGCCGAGTGCAGACACAGAGGTAGCCACAGCCGTGAACTACCGTACTGTACTGTGTCTGCTGCTAATATAGACTGGTTGATAAAGAGATGTCTATGTAACTATGTATGTATAAAGAAGAAAGAAAAAAAAAACACGGTTAGGTGGTATACAATTATGGACGGACTGCCTGCCGAGTGCAGACACAGAGGTAGCCACAGCTGTGAACTACCGTACTGTACTGTGTCTGCTGCTAATATAGACTGGTTGATAAAGAGATGTCTATGTAACTATGTATGTATAAAGAAGAAAGAAAAAAAAACCACGGTTAGGTGGTATACAATTATGGATGGACTGCCTGCCGAGTGCAGACACAGAGGTAGCCACAGCCGTGAACTACCGTACTGTACTGTGTCTGCTGCTAATATAGACTGGTTGATAAAGAGATGTCGTAGTAGTATGTATGTATAAAGAAGAAAAAAAAACCACGGTTAGGTGGTATACAATTATGGACGGACTGCCTGCCGAGTGCAGACACAGAGGTAGCCACAGCCGTGAACTACCGTACTGTGTCTGCTGCGACTGGATGATAAATGATATAAAAAATATATATATATCACTACTGCAGCCGGACAGGTATATATTATATATTATATAATGACGGACCTGCTGGACACTGTCTGTCAGCAGAATGAGTTTTATTTTTATAGAATAAAAAAAAAAACAACACACAAGTGAAGTCACACGACGAGTGTTTAACTTTTTCAGGCAATCACAATATAAGTATACTACTAACTATACTGGTGGTCAGTGTGGTCAGGTCACTGGTCAGTCACACTGGCAGTGGCACTCCTGCAGCAAAAGTGTGCACTGTTTAATTTTAATATAATATTATGTACTCCTGGCTCCTGCTATAACCTATAACTGGCACTGCAGTGCTCCCCAGTCTCCCCCACAATTATAAGCTGTGTGAGCTGAGCAGTCAGACAGATATATAATATATATAGATGATGCAGCACACTGGGCTGAGCCTGAGCAGTGCACACAGATATGGTATGTGACTGAGTCACTGTGTGTATCGCTTTTTTCAGGCAGAGAACGGATATATTAAATAAACTGCACTGTCTGGTGGTCACTCACTATATAATATTATGTACTCCTGGCTCCTGCTATAACCTATAACTGGCACTGCAGTGCTCCCCAGTCTCCCCCACAATTATAAGCTGTGTGAGCTGAGCAGTCAGACAGATATATAATATATATAGATGATGCAGCACACTGGGCTGAGCCTGAGCAGTGCACACAGATATGGTATGTGACTGAGTCACTGTGTGTATCGCTTTTTTCAGGCAGAGAACGGATATATTAAATAAACTGCACTGTCTGGTGGTCACTCACTAGTAAACTCTCTGCACTCTCTACACTTCTACAGTACTCCTCCTAGTCCTAAACTCCAGTAAATCTCTCTCTCTTATAATCTAAATGGAGAGGACGCCAGCCACGTCCTCTCCCTATCAATCTCAATGCACGTGTGAAAATGGCGGCGACGCGCGGCTCCTTATATAGAATCCGAGTCTCGCGAGAATCCGACAGCGTCATGATGACGTTCGGGCGCGCTCGGGTTAACCGAGCAAGGCGGGAGGATCCGAGTCTGCTCGGACCTGTGAAAAAAACCATGAAGTTCGGGCGGGTTCGGATTCAGAGAAACCGAACCCGCTCATCTCTAGTCTTTATAACCCCCATAGTTCTTTCTCATAGAGTTGTCAGAGGCTCTTTACCCTGGGCAGAGCTGTTTCTTGCAGCGGGTGAGGTGTGCATTTGCACGGGCGCCCGCAGCTGCTCTTGGTGGCTCTCTTAGTGCTCCCCCTCCTCCCCCTCATTATTACTCCGCTCGGGGGAGCGAGTTTCGTGTCATTACGTGAAACTCCACCCCCGAGCAGAGTACTAATGATGGGGAGGAGGGGGAGCCAGGACACGGTGGGCGGAAAAGCCAGGAGGGGGGAGATGATGGCTGGCGCAGGCCGAAGAGCGGGAAGCAGGATGCGGGATGTGGGATGCGGGATGGAAGTAGACAGTACAATGTAAGTATACTGTAACACGCCCTGTCTCTCTCTCTTTGTAGAAGGGAACTCTGCCTGCTATAATGTGTAAAATGGGGACTCTTGCCTGCTATAATGTGTAAAATGGGAACTCTTGACTGCTATAATGTGTAAAATGGGGTTCTTGCCTGCCGTAATGTGTAAAATGGAGTCTCTGCCTGTCGTAATGTGTAAAATGGGGACTCTTACCTGCTCTAATGTGTAAAATTGGGACTCTTGCCTGCCGTAATGTGTTACATGGGGACTCTGCCTGCCGTAATGTGTAAACTGTTTCAGTGTTTCTCACCCCCTGTGTAGCTAAAAATGGGGGTGTGACACATGGTCATGCTCCTACGAACGTCATACTAAAGGTGGGCGCACAAACATGGGGTGTGGCCTTGTGCCAGTTAGGCCATGCCTCATTTTTGGGCATGCATGATACCAGCTCTTTGGCTTGACTACAGATATCTTTCAGCTCTTTGCCACTGACTGGTTGGCCACCCCTGCTCTAGGGCATAATGTATCATGGGCATTGTGGTGTGTGGCATAATATGGTGCAGGGGGCATTACTGTGTGGGGCTTAATATGGTGGAATTTTTTTTTTCCTGTGGTGGCCGTGAACTGTTGGTGCAGGGTCAAAAACTGGGGTGTAAGGTAGTCTTTTCAGGCGAGGCCACACCCATTGTAGTGATGCCATGCCCATTTTAATGAGGCCACACACCCTTACTGGGAGCATGCGCGCACCTTCAGCACACACAAATTTATTATTTCTCTAACGTCCTAGTGGATGCTGGGGACTCCGTAAGGACCATGGGGAATAGACGGGCTCCGCAGGAGACATGGGCACTTTAAGAAATAATTTAGATTCGGGTGTGCTCTGGCTCCCCCCTCTATGTCCCTCCTCCAGACCTCAGTTTGAATCTGTGCCCAGACGAGCTGGGTGCTGTTCAGTGAGCTCTCCTGAGCTTGCTGTAAGAAAGTATTTTGTTAGGTTTTTTATTTTCAGGGAGCTCTGCTGGCAACAGACTCCCTGCATCGTGGGACAGAGGGAAGAGAAGCAGCCCTACTCTCTGAAGATAGGTCCTGCTTCTTAGGCTACTGGACACCATTAGCTACAGAGGGATCGTACACAGGATTTCACCCTCGTCGTCCGATCCCAGAGCCGCGACTCCGTCCCCCTCGCAGAGCCGGAAGACAGAAGCCGGGTGAGTATGAGAAGCAAGAAGACTTCGAAATCGGCGCCGTTCCATTGCTCCAAACACACCTCACATACTCCGGTCACTGTAAGGGTGCAGGGCGCAGGGGGGGGGGGGGGGGGAGGAGATGGAGCAAATGTGTGTGTGAGTGGTGTCTCCGTCGACAAAGCCGACACCTGTTTGGATATGTGAAATTAAGTACTAAGGTAAATTTATTGCACAAAAGATTAGAGAACAGACAGGGAATCTACCCATGTCTGTCCCTATGTCGCAGAGACCTTCAGAGTCTCTCAATGCTCACTATCCAAAATAATAGACACTGATATCGACACGGAGTCTGACTCCAGTGTCGACTACGATAATGCAAAGTTACAGCCAAAATGGCAGGAAAGTATTCAATATATGATTATTGTAATAAGAAATGTTTTGCATATCACTGATGACTCATCTGTCCCTGACACAAGGGTACACATGTTTAAGGTGAAGAAAGCTGAGGTAAATTTCCCTCCTCTCAGGAAGAAAAAGAGCAGGAATCTCCAGACAAGAGACTGCAGTTTCCCATAAAGAATTCTCAGGGAGTATCCTTTCCCTGCTAGGGCCAGGATACGATGGGAATCTTCCCCTAGGGTGTCACGTTTGCCCAAAAGGTAGCGCTGACTTAACAGCTATCCTCAGGGATCCTGCAGATAGCATGCAGTAAAAGTACTTTGAAGTCAATTTACACACATTCTGGTACACTACTCAGACCGTCGATTGTGTCGGCATGGGTTTATAGCGCTGTAGCAGCGTGGACAGATACCTTATCAGCAGAGATTGAAACCCTAGTATGTATATATATATATATATATATATATATATATGTATATATATAGATATATATATAAAAGATGCTGTCTTAGATATATATATAAAACATGCCCAAAGAGACATTAGTCTACTGGGTTCTAGAGTAACGCTATGTCGATTTCTGCTTGACGTGTCCTGTGGAACCTGCAATGGACAGGTGATGCCGACTTAAGAGGCATATGGAAGGTTTACCTTACAAGGCTGAGGATTATGTGGAGAAGGGATCTCGGACCTGGTCTCCACAGCTAGGGCTGGTAATTCTGATCTTTTGCCTTATATTCCCGCACAGCCTAGGAAAGCACGACATTATCAAATGCAATCCTTTTGATCACAAAGAAACAAGAAAGTCCGAGGTGCGTCCTTTCTTGCCAGAGGCAGGGGCAGAGGAAAGAAGCTGCACAACACAGCTAGTTCCCAGGAACACAAGTCCTCCCCGGCCTCTACAAAATCCACCGCATGTCGCTGGGGCTCCACAGGCGGAGCTAGGCCCGGTGGGGGCACGTCTTTGAAATTTCAGCCACAAGTGGGTTCACTCCCTGTTGGATCCCTGGGCAATAGATATTGTGTCTCAGGGATACAAGCTGGACTTCGAGGAGATGCCCCCTCACCGTCGGCCCTGCCGGCTTCCCCCCACGAGAGGGAAATAGTGTTAACTGCAATTCACAAATTGTATCTTCAACAGGTGGTGGTCAAGGTTCCCCTCCTTCAACAAGGAGGGGGTTATTATTCGACCATGTTGTAGTCCCGAAACCGGACGGTTCGTTCAGACCCATATTGAATTTAAAATCCCTGAACATATACCTGAAAAGGTTCAAGTTCAAGATGGAATCGCTGAGAGCGGTCGTCGCAAGCCTGGAAGGGGTGGATTTTATGGTGCCTCTGGACATAAAGGATGCATACCTTCATGTCCCCATTTATCCACCTCATCAGGCGTACCTCAGATTGGGGGTACAGGATTGTCATTACCAATGTCAGACGTTGCCGTTGGTCTCTCCACGGCACCGAGAATATTTACCAAGGTAATGGCGGAAATGATGGTACTCCTGCGGAAGCAAGGGGTCACAATTATCCCATACTTGGACGATCTCCTCATAAAAGCGGGATCAAGAGAGCAGTTGCTGATCAGTGTAGCACTTTCTCCGGAAGTGTAACAGCAACACGGCTGGATTCTAAATATTCCAAAGTCGCAGTTGGTTCCTACGGCTCGTCTGCCTTTCCTAGGCATGATTCTAGACACACACCAGAAAAGGGTTTATCTCCCGATAGAAGGAGCTCATGACACTGGTCAGGAACCTATTAAAACCAAAACAGGTGTCAGTGCATCACTGCACTCGAGTCCTGGGAAGGATGGTGGCATCATACAAGGCCATTCCCTTAGGCAGGTTCCATGCGAGGACCTTTCAATGGGACTTACTGGACAAGTGGTCCGGATCACATCTTCAGATGCATCGGTTAATCACCCTATCCCCCAGGGCCAGGGTGTCTCTCCTGTGGTGGCTGCAGAGTGCTCACCTTCTTGAGGGCCGCAGATTCGGCATTCAGGACTGGGTCCTGGTGACCACGGATGCAAGCCTCCGAGGGTGGGGAACAGTCACACAGGGAAGAAATTTCCAAGGTCTGTGGTCAAGTCAGGAGACTTGCCTTCACATCAACATCCTGGAACTAAGGGCCATATACAACGCCCTACGTCAAGCGGAGACCCTGCTTCGCGACCAACCGGTTCTGATTCAGTCAGACACCATCACCGCAGTGGCTCTTGTAAACCAACAAGGCGGCACAAGGAGCAGGGTAGCGATGGCGGAAGCCACCAGAATTCTTCGCTGGGCGGAAAATCACGTAAGCGCACTGTCAGCAGTGTTCATCCCGGGAGTGGACAACTGGGAAGCAGACTTCCTCAGCAGACACGACCTCCACCCGGGAGAGTGGGGACTTCATCAGGAAGTCTTCGCACAGACTGCAAGTCGGTGGGTACTGCCACAGGTGGACATGATGGCATCCCGCCTCAACAAAAAGCTACAGAGGTATTGCGCCAGGTCAAGAGACCCTCAGGCGATAGCTGTAGACGCCCTGGTGACACCGTGGGTGTTCCAGTCGGTCTATGTATTTCCTCCTCTTCCTCTCATACCCAAGGTGCTGAGAATAATAAGAAAAAGAGGAGTGAGAACGATACTCATTGTTCCAGATTGGCCACGAAGGACTTGGTATCCAGATCTGCAAGAAATGCTCACAGAGGACCCGTGGCCTCTTCCTCTAAGACAGGACTTATTGCAACAGGGGCCCTGTCTGTTCCAAGACTTACCGTGGCTGCGTTTGACGGCATGGTGGTTGAACGCCGGATCCTAGCGGAGAAAGGCATTCCGGATGAGGTCATTCCTACGCTGATAAAGGCTAGGAAGGACGTGACAGCTCAACATTATCACCGTATATGGCGAAAATATGTTGCTTGGTGTGAGGCCAGGAATGCCCCTACGGAGGAATTCCAGCTGGGCCGTTTCCTTCACTTCCTACAGTCAGGAGTGACTTTGGGCCTAAAATTGGGTTCCATTAAGGTCCAGATTTCGGCCCTATCCATTTTCTTTCAAAAGGAGTTGACTTCTCTACCTGAAATTCAGACGTTTGTGAAGGGAGTGCTGCATATTCAGCCCCCTTTTGTGCCTCCAGTGGCACCTTGGGATCTTAACGTGGTGTTGAGTTTCCTGAAATCCCACTGGTTTGAACCATGCAGATAGAGCAGAGTTGCGGACCCGTCCACAATTCCTGCCAAAAGTGTTTTCATCTTTTCATATAAACCAACCTATTGTAGCCAGAACGGCTAGAGTCAGGAAAACAGACTCTTTGTTTATCCAGTATGCTTCCAACAAGCTTGGTGCGCCTGCTTCAAAGCAAACTATTGCTCGCTGGATCTGTAACATGATTCAGCAGGCTCATTCTGCGGCTGGATTGCCGCTGCCAAAATCAGTTAAGGCCCATTCCACTAGGAAGGTGGGCTCTTCTTGGGCGGCTGCCCGAGGGGTCTCGGCAGTACAGCTGTGCCGAGCGGCTACTTGATCAGGTTCAAACACTTTTGCAAAGTTCTACAAGTTTGATACCCTGGCTGAGGAGGACCTTGTGTTTGCTCATTCGGTGCTGCAGAGTCATCCGCACTCTCCCGCCCGTTTGGGAGCTTTGGTATAATCCCCATGGTCCTTACGGAGTCCCCAGCATCCACTAGGACGTTAGAGAAAAATAAGAATTTACTTACCGATAATTCTATTTCTCGGAGTCCGTAGTGGATGCTGGGGTTCCTGAAAGGACCATGGGGAATAGCGGCTCCGCAGGAGACAGGGCACAAAAAGTAAAGCTTTAGGATCAGGTGGTGTGCACTGGCTCCTCCCCCTATGACCCTCCTCCAAGCCTCAGTTAGGATACTGTGCCCGGACGAGCGTACACAATAAGGAAGAATTTTGAATCCCGGGTAAGACTCATACCAGCCACACCAATCACACTGTACAACCTGTGATCTGAACCCAGTTAACAGTATGATAACAGCGGAGCCTCTGAAAAGATGGCTCACAACAATAATAACCCGATTTTTGTAACTATGTACAAGTAATGCAGATAATCCGCACTTGGGATGGGCGCCCAGCATCCACTACGGACTCCGAGAAATAGAATTATCGGTAAGTAAATTCTTATTTTCTCTATCGTCCTAGTGGATGCTGGGGTTCCTGAAAGGACCATGGGGATTATACCAAAGCTCCCAAACGGGCGGGAGAGTGCGGATGACTCTGCAGCACCGAATGAGAGAACTCCAGGTCCTCCTTAGCCAGGGTATCAAATTTGTAGGATTTTACAAACGTGTTTGCCCCTGACTAAATAGCCGCTCGGCAAAGTTGTAAAGCCGAGACCCCTCGGGCAGCCGCCCAAGATGAGCCCACCTTCCTTGTGGAATGGGCATTTACATATTTTGGCTGTGGCAGGCCTGCCACAGAATGTGCAAGCTGAATTGTATTACACATCCAACTAGCAATAGTCTGCTTAGAAGCAAGAGCACCCAGTTTGTTGGGTGCATACAGGATAACAGCAAGTCAGTTTTCCTGACTCCAGCCGTCCTGGAACCTATACTTTCAGGGCCCTGACAACATCCAGCAACTTGGAGTCCTCCAAGTCCCTAGTAGGCGCAAGGCACCACAATAAGCTGGTTCAGGTGAAACACTGACACCACCTTAGGGAGAGAACTGGGGACGAGTCCGCAGCTCTGCCCTGTCCGAATGGACAAACAGATATGGGCTTTTTTGAGAAAAAACCCACCAATTTGACACTCGCCTGGCCCAGGCCAGGACCAAGAGCATGGTCACTTTTCATGTGAGATGCTTCAAATCCACAGATTTGACTGGTTTTAAACCAATGTGATTTGAGGAATCCCAGAACTACGTTGAGATCCCACAGTGCCACTGGAGGCACAAAAGGGGGTTGTATATGCAATACTCCCTTGACAAACTTCTGGACTTCAGGAACTGAAGCCAATTCTTTCTGGAAGAAAATCGACAGGGCCGAAATTTGAACCTTAATGGGCCCCAATTTGAGGCCCATAGACACTCCTGTTTGCAGGAAATGCAGGAATCGACCGAGTTGAAATTTCTTCGTGGGGCCTTCCTGGCCTCACACCACGCAACATATTTTCGCCATATGTGGTGATAATGTTGTGCGGTCACCTCCTTCCTGGCTTTGACCAGGGTAGGAATGACCTCTTCCGGAATGCCTTTTTCCCTTAGGATCCGGCGTTCCACCGCCATGCCGTCAAACGCAGCTGCGGTAAGTCTTGGAACAGACATGGTACTTGCTGAAGCAAGTCCCTTCTTAGCGGCAGAGGCCATAAGTCCTCTGTGAGCATCTCTTGAAGTTCCGGGTACCAAGTCCTTCTTGGCCAATCCGGAGCCATGAGTATAGTTCTTACTCCTCTACGTCTTATAATTCTCAGTACCTTAGGTATGAGAAGCAGAGGAGGGAACACATACACCGACTGGTACACCCACGGTGTTACCAGAACGTCCACAGCTATTGCCTGAGGGTCTCTTGACCTGGCACAATACCTGTCCCGTTTTTTGTTCAGACGGGACGCCATCATGTCCACCTTTGGTATTTCCCAAGGGTTCACAATCATGTGGAAAAACTTCCCGATGAAGTTTCCACTCTCCCGGGTGGAGGTCGTGCCTGCTGAGGAAGTCTGCTTCCCAGTTTCCACTCCCGGAATGAAACACTGCTGACAGTGCTATCACATGATTTTCCGCCCAGCGAAAAGTCCTTGCAGTTTTTGCCATTGCCCTCCTGCTTCTTGTGCCGCCCTGTCTGTTTACGTGGGCGACTGCCGTGATGTTTTTCCCACTGGATCAATACCGGCTGACCTTGAAGCAGAGGTCTTGCTAAGCTTAGAGCATTATAAATTTACCCTTAGCTCCAGTATATTTATGTGGAGAAAAGTCTCCAGACTTGATCACACTCCCTGGAAATTTTTTCCTTGTGTGACTGCTCCCCAGCCTCTCGGGCTGGCCTCCGTGGTCACCAGCATCCAATCCTGAATGCCGAATCTGCGGCCCTCTAGAAGATGAGCACTCTGTAACCACCACAGGAGAGACACCCTTGTCCTTGGATATAGGGTTATCCGCTGATGCATCTGAAGATGCGATCCGGACCATTTGTCCAGCAGATCCCACTGAAAAGTTCTTGCGTGAAATCTGCCGAATGGAATTGCTTCGTAGGAAGCCACCATTTTTACCAGGACCCTTGTGCAATGATGCACTGACACTTTTCCTGGTTTTAGGAGGTTCTTGACTAGCTCGGATAACTCCCTGGCTTTCTCTTCCGGGAGAAACACCTTTTTTTTTGGACTGTGTCCAGAATCATCCCTAGGCACAGCAGACGTGTCGTCAGGATCAGCTGCGATTTTGGAATATTTAGAATCCATCCGTGCTGTTGTAGCAGTATCCGAGATAGTGCTACTCCGACCTCCAACTGTTCCCTGGACTTTGCCCTTATCAGGAGATCGTCCAAGTAAGGGGTAATTAAGACGCCTTTTCTTCGAAGAAGAATCATCATTTCGGCCATTACCTTGGTAAAGACCCGGGGTGCCGTGGACAATCCAAACGGCAGCGTCTGAAACTGACAGTGACAGTTCTATACCACGAACCTGAGGTACCCTTAGTGAGAAGGGCAAATTTGGGACATGGAGGTAAGCATCCCTGATGTCCCGGGACACTATATAGTCCCCTTCTTCCTGGTTCGTTATCACTGCTCTGAGTGACTCCATCTTGATTTGAACCTTTGTAAGTGTTCAAATTTTTTTAGATTTAGAATAGGTCTCACCTAGCCTTCTGGCTTCAGTACCACAATATAGTGTGGAATAATACCCCTTTCCTTGTTGTAGGAGGGGTAATTTGATTATCACCTGCTGGGAATACAGCTTGTGAATTTTTTCCCATACTGCCTCCTTGTCGGAGGGATACCTTGGTAAAGCAGACTTCAGGAGCCTGCGAGGGGGAAACGTTTCGACATTCCAATCTGTACCCCTGGGATACTACTTGTAGGATCCAGGGGTCCTGTACGGTCCCAGCGTCATGCAGAGAGCTTGGCAGAAGCGGTGGAAGGCTTCTGTTCCTGGGAATGGGCTGCCTGCTGCAGTCTTCTTCCCTTTCCTCTATCCCTGGGCAAATATGACTCTTATAGGGACGAAAGGACTGAGGCTGAAAAGACGGTGTCTTTTTCTGCAGAGATGTGACTTAGGGTAAAAACGGTGGATTTTCCAGCAGTTGCCGTGGCCACCAGGTCCGATGGACCGACCCCAAATAACTCCTCTTCCTTTATACGGCAATACACCTTTGTGCCGTTTGGAATCTGCATCACCTGACCACTGTCGTGTCCATAAACATCTTCTGGCAGATATGGACATCGCACTTACTCTTGATGCCAGAGTGCAAATATCCCTCTGTGCATCTCGCATATATAGAAATGCATCCTTTAAATGCTCTATAGTCAATAAAATACTGTCCCTGTCAAGGGTATCAATATTTTTAGTCAGGGAATCCGACCAAGCCACCCCAGCTCTGCACATCCAGGCTGAGGCGATCGCTGGTCGCAGTATAACACCAGTATGTGTGTATATACTTTTATATGATATTTTCCAGCCTCCTGTCAGCTGGCTCCTTGAGGACGGCCCTATCTATAGACGGTACCGCCACTTGTTTTGATAAGCGTGTGAGCGCCTTATCCACCCTAAGGGGTGTTTCCCAACGCGCCCTAACTTCTGGCGGGAAAGGGTATACCGCCAATAATTTTCTATCGGGGGGAACCCACGCATCATCACACACTTCATTTAATTTATCTGATTCAGGAAAAACTACAGGTAGTTTTTTCACATCCCACATAATACCCTCTTTTGTGGTACTTGTAGTATCAGAAATATGTAACACCTCCTTCATTGCCCTTAACGTGTGGCCCTAATAAGGAATACGTTTGTTTATTCACCGTCGACACTGGATTCAGTGTCCGTGTCTGTGTCTGTGTCGACCGACTAAGGTAAACGGGCGTTTTAAAACCCCTGACGGTGTTTTTGAGACGTCTGGACCGGTACTAATTGTTTGTCGGCCGTCTCATGTCGTCAACCGACCTTGCAGCGTGTTGACATTATCACGTAATTCCCTAAATAAGCCATCCATTCCGGTGTCGACTCCCTAGAGAGTGACATCACCATTACAGGCAATTGCTCCGCCTCCTCACCAACATCGTCCTCATACATGTCGACACACACGTACCGACACACAGCACACACGCAGGGAATGCTCTGATAGAGGACAGGACCCACTAGCCCTTTGGAGAGACAGAGGGAGAGTTTGCCAGCACACACCAAAAAACGCTATAATTATATAGGGACAACCTTATATAAGTGTTTTCCCTTATAGCATCTTTTTATATATTTCTAACGCCAAATTAGTGCCCCCCCTCTCTGTTTTAACCCTGTTTCTGTAGTGCAGTGCAGGGGAGAGCCTGGGAGCCTTCCCTCCAGCCTTTCTGTGAGGGAAAATGGCGCTGTGTGCTGAGGAGATAGGCCCCGCCCCTTTTTCGGCGGGCTCGTCTCCCGCTCTTCAACGGATTCTGGCAGGGGTTAAATATCTCCATATAGCCCCCGGAGGCTATATGTGAGGTATTTTTTGCCAAAAAATAGGTTTACATTGCCTCCCAGGGCGCCCCCCTCCCAGCGCCCTGCACCCTCAGTGACTGCCGTGTGAAGTGTGCTGAGAGCAATGGCGCACAGCTGCAGTGCTGTGCGCTACCTTAAGAAGACTGAGGAGTCTTCTGCCGCCGATTCTGGACCTTCTTCTCTTTTCAGCATCTGCAAGGGGGCCGGCGGCGAGGCTCTGGTGACCATCCAGGCTGTACCTGTGATCGTCCCTCTGGAGCTAATGTCCAGTAGCCAAAGAAGCCAATCCATCCTGCACGCAGGTGAGTTCACTTCTTCTCCCCTAAGTCCCTCGTTGCAGTGATCCTGTTGCCAGCAGGACTCACTGTAAAATAAAAAACCTAAGCTAAACTTTTCTAAGCAGCTCTTTAGGAGAGCCACCTAGATTGCACCCTTCTCGGCCGGGCACAAAAATCTAACTGGGGCTTGGAGGAGGGTCATAGGGGGAGGAGCCAGTGCACACCACCTGATCCTAAAGCTTTACTTTTTGTGCCCTGTCTCCTGCGGAGCCGCTATTCCCCATGGTCCTTTCAGGAACCCCAGCATCCACTAGGACGATAGAGAAATAAGATTTTACCGGTAAATCTATTTCTCGTAGTCCTTAGTGGATGCTAGGCGCCCGTCCCAAGTGCGGACTTCTTCTGCAATACTTGTATATAGTTATTGCTTAAATAAGGGCTATGTTATTGTTGCATCAGGGTTGAACTGATGCTCTGTTGTTGTTCATACTGTTGACTGGGTAAGTTTATCACAAGTTATACGGTGTGATTGGTGTGGCTGGTATGAATCTTGCCCTGGATTTCCAAAATCCTTTCCTTGTACTGTCAGCTCTTCCGGGCACAGTTTCTCTAACTGAGGTCTGGAGGAGGGAAATAGAGGGAGGAGCCAGAGCACACCAGAATCTAAATTCTTTCTTAAAGTGCCCATGTCTCCTGCGGAGCCCGTCTATTCCCCATGGTCCTTACGGAGTCCCCAGCATCCACTACGGACTACGAGAAATAGATTTACCGGTAAGTAAAATCTTATTTATTATATCTATGAGGGATGGGGGGGCACATTTTTTACGTCAATGTGGGGGGGTTGGGGCACACATTTTTAAATCTTGTACTGGGAGCCACATTGGCTAGAAACAGCCCTGAACCTGGGAGAGGTTAAGGGTTATGAAAACTAGCACCAGGCGGTTGACTAGACCCAGAGCAGAGGTGAAGAGTCTTACCCCATCATTGATCTTCACCCCACAAGGTAATCTGGGTTTCACTGCTCCTGACGGGCCGGTCATTGTCCCCTTTCATGGGTTTCCTATGCTAGAACTATAAGGGAATGGAGTTGGGGTATCAGATAGGAAACTATTGTGTAATGTTGCAGTCTGAAGTTATGGATTTGCACCAATGATAGGAGATATGAGACTTGCACTGATGATTGGATAACAGACTTGCACCGATGATTGAAGATATTGGACTTGACTGATGGTTGGATATTGGACTTGCACCTATGAAGACTGTGGCAATGCTATCAGCCTGGAACCGATGGAGACTGTGGTAATGTTATTGGACTAGAACTGATGGAGAATATGGCAATACTATCGGACTGGAACCAGTGGAGACTGTGGTAATGGTATTGGACTGCAACCGATGGAGACTGAGACAATATGCACTCAGAGTAAAGCAGAATCTAAGGCAGTAACTGGGAACACTGAGGAGCGCAGCTACAATGCTCAGATGCAGAGCTGTGTGACTTATAGCACTGGCAACCCGAGTAGTGAGAAGCAGGAAGCTATAAAGCCCTTGGTGTCACAGGATTGGTAAGATGGCGCCATCCATGCTGCTGGGCCGGTGAGAACAGCGCCATGTGGAACGCTGCCACAGTGCCCCGCTTCCACCACACTGCAGTCCCAGGCATCATGCCTCACAGGCCTCACCACATCTGAAGAGATCACTGTGGTCGTGTGGGCAGCACGTCGCTGATCCGCCTTAGCATGCTAGACCCTTAGCAGCAGCCGGACCGGTAAGAAACCGGGACCTGACCATACCACACTCCCTGGGGCCATGACAAGCATAGCTTAAAAAAGAGATAATTAAAACATACAACATAGGAAGCCAAATGCTGAATATTTATGATGTTTAAGGACCAGAACCATAAGCAATGGACCATAATACATAAAATGTAATTTCACATCATATAAAACTGATGGAATTATTGCCCGTGAGAATAATATAAAGGCGCTAAATATAATAGATAAAGCATTGTTTTGAATCATCTAAAAAGTGTTATTCCATTGGGATTTGACCCCAATCAGTTTGCCTATCGGTCGAAAAGATCAACTGAAGATGCAGCTCTTATGGTCCTCTACAGGGTACTCTGTCATCTTGAAAATAGAGACTCCTGTGCTAGATTGTTAGTCATGGATTATAGCTCCGCCTTTAACATGGTAGTGCCAGCGGTGTTAGTAAAAAAGCTTTTAGAGATCAGATATGATATGGCCATATGCAACTGGCTGTTGGATTTCCTGACAGATCGCTCGCAGACAGTCAGACTGGGCTCTGACTTGTCTTCGGAACTGGTATTAAACGTAGGAGTTCCGCAGGGTTGTGTTCTAAGCCCCTTCTTATATTCCTTGTATACCTCCGACTGTGAGTCTAATTCGGAAACAATCTCTGTGATAAAGTTTGCGGATGATAGCACTTTGGTGGGTTTGATAACTGGCGAGAGTAGTTATAGAGAGGAAGTGAGAAGACTCGCTGAGTGGGGGGTAAAAAATAACGGTAAGAAAACTAAGGAGGTTGTGATAGGAAATCTAAAAAAACTAGCATCTGCCCATTGATACTGAACTGTGAGGAGGTGGTTAGGGTTACCGATGTGACATTTTTGGGGATTAAATTTACAGAGGATTTATCATGGTCCTTGCATATCCCATCAGTGGTTGGGAAGGCTCAGCAGCGTCTTTTTTTCTTATGGAAGCTTTGAGCAGCAGGTCTGCAGCAATCAACTCTTGTAAATTTTTACAGCTGCGTGATAGAGAGCTTGCTGACCTACGCGATCACGGTGTGGTATGGTAATGCCAAGTGTTCTGATCTTGTTCCCCTGGAGAGAGTGATCAAATCTGCAGAGAGGATCATTGGCCAATACTTGCCTAGGTTGGTGGATGTACTCACTGCAAGGAGTCTGGCGAAGGCAATTAAGATGATTGTAGGGGTCACCCCTGTAATGTGTTCACAATGTCCTACCACTAGGTTAAGGAATAGTTTCTTCCCTTCTGTGATTGTTAGCTTGAATTCTCAACTTGGCTAAATTTTATGTGATATATTTTATCTGGTGTATATGATACGAGAACTTCCTGTAATTTTGCTATACATGTTCATGTTATAGTGACAATAAATTATTCTTATCTTATCTTATAGTATATAACATGCATGATTCCTAATACTAAGATGTACTAGTGTAACTATCAGGTGGTAGTGAACAAGTAAGATCTAGGTTACTAGCATCACTATGGGTGTGTGGGGGTGGGTACTGCACCACGGGTCACCTTCCATGGGGGTAATCACAAAATGCCATCTTCTCTGCAGTGATCATTTAGCACCCAGCTACTGTAACTGAGCCAGCAGTGCATTGAGAATCTTTTATTTCAGCCCCTAGAGTGGCAAAAAACGGGGGGCATGTCACAAGGCTTCACCTTCCTATTGCACCCTTTCCGGGCAAGCAAATTTTCGGTGCACACAGGTAAGTCTATTTGGTGCGCAGGGTGTCACCAACCACAGTGACCAGTGCAAGATTAAGCCTTGGGGGTGCCCGGGGCCCTTAAGACAGAGGGGCCTCGATGGAAGGTGGGGGATATTAAATTGTGCATATCTCGCAACATGTCCCATTTCAGGAGGGACAAAATGATCTCTACCTGGACTTCCCACTTAATATACTGTATGATTGGCGTCACCTGTGTTGAACTATTTATTTGATAAGAAAGGTACTTCAACAATCATAAATTAAGGAAGTCCAGGTAGAAAGCATTTTGTCACTTCTGGAATGGGTCATGATGGGAGGTATAGATTGTGTATATTAAATTTAAACCAATGGTGTACAGTGCATATGGAAAGTATTCACAGTGCTTCACTTTTTCCGCATTTTGTTATGTTACAGCCTTATTTCAGATTGGAATAAATTAATTGTTTCCTCTCAAAAATCTACACACAATACCCCATAATGACAATGTGAAAAAAGTTTTTTGAGATTTTAGTATATTTATTGAAAATAAAAAACTAAGAAATCACAGGTACACCTGTCTATATAAGGTCCCAAAATCAGTGGTTGATGCCCTCTTTTGCAATTGGATGCTTCTTGTCCATCAGCTGTCAATAGAGTTCATTCAAAGTCTGTTCCATTCACCTGCTGCCAGACACAGCAATGGCTGCTCTCTGCTCCTGCTGCCTTGTGGGCGTCAACCACTGACAACCAATCACGTATCTGGCACCAGCTTAAAAGCTACCCAGACTATCAGGAATGTAATCCTAGAAAAAGGCACGTATGCTGAAACGCGTTGGAGACCTGATACATACACAGACTTTCACCTCCTAATTGTACCACAGATCCCCTTCTCCGGCCGGAGAGGGAGAACACACGGCTTCGGACTTACACTGCCCGCTCACGTGACCTTGCACGTGACGCCGGCACCAAGAAGTAGTAGACGAGACCCCGTAAGCAGGAGAAATACCACGGCGCCTGTGACACAGACAGGGACCGGAGCTACAGAAAGGACCCACGGAGGCAATGTAGGAAGCGGGACGGGACTGCAGACACCGGGGCAGGCGCTCCAGCTTTGCCCCCGGCGGTAAGTGAGACCTTACAGCCCCACACCCGCAACCTCCAGCCGAGGACACCAGATAGAGTCTGACAGGCGGGACGCCGCAAACTGTCACACTCACAAGAATACACAAACAGAAAATTAACCAGAAGCACATAGGCCAACCACACCTATGGTAAAGGTGACCCGTAATAAGGTACACCCGACATTAACCCCAGTTGGGGTCCTTCTGAGTAGGGTATACCATCAGGAGGGTATACATATAAAGGGTGGTCTGCAAGACACACCTGATAGTGGCATTTTGGACACATTGACTGTAAGGGCCCAAGCACAGGTGTACCATTTAGGAGGGTACACTCAGAAAGGGTAGTCTGCAGGACATACCTAAAGAGGGACGTTCACTTATACGTAACATACAATCAATAAATATACACAATCCATCCTGTCTCACGGATTATCATTGCACTTACAGGGAACATAAATATCATTGGTTATCCTCATACAAGAACAAGGTCAATCCCCCCCCCCCTCATTTCTATCTTCCCCCCCCTCCTCAACATCCACACCCTTAGAGTGCGCTGACCCATTCCTTCCAATTATCTGCAACAGGAGGTAGGACACCTCCAGGTCTAGCAGCACTCATCCTAACCTTCCCCCAGTGAGCACTCTCTCTCCCCATTCCAAAACAATAAAGATTTATTAATCAGGATCAAAGTGGTCACCTCTGTGAGAGTAATTGATTAAAAGGCAAATACATTTCCACAAATAAGACAAAGGGTACACATGAGGATTTAGGAAAAGTTTGCAAACGGTACGGCAATATCACATTATACTAATAATCAAATCAGTAAATAATTTGCATATGCATTTACATACTGAGAATTAGTAATATTCTACTATGCCCGCTCGGGGGGTGGTAATCTTTGTTGTCATCACAAGCTGCTGGTGACTGAGTTGTATACCTAGTACCGGAACTAAACCAGGGCAGCAAAAGAGTCAATTTACATGCTAAGATTCTGAACCCTTTAAAATCTACTGTCTTAATAGTAGCAGGTAATGCTGATAATTGAAAGTCAATAGCAGAATTAAGCACAGTTCGATATTGCAGGTTAGCAGACAATAGGTATACAGCAGACCCTCCAACATGACCCGCCCCACTGGGTACAAAATGCTCTGTTTCTGGACTTCCCTCTTAATTTATTATTGCCATCACTTGTGTTGAACTAGTTAAATGATAAGAAAGCTGTTTCTTCACAGGTGATGGCAATCATAAATTAAGAGGGAAGTCCAGAAACAGAGCATTTTGTACCTAGTGGGGCGGGTCATGTTGGAGGGTATGATACAGTACCAAGTAAGCAGTTCAGTGAAGGGTGAAATATAGTGTACTAATTCCTCACACCGTTCAGAGAATTAAGGGACATGCATGCAGTCAGTTGGCAGACTTAATAAGAGATTCAGCAGGGTGCAAATTCATTTAAAACAGTTTCCAGTCAAAGCAGTAAGGTTATAAGCACAGCTGGCAGTTGCAGGCTATATTAGTAGCTGAGGCTCTGAATAGCTAGAGTGTGTTCACAATACAGTTCAGCGTCACATGAAAGGTGCAGATAGATTGCAGGCAAGGTATATTAAAGCTGACTGATACAAGCTGTGAAGTGTCTAAAATACACAAGGGGTCCGCTCTCTCCTGTCACCCTGTTCACTAAGGCAGTTTAGAGTTTCTTTTGTTACCTGGCGCCTGCCTTTCCTGAGGTAAATTATATCCGAAATGGGTCATGCTGGTCATTAAATGGACTCCCCTGTTGAAAGGTACAATATTTAATACTGTCCAGTACTTTTAATAGCTGTGTCTGCCAAGTAAAGGTAGAGCGTCTCTCTCTCTCTCTCTCTCTCTCTCTCATCTGAGCCCTATTCAGCTCTGTATGCGGATCTGGGTGACTCTGGGTTTCTAACTGAGGACATTAGCTGGAGTGTCTGTGCGTCAGAGGTAGGTACCTGCTATCAGCGGCCTCACCCACTCCCCTCTATCACCTGAGACCTTTCCTGGCAGCTTCTCTCAGTACTGGGCAGGCTGGTGTCACTGCAGCGGCTGGCAGCTCTCATAGCGGTCTCCTCAGCAGCGGCTCCGCTCTCCACAGCGTGTCTCCTCACAGCGGTCTCCTGGGCTCCACTCTGATGCGAACCCCGCCTCCTCTTTTTCCTGCTCTGCCACAGCCAATCAAAACTCCATCAACCTTTTCACTCCATTATAAGTAAGACCAAGGGTCCTAGTACTGCTCACTGGTCCTGCTGGCATCTCCCAGGCAACAGCAGAAGGGAGTGTTAACCCCTTCAGCATTAACAGGTTGGGTAGTAATCGAAGCTCAGCAAGGGGAAAATTAGGGGACCTTACTCATGTCTTATCCAATCCGACATTTGCCTGCAATGCATACCCTTTGTAGTACAAATTAAGGGGGTCCAGTTCAGAGTGTCACATTTGCAACCTGGAGCAGCCAGTGAACTGACACATACACAAACCAGAAATTGGAAGTCACGATCGTGCGCTCCAACTTGTGTTCCAGGAACGGCACACAAACACCGTCACTTTGGATGCACCAAGCGGCCAGCGATAACAGGCTTCCGGAGCACCTAAATGGGACAGCGGGGAGGAGGTGCTCTAAACTGCCCAGAACGGGGCGAGTGGAATACTTTCACAACTGTACCTGAGTCTGCTGAAGTGTTTAAGTTGAACATCTGTTATGCAAACAGACTGCAGACATTCAGGCTGAGGATTTCAGTTCGCTGGACAATTAATCACCGTTTAGGTGAAAAGTAAGGTTATAATATATGTTTTCAAGCAGGTGTTTAAGTAGTTCTATATGAGAATACTCTCTAAGACAGACTAAATATGTTTTTTCATGGTTCTTACTGTGAATATTGTATATGATTTTATTGCCACACATCATTAACATGTGCTTTTTAGGGCCTAATTCAGATCTGATCGCAGCAACAAATTTGTTAGCAAATAGGCAAAACCATGTGCACTGCAGGTGGGGCAGATGTAACGTGCAGAGTTAGATTATGTACGTGCAAATCTTGAGCAAAGTATTCTAAAAAATGATACTGCACTATCTGTGCCCCTGTTTATTTTAGAAATAGGTTGGTTGCATCTCGTCTGTTACTATATGTTGTAACTAGAGTAGTTAGATCTTTGTCACCTGTTAGGGGCAGTGCCAGATTAAGGACCACATGGGCCTGGAGCTGACATTTTTGAAGGGCCTATTGTGTATTGCGCAGTGGGTGTGCTTAGCGCCACAGAGTATTTCTTACGGTGTGGACACGGGTCATGTGGCATACTACATCACTGCACTTCCTTCTCACACTACATCTCTTCACTATATCACTACTACAGCACATCTCCGCACCATGAGGCATATTTATCACAATCCACATCGGAGATGTGGATGGGATGCAATAAATTCAACCAAAATCACATTGCGATAATTGAATACATCATAAGGATGTATCAATTATCACATACAGGGACAGAGCTTGTGAGAAAGCTCCGTCCCTGAAAATCCAGGTACCACAATTCTCAGGGTATTTTTCATGAAAATGGCCCTGAGATTGCAATGCACATGTGCCGCCACCGGCTAACAACACCCACCCCCAGTGTCGGACTGGGGTATGAAGGGCCCACCGGGGGAATGCAGTAATAGGGGCCCATACTTAGGGGTGTGGCCAGTCTACAAATGGGGTGTGGCCAGCCTCCACAGAGGCTTGAAATGCACAATAATCTTGTGCAGTGTAATGCAACATATCTACCATGTGTAATACAAATGCACAGTCTGGAACCTGATCCCTAGAGGAAGGAGTGGGCCATCAGGTAATGGGGCCCGCTGGTGTTTTCCCCTGTACCCCTGTGGGCCAGTCCGACCCTGCCCACCCCCCATCCCCGTGAGCCTTTAGGCCTCAGGAGTTTTGTTAATAATTGTTTCCCAGACTGAGTCCTCTTTAGTCTGAGTCACGCACATGCTCCCTCCATGATGTGTTTTGCTTTATTTAATGATTTGTTGTCTTATTCTGTTGGGTTGGAAGTAACAGCAGATCAGTGACCCCCTCTCTTTGCCATCAGACGTTTCTTATCTGAATCTAGTTCTTGCTATTGATACATTTATGGCCATTTAAACACCAATCACCTGTGTTGTATCTTAGTTACAGTATAATTATTATGGGTGTTTTACATTGGGGTCTAAAAAATATTACAATGCTGCAATCTGCTGTTAAGGGGTTTCATCTATTCCGCAATGTTCCTTCTGTTTAAATATTCTATGCAGGCTTTTTTGTCAATGTTAATGTATAAATATTCTCATACACCACACACAGATGTGTACACACAGTCTCTCATACAGTATGTACTGTACAAACACAGACACTATCATGCACAAACATGCCCATACACCATGCACATGCATACACATTATCATATAAAAATCTGAGATTTAATAATGTACACTGAAACATTTATTCATACATAAAACAAAATAGCCCAAATATCAACAGATACAGTAGTATCTGACTTACCAGTGGGAAACATGGTTGAGAATGTACGCCACCCCAGCCAGAATTCTGTGCAGCCTGCCCACCTGGAAGCCCTGAGCCGGCAGCTGCTGCTCCTGCCCAGCTAATGGCACCTGGAAGTGCCAGCAAGCCAGAGCAGATGGCAGCTTCTGGTTTGCGTTCCACCGTGGAGTGAAAATCCTGGAAGCGCTGCAGCCAGCCCAGCAAACGTATGGATTAGCCTGGACCAGCAGAGCCGAGAACGGGACTGGCCTAGCGGAGACTTACAGTGTAGATGAATCCGACACTGCTCCTAGCAGAGGCTTGTCCCCCAATTATTATACAAATTCCTAACAGACAATAAAGAGCTCTCATGTCACTCTACTCCTTCCAGGCATCCTCTGGCACTAACACACCCACTATAAGCTGAAGGGTCCTTCCCTCCTCTAGGGGAAATACAGGCAGAACACAGGGCCCAATGTAACGGCACCTACATCAGCTTCTACTGGGGCACATCCTCCCCTCTCTACTCCAAAGAGGCCTCTACCTGACCTCAGAACCCAGCACTTGCCTGCTACCAGCCCAGCTGAAGCAACTTAACCAGGGGTCTCATCCATGGCAGTGTCACCCGCAGCTGCTCCAGCTGACCAGGGCGCTCCACAGCTCCTCTCAGTTGGTGCTGGGTGGTTCCTCTCCTTGTGGCACTCCCACCACCAGACTCTCCTCCATTGGAATGTCTTTGGCAGGGCACGCTTTCCGGGTATGACTCCTGGGGGTCCTCCAGGCTGGGTGCTCACTGCAGGGGTCCTTTCGCAGGGCTCTTCTCTAACTGCCTGCGCTGCGCTGGGGTCCTCTTCAGCAGCCGGGCTTGTCTCTGGCCCTGCCTCTTCCAGCATCCTCTGATCTCCTCCAGCCTTCCAGAGCCAATGGGGGTCCTTGTTCTCTGGTGGCGGGACTCTTCACGGTCCATAGGCGCACTGCATCCCTGCCCTCCAGATCCTCCAGCGTTCTGGCAGCCGCAGAGACAGCCTATTCACAGCCAGGGTCCTGACATGGTCACCTTAGTCTGACGTAGGAGAGGCTTTGGTGGTGTTATTTTAGATGGGCGGAAGGGGAGTGAGACGGGCTGCGGTGGTGAAAGGAAAAATGTTTTCCTCTCACTGCTTGCTAAACTGCCTGGGATGTTTTGGGCCTATTTTCAATGGGGGGCCTGAGGCAAAACGTCATCAACCCGCTGTCGGATTCTCGCAGGGTTTGGATTCCATATAAGTCGCCACGCGTCGCCGCCATTTTCACTCCGGCACTGGAGAGTGTAGAGAGAGGACATGTCTCCATCCTCAGTGTCCTGCATCAGTTCAGTGGTAGTGTCTTGTGCTGCATCAACACAGTCACAGTGGTGGTGTCATCTGCTGCCATATGTCCAGTGCTGCTGTATAAGTACAGTCAAGTGGTGCTGTGTTGTGCTGCATCAGTCCAGTGGTGGTGTCTTGTGCTGCATCAGTCCAGAGGTGGTGTCCTCTGCTGCCATATGTCCAGTGCTGCTGTATAAGTCCAGTCCATTGCAGTGGTGCTGTATTATCCTGCATCAGTCCAGTGGTGATGTCCCTGTGCTGCTGTATATGTCCAGTGGTACTGCTGTATATTTCTAGTGATACTGCCGTATATATGTCCAGCGGTACTGCCGTATAAATCCAGCGATACTGCCATATATGTCCAGTTGTACTGTCATATAATTCCAGTGGTACTGGCGTATAAATCCAGTGGTATTGCCATATAAATCCAGTGATACTGCCGCATAATTCCAGTGGTACTGGCGTATAATTCCAGTGGTACTGGTGTATAAATCCAGTCCAGTGATACTGCCGTATTTGTCCAGTTGTACTGCCGTATAATTCCAGTGGTATTACTGTATAATTCCAGTGATACTGGAATTACTGGTACTATCTGGTACTATCAAATAAATCCAATCCAGTGATACTGCCGTATATTTCCAGTGGTACTGCCATATAATTCCAGTGATACTGCCGTATATGTCCAGTGGTCATGCCGTATAAATCCAGTGGTACTGGCATATAAATCCAGTCCAGTGATAATGCCGTATATGTCTAGTGGAACTGCCATATAAATCCAGTGATACTGCCATATAAATCCAGTGGTGCTGCCATATAAATCCAGTGGTACTGTCATATAAATCCAGTCCAGTGATAATGCCGTATATGTCCAGTGGAACTGCCATATAATTCCATTGATACTTCCTTATAATTCCAGTGGTACTGACATATAAGTCAAGTGGTACTGGTGTATAAATCCAGTCCAGTGATACTGACGTATAATTTCAGTGGTACTGTCATATAATTCCATTGATACTGCCATATATGTCCAGTGATACTGTCATATATGTCGAGTGGAACTGGTGTATAAATCCAGTCCAGCGGTACTGCCGTATAAATCCAGCGATACCACCGTATATGTCCAGTGATACTGCCGTATATGTCCAGTGATACTGCCGTATATGTCCAGTGGTACTGCCGTATAAATCCAGTGGTACCGGCATATAAATCCAGTCCAGTGATACTGCCGTATATGTCCAGTGGTAGTGCCGTATAAATCCAGTGATACTGCCATATATGTCCAGTGGTACTGCCATATAAATCCAGTGGTACTGGCGGAAAAATCCAGTCCAGTGATACTGCCGTATATGTCCAGTGGCACTGCGGCATAAATCCAGTGGTACTGGCATATAAATCCAGTCCAGTGATACTGCCGTATATGTCAAGGGGTACTGCAGTATAATTCCAGTGATACTGCCATATAATTCCAGGGGTACTGGCATATAACTCCAGTGATACTGCCGTATAAATCCAGTCCATTGGTACTGCCGTATAAGTCCAGTGGTACTGCCATATAATTCCAGTGATACTGCCGTATAATTCCAGTGATACTGCCATATAATTCCAGTGGTACTGGTGTATAAATTCAGTGATACTGCCGTATAAATCCAGTCCAGTGGTACTGCCATATAATTCCAGTGATACTGCCGTATAATTCCAGTGATACTACCGTATAATATCAGTGGTACTGGCATATAAATCCAGTGATACTGCTGTATAAATCCAGTCCAGTGGTACTGCCGTATAAGTCCAGTGGTACTGCCGTATAATTCCAGTGGTACTGCTGTATAAATCCAGTACAGTGGTGCTGCCATATAAATTCAGTGGTGCTGTCATGTGCTATATATTATTTACTCCAAATAAAAGGGTTATTAATATTTAATCCAATTCATTTTCACAGGGTTTGCTTTGTGTGGTGTAGAGGTATGCTCTACTGTTCCGCATATTGTTATATAACTCCAGAAAAATAATGGAGAACAAAAATTTGGAGGATAAAGTAAGGAAAGATCAAGAACCACTTCCACCTAGTGCTGAAGCTGCTGCCACTAGTCATGACATATATGATGAAGTGCCATCAATGTCGTCTGCCAAGGCCGATGCCCAATGTGATAGTAGAAGGCATGCAAAATCCAAAAAGGCAAAGTTCAGTAAAAAGACCTGAAAAAAAGAAATTGAAATGGTCTGAGAAGAAACGTAATCTTGCCAATATGCCATTTACGACACGGAGTGGCAAGGAACGGCTAAGGCCCTGGCCTATGTTCAAGACTAGTGGTTCAGCTTCACATGACAATGGAAGCCCTCATCCTCCTGCTAGAAAAATGATAACAGTTAAGCTGGCAAAAGCACAGCATAGAACTGTGCTTTCTAAGATGGTATCACAAATCTTCAAGGAGAGTCCAAATGTGTCGGCGGTTGCGATGCCTGACCTTCCAAACACTGGATGGGAAGAGGTGGCTCCTTCCACCATTTCCACTCCCTCAGCAAGTGCTGGAAGTAGCACCCACAGTCCAGTTTCTGATATTCAAATTGAAGATATCACTGTTGAAGTAAACCAGGATGAGGATATGGGTGTTGCTGGTGCTGAGGAGGAAGTTGATGATGAGGATTCTGATGGTGATGTGGTTTGTTTAAATCGGGCACAGGGGGAAACACCTGTTCTTTGTGGGATGAATAAGCACATTGTGATGCCTAGGCAAAATATCAAAAAAGCCACTTCTTCGGTGTGGAATTATTTCACCACAAATCCAGACAACAGGTGTCAAGCCATGTGTTGCCTCTGTCAATCTGTAATAAGTAGCTGTAAGGACGTTATCCACCTAGGAACATCCTCCCTTATACGTAACCTACTGTGCATTCATCATAAGTCAGTGTCATGTTGTGAAACTTTGGGTAAGAGCGTAAGCAGTCCACTGACACCTAAATGCCTTCTTCCTCTTGTACCCAAGCTCCTGCAAAGCCACACCACCAACTCCCTCAACGTCAACTTCCTCCTCAGTCAGGAACGTCAGTAGTCCTGCAGGACATGTCACTGGCAAGACTGAGGAGTCCTCTCCTAACCGGGATTCCTCCGGAGGATCCTTGAGTGGTACGTCTATTGCTGCTGTTGCTGTTGTTGCTGTTGTTGCTGCTGTTGTTGCTGCTGGGAGTCGATCGTCATCCCAGAGGGGAAGTCAGAAGACCACTTGTATTACTTCAACTAAGCAATTGACTGTCCAACAGTCCTTTATGAGGAAGATTAAATATGACAGCAGTCATCCTGTTGCAAAGTGGATAAATGAGACCTTGACACTATGTTGGTGTTAGACATGAGTCTGGTGTCCGCCATTAGTTTAGTGGGACTTAGAGAATTGATGGAGGTAGTGTCCCTCCGGTACCAAATCCTATCTAGGTTCCACTTCACTAGGCAGGTGATACCGAGAATGTACACAGACGTCAGAAAAAGTGTCCTCAGTGTCCTAAAAAATGCAGATGTACCCACTGTCCACTTAACCATGGACATGTGGACAAGTGGAACAGGGCAGACTAAGGACTATATGATTGTGACAGCCCACTGGGTAGATGTATTGCCTCCCACAGCAACAACAGCAGTGGCACCAGTAGCAGCATCTCGCAAACGCCACCTCGTTCCCAGGTTGGGTCTGCTATATATCACCGGTTTCCGTAAGAGGCACACCGCTGACAACCTCTTACGGAAACTGAGGGATATCATCGTACAATGACTTACCCCAATTAGACTCTCCTGGGGATTTGTGATATCGGACAACGCCACCAATATTGTGCGTGCTTTACATCTGGGCAAATTCCAGCACGTCCCATGTTTTGCACATACAATTAATTTGGTGGTGCAGAATTTTTTGAAAAATGACAGGGGCGTGCAGGAGATGCTGTCGGTGGCCCAAAAAATTGAGGGCCTCTTTCGACATTCAGCCACCATGTTCCGAAGACTGGAGTGCCAGCAAACATTCCTGAACCTGCTCTGCCATCACCTGAAGCAAGAGGTGGTAACGAGGTTGAATTCAACACTCTATATGCTTCAGAGGATGGAGGAGCAGCAAAAGGCCATTCAAGCCTATACATCCACATACGATATAGGCAAAGGAGGGGGAATGCATTTGACTCAAGCACAGTGGAGAATGATTTCTGTCTTGTGCAAGGTTCTCCAACCCTTCGAACTTGCCACACGTGAAGTCAGTTCAGAGACTGCCAGCTTGAGTCAGGTCATTCCCCTCATCAAGCTTTTGCAGAAGCAGCTGAAGAAATTGAAGGAGGAGCTAAGACGGAGCGATTCCGCAAAGTATATGGGACTTGTGGATGGAGCCCTTCATTCGCTTTGCGAGGATTCAAGGGTGGTCAATCTGTTGAAATCAGAGCACTACATTTTGGCCACCATGCTCGATCCTAGGTTAAAAGCCTACATTGTATCTCTCTTTCCAGCAGACACAAGAGGTTCAAAGACCTGCTGGTGAGAAAATTGTCGACTCAAGTGGAACGTGACCCGTCAACAGCTCTTCCTTCATTTTCTCATGCAACTGGGGCTGCTATGAAAAGGATAAGATTTCCTTGCACACCCGCTGGCAGTGCTGACATTTGGTCCGGACTGAAGGACCTGCCAACGATTACTGACATGTCTACTGTCACTGCATATGATTCTGTCACCATTGAAAGAATGGTGGAGGATTATATGAGTGACAGCATCCAAGTAGGCTTGTCAGACAGTCCGTAAGTATACTGGCAGGAAAAAGAGGCAATTTTGATGCACTTGCACAAACTGGCTCTATTTTACCTAAGTTGCCCCCCCCCCCCCCCCTCTAGTGTGTACTCCGAAAGTATGTTTAGTGCAGCCAGTAACCTTGTCAGCGGTTGGCATAGGAGTTTACTTCCACAAAATGTGGAGATGATGTTCATCAAAATGAATGATTTTTCCCCCGGGAAGACCTTTACCAGCAATTGCCTCCAGAATGTACATAGGTACCTGTTATGGTGGATTCCAATGGGGACGAATTATTACTCTGTGAGGCGGAGGATGTACACAGTGAAAGGGGTGAGGAATCGGAGGATGAGGATGAGGTTGACATCTTGCCTCTGTAAAGCCAGTTTGTGCAAGGAGAGATGATTTGCTTCTTTTTTGGTGGGGGCCCAAACAAACCAGTCATTTCAGCCACAGTCGTGTGGCAGACTCTGTCACTGAAATGATTGGTTTGTTAAAATGTGCATGTCCTGTTTATACAACATAAGGGTGGGTGGGAGTGCCCAAGGACAATTCCATCTTGCACCTCTCTTTCTTCTTTGCATCATGTGCTGTTTGGGGCCTAGTTTTTTTAAGTGCCATCCTGTCAGACACTGCCGTACAAGTCCAGGGTTACTGCCGTATAAGTCCCGGGGTACTGCATTATAAGTCCCGTCCAGTGGTGCTGTCTTGTGCTGCATCAGTCCAGTGGTGTTGTCTTGTGCTGCCATAAGTCCAGTGGTGATGTCCTGTGCTGTATATTATTTACTGCAAATAAAAGGGTTATATTCATTACTTATATTATTATCCAAATAATTTTTACATGGTTTGGCCTGTGTGGTGTAGGGGTACGCTCGCCTGTGCTGCATATTATTATAATAGCGCCAAATAAAAGGGTTGTTATTATTATCCAAATTAATTTTACAGGCTTTACCATGTGTGTGGTTTAGGGGTACGCTCTCATGTGCCACCATTATTGTGCGTGTATTACATCTGGGTAAATTCCAGCATGCCCATGTTGTTTGTACCGCACACTTGTGTCGCTTAGCTTAGGTATACAACTACCTTATTGCACCTCTTTTTCTTCTTTGCATGATGTGCTGTTTGGGATCAAGTTTTTTTAAATGCCATCCTGTCTGCAACTGCAGTGCCACTCCTAGATAGACCAGGTGTTTGTGCCGCACACTTGTGTTGCTTAGCTGAGCCACCCAGCTACCTAATTGCACCTCTTTTTCTTCTTTGCATGATGTGCTGTTTGGGGACTAGTTTTTAAATCTGGCATCCTGTCTGCCACTGCAGTGCCACTCCTAGATGGGCCTGGTGTTTGTGCCGCACACTTGTGTTGCTTAGCTCAGTCATCCAGCCACCTCGGTTCAACTTTTTGGCCTAAAAACAATGGGGATCATTCCGAGTTGTTCGCTCGGTATTTTTTTCTCGCAACGGAGCGATTAGTCGCTAATGCGCATGTGCAATGCCCGCAGTGCGACTGCGCCAAGTAAATTTGCTATGCAGTTAGGTATTTTACTCACGGCATTGCGAGGTTTTTTCTTCGTTCTGGTGATCGTAATGTGATTGACAGGAAGTGGGTGTTTCTGGGCGGAAACTGGCCGTTTTATGGGTGTGTGCGAAAAAACGCTACCGTTTCTGTGAAAAACGCGGGAGTGGCTGGAGAAACGGAGGAGTGTCTGGGCGAACGCTGGGTGTGTTTGTGACGTCAAACCAGGAACGACAAGCACTGAACTGATCGCAGTTGCCGAGTAAGTGTGGAGCTACTCAGAAACTGCTAAGAAGTGTCTATTCGCTATTTTGCTAATCTTTCGTTCGCAATTTTGATAAGCTAAGATTCACTCCCAGTAGGCGGCGGCTTAGCGTGTGCAAAGCTGCTAAAAGCAGCTTGCGAGCGAACAACTCGGAATGACCCCCAATATTGTGAAGTGTGAGGTGTTCAGAATAGACTGTAAATGACTGTAAATGAATGTTATTGAGGTTAATAATACCGTAAGATCAAAATTACCCCAAAATTCTTTGATTTTAGCTGTTTTTATGTTTTTAAAAAAAAATCATCCAGATCCAAAACCAAAACACGAAAGGGTGGTTTTGGCAAAACCAATCCAGATCCAAAACACGAGCATGAAACCAGAACCAAAACCAAAACACAACACATGGAAAGTGCCTGCCGCACATCTCTAGTTTTAAGTATATCCATGCTTGGCCACAAGTGACATGCTGTAATTAGTAACTTAGATTTGATTTAACCATCTTTGCTGAGCCACGGATATACTTACATCCTGGGCCATTGGGGTGCATTTGAGAACCTCTGACCTATGCACAGTTCAGATCATGCAATGATTGTATAACCTCTGTCCGCTAATAAGATATATATATATATATATATATATATAATTTTATTTATTAACAGTTTCTTAATGCTATTAATATTAACGCTATTCATTTTCAACAACTATCTACCTCACTGCAACCACTGCTATCACCAATTTCTGCATTCACCTCTCCTGATACTGCTGTGTCACACCTTAACCAAACTCTAGAAACAGTACTTGATGAACCGTGGCACTCTAAATATACTAGACACCTACAAAAACTCTCACATAAAGTAGAACGCCAGTGGCTTAAATCTCGTAGTTCAAGTGACTTTCTCACATATAAGACCGTGTACCACTCTTATCGTAATGGTCTGGACACTGCCAAACAAACATATTTCCAATCTCTCATCTCTGCTCAAGCCTCTAACCCCAAGCGACCTTTTAATACATTTAAATCACTTCTTGTCCCTCCCTCACCCAACCCACCAGCCACTGTCAGTGCGCAAGATCTTGCTTCCTATTTCATGGCCAAGATTGAAAAGATCCAAAATGAAATGGTATTCTCTTCCACAGCCAGTGACCTGCTCAATTCCCTGCCTGAATCCTCTAATACCTTCTCTTCATTTGATCCTGAATGAAGATGAAGTATCTACACTCTTTTCTGCTGCCTACTCTACTGCCTCTCCCCTTGACTCTATACCCTCACAAATTAGTAAAGCTCTGTCTGCTGCGCTCATCCCAACCTTAACTAAAATCTGTAATCTCTCTCTGTCTACTGGTATCTTTCCTTCTCTGTACAAGCATGCAGTGATTACTACCATTATGAAAAAAAAAACTCTGACCCTAACTCTCTCTCAAACTACCGGCCCATCTCTCACCTCCCATGCCCCTCCAAGCTACTTGAGAGACTTGCCTACACTTGCCTCACACACTTTCTTTACTCACACAGCCTACTGGACCCACTTCGGGATTTGGGATTTTATGCCCAACACTCCACAGAGACAGCACTGACTAAGGTAGTGAATGATTTGGTCACTGCTAAATCTAAAGGCCATTACTCACTACTTATTCTTCTAGATATCTCTGCTGCTTTTGACACTGTTGACCACTCTCTTCTCATACAAACACTACAATCCCTAGGTATTCAGGACACAGCCCTTTCTTGGTTCTCATCCTACATATCTAATCGCTGCTTCAGTGTTCGTTTATCTGATTCCACCTCCTCTTCGCTACCTCTCTCAGTTGGAGTACTGCAAGGCTCAGTCCTAGGTCCCCTGCTTTTCTATATCTATTCCACATCTCTTGGCAAACTAATCAACTCTTTCGGATTTCAGTACCATCTGTATGCGGATGATACTCAAATCTACCTACCCTCCCCAGATTTGTCACCTTCTGTATTGGGCCGTGTCACTGAATGCCTTTCTGCCATTTCATCTTGGATGACATCTCGCCACCTCAAACTTAATATTTCCAAAACAGAATTAATTATATTTCCACTGGCCAATAGTAGTTACCAACCTGATATCTCTATCACTGTTGAGAACTCAGCAATCATCCCTGCCACACAAGCTCGCTGCCTAGGTGTCATTCTTGACTCTGAACTGTCCTTTGTTCCCCACATTTAATCTGTCTCAAGATCATACATCTTACATCATACATTACATACATCTAAGAAACATATCCAAAATACGACTATATCTTACACAAGACACAGCAAAAACGCTAATCCATGATTTCATTATCTCCCGCATTGATTATTGTAATAGTCTCCTGACTGGTCTTCCCAAACATAGGCTCTCACACTACAATCTATTTTGAATGCAGCTGCGAGGCTAATCTTCGACGTTCATTGTCTGAAGATCCGCTTTGTCGGTCCCTCCATTGGTTACCTGTATTCTACCGCATTAAATATAAAATACTTTTACTGACATTCAAGGCTATTAACTGAACTGCTCCAACATACATCTCTTCACTCATCTCAAAATATCTCCCTACCCGACCTCTCTGCTCTGCCTAAGATCTGCATCTCTCATCCACATGCATTACTTGTTCACACTCAAAATTACAGGACTTTATCCGGGCTTCACCCACTCTGTAGAATGCCCTCCCACGCACAATAAGACTCACCTCTAGTCTCCAAACCTTTAAACGTTCCCTGAAAACACACCTCTTCAGACAAGCTTATCAAATTCCAGATCCACCCACATAACCTTCAGTGCTTCCCTATCTAATTACATCCTCTCTGTACAGTACACATAACATCACATATCTTGTCTTTCTTTACTCTCACACCCTCACATTCGGTCAACATTGCGGGGTGATCATATCATAAAATCCATTAAGAACCTAGCAATCTAGTGGACCATTATGCAAAATGGTAGCTTCTATCCTTGTGTATCAATGCCTATTTCCCTATAGATTGTAAGCTTGCGAGCAGGGTCTTCCTATCTCTATGTCTGTTTTTACTCAGTTTTGTTCTATTACTGTTATTCTAATTGTAAAGCGCAACGGAATATGCTACGCTATATGAGAATCTGTTAATAAATAAATTATATATATATATATATATATATACACAGTATGTAGGTTAAGTCAGGCACTCACATAACCAATGGACAACTTGATATGGTGCCAGCATAGGCAATACAGCTTTATATATTCCGAAGGATGCAGCACTCGTGATGCAGATAACCAAACGAAGAAAGCAGCAATCTTTCTCAACGTTTCAGTTTATTAACTGTTTTCAAGAGCTAAAACACAAACATTAGAAACTTACCTAAATACTCTCCACCATCACCATGTGTCTAAGACAGCTGGCGCTGTTCGCCGGTCCGTCCATTAGGAGTGACGTTATGACGCCTCCGACGCGTCTCGTGACGTCACACGCCATCAACCATGCGACCACCACCATATCTGTTGCCAAGCAACCAACATCAACAACAACCTCATATTGACATCGGCACTACTACTTGCTAATCGTACATAATCACATGTGTACATGTTGGCTGAAAAAGGGAGCCCCGTGCTGAAATTATTGGCCTCCCTTGGGGCGGGGTAATCCCTTTATGTATTTTAGGGAGCGTGTACAAAATAGGAGTGACAGGATGTAACGGTACCAATATTGACAATATTTTTCATCAATC
The DNA here is from genome assembly GCF_028390025.1 of Pseudophryne corroboree. NCBI lineage: Eukaryota > Metazoa > Chordata > Amphibia > Anura > Myobatrachidae > Pseudophryne > Pseudophryne corroboree. The sequence continues at coordinate 850,602,244 of NC_086445.1, forward strand.
CAAGAAATATCCATAGCATGGGTCAGGATCTCAATCAACTCCTTCCTAAAAGAAATAGTGGGATCACCCTTCAATATTTTATAAACACTAGTATCAGGTATAGAATGATTGATATGGTCCTTCCTAATAGTCGTGGTGAGGACAGGAATAAAAGATTGCTACAAAGGGAAACATATTGGATTTCCAAACTTGATGTGATAACCCCTAAAGGGTTAAATGAATCAATTTCATTTACCTGCTATCTGTAAGGGGAGCTATTAATCAATAGTTCTAAGCCCCTTTATTGCACAGCCAGGGTCATACTACTGTATATTTATACATTGTTCATTGTATGGTTAGCTGATGTTAATGTGTTTATATGATGCACTTAAGTAGTATTAGTGTTTACGGGTTCCGACACTTACTTTCAGCATAATAGTATTTAATTTATGATCTATACATGTACACATGTGATTATGTACGATTAGCAAGTAGTAGTGCCGATGTCAATATGAGGTTGTTGTTGATGTTGGTTGCTTGGCAACAGATATGGTGGTGGTCGCATGGTTGATGGCGTGTGACGTCACGAGACGCGTCGGAGGCGTCATGACGTCACTCCTAATGGACGGACCGGCGAACAGCGCCAGCTGTCTTAGACACATGGTGATGGTGGAGGGTATTTAGGTAACTTTCTAATGTTTGTGTTTTAGCTCTTGAAAACAGTTAATAATCTGAAACGTTGAGAAAGATTGCTGCTTTCTTCGTTTGGTTATCTGCATCACGAGTGCTGCATCCTTCGGAATATATATACAGTATATATATTTCTAAAATAAACAGGGGCACAGATAGTGCAGTGTAATTTTTTTTAGAATACCATACTCAAGATTTGCATGTACATATTTAAATATTAAAACTTGCTTATCAAAGTGCTTTCACATCTGGCTCCGACACTGGCCTCCACATCGGCAGGTGGACACTGAGGCCAGTGTCCGAGTCAGACATTAGAACATTTTGTCTTGAATGACTGTCACTTTGATGACACAGTTAGGGTCTGGGGTGCCAGGAATGGTAGGCTAGGGGAGACGCAAAGCATATTGTTGCACCTGAGCCCACCACTCTCTAGTTCCACCACTGATTACCACTCTCAATAAAAGTATCAGTTTTAATTTTTTGGGGGAGTAATTATGTGGATGCATCTCTGAATCAAATGGTACGTTTTTGGATATAGCGCATGCTTAGAAGCTATTTTATGCATTTTTTAATAGGTCTATCCTATTCTGAGTCAGATGAAGTTTAGTCTGATCTATCTTTTTGTGAAATAAGGAATTTCGGTTTGGGAATGTGGAGGTGGCCACCTAGCGGTATACGTTTAATCTGCCATCTGTCGAGATCCCAGCAGTTAGGATACTGACGCCAGAATCCCAACAGCTGGAAATGCCCCCAGCCGGAATACCGTCACTACAGGACTATTCCCACTCTGCACTCGCCCCACTACCGGCAATCTGGTGGCTGGGATGCCGCTGTCGGTATATTGACAGCCAGCATCCTGGCCGCCGGTAAATCATACTGAACCCCACCTAGCAAACAAATAGTTGGGGCTCCTACTCCAGAGCGCTCTTGACCTCGACTGGGGCGACACTTCATCTTTCAGCAGGACAACAACCCTAAGCACACAGCCAAGATATCAAAGAAGTGGCTCCAGGACAACTCTGTGAATGTACTTGACTGGCCCAACCAGAGCCCAGACTTGAATACGATTGAACATCTCTGGAGAGATCTGAAAATGGCTGTGCACCGACGCTTTCCATCCAACCTGATGGAGCTTGAGAGGTGATGCAAAGAAGAATGGGCGAAACTGGGCAAAGATACAGATTGAGCCGCGCTCATCAGAGGTGGCACCATCGCACTGCAGCACTCCCAGCATGACTAGGCGATCCGACTGCCTAGTCATGCTGGGAGCGCACAGAGATGCTCCCATTCAAGTGAATGGGGCATATGCGCATCACAGACACGTGCATGCGCCGGACGCGGTGGTAGGCGCACCCGGGCGGGTGCGCCCAGGCACAGGTTGTAGGTGCGCCAAGCTTGTGGCATCATATTCAAAAAGACTTGAGGCTCTAATTGCTGCCAAAGGTGCATCAACAAAGTATTAAGCAAAGGCAGGGGAATACTTATGTACATGCGATTTCTTAGTTTTTTATTTTTAATAAATTAGCAAAAATCTAAAAAAAACACTTTTTTCACGTTGTCATAATTGGGTATTGTGTGTAGAATTTTGAGGGAAAAAATTAATTTATTCCATTTTCAAATAAGGCTGCAACATAACAAAATGTAAAAAAAGGTGAAGCGCTGTGAATACTTTCTGGATACACCGTATATGTTCATATAAACTAATATGTAGAACTGATTGTGCAGGATAATGCTTCTCTGTTAATACAAATAAATATGGAAATCGTCTGCCTAAAATATCAAACAACTAAAACATGCATTGTAGATGTAAGTCTTCAAAGATGACTTTTTTCTTTATCATTCTCAGTTGTTTGTATAATACAAATATGGATTTCTTGAGCATGTTATAAACTTTGAGTGACAGTTTACCATTGTACCTACAAAGCATTATCTGACAAAACATTTTCGATACAGTTCTACTTGAGTACAAATTATCACCATTAGACTTTATTAAACACATTTACAGTATATACCAATGCTATTTGTTAGCAGGGAACTAAAATTAAAATGTACAGTACGTAGAGTGTTCAAACAGCTGTCTGTCAGTAAGACTCTTCAGTGTTAAATGCCTCCTGTCACAAGGCAATCACTGTTTTGATGTGGAATAGGCACTAAGTGAACAGAATGACTATGTTTATAACAGCACATAATAAATCAATATCTGACATAATCATAGGTATCTATTCAGTGATATTTTCCAAGAAAAACACTATCTGCAAATACTATAAAACATTAGTGCCTTCATTAGGGAAGGGTGCAGGGAAGCAGAGAGACCCTCTGTGTTTGGCGGCTGCTAGAAGAATAACGCACAATCTGGTTGAAGTGGTTAAAGTGAAACTATTCAAAAGGAATGAAAAAAACAATGTTAATTTATATAAAGTACTGTAGATAATTTGTATACATTTGTTAGTTTGGGTAATAATATTACCTCCATGGAAGATACAATTACAAGTGGGTTTCACTGCACGTGTGCAGATCCCAATAAGTGATTAAAAGAGCTGAACAGGGGACTATTCTAAGCATGTGTGGGAACAGCACATGCAGTATGCAGAACTGTATAGTGCGCACCTAGAGAGATACTAGCATCACCTTCCCCCATATTTTGCTCCTGAGAGCAGGATTGCTATGTTTCACAATGGGTCACAATTACTAATTGTACAATTCTTAGATGTTTTTCCAAAAACAATTCAGTAAGAATAAGTGCCAGAGGGGTTGTAAGCTTTAGATGTCTAGAGACATGTGACTTGTGTTAATCATTACTGACTAGCCATTTTATATTTCATGTTCTCTGACTGAACAGATTTTATAGGAGTGGAGTAAATTATTGGAAATCATAGTTTCAGCTAAGGTGATGCATCCAGCCTGTTCCCAATTATTACTTACTGTTTAACAAACAGGCTTACTGGCTTTCTGCTTGCCCCATGCCCAGATTACCAGCATTGAATAGCAGGGCTATGATGATGCAATCCACCGCAAATCAGGGATGGCTGAGGGGGGCTGCAGGGGGTGAGGCCAGATCTGGGTGACTTTCCTACTTTTCTGGCGGGCCTTCTGGACAGTCTGGCAGGGTAGGTAAGAATGATAATAGATTATTTTATAACATCACCCTATAATATTATCAAAATCGAAATTTTCGAAAGATGAGGAAGGACACTGAGGGCTATTTATACACAGTGGCTATTTGGCGGGTTGGAGCTGAGAATTTGAAGTGGCCCTAAGACTCAGTGTAAAGCCCTGAGTGTACTTGCTGAAACACATGTGAAGTCCTTCTTTCAAAAAAATGTGCCCTTTAATAGCTATTGTCTGGTTATTGCCAGGCAAAGTATGCGTGTAGTAGCCAAAACACCGACACCAGAATCCCAACAGCTGACAGAATATTGACGCCAGCATCCAGAGGAGATCAGGATCCCAACGACGATATCCTGACAGTCAGGATCCCAAAGGTAAGTATGCACTGCCAGGTTAGGGTTAGGCTGCGAGAGGGGGGGTTAGGTTTAGTCACACTCCAGGGGGGTTAGGGTTAAGATGAGAGGTGGTAGAAGTTAGGATTAGGCTGCCGAGAGGGGGATTAGGGTTAGGCACCATAAGGGGAGTGTTAGGGTTAGACACTAAGGTGGGAGGGTTAGGTTTAGGCTGTGGGAATGGGGAAAGGGGTTATTTTATGCACCACTGAACAATACTGATCCCCCAGACAATGACTAAAACAGTCTACAAAAAAAGTTTTTATAACAATGGGGTCATCTATTCAAATCTCCCCCACAAACACAATATGACTTATTGAACCTTGTTTTACAACAATAAAAATACACTGTAGCATTTTAAATATTGTGCTTTTTTTTGTCACACTCACGCAACAAAGAAATATATTGTCCCTTGAATTTCATATCAGTGCTTTACTGATAACACGAAAAAAAATGGCATGCGGTTCAGCAGCATCTAGATGCGTCCATCGTTAGCTGGTAGACCACAGCAGCGTCTGTACAGTGCATCATTAAGTACGTGATATCACAGACGCAGCCCCCAACTGAGTTCAGATTATTTCTAATAAATATTTAGAATACCAGCGTTAATATATGCTGCAGACACAAGGCGCATCTGATTACCATATACAATAAAAGTGCGCTGTACGTTGCAAACGCTACATCCCTTAAGATAAAACAAGTACTCGCACACATTGAATGAGATCCAACGCTCAGAGATGTATATATTTGATATTAAAAGGATATGTATACAATATATCACATATACAGTATATATCATTCAGTTATGTTACAATTACACAAGAAGCAGATAATTACAAAATAATCCATTACAGCCAGCATACATACATTATCCTTTCCCATAGAACATTTCCTCAATTTCCTCCATCTCTCCCTCTCTCTCCCTCTCAGCAAGCAACAGCAACTAAGTCCTAGAAACTGCCTATATCAAAACAGTGGGAGTAAACAGGTTGTTGGTTTCAGGCTCCTTCCATTGGTACAGGAGACGGAGGTCTCTCATTCATAATGTGTCATTGGTCAGATCATATGCAAGCAACGTCCAGCCTTGAAGAAGACATCATAGGGGTTGGCCACTGGTTTCCTGCCCACATGCTTTCTTTGTTCTAATAAAAGTGACTTTGGATTTCATATATTTAATCATAACTAATCGTTGGAATGTGCTACAATCTAACCACAGCTATCAAACCAACACACTCATTCCCCTGATTATTTTGACACCAAGCATGACATGTTTAACCTGTTCCATTGCAATAATACATATATATGATGTTATACTCTATTATATAAATACCATATAATACAAGTCTGTTGCTGGACATGTTTTATCTATGTGTAATTTATGTGTTGTATGAAATATGTGTTGAATATATCTTTGTGGCTTGTCTGTGTGAATGCGTATGCTACCATATATTGCTGTGCTCGCTGCGTGTATTCGCACGCACAGTGACTTATCAGTGTGGAATTTTTTGGTGTGTATGTAATATTTTTGACTTTGACAGAGCTTGAAGCACAGAGCATGTGCTTTTTTTTCTAAATTCTTGCTTTTTTTCGTAAATTCTTGCTTTTTTTTCTAAATTCCAGTGAAACGTAATTACTTATTGCCGCTAAATGCAATGATTATAATTATAATTTTTGGGACCAATTCCTGAATATTGGCAAATATGCTCCTTAGTACAGAAGGCTTTCTTGCATATTAATGAAACACATTGTAAATGTATTTAGCTTAAGATGGAGAAACCTAGCAAAAGAACAATTCGTTGCTATTTTCAGGTGAATGGAAGTCTGATTTTTCTGTTAAGTAACGATGGATTGATGTAGAAGCGAGAACTGCAAATTATGTCTTTGTGGTGTGTATAAAAACATATATGTACACATTTCAAGGACATTTTGATTACATTTTATTTGCCGTGTGAGAAGTAAAAAGGCCAATGGTATATTCTGAAGATAGAAAGACTCTTTTTCTTTTTCAAACAAGGTATAATTTGTGTGGGTACAGCGAAGACAAAAAAAAGAATACAAAAAGTTGATTTGCAAATGGGGCAAATGTAGAAAAGTGGCCTTAACACAAGACTCAGACAACTCTCAACAGTGGAGGAAACAATTAAATATGTAAATAAATAACATTAAATAATGTACTGACAATTCTGCTTTAAGCAGGGTAGCCAGGGGTACTTAAGGTGGGTACACACTAGGTGATCTGCTCTATGCGCGATGTCGCCTAGTGTGTTCCCTTCCCTGCCAGGGCGGTTGGCAGTAGGACATACACACTGAGTGATATGACAACCATATCGCTCAGTGAAATCACGCAGCAGCCGGGCCGTACATGCAACTCTTGGACAACACTCCAAACTGAGCTGCATGCACGGCCGACAGCGAGGGTTTTAAACGACCCGCGGGGCTGCTCATCGCTCATCGGCGGCAGCATAAACCCTTGCCAAGAAAGTAAACGACGTCACCCAGGAAGGGTGAAATTGAGCGATGTTGTTTACTTTCTCGGTAAGTGTGTATGCATCTTTAGGTAAAATTAAGGATTTGTTACTGGCGACTTATCTAAATCTTTTCATTTTTCTTTTTTACATTCTATGCTGTGTTCCTGTTCAGATGTTTTGTAAACAGGATTCTTGGTGTTATGTATTACTGCTTTCAAGAAAAGAGTCAGTTCTCATCAACTGCGTCCTCTTATAATTAATCATCTCTGCTATACTTACTGACCAGTATGCCAATATATGGACTGCAGAATCAAAGCACAAATTGATTGCAACAAGTTCAGATGAACTAATATGTAGAAGAAACTTTGATGTTAAATGCTTGTCTGGTAATACAAATTACTGTTGAAGACTTGTACACAAAATTTCAATCAATCAAAATGATCAAAAGCTGTAGCTGTACAGTATGTCCTCAGAGTTACACATTTGCTGCATTATTTTCAGTTGTCTGCATAATGCAGGTATAGATTTCTTTCACAATAAACCTTCAGTCTGGCCATCACTGCATTTTCAATGCATTATGTGACATAGCATTATTAAGACATGGTTATAAATAATTTCTAGTAGCAAGACGTCAATATATTGTATGTACATGGACTGAATAGAGTAATTTGCTATATGGCAACAGGGGATTAACATTAAAATATTTATTATTATATTATTATTTATTACCAGGTATTTATATAGTGCACACATATCCAGCAACACTTTACAGAGAGCATATTTGGCCATTCACATCAGTCCCTGCCCTAGTGGAACTTACAATCTATATTCCCTATCACATGTACACACAGACACATTCACACTAGGGTTAATTTTGTTGGGATCCAATTAACCTTGCAGTATATTTTTGGATTGTGGGAGGAAAACGGAGTACCCAGAGGAAACCCACACAAGAACGGGGAGAATATACAAACTCCACACAGTTAGAGCCATGGTGGGAATCAAACCCATGACCTCAGTGCTGTGAGGCAGTAATGCTAACCATTACACTATCCATACTTCCCAATATTCATAAACATCTCTCTGTTCTCAAAGCATTTTAATATATATGATAAATATTCCCTGTCACAGGACAATCCTACATAGTAAAATAGTAACTAAGGTTGAAAAAAAGACAATTGTCCATCGAGTTCAACCTATTTGTGGTCACCTATACAGTCCTATTATAGGACTAGTTATTTTGTTAGGACTAGTTATATTAACTATAATGCGTGCCTACGCACCATAACCCTGAATATCTTTATCCAACAGGAATTTATCTAACCCATTCTTAAAGGTGTTGACTGAGTCCGCTGTTACTACTCTCTCAGGCAGGGAAATACATACAAGTATTGTCCTTACTGTGAAAAAACCTTTTCGTCTCTGTAGTTGATGTGATACTGTCACTAAGAGAATAGAATGCCCCTCTTTTTAGAGCATAATACATCCATATCTGATATACAGTAGACATCAACTGAGTCATTTTTTACCAGCAAAACACTGTCAGTAATGTTAAATATTTATGCGTGTGTACTGTACGGTCTGTATGCCTTGGAGTTCTTTTCCTTAAAGTTAAAGAAAAGCCAAACAATAAGTACAGTATGCACAATAGTAATTAGAATAACCAGGGACGGCAACAGAAGTCTTGGGGTTTTGAAAAATATTAGAAAAACAAAAAGCAAAAAGAAAGAGGAGCTGATAAAAACACTTAAAATGTAGTGGTGCAGCGTCACAAGCCACAAATTGGTAATACAAAAAAGCAGGTAGTTAACCGCACACATCTTCAGTACAATGTGGTGTGCAAGGTCTTTATAATATAGAAAAAGAGTCCATCAAAAGTACTCAGGGGTTCTCATGGTGGAAAGACCAGCACAACAAGCAATAAATTCATGAAAGATTTATCTTCAATTAGCATAAGCATCTTTGTGGTAGTGGGAGAGAGTCATACCATGTAATTCTAACTCCACAAGCCTTTTCCGTAATTTAAGCAAATCAGCGTGTATCTCAGCAGGACTATCCATGTCAAACGGCAACTGTTCAGTGTGTCGAAGTCAAAAATATTACATACACATCACATGCAAACTCCAAACAGATGGGCCTCTGTTCATGCATTTTGCACATATATGGTAGCATACGCATTCGCACAGAGAAGCCATAAAGACATATACAACATATTCATACAACACATAGACAAAACATGTTTAGCATCATTATGTATTAAATTATATAATAGAGTTTAACATCAGATATATATGTATTATTGGAACGGAACATGATAAACATATCATGCTTAGTATCAAAATGATCAGGGGAATGAGTGTGTTAATTTGATAGCTGTGGTCAGATTGTAGCACATTGCAACGATTAGTTATGACCAAATGTATAAATACAAAGGATTTCCTGAAGACACATGTGCCAGCAACCGAGAACAAAAGTCCTCAAACTGACCAATAACACATCATGAATGAGAGATAACCCTCCCCTGGACCAATAACAGAAGACTCAGTCCCAGACATGTACTTCCCCCAATACACAGTATAAGTATTTCCCCTCACCCAAGAAGTTCTGTTTGCTGTTTTCTGCTGTTGTTTCGTTGCTGTTGGGGCAGATTCTAAAATGAAGATGACTGTTCACTAAGCATGGGACAGTGTGATGTATGCTGGCTGTAGCTGTAATTGATCCTTATGTAACTACAACTGCTTCTTGTGTAATTGTAACACTGTAACCATTGATATAGGCTGTTTCTAGGACTTAGAGGATTAGTTGCTGTTGCTTGCTGAGAGGGAGAGAGAGGGAGAGATGGAGGAAATTGAGGAAATGTTCTATGGGAAAGGGTAATGTATGTATGCTGGCTGTAATGGATTATTTTGTAATTATCTGCTTCTTGTGTAATTGTAACATTATAACTGAATGATATATACTGTATATGTGTTATATTGTATGCATACCCTCTTAATATCAAATATACAGATGTAGCCACCTTTATCTTGACTGGCTGAGGCGTTTGTCCCGATCGAGCATACGCAGCGTAGGGAGGCGCGCCTAGTCACAGAGAGGCGTACCTAATCGCACGGAGGCAGACAGAGCGTTTGGCGATACCTTTACGTGTAATACCTGCGATCAGCCACCCGATGTCGCTTTTTACAATCACCACTGAGCATGCGTGTGGTCTCCCGTAAAATACAATACTGAAATATATAATAAGGACTACTTTACTAAGGCGTCTCATTACGCTGCATACAGTAAATACTCATTACGCTGCATTATTTAATGCAGTATATACGATACAGACACAGATAGTACAGCATACAGTATATGATCCATCTACAGTACTTTATGAATATGTGAGCGTCCGAGTCCCGCAGACAAAACAACAGAAAACCAGTAGTGTACACTGTCGCAAATGGACGTGTTAGAAGTTTACTATTGCCTCTTGAGATTAGGAATTTTGTACAGTATGTTAGCGTCCTAATCCCGTAGTCATTACAGCATAATCAAAACCAATGGATTTATTCATCTGTCTGCGGCAAAGTGGTGAAGTGTTCCGCTTCCTATACTCAGAGTCCTGAGTTCGATTCCTAAAGTACAAATGCATGTTAGTTTTTTCCAGACACTTTATTATTTTTTTTATTCACATAAACCAGGGCAAAGCTGCATGAGCGGTTCTACTGTTAAGGCTCTATGCAACGTAAAGTACACATACAATTCTGTAGCTGGGCAGACTCAATAGAAATGGCTACCACCTATGACTCCTTGCCCCACAGAGGCCCTAGGCTACGGAGCAAGTAACAGTCCAGATTTTACCGGCTATGGGGCAATGCTGAAGGAGCGTCACAATCCCCTAGCTAAAATACATAGGGGCGATAGGGATAAGCTAGGTCTGCACATTACGGTACACCGGACTCAATCGCATAGCACACTGGCAAAATGACCATTACCCCTGAACCCCCACCTCGTGGCAGGCAGCGATGGCTACGGGGCAATGCTGAAGGAGCGTCACAATCCCCTAGCCAAAATACACAGGGGCGATAGAGATAAGTGAGGTCTATGCACATTACGTTACACCAGGCTCGATCGCATGGCAAATTGACAAAACACAAGTTTTACATAAAGCAGGGCAAAGCTGCAGGAGAGTTTCTACTGTCAAGGTTCTATGCACTTTACGGTACACATACAATTCTATAGCAGGGCAAACTCAATTGAAATGGCTACCGCCTGTGACTCCTAGCTCCATGGAGGCACTCGGCTATGGAGCAAGTAACAGCACAGATTTGAAGCAATGCTGAAGGAGCGTCAGAATCCCCTAGCTAAAATACACAGGGGTGATAGAGATAAGCGAGGTCAATGCACATAACGATACACCGCAAAGTACCCCATGGTTTTGATTATGCCTTTTCTTTGAACACAGTATTTTCCACTGCCTCGCCCTACCCCCATCCCACTTTCCCCTTCCCCCCTGGGAGCCTGCAAAGTACATGCAGTAGACAGGGAGGGAGTTCCGATCAGGTTACAAGACATGTGCAACAGTATACTACTGTATGTAGGAAAATCCTCCACCTACTCTGATTTATGTGAAACCTGTGTGCAGCCTTTCATTGAATGTATAACAAAGAAAAAATAATAATAAAGTGAATGTCACGGGAACATAGAAAAAAAAGGTTGGCACTTTGGGACTCTCAGCGTGGGAGGTGGGAGCCTTCATCGCTAGGTTGGTATGGAAGGGGAGACAATTAGCTACTGGGGGGTATTAACCCCAAGTTTCTGTGACCCCCACAAGGCTCATAGACAAAAAAGAAAGGAGTGTGTTCAATATCCGCGCACAACTGTTTGAAACATGTATACCCTTCACCTTAATACAAACAGAGTCACAAATAAATGCAGTATACTGAGCTTTAAATGTCCGACTCCTTTTGCCAAGTTGTTCACAAAGGTGAATTTTGGAAATTCATTCAATTCCAAGTAATAGCGGTTCTGCAAAAATGTGTTCCAAACCAGTGCTTGATAACAGCGGAATGGGAGACACAAGAAATAAAAACAATAATAGTGCAGTAGTAAAAACAAAGCTGATGTTTTAATAACAAGTTGCACTTACAGAAAAATAGAATTAAAATCACATGTAAAGGACCCAGTGGCACACAGGAACACAGCACAGCAGCTCACGGACATCCACAAAAGGTCTCCAAAGGGTAACGACGGCCTCAAGACCGGAATTTGAAGTCGTCAGTCCTCGAGATATCATGCAGCGTCCTCGGGTGTCCACAAGAGTAGATAGTCCACAGCCACACTTAACGCGTTTCGGATCACATGGGATCCTTCATCAGAAGTGTGGTAAAAGTCCAGAAACAGTCCTTTTAAAGACCTCCTAATCGCATAATCTAAAACACATGTGCAAATCAATCACAACTACTTCCCTCCGGCGGATATTACGTCGACCGGAAGTTATACGTGCGTTCCAGCGTGGATTTGCATGATAAAATTACCATAAATGAGGGAAAACTCCTTCATCCTTATATTTACAGCTTACATTAATAAAGGACAGCCAATCGACACTGGTACGCAATAGACAACCAATCCAAATTGATAAAAAAACGGAGAGATGCAAAAAAGAACTTCTAGCAGTCCGGGCGGATGTGACGTAACCTGGAAATCCTGTGTGCGTTCCAGCGCCGGTCTGCGTGTCATCGACCTTTTCCTTAACAATCTTTGTAGCTCTCCTTGATTTTCAGGGAATAGCTTGTTTGGACGATCATGCGCATTCCGGCGCTGGCTCACGCATCACAATTACATTCAATCAATTGCAAAATGATCTGAAAGGCAATGAAAAAAATGTATAAATATTTCATCACCTTTGGTTCATAACATGAATAAAGCTAAAAAATGGAAAGGGGAATATGATCCAAACACCAAGACAAAGTGAAAGAAAATATAACCCCGTGATATCAGACAAGAAAACAACCCAGATCAAAGTCACTATTCAGACCTTTAGGGATTAGGGTTTTTAATTGATAAATCCACCGGGTTTCCGCCATAGCTAATCTTTTATCTATGTCCCTAGTTCTAGATTTTGGGAGAATCAATTCTATTCCATAGAAAGTTTTTATATGACATTCATTTTTACCATGATATTTCTTAAAATGTGCTGGAACAGTGTGTGTCTCGAGTCCTTTTCTAATGTTGTATATGTGTTCTGCCAACCTCGTTTTCAACGCCCTAGAGGTCCGTCCCACATATCGGAGTCCACATGTACACTCTAAAACATATACAACATTCCTAGAGTTACAGGTGATGAACTGATTGATAGGATATGTTTGTCCATCAACTATAAATTCCTTAAATTTATTGGAATTACTTTTAACTGTTCTGCACATTAAACAGCTAACACAACGGTGGAAGCCCTTCGTACGTATGCTTTGACGAATGTCGGTTTCCAGACTACTCTTAACCAATTTGTCCTTTAATGCCGGGGCTCATCTATAAATAAAGGACGGATATCTAGGTATATGATCAGAGAGGACAGGATCTTGTAACAAGAGCTTCCAATTAGCTCTAAATATTTTTTCTACATTTTTATAGCTATTGCTGTATTGACTGACAAATGCCCATTGATATCTGTCATTTTTCTCCTCCTCAATATTGTTAGTTTTCAATAAATCCTCTCGCTCCACCTTAGAGATTCTATCTCTAGCTTTTTCAATAGTGGATGCAGTATAACCCTTTTTAGAAAAACGTCCTGATACTTCATTAAGTTGATTTTCACATACAGTAATATCACTACAATTATGCTTCACCCTTGTAAATTGGCCAAAGGGAATGCCCTCTAGCCAATTTGTGTGATGTAGACTTGATCTTTCTATGAAATTGTTAGAGTCCGTAGGCTTGCGATAGGTTTTAGTTTTCAACATGCCACTTTCACTATAGATACATAGATCCAAGAAGTGTATTTGTAATTTACTATATTCAAAGGTGAGTTTGATTGACAAATCATTTATATTCAACTCATCTTGAAAAGAGAGAAGAGATTCTTCATCACCTGTCCATATAAAGAGGACATCATCAATGAAACATTGCCAGGATACCAGGCCCGCCCTCAGAGTGCCACCCATCCATATCTGTTGTTCTTCCCAATGGGCCATAAATAAATTGGCATAACTGGGGGCGAACCTGGTACCCATAGCTGTCCCAATGATCTGCAAATAAAAAACTCCATCAAACACAAAATAATTATTCATAAGAATGAATTCTATCCCTTCTAATATAAATTCCTTCAAAGGTTCACTTAAATCACTTCTATCTAAAAAGAAAGAGATGGCTCTTGTAGTTCGCACCAATGGTTGGAGATAATAGTCCATTATCTCCAACCATTGGTGCGAACTACAAGGGCTTATCTTAAAGATACAGGGGATGTCCTATGTAAATTGAGAGATCTTCCATGGGATAACAATTCCTTCTTATGTAGTACCGATGTAGGCACACTATATACAATAATACAAAAAGAAGAGGGTTTAAGAGCCATCTCTTTCTTTTTAGATAGAAGTGATTTAAGTGAACCTTTGAAGGAATTTATATTAGAAGGGATAGAATTCATTCTTATGAATAATTATTTTGTGTTGGATGGAGTTTTTTATTTGCAGATCATTGGGACAGCTATGGGTACCAGGTTCGCCCCCAGTTATGCCAATTTATTTATGGCCCATTGGGAAGAACAACAGATATGGATGGGTGGCACTCTGAGGGCGGGCCTGGTATCCTGGCAACGTTTCATTGATGATGTCCTCCTTATATGGACAGGTGATGACGAATCTCTTCTCTCTTTTCAAGATGAGTTGAATATAAATGATTTGTCAATCAAACTCACCTTTGAATATAGTAAATTACAAATACACTTCTTGGATCTATGTATCTATAGTGAAAGTGGCATTTGGAAAATAAAACCTATCGCAAGCCTACGGACTCTAACAATTTCATAGAAAGATCAAGTGTGCATCACACAAATTGGCTAGAGGGCATTCCCTTTGGCCAATTTACAAGGGTGAAGCGTAATTGTAGTGATATAACTGTATGTGAAAATCAACTTAATGAAGTATCAGGACGTTTTTCTAAAAAGGGTTATACTGCATCCACTATTGAAAAAGCTAGAGATAGAATCTCTAAGGTGGAGCGAGAGGATTTATTGAAAACTAACAACATTGAGGGGGAGAAAAATGGCAGATATCAATGGGCATTTGTCAGTCAATACAGCAATAGCTATAAAAATGTAGAAAAAATATTTAGAGCTAATTGGATGCTCTTGTTACAAGATCCTGTCCTCTCTGATCATATACCTAGATATCCGTCTTTTATTTATAGACGAGCCCCGGCATTAAAGGACAAATTGGTTAAGAGTAGTCTGGAAACCGACATTCGTCAAAGCATACGTACGAAGGGCTTCCACCTTTGTGGTAGCTGTTTAATGTGCAGAACAGTTAAAAGTAATTCCAATAAATTTAAGGAATTTATAGTTGATGGACAAACATATCCTATCAATCAGTTCATCACCTGTAACTCTAGGAATGTTGTATATGTGTTCGAGTGTACATGTGGACTCCGATATGTGGGATGGACCTCTAGGGCATTGAAAACGAGGTTGGCAGAACACATATACAACATTAGAAAAGGACTCGAGACACACACTGTTCCAGCACATTTTAAGAAATATCATGGTAAAAATGAATGTCATATAAAAACTTTCTATGGAATAGAATTGATTCTCCCAAAATCTAGAACTAGGGACATAGATAAAAGATTAGCTATGGCGGAAACCCTTTGGATTTATCAATTAAAAACCCTAATCCCTAAAGGTCTGAATAGTGACTTTGATCTGGGTTGTTTTCTTGTCTGATATCACGGGGTTATATTTTCTTTCCCTTTGTCTTGGTGTTTGGATCATATTCCCCTTTCCATTTTTTAGCTTTATTCATGTTATGAACCAAAGGTGATGAAATATTTATACATTTTTTTCATTGCCTTTCAGATCATTTTGCAATTGATTGAATGTAATTGTGAAGCGTGAGCCAGCGCCGGAATGCGCATGATCGTCCAAACAAGCTATTCCCTGAAAATCAAGGAGAGCTACAAAGATTGTTAAGGAAAAGGTCGATGACACGCAGACCGGCGCTGGATCGCACACAGGATTTCCGGGTTACGTCACATCCGCCCGGACTGCTAGAGGTTCTTTTTTGCATCTCTCCGTTTTTTTATCAATTTGGATTGGTTGTCTATTGCGTACCAGTGTCGATTGGCTGTCCCTTATTAATGTAAGCTGTAAATATAAGGATGAAGGAGTTTTCCCTCATTTATGGTAATTTTATCATGCAAATCCACGCTGGAACGCACGTATAACTTCCGGTCGACATAATATCCGCCGGAAGGAAGTAGTTGTGATTGATTTGCACATGTGTTTTAGATTATGCGATTAGGAGGTCTTTAAAAGGACTGTTTCTGGACTTTTACCACACTTCTGATGAAGGATCCCATGTGATCCGAAATGCGTTAAGTGTGGCTGTGGACTATCTACTCTTGTGGACACCCGAGGACGCTGCATGATATCTCGAGGACTGACGACTTCAAATTCCGGTCTTGAGGCCGTCGTTACCCTTTGGAGACCTTTTGTGGATGTCCGTGAGCTGCTGTGCTGTGTTCCTGTGTGCCACTGGGTCCTTTACATGTGATGTTAATTCTATTTTTCTGTAAGTGCAACTTGTTATTAAAACATCAGCTTTGTTTTTACTACTGCACTATTATTGTTTTTATTTCTTGTGTCTCCCATTCCGCTGTTATCAAGCACTGGTTTGGAACACATTTTTGCAGAACCGCTATTACTTGGAATTGAATGAATTTCCAAAATTCACCTTTGTGAACAACTTGGCAAAAGGAGTCGGACATTTAAAGCTCAGTATACTGCATTTATTTGTGACTCTGTTTGTATTAAGGTGAAGGGTATACATGTTTCAAACAGTTGTGCGCGGATATTGAACACACTCCTTTCTTTTTTGTCTGTTTCCTTGGAGTATCGGGTGATTACTCTTTGTGTGTTTTTCTGCTGCAAAATACTGTCTGTCAACAGCGCACTATTGTAACATCAATTTTTCACATTTCCCCACAAGACTCATGGCAAGCGTCGGAACCCATGGTGGGTCTGAATTAACGGGCCCATTATAGTCTATGGGAAAATGGGTCCACTTTGCATACTGATATCTCTGGTTCTGGGTGTCCCAGAGACTCAGGACTGGTACCATACAAAATAGGAGACTCTTGGCTATCGGGGCAGACCAAACACTAGTTTATGTGACACTGGAAAAGGAAACGGGAAGCAACCGTGTTTCGGGTCCCCTCCAGTTGTCCGCCTAGCTTGCACAGGATGCAGGGTTTCTGGCTAGATAGGAAATACTGTACAGAAATGCTAAGCATGGTAATTTGACATCCAGGAACATAGGGAGGAGTTTTTATCTCTCTCCATTATACTTAGAAAAATTACACTTGCCACTGTACGTTACAAGCTGTTTGTGCTAATTAGTACACTAGTAGAACATACTGTACAGAGATACTAAGGACAGTGATTTGGCATCCACGAACTTAGGGACAAGCTTTAATCTCTCCCCATTGGTGTTGGTTTATGCCTTAGGGGACTCAGACGCTCGCATTTGTAAAGCACGGTATTTTCCATTGCCTCCCGCTAGCCCACCATTCCCATTATGCCTTAGGGAACTCAGATGCTCATGTACTGTACATGTATTTTAAAAGCAGTGTATGTCACCATCTTTTTCCACCGCCTCCCGTTACGCCTACAGTATTAACATTACAGTCGTCACTGACCAATTGCCAGAGCTGTAGATCAATCCGCCACTATACTGTACGATCGAAAGTACTGGATTAGTGGAGCATTAGCCACCCAGTGGTGGAGATGTGTAATGCATGCTGAGTATCTAGAATCGCCTCAACGCGCCTGCCTGTGATTAAACTCAGCTATCGCCTTAGCGTGACTAAACGTCCGTCTTGGCGGAGAATCGGTCAAGATAAAGGTGGCTACATCTGTATACATCTCTGAGCATTGGACCTCAGCCACTGTGTGCGATTGCTTGTTTTCTCTTAAGGGATGTAGTGTTTGCGACGTACAGCACACTTTTATCGTATAGGGTAATAAGATGCGCCTTGCGTCCGCAGCATATATTAATGCTGGCATTGTAAATAATTATTAGAAATAATCTGAACGTCTCAGTTGGGTGCTCATCCGGGATATCACATACTTAATGATGCGCTGTACAGACGCTGCTGTCGTCTACCAGCTAAGGATGGACGCATCTAGATGCTGGTGAACCGCCTGCCGTTTGTTTTTTCGTGTTATCAGTAAGGTGCTGATATGACTCAAGGGACAATATATTTCTTTGTTGTGTGAGTGTGACAAAAAATGCACAATATTTGAAATGCTACAGCGCATTTTTATTGTTGCTAAACAAAATTCAAATAAGTCATATTGTGTTTGATTCAGATTGGATTGTTTATCTGTTAAGTAAATTTAAAGAGCTTTTAAAAGTTGGTGCATAGGTATGATATAGCTGTGTTAGCATGCTGAGGCCTATTCGCATACTGCTAGCGTGAGCCTGGGGTGGCAACATTTGTTCACGCTGAAAAAGCGTGTGGAAGCATTGTTACCATGCAGTGGGAATTGTCTATTAGGGCAACCTCCATTGCTTGTATAAACTGGGATTTATTTGTGACAAAAGAGCTAGCTGCATGGTATTCTGGCCGCATGGTGTGACCACCATTTTGTCCATGCACATGGCTTGGGAAGGGGGAGGAGCAGTGGCCATTTTAGGTAAGGTCACTATCCACCTAGCTAACAGCTGACTTCCAGTTTGTTAAAACAATCTGTTTCCTTTGTCACAAATAAACAATATATGTGTACAAATCCTACACCATTTAAAAGCTTGCAATGAATTTAACTAACTCATGCCATAGTCAATTATAAATAGTGTTCCAATTGGGCCTAGAGTAAGAGTTAATAGTGAGATAAATGAATACATGATGTGAGAATTACACACAGATATAAAGTTGTTTTTTCTCCAGGATTTGTTATACCACTGCTTGCTAAATTGAAATGTTAATGAACCTGTTCAACCAACATGTGAACATCTGTTGATATGCAAATTAGAGGCTCTGTAGAAACTACATTCATTCGGTATGTGTGTATGAATGCATATGCTGGGTGAAGGGTTTCATAGAAGTGTAATAAATAATGTGTGTGTGTGTATATATATATATATATATATATATATATATATGTTATATTATTATTTTATGGGTATTTATATCAGTGCATGTTCTGCAAGATAGCTATCCAATCTGAATCATAGCATTTAAATTATAGTCAATAGCCATATTATATTGAAGTTTTTTAAAATTGATTGTTAAGGTGTTATTTTTAACGAGAATTCGCAAAATATTTGCATTTCATAAGTGAAGCTTCAGTCCTGCCTAAAAGTTTAGGTAGCACATAGCGGAAGCTTTCCAGAAGGGGACTTCCGGTGCTGAAAGGGAATGTGGAAGCATTTATCTAACTACTGCAATACAATACAAATAGTGTTTTTTTTATTTTTATTGTATTACTAGTGTTGGGTAACAGAGTGTGGCAAGCTGCGTGCAAAGGTACGCAGCGATACACATTTGCGTATGCAAGTATACACGTGTCATAGTACAATAGTATATAGCAATGCACGGGTACACACAGGCTTGGCAGCGTGAAGGATAGTGACCTTACATTTTGAAATTGGTGCGGTGGAGCGTGATTTTGGTGTTACGCGCCGGTTGAGGAGCACAGCTAGTGGAGTTCGACTCCCGTGATCGTAGAGCGTATAGCTAACAAGTATCTATAAGCTGTGCGATTGGACCGCACGTCTGTGTGTGAGATGCGCGACGCAACGTGATACCATTTGTGTTATTTTGTGCAAATTACGTCATCATACACGCTGTGATAGCATACGCAGACGTGATTTGTGTAAAGAAAAGGAAGTTTCGCTGACTCTCTCTCAGGAAACATTCCAACAGGCTTTCAACCTCCACTGAAAAAGGTGTGGTGTTAATTTTGTTAATGCTCCATACTTTCAGTGTAGGGATCTGGTAGGGATCCACACTGGGTACGTGGGGAGTTACTAATGGAGTGAGTCGTGGTTCATTCTAGCGGTGAAGGAGCTGGTGAAAAGCGCTCGAATGAACTTTTCACCATCGTCTCGTGTGGGCCATTTGGTGTGTTGTGAAAAAAAGCCCACAACGGGAGCCAAATGGACATGCAAGATGCGTTTCGGGGCCAGGGTTCAGGCTGAGGAGCTGAGGCCAAGAGGGTCCTCTCTGTATATTATGTGTGGGAAGTAGCAGAGGCTAAGAGGTTCCGCCCGGTATATTATGTGTGGGAAATGAGATTGACGCACATAGTGAAGAAACGTGTGGAGGAGATGGTCCACACACAGAGGCTTTTTGTAATGATTGAGTTCATATGAATGGTGGAATATCATTTCCAGTGATTGGTGGTTTTGATCTTGAGGTATTGCAGGTAGTATGTTTAACCAAAGTCATATAAGACAAGAAAGAAAACATAATAACTGTTTGAACTCGTAGCAACAATAAATAAGGGGGAAAAAAGAGAAAGCAAGTACACCGCCATATGTGGATGTGGAATCAGTTACAGCCAGCATACAAACTATAGAAAATAATAATGAAAATATGAAAAATGTGAATGTAACCTATATATGTACTACTGAATGTCAAAGTTTTATTTAGGAGGAGATGGTGACCAAACTCTGGTTGCACTCAGAAGAGTATCCAACTGGTAAAAGAGGAGCTGTGGCCTGCAGGGGAAGTTGCTGAGACCAGTGGAACTGGTAAGTATGGAGCCATTCAAGTACATATATAGTAAAACCCAAAAATAAAATAAAAATCAAGAAAGTAATGTCATAAATGGAAAATATCCTGTCTGCACATTAGTATTTCCCAGTAGGAAAGCGGACAGAGATAGGCTAACCCCATGGTATTTCTTTTTAATTACCACATAAGAAGTATTCATTTCTAGGAATGCCCTTGTCTAGATAAGCTCGGAAATGTTTGTTGGACCATGTACAGACCCTTAATACGGGATGAGAAGGATTGAATGAATACTTCGCATGACCTAAAAGCTTGTTTGTGTTTTTTTTTCCACAGCACTAGAAAATTCTCTGTCAGGATAAGATCACTGGTAAACACTAATTCGGCAAATGGGAGGAACGAGAGAAGTGCAACATTACCCTTTGACAAAACTTGCAGAAGTTACGATTGGGCCTCTATAATGCTAAACCCTTTTCTTTTTTTCCTAGCAGCAGTGGCCCCTGACCAACTTAATTTACAGAGATTTTGTTATGTAAATTGAAATATGAAATACATATATTGTACTCCCGCTCAGGAAGTACAAGGTATGTTAGATACTCCTCAAAGACTAATGTTGCATTGCACTGTTCTAGATTCATGTCCATCACAGGTAGAGGAAATTATCTCACATTAAATTAAATAAAACATTCAGCATTCATATTTCTTTAGTTGTGGAGTCCTGTGAGTGCCGCCCGTCATCTAATTGCTATACTTGGTCATTTTTCTGGGTGAGCACCAGGGCCAAATGGAAGTTTTTGCTGGGAGTGCCGACTAATAAGCAGTGTATACATTGGACATTTACAGCCCATTTTCCAGCATGGTCTCCTGGCTGTTACTTGAACTGGTATGGCACACCATATGTTGTTGATATTTGATTTTTTAACTCAGTGTCTGTTCATTTAGCTGTGGAAATACAGCTTTGTTTTTAATACAGTGTGGGATTTACTGCAGTTAGCAACATTGTGTCTGGATTTGTGATGGCTGAAACTAGCGGCATTCGGAACATTATACTCCCGGTGGGAGAGACTTGGAGCTTCTCTGACAATGATGCAGAGCAAATAAGATTCAAAGAGAATTTGTCTATTACAGGAGGTGTTGAATCACACAAACAACTATATTTTCAACTGCTGCGCTTAAAGAAAAAAGAAATTGACTACTTGTTGCACGGAGTTCCACTCTCTGATTACCACCGCAGTGGTCAGATCCCTAGGGGGTTCCGAATTAGGAACTCACCAACAATTGGGAAATTCAGCAGTGAATTCTGTCGAAAATGGGCAGCAATATTAAATAAATGTAGCCTAGATTTGATCATCCTGGTCATTGACGAATTCTCTCGTGAGCTACAAAGTGTAAAATCTAAGATCACAGCCTTTGAGGAATTGCATTTGACTACACTGACATCTGATGCATCTATAAATGGATAGAGAAACTCTGCACAAATTGAGACTTATAAACGCAATCTGGTAAAATTTAGAAGAGATAAGTTGGCAACTGTACAAGGGGACTATGCTGAAAACAGAGTATACTCTTGGGCATATAATCCTGAAAGCATACAACCCTTTTACCAGAAACATCCCAGTTTTCGTAAATTTCCAGGAGATACTGAGACCTCTAGTGGAGGGGCATCTACTCAAAGGGATACTAATGACACTAGTGCCAGCAACAGCCAAAAACCCCCTTTAGAGGTCAGTACCCGCGCTCAGTGCGGAGGAAAAGCAGGCGCACAATGAGAAGGAGTCAACAGTGGGAGAGGATCCTTAAAAGGAAAGTCAAAGAAGAAGCACAAAGTTTAGTCTTCAATCTCTCGAATAGGGAACTCTCAGCATGTGAATTAGGAATCCTGAATAAGGGATTATCTTTTGTGCCATCGCAAGACATGGACCATTTCCAGTGGAAAATTGATGCTTATAAATTCAATCGTAATTTGAGATTGAAAGAGTTTTTCCAGCTAAATCACATCTGCATGCTCAGTTGGAATCAACACAGCCTTTCCCAAGTTAAATTAGACTACGATCGAGCTTTGACCCATACACTAATAATGTTTCTCTGAAATGCTTTCAGAGATGGTTAGAACAACCAGTGATATGATCTGATGGTATACAGGCATCGAATATATCTAAGATTGAGTTCGAGACTTTGTCAAATTGAGCCAGGATGAAAGTATTATCCACCCCGCAGATAAGGGGGGCGGTATCGTGGTGCAAGATATAGAACAGTACCGCAATGAAGTGTACAGGCAGTTGGGTGATTCTACTGTGTATAGAGAGCTATCATCAGGCCCTATGGGATCCTTTAATGCAGAATTGGGCAGGGTATTGGCACAGGCAGTTGAGGATAAGATCATTACTCTGGTAGTTAAGAATGCCCTACTACAGGTGCATCCAGTAGCCCCTGTGCTATATACCCTGCCAAAAATTCATAAGGATGCACTTCGACCACCTGGTCGCCCTATTATTTCGGCTAGGGACTCTGTGTATTATAGAGTATCCAAATACCTTGATTATTTTTTTCAACTAGTGATACAGGCTCAGGTTACCTATCTGAAAGATACGACCTCTTTATTGCAAAGGTTAAAAATGTTACCTGACCCCATGCCAGCCTGCTTTTTGTGTACCTTAGATGTTGTGAATCTGTACACCAGTATTCCACATGAGGGCGGCCTACGGGCAGCTGAAAGGTTGCTCGCACGAAGTGTGGAATATGGTGGTCCTGATGTGACATTTTTTGTCAAATTATTAGAACTAACGCTTAAAAGGAATTATTTCCATTTTGACAACCATTGGTACATTCATCTGCAGGGCTGTGCTCTGTGGTCTTGTGTGGCCCCAGCCTTCGCTAATTGTTACATGTTTGATATAGAACATGACATCTTTTTTTCGGATAGTAATACATCCGATAAGATTTTATTATTTTTGAGATACATAGATGACCTTCTCATCATCTGGTTGGGTGGTGAGCAAGAATTTCATGATCTCATGATAAGAGCTAATGATAATAATGATCACATCAAATTCACATATACAATTAGCAGGGAGAGGGTGAATTACCTTGATGTATCTATTTGGATTCGGATGGTCTACATACCTCATTGTTTAGAAAAGCTACAGATAGGAATAATGTCTTCCATTATGCAAGTCAACATTCTATTAATACAAAAAAAGGTTTACCGTTCTCACAGTTTTTACGTGTCCACCGTATTTCAGACAACATTGAGAATACTGTGATAGCTATAGACAATATGGTTAGAGAGTTTGTAGCTAGAGGATATGACTATCAAGAATTGGTCCAGATTAAACATAAAGTACTATCTCTTCCAATAAATCAGGTACTTAATGCCAGCAGGAAAAGTAAATGTACTAATGAAAAAATTCCCTTTGTACAAAAATGTAATAGTCAAAGCCAAAGCGTAGTTAAATATACTAAACAATTGTGGCCTCTAATAACTTCGGATCCTGATCTTCAGGTTTTCCATAATACCGATATCATTCCCAGCTATTCGCGGAATAAAAACTTAAAGGATTGGCTGGTTAGGAATGATATATCTGGTCATAAAAAACCTCTTTCTAGTGGCAATTTTTTGAAACGTAAGCTAGGATGTTACTGATGCACAGGGTGCACGACTTGTAGCTTCCTTGAGTGTGGTGACTCTTTCACCCACCCTCATATGGGGAAGCGTATTCCAATCAGGCAAGTACTAACGTGTTCCAGTACACATGTAGTGTATTTTATCCGCTGTCCTTGTGGTCTTTTCTATGTTGGAAAGACCACAAGACAGTTTAAGGAACGTATGAATATGCATCGATCATCCATACGGAAATCTATTGAAGGTCAGGTGGTACAGCAGGAGCAACCTGTAGCGCAACATTTTCGTGAATATAAACATGGTTTATCTAACTTTCGTTATAAAATAATTGACCAGGTAGCCAAAAAAATCAGGGATGGCGACAGAGATAAAGCTCTACTACAAAGGTTTAAATACCATGGCTCCGAAGGGGCTTAATGAATGCTTTGGGCTTAACTGTTTCCTATGATTCCACTGATAGATATAAGATTTGTGGAATCTGTTTGCTTATATATAAAGTTTTTCTTGCATGATTATATTACTACCTCTGTTTCAGAATATAGTTAATAGAAAAAACGTTTTGCACTAGTTGTATCCAATGAATGCTACTTTCTCTATATTTTTCTGTTTACATTATGCATTGACAACTATAAATGTCAACATTTACATATGAGGATGTCAATGTGACGTTCATGTTTATATCCCCACTGTTCTTAGTTTGGTGATGGTGTCACATGATCGGGCCTCCGTGTGTTGCTGTGGAAATGGGACGCTGGACCTGACAGGAGATGCTGTACAGCGTGCGGCGCCGGTAGTGACGTCACTGGAAGGCGTCCAACACCCGGGACCCGGCGGTGGAAAGCGGAGGAGGATGGCGTGCACTGGGTGAGTTATAAATACTGTGTATCTGTGTATAGTCTTTGTTACATGATCCTGATGACGATTTATGATTAAATCGAAACGTTGATAAGTATTTCTTCAGTTGTGGAGTCCTGTGAGTGCCGCCCATCATCTAACTGCTATACTTGGTCATTTTTCTGGGTGAGCACCTGGGCCATATGGAAGTTTTTGCTGGGAGTGCCGACTAATAAGCAGTGTGTGTGTCTATATATATATATATATATATATATATATATATTTTTTTTTTTATATATATATATATATATATATATACTGCTCAAAAAAATAAAGGGAACACTAAAATAACACATCCTAGATGTGAATGAATGAAATATTCTTATTAAATACTTTGTTCTTTACATAGTTGAATGTGCTGACAACAAAATCACACAAAAATTATCAATGGAAATCAAATTTATTAGCCCATGTAGGTCTGGATTTGGAGTCACACTCAAAATTAAAGTGGAAAAACACACTACAGGCTGATCCAACTTTGATGTAATGTCCTTAAAACAAGACAAAATGAGGCTCAGTAGTGTGTGTGGCCTCCACGTGCCTGTATGACCTCCCTGCAATGCCTGGGCATGCTCCTGATGAGGTGGAAGATGGTCTCCTGAGGGATTTCCTCCCAGACCTGGACTAAAGCATCCGACAACTCCTGGACAGTCTGTGGTGCAACGTTTTTGGTGGATGGAGCGAGACATGATGTCCCTGATGTGCTCAATTGGATTCAGGTCTGGGGAACGGGCGGGCCAGTCCATAGCATCAATGCCTTCGTCTTGCAGGAACTGCTGACACACTCCAGCCACATGAGGTCTAGCATTGTCTTGCATTAGGAGGAACGCAGGGCCAACTGCACCAGCATATGGTCTCACAAGGGGTCTGAGGATCTCATCTCGGTACCTAATGGCAGTCAGGCTACCTCTGGCAAGCACATGGAGGGCTGTGCGGCCCCCCAAAGAAATGCCACCCCACACCATTACTGACCCACTGCCAAACCGGTCATGCTTGAGGATGTTGTAGCAGCAGAACGTTCTCCTTGGCGTCTCCAGACTCTGTCACGTCTGTCAAATGTGCTCAGTGAGAACCTGCTTTCATCTGTGAAGAGCACAGGGCGCCAGTGTCGAATTTGCCACTCTTGGTGTTCTCTTGCAAATGCCAAACATCCTGCACGGTGTTGGGCTATAAGCACAACCCCCACCTGTGGACGTCGGGCCCTCATACCACCCTCATGGAGTCTGTTTCTGATCGTTTGAGTAGACACATGCATATTTGTGGCTTGCTGGAGGTCATTTTGCAGGGCTCTGGAAGTGCTCCTCCTGTTCCTCCTTGCACAAAGGCGGAGGTAGCGGTCCTGCTGCTGGGTTGTTGCCCTCCTACGGCCTCCTCCACGTCTCCTGATGTACTGGCCTGTCTCCTGGTAGCTCCTCCATGTTCTGGACACTACGCTGACAGACACAGCAAACCTTCTTGCCACAGCTCGCATTGATGTGCCATCCTGGATGAGCTGCACTACCTGAGCCATTTGTGTGGGTTGTAGACTCCGTCTCATGCTACCACCAGAGTGAAAGCACCGCCAGCTTTCAAAAGTGACCAAAACAGCCAGAAAGCAAAGGAGCTGAGAAGTGGTCTTTGGTCACCACCTGCAGCACAACTCCTTTATTGGGGGTGTCTTGCTAATTGCCTATAATTTCCACCTGTTGTCTATTCCATTTGCACAACAGCATGTGAAATTGATTGTCAATCAGTGTTGCTTCCTAAGTGGACAGTTTGATTTCACAGAAGTGTGATTGACTTGGAGTTACATTGTGTTGTTTAAGTGTTCCCTTTATTTTTTTGTGCAGTGTGTGTATATATATATATATATATATATATATACGATGTGTCCACTTACATCTTTGCTTTTTTACCAATTTGGCACAACATGCAAAACACGGCTAGGCTGTTTTTCACAAGTAGCGAGTGGTTGGATTTAAAAAATTTTGTTTGCCATAATAGAATATGTATAAAGTAACATATTAAAGAAGCAAATTAAGAAAAATCACAAAGCATGGCTAAATCTTTGAGTCTATGGCATGCAAAGCCGTGCCATACATGGTGGGTTATAGCTAAGATGTATGTGGACACATCTGTATCTATAGAAGCGCTGGCACTCACTGACCCTGATGCCTTCCATATATATAAAGTGGGTGTTATCACTATTTTTGCACGATGTTTCGCTTTATGCCTTCAATTATACCTCTTTTTTGTGCGAAAGGGGTACTACTGTGTGGCATAATTTGTATAAAGGGTACTACTGTGTAGTGTAATGTTAATGAATGGCTCTAGTGTGTGGTGTAACGTGTATAAAGGGGAACTACCTTCTGGCGTAATGTGAGTAAGGGGCACCACTGTGTGATGTAATTTGAATTGGTACTTTTGTGTGTCCATACCCCTTTTTCAGCACATGCACCGTCCCTATTTCAAATATGAGGGGGTCACCAGTCTCTTACTTGGACCATTGTCTCTTTATAAAGTATGGGAGGTAATGCACAAATTTATGGTTTGTAGGGGGACACTAAACATCTAGCACTGGCCCTGGCTCCGCCTATTGGGAGGCGGGATGGGTGGGTGGGGGTTTTAGGTGACAGGGGAAATGAGTTCCACCACTTCTCCTGGACCACTTTAAGCCCTGCCTTAGGGGGTTATTCAGGTTTGTTAGCAAACCAAAAAAAAGCACACTAATGGGCAAAACCATGTTGCACTGGAGGGGCGGGCAGATATTTAGATTTGGGGGGGTTATATTGTTTCTGTGCATGGTAAATACTGGCTGCTTTATTTTTACACTGCAATTAAGATTTCAGTTTCAGCGCACCCCACCCTAATACAGCATGGATTGCAAAAGCAAAATATTTCTCTAATGCGCAAAACCATGTGCACTGTAGGTGGGGTAAATATAAGATGTGCAGAGAGAGTTAGATTTGGGTGTGTTATTTTTTTTTCTATGTAGTGTAAATACAGGCTGCTTTATATTTATACTGCAATTTAGATTTTAGTATGAACACACCCCACCCAAATCTAACTCTATCTGCACATGTTACATCTAGCGCCATCTGCAGTGCACATGGTTTTGCCCATTAGAGAAAGATTTTTCTTTTGCGATCCATGCTGAATTAGGCCCTAAATCTCTTTTCACATGTTACATCTGCCTCACCTGCAGGGCAACATAGTTTTGTCCAAGAGTGTGCTTTTTGGTTTGCTAGCAAATCTGAATAAAGCCCTCTGGTTTGTTAGAAAAGCAAAAAAGTGAGCACTTGGGCAAAACCATGATGCACTGCAGTTGGGGCAGATGTAACATATACAATTTAGATTTCAGTTTGAATTGAACACCCCCCACCCAAATCTAATGTCCCTTTAACTACCACCTTGTTTTGCTTTAATTAAATTGCCCACCATACAGTGTGTACATGGAAAGAGTTTTCAGCACAGCCAGGACGACAATTCCAACCACATCTGAATCAGGCCCAGTGTGACATCACCATAAGGTAAATGTTAATAGTCGCCGCCCACTGGGGAGTGTATTCTAGCTTAGCAGAAGTGCGCACGCATGTGCAGCCGAGCTCTGCAAAAACAGTTTGTGCAGTTTCTGAGTAGCTCTGAACCTACTCAGCGCTTGCGATCACTTCAGCCTATTCGTGTCCGGATTTGACGTCATACACCCGCCCAGCCACGCTTGAGTTTTTTCGTGCACGCCTGCGTTTTTGAAAACACTCCCTGAAAACGGTCAGTTGACACCCAGTAACGCCCCCTTCCTGTCAACCTTCTAGCAGCTGCCAGTGCGAAGAAAAACTTTACTAGAACCTGAGCACAACCACAACAAAGGGCTTTGTATCCGTACATCGCACGTGCACATTGCGGGACATACGCATGCGCAGAAATGCCATTTTTCCCCCTGATCACTGCGCTGCGAAAATTGGCAGCGAGTGATCAACTCAGAATGACCCCCAATGTGTAAGCCCAACAGCGCTGCCAATCAATCAAACAATCATTTTCAAACAGTTTGGTCCTGTTACTGGATTTATTGTCACTGCCAAACAAATACTGTAGCAGAAGCCATGTTCAAGATAAGAACGGACGTAAGTTGGTTATTCAGGTTTATATGCAAATCAAAAATGCAATCAAATAGGCAAAACCATGCTGCACTGCAAGTGGGGCAGATGTAACATGTGCAGAGAGATTTAGGTGGGTTACATTGTTTCTGTGCAGGGTAAACACTGACTGCCTAATTTTTATACTGCAATTTAGATTTCAGTTTAAACACACTCCACCCAAATCTAACTCTCTCTCTGCACATGTTACATCTGCCCTCCCTGCAGTGCAACAAGGTTTTGCCCATTATTGTGCTTTTTTGGTTTGTTAACAAACCTTAATAAGGACCTAATTAGTGCATGCAAAACACAGTATATTAGTATAGTATTCAAACCTTTTAAGTACAATATGTGCATACTTTTATACTTGGATACATAACAATAAACCCTGTATGCCACTGTAATGAAAAAATACCAACACATTGGACATGTGTGCATTACAATAGTAGTATGGGCCAAATAGCCTGCTGTGTTACAAATTAAACACATTTTGATAACATCATGAAAAATAGGTCACACAAAAAAGGTTAAAAAAAACAGTTTGTGTCCTGGACGTGCAGTCTCTGAATGACTTCAGGCGGAATGAGCGCCTTCAGGGGCTCCTCATACTTCAAGTAGTCTGTCTGGTAGGGGAGCCTGAGCCCATTTGGCGTGCCGCCTTCGCCTCCTTCACCATCTTACTTTTCACATGTTCTTGATTGATGCCAGACAGCCTCCTCTTGCATGTGTCTTCATTCCTGCGAACGTGGCCCTATGCATTCACAGCAATGACTGATGCCCAAATATGGTTTTTGCACCTTGTTAAACCTACAATGTCCACTTGGGGTTGGCGCGTATTTATATGCATTTGGCATGACAATGGCACATGTGACAGCTTCTACCAATGAAAACACAATCAAAAGTTCACTTGTATTTTGCAAACACGGACTGGATTAGATATATCAGTGTTCGGGGCTGTTTGCCTGTGCAACGTGAAAACACAGCAGTAAAAACATGATTCCATACGCCATTGGTAAACACGATTCCAAAAACATAGTAAATTTATGAGTTTGATGTATAAAAATTCACAGGTGTCCCACAGCGTGTTTAAACGTGGAGCAACTGGAACCAAACATGACTCTAAGGGGGAGATGTACTAAGCAGTGAGAAAAGTGTAGAAGTGAGCAAATAGAGAAGTGGCCCATGACACCCAATCAGCATTGAAGTAACATTTATAATTTGCATATTATAAAATTATGTGGAGCAGCTGATTGGTTGCCATGGGCAACTCTCCACTGGCTCACGTCTCCACTATTTTCACTGCTTTCACCCTTTGTGTTGTCACAAACTGCTCCACTTTAGCTGTTGAAGGTTTGATACTGTACATCTCACACTCGGCAAGGACAGTATATATACACAGTATAGGGTAAAGTACTACATAGGGGTGTTATGAATTAGCAGAGTTTTGCAACTACAGTATATAAAAGCTGAAATTGAGGAGACACGTAATATTTTCTTATTTTATGCTAGTGGGTTATGTTACTCCTTTTACTATACTCGTATGTGTTTATAATGAATTTACAGCTGACCAGTATAGACGTGGATGCACATAAGGAATAAGACAAAAAGCAGCTCATTTTATAGCTTTCAAAATAGTAAATGACAGAAGAAGCACCATATATTATGTATACCTCCAAAGAACGACCATTGACGAGCTTTCCTGATTTGAATAAATTAGAATTTTTACAGACTGTAATATTGTAACATAAAGATGTTGGTAATGGGGTTTCAGCGCCACCTCATAAAACAAAAGATTTTGCTTAAAATAAAATCAACCTGGTGAATGGTAAAAAAAACAACAACTTTAAACCAGAAAACTGTCCCACTACTTTAAGGAACTGTATGCAGAATTTCAATAATGAGAAAAAAAGTTTGTGTAGTGTACCCCAATAAATGGCGCACTAAAAGCTGCCCGCAAAACGATTCACCACAGGTGATTCTCACCACTGATTCAAAACGTTAAACAGATTTGAATAAAAAGATGTGTAGGACTCAAAACAAGGCAGGTGCTTAAACACATCAAGAAAATAAATACTTGGATGTTACCATGAAAAGAGAATAATATATATGTGTAATAAAGTTTTTAGCTGCACATGAGTCTCTCTTGTTGCTATACACTTTCACACAAAGAAGGCATTATTCACTTTCCACACAATGGGTTAAAACCCATAAAGGTATCTTTTATCCACCACTGTGTCAAACAAAATCAATCTGGTGATGAACCCTCTTTGCCAGCAAGGATAAGCGTACCTCACTCACACAAAAAGAAGGCTGATTGAAGCGCTTAAAGGTTTTTTTTGTGTTGGTAATTAATGTGGACAACTCTCTATCTCCTTCAGCAAGATGCTTTTTCCTCTCGGGGAGATTGTCCAGGTTCTTATGGATTTTGGGTGGGATGTATATAACGGGAACTACAGGGTCATTATTGATGATAAACTTTGCTTCCTTGTCTAAAATAGTCCCTTTTGATATGGCTTTTTCGACCATCTGTATCAATTTTTGTTGTGTCTGTTTCGATGGGTCTCCCCGTAATTTCTTATAGGTTTTTTGATCTTGTAATTGTCTTTGGATTTCTGACTCATAGTCACCAATATCCATCAGGACTATCCCCCCCCCCCCCCCCCCTTATCGGCCGGTTTTAATATCAGGTCTTTGTTGGCTTTTAGATCTTTTAGAGCTCTTTTTTCCTTATTTGTCAGGTTCACACCCCCTTTGTCAATTTTGATGTTATTGAGATCCTCCAGCAACATGGAGCTGAAGGTCTCAATAAATGGGCCTTTTAAATGTTGAGGATAAAAAATTGATTTGGGGCGAAACAGGGTGAGGCACCTCATCTCCGCCTCACTTTGATCAATGCTCTCCTGTGTTGCAGAGAATTTTTTTACAGTAAGTTTTCGTACAAATTTTTGTATATCTATATAGGTATCAAAGGGGTTAAAATGATTCGTTGGAGCATATTTGAGACCTTTTTGAAGGAGGGTGTTTTCCTCCGAAGATAATATATGGTGGCTTAAATTAAATATTTTTATGTGTGGTGGATTCTCATCTCTTGGTTCTTTTGATGTAAGTTTTTTGCTATTACCTTCACTATTTACTTTTTCTTTCCGTATCCTCTTATTTCTATTCTTTTTAATCTTTTTTTTTTTTTTTGTTGGGTATTTCTCTTTTTGCCCCTTCTTTTACCCCTCGGACGATAGGGTCTATTTATCTGCATGGGATTCTCTCCTTGTCTCTCTTTAAAAAAGGCGACTGGTAATCCTCATTGAGATCAGGGTCATGTCGTTGATCCCTTTCCAAAGGAGCATAGCAATTCCTAAGGACTGGTGATGGATCGTATTCCCTGTTTGAAAACAGCCTTTCATTCCTATTTATTCTCTTAGGTGGCTGGATCCTCCACTCCAGGGTATCATAGTGATCCCACCGGTTTCCTGATTTGTATCTATTTCTTCTATATCTAATGTCTCTAAAAGGTATAGTGGGTTTAGTGGACTTAAAAGGTCTCCGTTCCCTGTTATACACTGGTTTGGAGACATCCCTTCTATCTCTAGTGGAAAGTGAGTTGGGGTACGCCTCTGCGGTGAAACAAATATTACGTCCTTTGTGTGAATGTGTACAGCAACAAAAGATACCTGTGTGTAGTTAAAAATCTTTATTACACATATATATACATTACTCTTTTTTCATGGTGACATCCACACGAGAGGAAAAAGCATCTTACTGAAGGAGACAGAGTTGTCCACGTTAATTACCAACACAAAAGAAACCTTTAATCAGCCTTCTTTTTGTGTGAGTGAGGTACGCCTATCCTTCCTGGCAAAGAGGGTTCATCACCAGATTGATTTTGTTTGAGACAGTGGTGGATAAAAGATACCTTTATGGGTTTTAACTAGAGATGAGCGGGTTCGGTTCATCACCTATTTTACACGGGTCCGAGGCAGCCTCAGATCTTCCCGCCTTTCTCGGTTAGCCAGAACGTCATCATCCCGCTTCGGATTCTCACGAGATTCGTATTCTATATAAAGAGCCTCGCGTCGCCGCCATTTTCACTCGTGCATTGGAGATTGAACGGAGAGGACGTGGCTGCGTTCTCTCCCTGAAAAGCTCCATATCTGTGCTCAGTGTGCTGCAAATATCTGTGCTCAGTGTGCTGCAAATATCTGTGCTCAGTATGCTGAAAATAATCTATGTTCTCTGCCTGAAAACGCTCCATTTCTGTGCTCAGTGTGCTGCATTGTGGGGACCACCAGTATATAATTACAGTACATTAGTTATAATTACATTACAGTAGGCCATTGCTGTATCTTGCAGCTCTGTGTCAAGTATACTATCCATATCTGTGCTGCATTTTTGTGAGCAGTATATAGTAGGACAGTGCAGCATTTTGGTGACCAGCAGTATACATATAGTACAGTACAGTAGACCATTTCTGTATCTTGCAGCTCTGTGTCAAGTATACTATCCATATCTGTGCTGCATTTTTGTGAGCAGTATATAGTAGGACAGTGCAGCATTTTGGTGACCAGCAGTATACATATAGTACAGTACAGTAGACCATTTCTGTATCTTGCAGCTCTGTGTCAAGTATACTATCCATATCTGTGCTGCATTTTTGTGAGCAGTATATAGTAGGACAGTGCAGCATTTTGGTGACCAGCAGTATACATATAGTACAGTACAGTAGGCCATTGCTGTATCTTGCAGCTCTGTGTCAAGTATACTATCCATATCTGTGCTGCATTTTTGTGAGCAGTATATAGTAGGACAGTGCAGCATTTTGGTGACCAGCAGTATACATATAGTACAGTACAGTAGGCCATTGCTGCATCTTGCAGCAGTGCCGTAACTAGGCATTTTAGCGCTGTGTGCAAGAGATGACATTGGCGCCCCCCCATGTAAGATAGGGGCAGTGCGCGCCTTAGGCGAGCAAAAAATATATAGGGGCGTGGCTTCATGGGGAAGGGGCATGGCCACAAATAATAGCAATTCATACTACAGTGCACAGTAGTCTCCATTATTCAAATTACGCTGCACAGTAGCGCCACTACACCAGGTAGAGCCCCTTTTATACATTACAGCAGACAGCGTCCCCCTTTTTACACATTACAGCAGACAGTCCCCCTTTTTACACATTACAGCAGATAGTCCCCCTTTTTTCACATTACAGCAGACAGCGTCCCCGTTTTACACATTACGGCAGACAGCGTCCCCTTTTTTACACATTACGGCAGACAGTGTCCCCTTTTTTACACATTACGGCAGACAGTGTCCCCCTTTTTTACACATTACAGTAGACAGCGTCCCATTTTTTAACATTACGGCAGACAGCGTCCCCTTTTTACACATTACAGCAGACAGCGTCCCCGTTTTTACACATTACGGCAGACGGTGTCCCCCTTTTTACACACTGCGGCAGCCAGTCCCCCTTTTTACACATTGCATCAGCCAGGCCCCCTTTTTACATATTATGGCAGACGGTGTCCCCCTTTTTACACATTACGGCAGGCAGTCCCCCTTTTTACACATTACGGCAGCCAGTCCCCCTTTTTACACATTACGGCAGCCAGTCCCCCTTTTTATACATTGCGGCACGCAGTCCCCCTTTTTACACACTGCGGCAGCCAGTCCCCTTTTTTACACATTGCGGCAGCCAGGCCCCCTTTTTACACATTATGGCAGACGGTGTCCCAGAGAGAGAGAGAGAGAGAGAGAGAGAGAGATATACTTACCATCTCCCCGCTTGCAGTCAGTCTCCTCGGTGCAGGCAGGTGAGAAGGAGGAGGAGGGAGGGGGACTGGAGCCGCAGCAGCGCTATTTCATTGGTAGTAAGCGCCGCTGCAGCTGTCCCCTCTCCTTCCGTATTGGCTGCCCGGCGCTGCTGTGGATGCTGGGATGGAGGAACTGCATCCCAGCATCCACAGCAGCGTCCGGCAGCCAATACGGAAGGAGAGGGGGCTGCTGCAGCGGCGCTTACTACCAATGAAATAGCGCTGCTGCGGCTCCAGTCCCCCTTCCCTCCTCCTCATTCTCCGCTGCCCGGCGCTGCAGCCCTCCTCCCCAGTGTGGCGGTGGCGCACGGCACAGACTTCAGAGGCGGCATGTAATGAGTTAATTTGACTCATTGCATGCCGCTGGCAGTGCGCCCTCAGGGCAACTGCGCTGTGTGCCAGGCCCACTTGGCACACACATAGTTACGGCCCTGTCTTGCAGCTCTGTGTCAAGTATACTATCCATATCTGTGCTGCATTTTTGTGAGCAGTATATAGTAGGATAGTGCAGCATTTTGGTGACCAGCAGTAGTAGTACAGACAGTACAGTAGGCCATTGCTATTGATATATTACTGGCATATTTTTCCACACATTAAAAAATGGAGAACAAAAATGTGGAGGGTAAAATAGGGAAAGATCAAGATCCACTTCCACATCATGCTGATGCTGCTGCCACTCGTCATGGCCGAGATGATGAAATGCCATCAACGTCGTCTGCCAAGGCCGATGCCCAATGTCATAGTAGAGAGCATGTAAAATCCAAAAAACAAAAGTTCAGTAAAATGACCCAAAAATCTAAATTAAAAGCGTCTGAGGAGAAGCGTAAACTTGCCAATATGCCATTTACGACACGGAGTGGCAAGGAACGGTGGAGGCCCTGGCCTATGTTCATGGCTAGTAGTTCAGCTTCACATGAGGATGGAAGCACTCATCCTCCCGCTAGAAAAATGAAAAGACTTAATCTGGCAAAAGCACAGCAAAGAACTGTGCGTTCTTCTAACTCACAAATGCCCAAGGAGAGTCCAATTGTGTCGGTTGCGATGCCTGACATTCCCAACACTGGACGGGAAGAGGTGGCACCTTCCACCATTTGCACGCCCCCTGCAAGTGCTGGAAGGAGCACCCACAGTCCAGTTCCTGATAGTCAAATTGAAGATGTCACTGTTGAAGTACACCAGGATGAGGAGGATATGGGTGTTGCTGGCGCTGAGGAGGAAATTGACAAGGAGGATTCTGATGGTGAGGTGGTTTGTTTAAGTCAGGCACCCGGGGAGACACCTGTTGTCCGTGGGATGAATATGGCCATTGACATGCCTGGTCAAATTACAAAAAAAAAATCACCTCTTCGGTGTGGAATTATTTTAAAACAAATGCGGACAACAGGTGTCAAGCCATGTGTTGCCTTTGTCAAGCTGTAATAAGTAGGGGTAAGGACGTTATCCACCTAGGAACATCCTCCCTTATACGTCACCTGGAGCGCATTCATCAGAAGTCATTGACAAGTTCAAAAACTTTGGGTGACAGCGGAAGCAGTCCACTGACAACTAAATCCCTTCCTCTTGTACACAAGCTCCTGCAAACCACACCACCAACTCCCTCAGTGTCAATTTCCTCCTTAGACAGGAACGCCAATAGTCCTGCAGGCCATGTCACTGGCAAGTCTGACGAGTCCTCTCCTAACTGGGATTCCTCTGATGGATCCTTGAGTGTAACGCCTACTGCTGCTGGCGCTGCTGTTGTTGCTGCTGGGAGTCGATCGTCATCCCAGAGGGGAAGTCGAAAGACCACTTGTACTACTTCCAGTAAGCAATTGACTGTCCAACAGTCCTTTGCGAGAAAGATGAAATATCACAGCAGTCATCCTGTTGCAAAGTGGATAACTCAGGCCTTTGCATCTGTGTTGGTGTTAGACGTGCGTCCGGTATCCGCCATTAGTTCACAGGCAATTAGAGAATTTATTGAGGTAGTGTGTCCCCGGTACCAAATACCATCTAGGTTCCACTTCTCTAGGCAGGCGATACCGAGAATGTACACAGACGTCAGAAAAAGACTCACCAGTGTCCTAAAAAATGCAGTTGTACCCAATGTCCACTTAACCACGGACATGTGGACAAGTGGAGCAGGGCAGACTCAGGACTATATGACTGTGACAGCCCACTGGGTAGATGTATTGCCTCCCGCAGCAAAAACAGCAGTGGCTACACCAGTAGCAGCATCTCGCAAATGCCAACTCGTTCCTATGAAGGCTACGCTTTGTATCACCGTTTTCCATAAGAGGCACACAGCTGACAACCTCTTACGGAAACTGAGGAACATCATCGCAGAATGGCTTACCCCAATTGGACTCTCCTGGGGACATCGGACAACGCCACATTTATTGTGCGTGCATTACATGTGGGCAAATTCTAGCACGTCCCATGTTTTGCACATACATTGAATTTGGTGGTGCAGAATTATTTAAAAAATAACAGGGGCATGCAAGAGATGCTGTTGGTGGCCCGAAGAATTGCTGGCCACTTTCGGCATTCAGCCACCGCGTGCCGTAGACTGGAGCACCAGCAAACACTCCTGTACCTGCCCCGCCATCATCTGAAGCAAGAGGTGGTAACGAGGTGGAATTCAACCCTCTATATGCTTCAAAGGATGGAGGAGCAGCAAAAGGCCATTCAAGCCTATACATCTGCCTACGATATAGGCAAAGGAGGGGGAATGCACCTGACTCAAGCGCAGTGGAGAATGATTTCAATGTTGTGCAAGGTTCTGCAACCCTTTGAACTTGCCACACGTGAAGTCAGTTCAGACACTGCCAGCCTGAGTCAGGTCATTCCCCTCATCAGGCTTTTGCAGAAGCAGCTGGAGAGATTGAAGGAGGAGCTAAAACAGAGCGATTCCGCTAGGCATGTGGGACTTGTGGATGGAGCCCTTAATTCGCTTAACCAGGATTCACGGGTGGTCAATCTGTTGAAATCAGAGCACTACATTTTGGCCACCGTGCTCGATCCTAGGTTTAAAGCCTACGTTGTATCTCTCTTTCCGGCAGACACAAGTCGGCAGAGGTTCAAAGTCCTGCTGGTGAGAAAATTGTCAAGTCAAGCGGAACGTGACCCATCAACAGCTCCTCCTTCACATTCTCCTGCAACTGGGGCTGCGAGGAAAAGGCTAAGAATTCCGAGCCCACCCGCTGACGGTGATGCAGGGCAGTCTGGAGCGAGTGCTGACATCTGGTCCGGACTGAAAGATCTGCCAACGATTACTGACATGTCGTATACTGTCACTGCATATGATTCTGTCCCCATTGAAAGAATGGTGGAGGATTATATGAGTGACAGCATCCAAGTAGGCACGCCAGACAGTCCGTACGTATACTGTCAGGAAAAAGAGGCAATTTGGAGGCCCTTGCACAAACTGGCTTTATTTTACCTAAGTTGCCCCCCCTCCAGTGTGTACTCTGAAAGAGTGTTTAGTGCAGCCGGTCACCTTGTCAGCGATCGGCGTACGAGGTTACTTCCAGAAAATGTGGAGAAGGTGATGTTCATCACAATGAATTATAATCAATTCCTCCGTGGAGACATTCACCAGCAATTGCCTCCAGAAAGTAAACAGGGACCTGAGATGGTGGATTCCAGTGGTGATGAATTAATACTCTGTGAGGAGGGTGGGTAGGAGGGCCCAAGCACAATTCCATCTTGCACCTCTTTTTTTTTCTTATTTATCTTTGCATCATGTGATGTTTGGGGACTATTTTTTTTAAGTGCCATCCTGTCTGACACTGCAGTGCCACTCCTAGATGGGCCAGGTGTTTGTGCCGCCCTCTTGGGTTGCTTAGCTTAGTCATCCAGCGACCTCGGTGCAAATTTTAGGACTAAAAATAATATTGTGAGGTGTGAGGTGTTCAGAATAGACTGGAAATGAGTGGAAATTATGGTTATTGAGGTTAATAATACTATAGGATCAAAATTACCCTCAAATTCTATGATTTAAGCTGTTTTTGATCGTTTTTTAAAAAAAACACCCGAATCCAAAACACACCCGAATCCGACAAAACATTTTCAGGGAGTTTTTGCCATAACGCGTTCGAATCCAAAACACGGCCGCGGAACCGAATCCAAAACCAAAACACAAAACCCGAAAAATTTCCGGTGCACATCTCTAGTTTTAACCCATTGTGTGGAAAGTGAGTTGGGATACGCTTCTTCAGTGAAACGAATATTGCTTTCTTTGTGTGAAAGTGTATAGCAACAAGAGAGACTTATGTGCAGCTAAAAACTTTATTACAGATATATATTATTCTCTTTTCATGGTAACATCGACTCGAGAGGGGAGAACTTTTTGCTGAAGAAGACAGAAAACTGTCCACGTAGCAGTGTGGAATCCATCCTAGGGACGTATTGCTAAGTATTTATTTTCTTGATGTGTTTAAGCGCCTGCCTTATTTTGAGTCCCACACATTTTTTTATTCAAATCTGTATGCAGAATTTATCTGGAAATCAATTCTTTGTGTACATCCTTCATATACACTGATGGAAATGCAATCAATTTACAGTATCTACATAAATTGTTGTTTCTTTACCTATTTAAAATTCACAGTACTATGTACAGGCACGAAGTGTAATTATTGTACATTATTGGATGCAGTAGTACTCCAACACAGCACTAGGGGGAGATGTTACAATGCAGTTAAATCACTCATTAAGAATAGAAAAGTATAAGGTGAAAATATTATCAATTTTATTAACTCATTATACTTGATTCATTGGTTTCAAGTAATTTAAGAATGAAAAACTAAAATCCAAAAGAGGTAAGCTGGATTCTTAGGTCAACACGCAGAAGGCTGTATTTTATGTTAATTTAAAAGTATTTTATGCCAAATTAAAAAATAAATAAATAAATAAATAAATAAATAAATAAAATAATGAAACATCTAGTGATTTTTCTTCTTCTTCTGTGTTCTGGCAAGTAAAACAGATTGAGCTTCATGTCTGGGAAGTGTTTTGTTCAAAATAAAAAGTGTAAACTTAATTTGAGGTGTTTTATATCGTATCAGTGTAACAAGAGCCTCGCATCACTACTATACCATACCTCCAACTGTCCTGAATACAGCGGGACAGTCCCGCTAATCGGACACAGTCCCGCTGTTCCACCTCCAGGCCACAGTGTCCCGCCGGTGGGGGGGCAGATTGGGTGAGCCAGTGATCACCACTGCTCTGCTCCTGCAAAGCAGCCGGAGATCACTGAATAGATGCTGTGCGCATGGCATCTAACAGTGCAGGTAGGATTATCTGGGGGCTGCCTAGCAGCAGGTCCTGGGTCTACACTGTGAAAAGTTGTGAAGTATGCTATACTTTGTGATAATGGGGACCCTACTCATCCAAGCATCTGACTCTGCCGCGGTCACATGCAGACTTGTTCTCACCATCATAAACAATTCACCAACAGACCACTGCATACCGCAATATCACTATACTCACCAGAAATCCTTGAGCTGCCAAACACCATAAATACTGTATGTACAGAAATGCATTTTGTAATGTGCACATACGATGCGTACAGTTCTGCATAAGCCCATATAGCTTGAAGTGGAAAAACATTTTAAAATATACCACTTGTTTTTGCAGCATATCTGCAGACTAATTTGTGCTTTTTAAATCAAAGTTGATTCTGGGACAGACATTGTGCATGAATTCCTGAGAGGTTAATATAATATATGGGTGCATACATTATAGGTACGCTACTGCATAAAGATGAGAAAACTGAGTTGTGTAACGAGATAAGCAAACATGCTCCATATCTTTCTGGTCCATCCGGGCATAGCACTGTAGTTGTCTGGTGTAGATCTCTTGGTAGATTTTTCTTTTAATTGTACCACTGATTGACATTTTCCATTAGTTTATTTTATACTGATGTGACTAGACAGATATCAGAGGTCAGCGTATTATATTATGTGGTGACAAAAACATAACAGGTCATGAATATATATGTGGCCTAATAGCATAAAATTACTTTTAATCAGGGCTTAAAGTGGTCCTAGAGAGGTGGTGGAACTCACCCCACATGGGTGCCACACCCATAGCCACTCCCACCTGGCAGATACCACACACCCTAGCCTCTCCCACCTGGCAGATGATGCACCGCTTAGACTGGGCACATGGCACACTTCTCCTTCATACATGATGGGGGTGGGAGTGGTATCATCACACATAACGTCTAATCTTACATCTACCCCAAAACTCCTTGTGGTGTGCAAATGAAAATAGAAAATGCACATTTTAAAACATGTCCACAAAACAGGAAACCCCTGATCATTTCTCAGGATTGGCCTCTGATGAGATTCTAAAATGTGGAGGGAAATTTCAGAGCTTTCCTCTCAACCCTATCCACTGGATCATTTGCTATAACGCGACAGCTAATAGTGACGTTGCAAGCCCAGGGTCTCACATTACAGCACTGGAAGTACATTATGCAAGAGTAGAGCTATTGGATCAAAATAGGTCTGAGGAAAAAATATGGCAAAAAAGGGGCAGACTAGATGGGCCAAGTGGTTCTTCTCTGCCGTCACAGTCTGTGTTTCTATTGTGTGCTCTATTACATGTTATACAGTGGCGGAACTAGAAAATGGTGGGCACAGGTAATATGCATTGGGCCCCCATCCTATAATGAGAAAAGGGACATTGCACGCCACCAAAAAAACTGTTAATGGGTGACAGGGATATAGAGGGTGACTGAGGCAGCGATGGCAGGGAGATAGTTGGTGACTGAGACAGAGGTGACAGGGAGAGAGTGGGTGACTGATAGTGGGTGACTGAGGCAGGGGTGACAGGGTGAGAGTGGGTGAGTGAGGCAGGGGTAACAGATAGAGAGTGGGTGAGTGAGGCAGGGGTAACAGATAGAGAGTGGGTGACTGAGGCAAGGGTGACAGGGAGAGAGTGAATGACTAAGACAGGGGTGATGAAGAGTGGGTGACTGAGACAGGGGTGGCAGGGTGAGAGTGGGTGACTGAGGCAGGGGTGGCAGGGAGAGAGTGGGAGACTGACGCAGGGGTGACAGGGACAGCGGTTGACTGAGGCAGGGGTGACAGATAGAAAATGGGTGACTGAGGCAGGGATGACAGGGAGAGAGTGGGTGACTGAGACAGCGGTGACAGGGAGAGATTGGGTGACTGAGGCAGGGGTGACAGGGAGACAGTGGGTGACTGAGGCAGGGGTGACAGATAGAGAGTGGGTGACTGAAGCAGGGGTGACAGATAGAAAATGGGTGACTGAGGCAGGGGATACAGATAAAGAAAGGGTGACTGAGGCAGGGGTGGCAGAGAGTGGGTGATTGAGGCAGGGGTGACAGATAGAGAGTGGGTGACAGATAGACAGTGGGTGACTGGGGCAGGGTTGACAGAGAATGGGTGACTGATAGAGAATGGGTGACTGAGGCAGGGGTGACAGAGAGTGGGTGACAGATGAGAATGGGTGACTGAGGCAGGGGTGACAGAGAGTGGGTGACTGAGGCAGGGGTGACAGATAGAGACTGGATGACTGAGGCAGGGGTGACAGATAGAGAATGTGTGACTGAGGCAGGGGTGACAGATAGAGAGTGGGTGACTAAGACAGGGGTGACAGATGTGGACAGAATTGCATGGTGATTTAAAAAAAAAATTACATTACATGTGTGATTGAGGGAGTGTCAGTCTCTGTCCAAAGCCCTCAGCGTCCGCGTGGCTGGGTACTCAGTCAGGGCGCCTCCTCTCAGTCCTCTTTGCTCCCTGCAGGCGCGCAATAACGTCATTCTCTCCCTCTGGTGCCACAGGTTCTGGAGGAGGTGGGATGGGGTTAAATCAATCATTCCTGCCAGCATCGCCCACCAACTTCTTGAAGAGCTTGGAAAGAACAGGAGGAGGGTAACATAAAAGAAAGATCCACGGATCCCCTGGAACTGGAGCTTCAGATAAATTATTTAAGAGCATGGATCAAGGTACAAAACACATGAAGGACTGTGCAGGTCCACCAGACATGGGAAAGAGTACCTCAGAGGCCACAGTTTCTCCAGCAGAAAGGTGAGGGAAAGGGAACATTTTTGAGAGCTTTACCGGGGTAAATACCAGCGGTAATATAATTTGTATGAAGTTTCCTTAACTTGAGTGAAA
Organism: Pseudophryne corroboree; assembly: GCF_028390025.1. NCBI lineage: Eukaryota > Metazoa > Chordata > Amphibia > Anura > Myobatrachidae > Pseudophryne > Pseudophryne corroboree. Next base: position 850,645,374 of record NC_086445.1, read on the forward strand.
ATGGAAGATTTTGGCAATAACCTGTCTCATGTTGTCCCATACTTCCTCATCTGGTGCAGGGCCGAGCTCCGCCTCACAAGAGGATTCGTGAGGGCTATGATTGGGTACAGCATCATGTGGATACCATAAACTTGGGAAATCATTCCTTTGGACACAGGGTGGAACCTACAGAGGCGTTCAAAGGGGGCGAGGGTACGTAGATGTTAGTCTTGTGGCATAGAGTGTAGGAAGTACCATATTTAGTAGTATTCAAAGGGGCTGAGAGGTCGGGCTGTTTTTTTTTAAATTGTAACTCTAAGAGGGAAAGCCAATGCCCATGTGCACTAAAATCTACAGAAAATGTAAGGGCCAAATGTGTGCAGCATGTTATGCAGGTTAGATTTAGGCCTGGTGGAGAACAGGGATTACTACATATGGGTGTAAGGGGTGATATGGGGAAAGTGAAGGAGAATTTAGCAGTGTATATGGTCTACAAATGCAGAAACAAATTTAGAGCAGAGGGAGGTTGGAAGAGGGAGGATTTTGTTTCTGTTGTAAGCCCCAGCGAGAGGACAGAGCGGGAAGTTAATACAACTAGCTTTAATATCAAGCCAGGAGGACGTTCCAGAGGGAGAGTAGGAGACAGCAATTTTGGGCGAGAGGGCAGCCAAGCAGTAGAGTTTAAACCGCTTAAGACGCCTACTGCTTGTAAAGATGGTCTTTAGAAGGCTGACAGAGGATAATCTGGGGGTTTTGCCATTCCAAATAAAATGGATAATGCTCTGTCGAATTTTATGGAGGAGGAGTGGGAAACAGCCAAAGGGAGGGTCTGGAATAAGTAAAGAATTAATTTTGACAGCAATGACTCAAAATCACTCAGCCACAAAATGATAAGTCGCTTCCAAGAGATCAGGTCCACGTAAAGTCTTGCGAAAAGGTGGGGGAAGTTTTCCTGGTACAGTAAAGGCCCATATAGACGGGAGAGATGTGTGCTGAGTGAACCGCTCAGCACACATCTCTCCCACCGCTCAGCACAGCGTGATGTGTGCTGAGCGATGCAGGGGAGGACGGGGGGGTCACTCATTTCACCCAGCGGGTGAAATGAGCGACGTGCTAGATTGGCCTGCATGCAGGCCAATCTAACACCGGCGATAGCGATGTGCGGGGCCGCGGATCGCTATCGCTGAGGGGGGTACACACGAGTGATCTGTGCTTAAAATCTAGGCAATCTAGTCAGATTGCTTAGATTTTAAGCATGGATCTCTCCGTGAGTACCCCCCTTAAGTCATAGTTAGAGGTCAGGAAAATCCAAAGGCATTTAAGTTTTTTATGTTGCCACTTAAAATTATAGAAGGATTTGAGGGACTCAGCATCCCAAAAGTGGACATGAAAAAGTGTGGCTTCCAACTTAGAGTAATTGATTTTGTACCCAGAAAGTGCACCATAACTGTTCAGAACATTATAAAGATTGGGCAGAGAGTTCCTGGGCTGAGTAAACGTGAGCAGAATGTCATTCGCAAAAAAGGGTAATTTTAGAGCACATGTTCATGACCTGCACACACTGATAACTAGGATTAAATCAGCTCAATTATCAGGGCAAAGATTAAAGGGGAAAGGGGGCATCCCTGCCTAGTTCAAGTGGAGATGGAAAAGGAATCAGGTAGGACTGGCAGCAACACCAGCGAGATCACTATTGTTTCCAATTGTAAAGCACAAATGAGTATGCTGTGCTATATAAAAAACCCTGGCCCTCATTCCGAGTTGTTCGCTCGGTAAAAATCTTCGCATCGCAGCGAATTTCCGCTTAATGCACATGCGCAATGTTCGCACTGCGACTGCGCCAAGTAAATTTGCTATGCAGTTAGGAATTTTACTCACGGCTTTTTCATCGTTCTGGAGATCGTAATGTGATTGACAGGAAATGGGTGTTACTGGGCGGAAACAGGCCGTTTTATGGGCGTGTGGGAAAAAACGCTACAGTTTCCGGAAAAAACGGAGGAGTGGCCGGAGAAACGGAGGAGTGTCTGGGCGAACGCTGGGTGTGTTTGTGACGTCAAACCAGGAACGACAAGCACTGAACTGATCGCAGATGCCGAGTAAGTCTGAAGCTACTCAGAAACTGCTACGAGGTGTGTAATCGCAATATTGCGAATACATCGTTCGCAATTTTAAGATGCTAAGATTCACTCCCAGTAGGCGGCGGCTTAGCATGAGCAAATCTGCTAAAATCCGCTTGCGAGCAAACAACTCGGAAGTAATAATAAATAATAAGAGAAGCCCGGTCTGTCAGAGCACTAAAATGTAACATTTCTAAGGAGTTCAGGGACCTGACTATGCTCCTGTCTCACAGAGATCAGACTTGTGTGGTTCTGAGAACTTGACAGAAAGGGTTTAAAAAAATGATGGAAAATAGGATTTTGGTACTTACCAGGTAAATCCTTTTCTTTGAATCCATAGGGGGCACTGGAGTACTCTTGGGATATAGACGGTTCCACAGGAACTAGGCACTGAATAATTAAAATTTGAGACTATACCTCCCCTCCATATCCCAGAGTACCTCAGTGTTTTTTTACTGAGCCGAACTGGAGCTATAGAGGTTGACAATGGAGAAATACATATAACCAAAATGGACAACAATAAAGTTGACACAAAACGAAACTGACAACTAACAGTTGACACCAACCCGATAGAATTTCTAATTTGAAACAGTTGGTAAGAGTGTGTTACCATAATATTCCCTGCACTTACCACAACCAGGTAAAAAACTGCTCTGGGTGGGCGTCCAGTGCCCCCTATGGATTCAAAGAAAAGGATTTACCTGGTAAGTACCAAAATCCTATTTTCTTTTTCATCCACTAGGGGTCACTGGAGTACTCTTGGGACGTACCAAAGTTTCCCCCGTGGGCGGGAGAGCTGTTTGGCACCTGTAACACTAAACGGCCAAAGCAAGATGCTGATGCCGCAAAAGTATCAAACTTATAAAAGCGCACAAACGTGTGCACTGATGACCATGTAGCCGCACGGCAAAGCTGTGTCGTAGAAGCTCCACGACCAGCTGCCCATGACGTTCCTACCGAACGTGTGGAATGAGCTGTTACCGATGTAGGCGGCTGTAACCTAGCCTGAAGATAAGCCTGACGTATGGTCAGTTTTATCCATCTGGATAAGGTCTGCTTAGAAGCTGGCCAACCCCTCTTGGCAGCATCATAGAGAACAAACAACGTATCCGTCCTACGAACTGTAGACGTTCGGGATACATAAACGCGTAATGCGCGTACCACATCCAGAGTTTCAGAATGTCCTGTTAACACAGGAACTACTATTGGTTGGTTGATGTGAAAAGATGACACTACTTTTGGTAAGAAAGCGGGATTCATCCGAAGTTCCGCTCTGTCATCATGAAACACCAAATACGGTGGCTTGCAAGACAATGCACCCAAATCTGAAACCCGCCTTGCCGAAGCCAAGGCTAGGAGAAAAATTGTTTTCCAAGTGAGAAACTTAATATCCACTTGTTGTAAGGGTTCAAAATGAAAAGACTGTAAGAAATCTAAAACCAGATTCAAGTCCCAAGGCGCAGTAGGTGGAGTGAATGGAGGCTGTACTCTGAGGACACCCTGCATAAAGGTGTGTACCGACGGCAATATAGCCAATCTTCTTTGGAAATAAAGTGACAACGCAGATATCTGCACTTTTAGTGTGGATAAACGCAGACCTCCATCTAACCCCATCTGTAGAAATAACAAAAGACGGGATAACTTGAAAGAAGATGTCGGAAACTTCCGAGCTTCACACCAACCTATATAGGCACGCCAAATTCTGTAATAATGAGCTGCCGTAACCGGCTTCCTAGCTCGTAACATGGTTGGAATGACTGATTCTGGAATGCCCTCTCTTCTTAAGAGGGCGGTCTCAACAGCCACCCCGTCAAACGCAGCCGCGCTAAATCGGGGTAAAGGAACGGACCCTGTTGTAATAGGTCCGGACGTAGTGGGAGCGGCCAAGGATCGTCTGCGAGTAGTCCGCGGAGATCCGAGAACCAAGCTCTCCGAGGCCAATGAGGCGCCACTAGTATGACTGTGACGGACTCTCTTTTGATCCGTTTTAGCAATAGAGGGAGCAGCGGAAACGGTGGAAACAGATACACTAGACTGTATGGCCACCTGACTGTGAGAGCATCCACCGCCACTGCCTTTGGATCTCTCGTTCTAGACACATACTGGGGCGTTTGATGATTGTGGCGAGATGCCATCAGGTCCACCTGCGGGTAACCCCACCTCTGGACCAGCATGTGAAACACTTCTGGATTTAATGCCCATTCTCCTGGATGAAAATCCCGACGACTGAGATAATCCGCTTCCCAGTTGTCCACTCCCGGAATGAACACTGCCGACAATATCACCTGGTGATATTCGGCCCAATTGAGGATTCGAGCTACTTCCCGCATTTCCATGCGGCTTCTCGTTCCGCCTTGTTTGTTGATGTATTTGACCGCCGTCGCATTGTCTGACTGCACCTGAACAGCCTGCAGCATGTGCACTGCTTGTCGCAACTCATTGTAAATTGCCCGGAGTTCCAGGACATTTATAGACAGCAATCTTTCGTGATCCGCCCAGAGACCCTGGAGCTGAAAATTCTGAACTACAGCTCCCCAACCTCTGAGACTTGCGTCCGCCGTGAGAATTATCCAATTCCAGGCGCCGAACCATTTCCCTGCGGTTAGATTCTGTACTTTGAGCCACCAGAGTAGAGACACTCTGGTCCTTGGAGACAACCTCACCCTGTGGTGAATCTGCAAATGCGAGCCCGACCACTGTGCGAGCACATCCAGTTGAAAAGGACGTGAGTGAAGTCTTCCGAACTGAAGCGCTTCGAAAGCCGCCACCATTGTGCCTAAGAGGCGAATGCACAAATGAACCGAGATCGTGCGTGGCTTGAGCACTAATTGTACCAGATGACGAATGACCTGTACTTTCTGTTCGGGTAGGTAAATTCTTTGATCTACCGTATCAAGAACCATACCTAGGAATTGAAGTCGTTGAGACGGAACTAGATGTGATTTCTTGAAGTTGACAATCCAACCGTGGTGAACCAGTACATTGTATGTCAGCAATGCCTGTTGAAGGAGGATTTGTTGAGACGGAGCTTTGATGAGTAAGTCGTCCAAGTACGGAACTATTATCACTCCTAGGGATCTGAGATGAGCTATCATCACAGACATCACCTTGGTGAATACCCGAGGCGCTGACGAGAAGCCAAACGGTAGAGCCTGAAACTGGTAATGGATCTGTCGTATTGCAAACCGCAAAAACCTTTGATGAGGAGGCCAAATCGGAATGTGTAAGTACGCATCCTTGAGATCCAGCGCAATCATAAATTCCTGTGGCTCTAGGCATGCAATTACTGACCGTAGAGATTCCATCTTGAATCTGTAGTAAGTGACGTACTGATTGAAGCCCTTTAAGTTCAATATTGGCCTGACCGAGCCATCCGGCTTCGGTACCACACACAGAGAATGAATGGCAGTCTGCAGAATCGCCCTCTTGTCGTCCGACAGAGGCAGTCCTGTCCTGAAAAACCGCATTGGCGGGAGACAGTCGAACTCTATTTTGTAACCGGTTAAAACTAAATTGCGGATCCACCCATCTGTGGACGTCTGAAGCCACGCCAACTGGAATGACTGAAGGCGTGCTCCCACAATAGGAGATCCGAGATGGGCTGGGAGCCCGTCATGTCACTGGCTTGCCCGTGACTTTAGTATCTTGACGAGTGGTATTGGTTCGTTGGAAACTACGTCCCCGACCTCGTCTACCAGGTGTGGCCGTTCCCCTGCCACGCCCGCGAAAGGACTGAGGTGTAAAGGATTTGAACGCCGGTCCAGAATACCTTTTTCTAGGTACTGTTGGAGGAAATGGTAAGAAAACCGACTTTCCTCCCGTGGCCTCAGAAATCCATTTGTCCAATTCAGGACCAAATAACTTCTCGCCCTTGTAAGGTAACGCTTCTATTCCTCTTTTGACCTCTGTCTCCGCTCGCCAAGAACGTAGCCAGAGCGCACGTCGTGCTGTAACTAGCGATGATGAAAGGCGAGAAGTGAGCTGATAGACGTCAGTAGAAGCTGTACATAGATAGTCAGCAGCTTCCCAGATTTGATCAGCGAGAAGTATAAGATGATCATCAGTTAAGGCAGACTTGAGTTCTGTTATCCATACCATTAGTGCCTTAGTTACCCAAATGCCACTCAACCCAGGTCTAAGCAGCACTCCTGCTGCTGTGTACATGGACTTTAGCATAGCTTCTATTTTACGGTCCGAAGGGTCCTTGAGTGTAGTTGCAGCTGGTACTGGTATGGTTAATTTCTTTGTAAGTTTAGACACAGATGAATCCACCAACGGCGGATTCTCCCATGTAGCTGTCACAGACTCTGGAAACGGATAACTAGACCTAAACCTGTGAGGTACAGAAAACCGTTTATCCGGATTCTTCCTTGTTTCTAGTAACATTTTATTAAGAGATTCTGAAACAGGGAAACACAGTGGAGTTCTCTGTCGTTTAGTAAAAACGACCTCATCATTTGTCAGAGGCTCCTCAGTTTCTGTAAAATTCAGAGACTGACGCACCGCTCTGATGAGATTATCAATGCCCGGGCTGTCATTCTCGTCACCCTCTGACTGCTGATCTACTTCGCCCTCCTCAACCTCATCTTGTACAGTGAGGTCTGGCGTAGAATCGTCAGACAGTAACATAGCAGAAACCGGTAGTTTATAAGAAAAATGAAACTTATCCCTCTTAGCCAAAGAGGATTTGGACTTTTGGTAAGGCTGAGACCCCTCTCGTAGTTCTAGCGGTCTCACCCTAGATTCAGATCTTGCTGCCTCTCGCTCTTGCCGAGAGGCGGCCGACTCTGATTGCAATCCAGCTAAGACATCTGCTAATATAGCCCATGGCGGGTCCGGGGTTGAAATTGGATTTGAAACCGGAGCAGAAATTGTATTTGTTTCTGAATTTACAAAACATACTTTACATGTGGTAAATCCATCAGGTAATACACCCTTACAGACATGGCAGTAAAACTGCTTTTTGGACTTTGCTGGTGTTTTACTCATTATGCAAACAGACAATACAAAATACAAAGACAAACAACTTGCGCGACTCAGTAAATAGCACTAAGGTGTCTCTATAAATATATCTCTGGCCAAGTGCAGTGCATGCCAGCAATATGCCTGATCCCAAATTCCCCCCTAACACCCCTGCACCTTCAATGGTGGAGAGATGTAATACAAGAAATTCTGGGGAAAAAAACAGGAAAAAACAGGAAGCATGGTTAATATGTCCCCATGCTCACAGTATATCACAAAAGTGCAGACTTATAACTTATGTAGCAGATTTATAATTCTTTTATATGCATTATGCACATATATCCTGTTTAACAAAGGCTTAAAAGCCTATTTATGCAGCGCTGCTGGCCTTGTGCTAAGCTGATACCATACACAATACTCGATATTAAGTGTGTCTCCCCCCCTCCCCCGTGCTCCGTGTACTGCTCCCTGTACACGGAGACCGGGCTATGACACTGCGCCTATCCGGAAGCGCTTCGGAGCAGGGGAACGTGCTACATAGAGCTGTGGAGCGGCCTATGTAAAATCAAATGGCTGGCGTGGCTCAGAGCGGCGGGAGAGGCACATACACAGCGGCGCTGGAAGCGGCGGTGGGCGGCTGAGGGCAGCGGCGGGCGGCGCACACACACACACAGTAATCCCACACAGCGGGGCGGCAGCATGAGCTGACCGCCCCGATCAACATACCTGGACCCTGTGGTGAGGGCTATGACGGGGCTTCTCGGTAAGCACTGTCAGCCTTTTTCTGCAGGCGTCCTGCACGTGGTAGTGAGGGAGCTCTTCTAGAGAGGTCCCACACCCACAGCTGCTTCAGCAGCTTCCACTATCCCGGACCCTCGCCTTCCTGGAAGGGGGGAAGGGATGTGGCTTCCAAAAAAAAATCAAAAATCAATAATTGTGGACCAACTTCCACAAGCCTAGTTGCTCGGTGAGCACCGAAAAAACACTGAGGTGCTCTGGGATATGGAGGGGAGGTATAGTCTCAAATTTTAATTATTCAGTGCCTAGTTCCTGTGGAACCGTCCATATCCCAAGAGTACTCCAGTGACCCCTAGTGGATGAAAAAGAAATATCTCTTAAAACCCCTTTCTTTACCCCATTGCAATTTTCTAACTTATATTCCTTAAATAAATAAATAACCCTTAACTACATATGTAGCAACGCTCATCGTGGCTACATCTAGGCACTTTCATGCCTTGTTGCCGCTACTGCATGTCAATCTAAGGCACGCATTCAATTAACATTTTTTGCCCTACAGAATCCTTGTCACTATGCCTTGAATAGTATACTTACTAAGTTTGGTAGCAGTCTATCTACTGTACAGCTCTGAATAGGGAAACTTTAATTATGGACACATTGTACTTCTTAGTTAGAGTTTTACATCTAGGATATGCGTGATTTAGTGACAACAGACAGTGGGGCAGATGTATTAACCTGGAGAAGGCATACGGAAGTGTTAAACCAGTGATATGTGCAAGGTGATAAATGCACCAGCCAATCAGTTCCAATATGTAAATTAACAGTTAGGAGCTGATTGGCTGGTGCGTTTATCACCTTGCACATATCACTGGTTTATCACTTCCTTATGCCATTTCCAGCTTAATATATCTGCCCCAGTATACCTTACTGGGTCTAGCTGTATGGAAGAGCTGCTAGACCTCTCAGTGCAGCAACAGTACTGACAACATTTTGGATACAGAAGTACTGAAAATTAGATGATGCTCCCGGCCACCCAGAAGAGTGGGTAAGTCTTCTGGAGCCTTCTTCTACCTACAGCTGAAGAGGGTAGTAGAGGCAACTTGTGGCATGATTCTCGTTGAATTACATCATTGTAGCCCCACTTAACAATGGCAGTAATCGCAACACTGTTTAGCAGGGGCGGGGTCACAATGACACAATGCATCACCATAACCCCAGCACTGCTCACTTCTACCATGAAATGTAACTACAGTGCCAATGTGGCTGACTCTTCCTGGAAGGGCTAGCTCAAAGGTTGGCAAGTATGACTTTATATGGCCAGAATAAAAGCTTGCCAACATTCCATTGACAAAGAGACTGCTCCAGTGGTTGGTGCACTACTAACATGACTGTCTGAACACACTAGGTAAGTGAAAAAAATTCTATCCAAACTCAACATACCTTATATCTGTATTATCCATCCAAAATGTACAGCTTGGGTTAACTTAGATCTTTACGTTTTTTGTTTACACTATTTCTTCACGCTCCCCATTGTCCTGCAGTCTTTGATGCAGCTTAGGTAACACCTGGGAAAGTGACCAGTTGACTAATGAAAGTGTAGAATAGATAACTTAAAATTAATAAGAATTGGATTTTCCCAATAGAAACACAGAAAAATAGAATTTGATGGCAGGTAAGAAACACTTGGGCCATCTAGTCTGTCCCTTTTTAACATGTTGTTACCGCAAACCCTATTTGATCCTTATTTCTCTGTAAGGATATATTTATGTCTATCCCAAGCATGTTTAAATTGCTCTACTGTCTTAGCCTCTACCACCTCTGATGGTAGGCTATTCCACTTGCCCACTACCCTTTCTGTGAAGTAATTTTTGCTCAAAGTTACCCTGAACCTACCTCCCTCCAGTTTCAGTGCATGTCCTCATGTTCTATTCATTCTCTTTCTTTGAAGAATGTCTCCCTCCTGTACCTTGTTAAAAACCTTTAATTTATTTAAAATATCATGCCCTCCCCCCCTCCCTTTCCCTTCGCTGCTTCAAACTATACATATCCTTTAGTCTTTCCAGGCACGTTTTTTGCCATAGGCCAAGCACCATTTTATTTGCCCTTCTTTCTACATACTCTGTATAATGTTTTTACATCCTTCTGGAAATATGACCTCCAGAACTAAACACAATAGTCTAGATGAGACCATACCAATGATCTATTTAATGGCATCATTACTTTATTCTTCTTCTGATTTTTCTCTCCCTAAGCAACCAAGCATCTGACTTGCCTTTTTCATTGCTTTGTTACATTGCTTACCTGCTTTTAAGTCTCCTGAAATAGTGACACCTAGATCCCTTTTCTCCTCTGTAGTTTATGGACAACTGTGATAATAACATACAGCTGAATGTTACATGGAGTTTAGGGATTAATCATTTTCCCTCTTATATATAATGTATTATTATTATCATAGTCATTCTGTTCTCTATCAGCTCATCTTGCATATATTAAGAACACCTTGCACACATCTGCTCATTTAAAATCAGGACAAAAAGCAAAGGAAAGACATTAAGATTATCCGACTGATGAGATTTTAATTTAAAAATCCATTCAAATTCCTTCCTAATACCTGTTTGGTTCTAAAAATCTTTAAGTCTTTGAATGGCTCATTATAGAACAATGTGAATTACGAAGCTACAGCTACCATTAGCTCTGATAGCTCTCATCCTATATCCATATACAGTATAGTGGCAGTTGTAATGGACAATATATCATGCTCAGCATAAATGTTCCTTCGTATTTTCATTTGTAAGGTAGGATATACATTTTAAGACTGCATCCACAGATTGTATACAGTATATCTACTATGAAAGCTTATTGTAATGAGACACAATCATAAAGAGAAATATCCAGGAATGACATCATCAGATGCTGTGAATCACTTTAATGGCAACAAGAATAAAATAAGAATTTTATTGATAGATACTGGAAAATGTGAAAAATTGTTTTGGAACATTATAAATCAGTGGCGCACCATTTCTTAATACCAAGAACCACCACCCATCCCCATGCCCGTGCAAGCCGATACCCACCTACTGGACCAGTTTTATTTGATGACAGTGTAGACATCTTTGTCTCCATCTGCATGGGCTGCACTGAAGGTACAATTGAACCACCACCACCACCCTTATAAATCCTGGATGTGCCCCTGTACATTTTTATCTTACAAACCGGGGCCTTCATTAGAGCATCATCATATTTTGAAGGATTCGCTTGAGCACTATTCAGGGCCAAAACTTGCAGTTTTGGTCCTGAACAGATGCTCCAGTATGCACCCTGCAGCTTGTACTGCAGCCCAGAGCGTCCTGAGGAGCTCTGGGCAGTGTTGTACTTCTTGTTGCTCTTCCCTTCGGTGTGACATCATGATATTACATGTTCAGGGGCAGGACTGGCAAAGGGTGCTGCAATGGCACTGTTTATTAATAACACAAAAGGTACACATTATTACAGATTTTAGGCTTTTAACATGTACAGTATTTTCCATTAAAAGGACTACAGTGTCAAATAAGTAGTGATGTGCACCGGAAATTTTTCGGGTTTTGGTTTTGGATTCGGTTCTGCGGCCGTGTTTTGGATTCGGACGCGTTTTGGCAAAGCCTCCCTGAAAATTTTTTGTCGGATTCGGGTGTGTTTTGGATTCGGGTGTTTTTTTTTTTACAAAAAACCCTCAAAAACAGCTTAAATCATAGAATGTGGGGGTCACTTTGATCCCATAGTATTATTAACCTCAATAACCATAATTTCCACTCATTTTCAGTCTATTCTGAATACCTCACACCTCACAATATTATTTTTAGTCCTAAAATTTGCACCGAGGTCGCTGGATGGCTAAGCTAAGCGACCCAAGTGGCCGACACAAACACCTGGCCCATCTAGGAGTGGCACTGCAGTGTCAGGCAGGATGGCACTTCAAAAAAATAGTCCCCAAACAGCACATGATGCAAAGAAAAAAAGAGGCGCACCAAGGTCGCTGTGTGACTAAGCTAAGCGACACAAGTGGCCGACACAAACACCTGGTCCATCTAGGAGTGGCACTGCAGTGTCAGACAGGATGGCACTTCAAAAAAATAGTCCCCAAACAGCACATGATGCAAAGAAAAAAAGAGGCGCACCAAGGTCGCTGTGTGACTAAGCTAAGCGACACAAGTGGCCGACACAAACACCTGGCCCGTCTAGGAGTGGCACTGCAGTGTCAGGCAGAATGGCACTTCAAAAAGATTGTCCCCAAACAGCACATGATGCAAAGAAAAAAAGAGGCGCACCAAGGTCGCTGTGTGACTAAGCTAAGCGACACAAGTGGCCGACACAAACACCTGGCCCATCTAGGAGTGGCACTGCAGTGTCAGGCAGGATGGCACTTCAAAAAAATTGTCCCCAAACAGCACATGATGCAAAGAAAAATTAAAGAAAAAAGAGGTGCAAGATGGAATTGTCCTTGGGCCCTCCCACCCACCCTTATGTTGTATAAACAGGACATGCACACTTTAACGAACCCATCATTTCAGCGACAGGGTCTGCCACACGACTGTGACTGAAATGACTGGTTGGTTTGGGCCCCCACCAAAAAAGAAGCAATCAATCTCTCCTTGCACAAACTGGCTCTACAGAGGCAAGATGTCCACCTCATCATCATCCTCCGATTCCTCACCCCTTTCACTGTGTACATCCCCCTCCTCACAGATTATTAATTCGTCCCCACTGGAATCCACCATCTGAGGTCCCTGTGTACTTTCTGGAGGCAATTGCTGGTGAATGTCTCCACGGAGGAATTGATTATAATTCATTTTGATGAACATCATCTTCTCCACATTTTCTGGAAGTAGCCTCGTACGCCGATTGCTGACAAGGTGAGCGGCTGCACTAAACACTCTTTCGGAGTACACACTGGAGGGGGGACAACTTAGGTAAAATGAAGCCAGTTTGTGCAAGGGCCTCCAAATTGCCTCTTTTTCCTGCCGGTATACGTACGGACTGTCTGACGTGCCTACTTGGATGCGGTCACTCATATAATCCTCCACCATTCTTTCAATGGTGAGAGAATCATATGAAGTGACAGTAGACGACATGTCAGTAATCGTTGGCAGGTCCTTCAGTCCGGACCAGATGTCAGCACTCGCTCCAGACTGCCCTGCATCACCGCCAGCGGGTGGGCTCGGAATTCTTAGCCTTTTCCTCGCACCCCCAGTTGCGGGAGAATGTGAAGGAGGAGCTGTTGACGGGTCATGTTCCGCTTGACTTGACAATTTTCTCACCAGCAGGTCTTTGAACCTCTGCAGACTTGTGTCTGCCGGAAAGAGAGATACAACGTAGGTTTTAAATCTAGGATCGAGCACGGTGGCCAAAATGTAGTGCTCTGATTTCAACAGATTGACCACCCGTGAATCCTGGTTAAGCGAATTAAGGGCTCCATCCACAAGTCCCACATGCCTAGCGGAATTGCTCTGTTTTAGCTCCTCCTTCAATGTCTCCAGCTTCTTCTGCAAAAGCCTGATGAGGGGAATGACCTGACTCAGGCTAGCAGTGTCTGAACTGACTTCACGCGTGGCAAGTTCAAAGGGTTGCAGAACCTTGCACAACGTTGAAATCATTCTCCACTACGCTTGAGTCAGGTGCATTCCCCCTCCTTTGCCTATATCGTGGGCAGATGTGTAGGCTTGAATGGCCTTTTGCTGCTCCTCCATCCTCTGAAGCATATAGAGGGCTGAATTCCACCTCGTTACCACCTCTTGCTTCAGATGATGGCAGGGCAGGTTCAGGACTGTTTGCTGGTGCTCCAGTCTTCGGCACGCGGTGGCTGAATGTCGAAAGTGGCCCGCAATTCTTCGGGCCACCGACAGCATCTCTTGCACGCCCCTGTCGTTTTTTAAATAATTCTGCACCACCAAATTCAATGTATGTGCAAAACATGGGACGTGCTGGAATTTGCCCAGATGTAATGCACACACAATATTGCTGGCGTTGTCCGATGTCACAAATCCCCAGGAGAGTCCAATTGGGGTAAGCCATTCTGCGATGATCTTCCTCAGTTTCCGTAAGAGGTTGTCAGCTGTGTGCCTCTTATGGAAAGTGGTGATACAAAGCGTAGCCTGCCTAGGAACAAGTCATATAGTCCTGAGTCTGCCCTGCTCCACTTGTCCACATGTCCGTGGTTAAGTGGACATTGGGTACAACTGCATTTTTTAGGACACTGGTGACTCTTTTTCTGAGGTCTGTGTACATTTTCGGTATCGCCTGCCTAGAGAAATGGAACCTAGATGGTATTTGGTACCGGGGACACAGTACCTCAATCAAGTCTCTAGTTGCCTCTGAATTAACGGTGGATACCGGAACCACGTTTCTCACCACCCAGGCTGACAAGACCTGAGTTATCCGCTTTGCAGCAGGATGACTGCTGTGATATTTCATCTTCCTCGCAAAGGACTGTTGGACAGTCAATTGCTTACTGGAAGTAGTACAAGTGGTCTTCCGACTTCCCCTCTGGGATGACGATCGACTCCCAGCAGCAACAACAGCAGCGCCAGCAGCAGTAGGCATTACACTCAAGGATGCATCGGAGGAATCCCAGGCAGGAGAGGACTCGTCAGACTTGCCAGTGACATGGCCTGCAGGACTATTGGCTTTCCTGTGTAAGGTGGAAATTGACACTGAGGGAGTTGGTGGTGTGGTTTGCAGGAGCTTGGTTACAAGAGGAAGGGATTTAGTGGTCAGTGGACTGCTTCCGCTGTCATCCAAAGTTTTTGAACTTGTCACTGACTTATGATGAATGCTCTGCAGGTGACGTATAAGGGAGGATGTTCCGAGGTGGTTAACGTCCTTACCCCTACTTATTACATCTTGACAAAGGCAACACACGGCTTGACACCAGTTGTCCGCATTTGTGTTGAAATAATTCCACACCGAAGAGGTGATTTTTTTTGTATTTTGACCAGGCATCTCAATGGCCATATTCGTCCCACCTCTGTGTCGTCAAGTATACTATCCATCCATACTTGTGGTGCATTTCAGTTGTGCGCAGTATATATAGTAGTAGGCCATTGCTATTTATACTGGCCACGGACAACAGGTGTCTCCCCGGGTGCCTGACTTAAACAAACCACCTCACCATCAGAATCCTCCTTGTCAATTTCCTCCCCAGCGCCAGCAACACCCATATCCTCATCCTGGTGTACTTCAACAGTGACATCTTCAATTTGACTATCAGGAACAGGATTGCGGGTGCTCCTTCCAGCACTTGCAGGGGGCGGGCAAATGGTGGAAGGCGCAAGCTCTTCCCGTCCAGTGTTGGGAAGGTCAGGCATCGCAACCGACACAATTGGACTCTCCTTGGGGATTTGTGATTTAGAAGAACGCACAGTTCTTTGCTGTGCTTTTGCCAGCTTAAGTCTTTTCATTTTTCTAGCGAGAGGATGAGTGCTTCCATCCTCATCTGAAGCTGAACCACTAGCCAAGAACATAGGCCAGGGCCTCAGCCGTTCCTTGCCACTCCGTGTCGTAAATGGCATATTGGCAAGTTTACGCTTCTCATCAGACGCTTTCAATTTTGATTTTTGGGTCATTTTACTGAACTTTTGTTTTTTGGATTTTACATGCTCTCTACTATGACATTGGGCATCGGCCTTGGCAGACGACGTTGATGGCATTTCATCGTCTCGGCCATGACTAGTGGCAGCAGCTTCAGCACGAGGTAGAAGTGGATCTTGATCTTTCCCTATTTTAACCTCCACATTTTTGTTCTACATTTTTTAATGTGTGGAATTATATGCCACTATCAATAGCAATGGCCTACTACTATATATACTGCGCACAACTGAAATGCACCACAGGTATGGATGGATAGTATACTTGATGACACAGAGGTAGGTAGAGCAGTGGCCTTCCGTACCGTACTGCTATATATACTGGTGGTCACTGTCAGTAAAACTCTGCACTGTACTCCTCCTATATAATATACTGGTGGTCCCCAGTGCCCACATAAAGCAGTGTGAGCACAGATATATGCAGCACACTGAGCACAGATATGGAGTGTTTTTCAGGCAGACAATGTATACTGGTGGTCACTGGTCAGCAAAACTCTGCACTGTACTCCTCCTATATAATACAGCTGCTCCCCAGTCCCCACAATTAAGCAGTGTGAGCACAGATATATGCAGCACACTGAGCACAGATATGGAGTGTTTTTCAGGCAGACAACGTATACTGGTGGTCACTGGTCAGCAAAACTCTGCACTGTACTCCTCCTATATAATACAGCTGCTCCCCAGTCCCCACAATTAAGCAGTGTGAGCACAGATATATCCAGCACACTGAGCACAGATATGGAGTGTTTTTCAGGCAGACAACGTATACTGGTGGTCACTTGTCAGCAAAACTCTGCACTGTACTCCTCCTATATAATACAGCTGCTCCCCAGTCCCCACAATTAAGCAGTGTGAGCACAGATATATGCAGCACACTGAGCACAGATATGGAGTGTTTTTCAGGCAGACAACGTATACTGGTGGTCACTGGTCAGCAAAACTCTGCACTGTACTCCTCCTATATAATACAGCTGCTCCCCAGTCCCCACAATTAAGCAGTGTGAGCACAGATATATGCAGCACACTGAGCACAGATATGGAGTGTTTTTCAGGCAGACAACGTATACTGGTGGTCACTGGTCAGCAAAACTCTGCACTGTACTCCTCCTATATAATACAGCTGCTCCCCAGTCCCCACAATTAAGCAGTGTGAGCACAGATATATGCAGCACACCGAGCACAGTATGGAGTGTTTTTCAGGCAGACAACATATACTGGTGGTCACTGGTCAGCAAAACTCTGCACTGTACTCCTCCTATATAATACAGCTGCTCCCCAGTCCCCACAATTAAGCAGTGTGAGCACAGATATATGCAGCACACTGAGCACAGTATGGAGTGTTTTTCAGGCAGACAACGTATACTGGTGGTCACTGGTCAGCAAAACTCTGCACTGTACTCCTCCTATATAATACAGCTGCTCCCCAGTCCCCACAATTAAGCAGTGTGAGCACAGATATATGCAGCACACTGCGCACAGATATGGAGTGTTTTTCAGGCAGACAACGTATACTGGTGGTCACTGGTCAGCAAAACTCTGCACTGTACTCCTCCTATATAATACAGCTGCTCCCCAGTCCCCACAATTAAGCAGTGTGAGCACAGATATATGCAGCACACTGAGCACAGATATGGAGTGTTTTCAGGCAGACAATGTATACTGGTGGTCACTGGTCAGCAAACCTCTGCACTGTACTACTCCTATATAATACAGCTGCTCCCCAGTCCCCACAATTAAGCAGTGTGAGCACAGATATATGCAGCACACTGAGCACAGATATGGAGTGTTTTTGAGGCAGACAATGTATACTGGTGGTCACTGGTCAGCAAAACTCTGCACTGTACTCCTCCTATATAATACAGCTGCTCCCCAGTCCCCACAATTAAGCAGTGTGAGCACAGATATATGCAGCACACTGAGCACAGATATGGAGTGTTTTTCAGGCAGACAACGTATACTGGTGGTCACTGGTCAGCAAAACTATGCACTGTACTCCTCCTATATAATACAGCTGCTCCCCAGTCCCCACAATTAAGCAATGTGAGCACAGATATATGCAGCCCACTGAGCACAGATATGGAGTGTTTTTCAGGCAGACAACGTATACTGGTGGTAACTGGTCAGCAAAACTCTGCACTGTACTCCTCCTATATAATACAGCTGCTCCCCAGTCCCCACAATTAAGCAGTGTGAGCACAGATATATGCAGCACACCGAGCACAGTATGGAGTGTTTTTCAGGCAGACAACATATACTGGTGGTCACTGGTCAGCAAAACTCTGCACTGTACTCCTCCTATATAATACAGCTGCTCCCCAGTCCCCACAATTAAGCAGTGTGAGCACAGATATATGCAGCACACTGAGCACAGATATGGAGTGTTTTTCAGGCAGACAACGTATACTGGTGGTCACTGGTCAGCAAAACTCTGCACTGTACTCCTCCTATATAATACAGCTGCTCCCCAGTCCCCACAATTAAGCAGTGTGAGCACAGATATATGCAGCACACTGAGCATAGATATGGAGAGTTTTTCAGGCAGACAACGTATACTGGTGGTCACTGGTCAGCAAAACTCTGCACTGTACTCCTCCTATAAAATACAGCTGCTCCCCAGTCCCCACAAATAAGCAGTGTGAGCACAGATATATGCAGCACACTGAGCACAGATATGGAGTGTTTTCAGGCAGACAATGTATACTGGTGGTCACTGATCAGCAAACCTCTGCACTGTACTTCTACTATATAATACAGCTGCTCCCCAGTCCCCACAATTAAGCAGTGTGAGCACAGATATATGCAGCACACTGAGCACAGATATGGAGTGTTTTTCAGGCAGACAATGTATACTGGTGGTCACTGGTCAGCAAAACTCTGCACTGTACTCCTCCTATATAATACAGCTGCTCCCCAGTCCCCACAATTAAGCAGTGTGAGCACAGATATATGCAGCACACTGAACACAGTATGGAGTGTTTTTCAGGCAGACAACGTATACTGGTGGTCACTGGTCAGCAAAACTCTGCACTGTACTCCTCCTATATAATACAGCTGCTCCCCAGTCCCCACAATTAAGCAGTGTGAGCACAGATATATGCAGCCCACTGAGCACAGATATGGAGTGTTTTTCAGGCAGACAACGTATACTGGTGGTAACTGGTCAGCAAAACTCTGCACTGTACTCCTCCTATATAATGCAGCTGCTCCCCAGTCCCCACAATTAAGCAGTGTGAGCACAGATATATGCAGCACACTGAGCACAGTATGGAGTGTTTTTCAGGCAGACAACATATACTGGTGGTCACTGGTCAGCAAAACTCTGCACTGTACTCCTCCTATATAATACAGCTGCTCCCCAGTCCCCACAATTAAGCAGTGTGAGCACAGATATATGCAGCACACTGAGCACAGATATGGAGTGTTTTTCAGGCAGACAACGTATACTGGTGGTCACTGGTCAGCAAAACTCTGCACTGTACTCCTCCTATATAATACAGCTGCTCCCCAGTCCCCACAATTAAGCAGTGTGAGCACAGATATATGCAGCACACTGAGCATAGATATGGAGTGTTTTTCAGGCAGACAACGTATACTGGTGGTCACTGGTCAGCAAAACTCTGCACTGTACTCCTCCTATAAAATACAGCTGCTCCCCAGTCCCCACAAATAAGCAGTGTGAGCACAGATATATGCAGCACACTGAGCACAGCTATGGAGTGTTTTCAGGCAGACAATGTATACTGGTGGTCACTGATCAGCAAACCTCTGCACTGTACTCCTCCTATATAATACAGCTGCTCCCCAGTCCCCACAATTAAGCAGTGTGAGCACAGATATATGCAGCACACTGAGCACAGATATGGAGTGTTTTTCAGGCAGACAATGTATACTGGTGGTCACTGGTCAGCAAAACTCTGCACTGTACTCCTCCTATATAATACAGCTGCTCCCCAGTCCCCACAATTAAGCAGTGTGAGCACAGATATATGCAGCACACTGAACACAGTATGGAGTGTTTTTCAGGCAGACAACGTATACTGGTGGTCACTGGTCAGCAAAACTCTGCACTGTACTCCTCCTATATAATACAGCTGCTCCCCAGTCCCCACAATTAAGCAGTGTGAGCACAGATATATGCAGCACACTGAGCACAGATATGGAGTGTTTTTCAGGCAGACAACGTATACTGGTGGTCACTGGTCAGCAAAACTCTGCACTGTACTCCTCCTATATAATACAGCTGCTCCCCAGTCCTCACAATTAAGCAGTGTGAGCACAGATATATGCAGCACACTGAGCACAGATATGGAGTGTTTTTCAGGCAGACAACGTATACTGGTGGTCACTGGTCAGCAAAACTCTGCACTGTACTCTTCCTATATAATACAGCTGCTCCCCAGTCCCCACAATTAAGCAGTGTGAGCACAGATATATGCAGCACACTGAGCACAGATATGGAGTGTTTTCAGGCAGACAATGTTACTGGTGGTCACTGGTCAGCAAACCTCTGCACTGTACTCCTCCTATATAATACAGCTGCTCCCCAGTCCCCACAATTAAGCAGTGTAAGCACAGATATATGCAGCACACTGAGCACAGATATGGAGTGTTTTTCAGGCAGACAATGTATACTGGTGGTCACTGGTCAGCAAAACTCTGCACTGTACTACTCCTATATAATACAGCTGCTCCCCAGTCCCCACAATTAAGCAGTGTGAGCACAGATATATGCAGCACACTGAGCACAGATATGGAGTGTTTTTCAGGCAGACAACGTATACTGGTGGTCACTGGTCAGCAAAACTCTGCACTGTACTCCTCCTATATAAAACAGCTGCTCCCCAGTCCCCACAATTAAGCAGTGTGAGCACAGATATATGCAGCACACTGAGCACAGATATGGAGTGTTTTTCAGGCAGACAACGTATACTGGTGGTCACTGGTCAGCAAAACTCTGCACTGTACTCCTCCTATATAATACAGCTGCTCCCCAGTCCCCACAATTAAGCAGTGTGAGCACAGATATATGCAGCACACTGAGCATAGATATGGAGAGTTTTTCAGGCAGACAACGTATACTGGTGGTCACTGGTCAGCAAAACTTTGCACTGTACTCCTCCTATAAAATACAGCTGCTCCCCAGTCCCCACAAATAAGCAGTGTGAGCACAGATATATGCAGCACACTGAGCACAGATATGGAGTGTTTTCAGGCAGACAATGTATACTGGTGGTCACTGATCAGCAAACCTCTGCACTGTACTTCTCCTATATAATACAGCTGCTCCCCAGTCCCCACAATTAAGCAGTGTGAGCACAGATATATGCAGCACACTGAGCACAGATATGGAGTGTTTTTCAGGCAGACAATGTATACTGGTGGTCACTGGTCAGCAAAACTCTGCACTGTACTCCTCCTATATAATACAGCTGCTCCCCAGTCCCCACAATTAAGCAGTGTGAGCACAGATATATGCAGCACACTGAACACAGTATGGAGTGTTTTTCAGGCAGACAACGTATACTGGTGGTCACTGGTCAGCAAAACTCTGCACTGTACTCCTCCTATATAATACAGCTGCTCCCCAGTCCCCACAATTAAGCAGTGTGAGCACAGATATATGCAGCCCACTGAGCACAGATATGGAGTGTTTTTCAGGCAGACAACGTATACTGGTGGTAACTGGTCAGCAAAACTCTGCACTGTACTCCTCCTATATAATACAGCTGCTCCCCAGTCCCCACAATTAAGCAGTGTGAGCACAGATATATGCAGCACACTGAGCACAGTATGGAGTGTTTTTCAGGCAGACAACATATACTGGTGGTCACTGGTCAGCAAAACTCTGCACTGTACTCCTCCTATATAATACAGCTGCTCCCCAGTCCCCACAATTAAGCAGTGTGAGCACAGATATATGCAGCACACTGAGCACAGATATGGAGTGTTTTTCAGGCAGACAACGTATACTGGTGGTCACTGGTCAGCAAAACTCTGCACTGTACTCCTCCTATATAATACAGCTGCTCCCCAGTCCCCACAATTAAGCAGTGTGAGCACAGATATATGCAGCACACTGAGCATAGATATGGAGTGTTTTTAAGGCAGACAACGTATACTGGTGGTCACTGGTCAGCAAAACTCTGCACTGTACTCCTCCTATAAAATACAGCTGCTCCCCAGTCCCCACAAATAAGCAGTGTGAGCACAGATATATGCAGCACACTGAGCACAGATATGGAGTGTTTTTCAGGCAGACAACGTATACTGGTGGTCACTGGTCAGCAAAACTCTGCACTGTACTCCTCCTATATAATACAGCTGCTCCCCAGTCCCCACAATTAAGCAGTGTGAGCACAGATATATGCAGCACACTGAGCACAGATATGGAGTGTTTTTCAGGCAGACAACGTATACTGGTGGTCACTGGTCAGCAAAACTCTGCACTGTACTCCTCCTATATAATACAGCTGCTCCCCAGTCCCCACAATTAAGCAGTGTGAGCACAGATATATGCAGCACACTGAGCACAGATATGCAGTGTTTTCAGGCAGACAATATTACTGGTGGTCACTGGTCAGCAAACCTCTGCACTGTACTCCTCCTATATAATACAGCTGCTCCCCAGTCCCCACAATTAAGCAGTGTAAGCACAGATATATGCAGCACACTGAGCACAGATATGGAGTGTTTTTCAGGCAGACAATGTATACTGGTGGTCACTGGTCAGCAAAACTCTGCACTATACTACTCCTATATAATACAGCTGCTCCCCAGTCCCCACAATTAAGCAGTGTGAGCACAGATATATGCAGCACACTGAGCACAGATATGGAGTGTTTTTCAGGCAGACAACGTATACTGGTGGTCACTGGTCAGCAAAACTCTGCACTGTACTCCTCCTATATAATACAGCTGCTCCCCAGTCCCCACAATTAAGCAGTGTGAGCACAGATATATGCAGCACACTGAGCACAGATATGGAGTGTTTTTCAGGCAGACAACGTATACTGGTGGTCACTGGTCAGCAAAACTCTGCACTGTACTCCTCCTATATAATACAGCTGCTCCCCAGTCCCCACAATTAAGCAGTGTGAGCACAGATATATGCAGCACACTGAGCATAGATATGGAGAGTTTTTCAGGCAGACAACGTATACTGGTGGTCACTGGTCAGCAAAACTCTGCACTGTACTCCTCCTATAAAATACAGCTGCTCCCCAGTCCCCACAAATAAGCAGTGTGAGCACAGATATATGCAGCACACTGAGCACAGATATGGAGTGTTTTCAGGCAGACAATGTATACTGGTGGTCACTGATCAGCAAACCTCTGCACTGTACTTCTCCTATATAATACAGCTGCTCCCCAGTCCCCACAATTAAGCAGTGTGAGCACAGTTATATGCAGCACACTGAGCACAGATATGGAGTGTTTTTCAGGCAGACAACGTATACTGGTGGTCACTGGTCAGCAAAACTCTGCACTGTACTCCTCCTATATAATACAGCTGCTCCCCAGTCCCCACAATTAAGCAGTGTGAGCACAGATATATGCAGCACACCGAGCACAGTATGGAGTGTTTTTCAGGCAGACAACATATACTGGTGGTCACTGGTCAGCAAAACTCTGCACTGTACTCCTCCTATATAATACAGCTGCTCCCCAGTCCCCACAATTAAGCAGTGTGAGCACAGATATATGCAGCACACTGAGCACAGTATGGAGTCTTTTTCAGGCAGACAACGTATACTGGTGGTCACTGGTCAGCAAAACTCTGCACTGTACTCCTCCTATATAATACAGCTGCTCCCCAGTCCCCACAATTAAGCAGTGTGAGCACAGATATATGCAGCACACTGCACACAGATATGGAGTGTTTTTCAGGCAGACAACGTATACTGGTGGTCACTGGTCAGCAAAACTCTGCACTGTACTCCTCCTATATAATACAGCTGCTCCCCAGTCCCCACAATTAAGCAGTGTGAGCACAGATATATGCAGCACACTGAGCACAGATATGGAGTGTTTTCAGGCAGACAATGTATACTGGTGGTCACTGGTCAGCAAACCTCTGCACTGTACTCCTCCTATATAATACAGCTGCTCCCCAGTCCCCACAATTAAGCAGTGTGAGCACAGATATATGCAGCACACTGAGCACAGATATGGAGTGTTTTTGAGGCAGACAATGTATACTGGTGGTCACTGGTCAGCAAAACTCTGCACTGTACTCCTCCTATATAATACAGCTGCTCCCTAGTCCCCACAATTAAGCAGTGTGAGCACAGATATATGCAGCACACTGAGCACAGATATGGAGTGTTTTTCAGGCAGACAACGTATACTGGTGGTCACTGGTCAGCAAAACTCTGCACTGTACTCCTCCTATATAATACAGCTGCTCCCCAGTCCCCACAATTAAGCAGTGTGAGCACAGATATATGCAGCACACTGAGCATAGATATGGAGAGTTTTTCAGGCAGACAACATATACTGGTGGTCACTGGTCAGCAAAACTCTGCACTGTACTCCTCCTATATAATACAGCTGCTCCCCAGTCCCCACAATTAAGCAGTGTGAGCACAGATATATGCAGCACACTGAGCACAGATATGGAGTGTTTTTCAGGCAGACAATGTATACTGGTGGTCACTGGTCAGCAAAACTCTGCACTGTACTCCTCCTATATAATACAGCTGCTCCCCAGTCCCCACAATTAAGCAGTGTGAGCACAGATATATGCAGCACACTGAACACAGTATGGAGTGTTTTTCAGGCAGACAACGTATACTGGTGGTCACTGGTCAGCAAAACTCTGCACTGTACTCCTCCTATATAATACAGCTGCTCCCCAGTCCCCACAATTAAGCAGTGTGAGCACAGATATATGCAGCACACTGAGCACAGATATGGAGTGTTTTTCAGGCAGACAACGTATACTGGTGGTCACTGGTCAGCAAAACTCTGCACTGTACTCCTCCTATATAATACAGCTGCTCCCCAGTCCTCACAATTAAGCAGTGTGAGCACAGATATATGCAGCACACTGAGCACAGATATGGAGTGTTTTTCAGGCAGACAACGTATACTGGTGGTCACTGGTCAGCAAAACTCTGCACTGTACTCTTCCTATATAATACAGCTGCTCCCCAGTCCCCACAATTAAGCAGTGTGAGCACAGATATATGCAGCACACTGAGCACAGATATGGAGTGTTTTCAGGCAGACAATGTTACTGGTGGTCACTGGTCAGCAAACCTCTGCACTGTACTCCTCCTATATAATACAGCTGCTCCCCAGTCCCCACAATTAAGCAGTGTAAGCACAGATATATGCAGCACACTGAGCACAGATATGGAGTGTTTTTCAGGCAGACAATGTATACTGGTGGTCACTGGTCAGCAAAACTCTGCACTGTACTACTCCTATATAATACAGCTGCTCCCCAGTCCCCACAATTAAGCAGTGTGAGCACAGATATATGCAGCACACTGAGCACAGATATGGAGTGTTTTTCAGGCAGACAACGTATACTGGTGGTCACTGGTCAGCAAAACTCTGCACTGTACTCCTCCTATATAAAACAGCTGCTCCCCAGTCCCCACAATTAAGCAGTGTGAGCACAGATATATGCAGCACACTGAGCACAGATATGGAGTGTTTTTCAGGCAGACAACGTATACTGGTGGTCACTGGTCAGCAAAACTCTGCACTGTACTCCTCCTATATAATACAGCTGCTCCCCAGTCCCCACAATTAAGCAGTGTGAGCACAGATATATGCAGCACACTGAGCATAGATATGGAGAGTTTTTCAGGCAGACAACGTATACTGGTGGTCACTGGTCAGCAAAACTTTGCACTGTACTCCTCCTATAAAATACAGCTGCTCCCCAGTCCCCACAAATAAGCAGTGTGAGCACAGATATATGCAGCACACTGAGCACAGATATGGAGTGTTTTCAGGCAGACAATGTATACTGGTGGTCACTGATCAGCAAACCTCTGCACTGTACTTCTCCTATATAATACAGCTGCTCCCCAGTCCCCACAATTAAGCAGTGTGAGCACAGATATATGCAGCACACTGAGCACAGATATGGAGTGTTTTTCAGGCAGACAATGTATACTGGTGGTCACTGGTCAGCAAAACTCTGCACTGTACTCCTCCTATATAATACAGCTGCTCCCCAGTCCCCACAATTAAGCAGTGTGAGCACAGATATATGCAGCACACTGAACACAGTATGGAGTGTTTTTCAGGCAGACAACGTATACTGGTGGTCACTGGTCAGCAAAACTCTGCACTGTACTCCTCCTATATAATACAGCTGCTCCCCAGTCCCCACAATTAAGCAGTGTGAGCACAGATATATGCAGCCCACTGAGCACAGATATGGAGTGTTTTTCAGGCAGACAACGTATACTGGTGGTAACTGGTCAGCAAAACTCTGCACTGTACTCCTCCTATATAATACAGCTGCTCCCCAGTCCCCACAATTAAGCAGTGTGAGCACAGATATATGCAGCACACTGAGCACAGTATGGAGTGTTTTTCAGGCAGACAACATATACTGGTGGTCACTGGTCAGCAAAACTCTGCACTGTACTCCTCCTATATAATACAGCTGCTCCCCAGTCCCCACAATTAAGCAGTGTGAGCACAGATATATGCAGCACACTGAGCACAGATATGGAGTGTTTTTCAGGCAGACAACGTATACTGGTGGTCACTGGTCAGCAAAACTCTGCACTGTACTCCTCCTATATAATACAGCTGCTCCCCAGTCCCCACAATTAAGCAGTGTGAGCACAGATATATGCAGCACACTGAGCATAGATATGGAGTGTTTTTAAGGCAGACAACGTATACTGGTGGTCACTGGTCAGCAAAACTCTGCACTGTACTCCTCCTATAAAATACAGCTGCTCCCCAGTCCCCACAAATAAGCAGTGTGAGCACAGATATATGCAGCACACTGAGCACAGATATGGAGTGTTTTTCAGGCAGACAACGTATACTGGTGGTCACTGGTCAGCAAAACTCTGCACTGTACTCCTCCTATATAATACAGCTGCTCCCCAGTCCCCACAATTAAGCAGTGTGAGCACAGATATATGCAGCACACTGAGCACAGATATGGAGTGTTTTTCAGGCAGACAACGTATACTGGTGGTCACTGGTCAGCAAAACTCTGCACTGTACTCCTCCTATATAATACAGCTGCTCCCCAGTCCCCACAATTAAGCAGTGTGAGCACAGATATATGCAGCACACTGAGCACAGATATGCAGTGTTTTCAGGCAGACAATATTACTGGTGGTCACTGGTCAGCAAACCTCTGCACTGTACTCCTCCTATATAATACAGCTGCTCCCCAGTCCCCACAATTAAGCAGTGTAAGCACAGATATATGCAGCACACTGAGCACAGATATGGAGTGTTTTTCAGGCAGACAATGTATACTGGTGGTCACTGGTCAGCAAAACTCTGCACTATACTACTCCTATATAATACAGCTGCTCCCCAGTCCCCACAATTAAGCAGTGTGAGCACAGATATATGCAGCACACTGAGCACAGATATGGAGTGTTTTTCAGGCAGACAACGTATACTGGTGGTCACTGGTCAGCAAAACTCTGCACTGTACTCCTCCTATATAATACAGCTGCTCCCCAGTCCCCACAATTAAGCAGTGTGAGCACAGATATATGCAGCACACTGAGCACAGATATGGAGTGTTTTTCAGGCAGACAACGTATACTGGTGGTCACTGGTCAGCAAAACTCTGCACTGTACTCCTCCTATATAATACAGCTGCTCCCCAGTCCCCACAATTAAGCAGTGTGAGCACAGATATATGCAGCACACTGAGCATAGATATGGAGAGTTTTTCAGGCAGACAACGTATACTGGTGGTCACTGGTCAGCAAAACTCTGCACTGTACTCCTCCTATAAAATACAGCTGCTCCCCAGTCCCCACAAATAAGCAGTGTGAGCACAGATATATGCAGCACACTGAGCACAGATATGGAGTGTTTTCAGGCAGACAATGTATACTGGTGGTCACTGATCAGCAAACCTCTGCACTGTACTTCTCCTATATAATACAGCTGCTCCCCAGTCCCCACAATTAAGCAGTGTGAGCACAGTTATATGCAGCACACTGAGCACAGATATGGAGTGTTTTTCAGGCAGACAACGTATACTGGTGGTCACTGGTCAGCAAAACTCTGCACTGTACTCCTCCTATATAATACAGCTGCTCCCCAGTCCCCACAATTAAGCAGTGTGAGCACAGATATATGCAGCACACCGAGCACAGTATGGAGTGTTTTTCAGGCAGACAACATATACTGGTGGTCACTGGTCAGCAAAACTCTGCACTGTACTCCTCCTATATAATACAGCTGCTCCCCAGTCCCCACAATTAAGCAGTGTGAGCACAGATATATGCAGCACACTGAGCACAGTATGGAGTCTTTTTCAGGCAGACAACGTATACTGGTGGTCACTGGTCAGCAAAACTCTGCACTGTACTCCTCCTATATAATACAGCTGCTCCCCAGTCCCCACAATTAAGCAGTGTGAGCACAGATATATGCAGCACACTGCACACAGATATGGAGTGTTTTTCAGGCAGACAACGTATACTGGTGGTCACTGGTCAGCAAAACTCTGCACTGTACTCCTCCTATATAATACAGCTGCTCCCCAGTCCCCACAATTAAGCAGTGTGAGCACAGATATATGCAGCACACTGAGCACAGATATGGAGTGTTTTCAGGCAGACAATGTATACTGGTGGTCACTGGTCAGCAAACCTCTGCACTGTACTCCTCCTATATAATACAGCTGCTCCCCAGTCCCCACAATTAAGCAGTGTGAGCACAGATATATGCAGCACACTGAGCACAGATATGGAGTGTTTTTGAGGCAGACAATGTATACTGGTGGTCACTGGTCAGCAAAACTCTGCACTGTACTCCTCCTATATAATACAGCTGCTCCCTAGTCCCCACAATTAAGCAGTGTGAGCACAGATATATGCAGCACACTGAGCACAGATATGGAGTGTTTTTCAGGCAGACAACGTATACTGGTGGTCACTGGTCAGCAAAACTCTGCACTGTACTCCTCCTATATAATACAGCTGCTCCCCAGTCCCCACAATTAAGCAGTGTGAGCACAGATATATGCAGCACACTGAGCATAGATATGGAGAGTTTTTCAGGCAGACAACGTATACTGGTGGTCACTGGTCAGCAAAACTCTGCACTGTACTCCTCCTATATAATACAGCTGCTCCCCAGTCCCCACAATTAAGCAGTGTGAGCACAGATATATGCAGCCCACTGAGCACAGATATGGAGTGTTTTTCAGGCAGACAATGTATACTGGTGGTAACTGGTCAGCAAAACTCTGCACTGTACTCCTCCTATATAATGCAGCTGCTCCCCAGTCCCCACAATTAAGCAGTGTGAGCACAGATATATGCAGCACACTGAGCACAGTATGGAGTGTTTTTCAGGCAGACAACATATACTGGTGGTCACTGGTCAGCAAAACTCTGCACTGTACTCCTCCTATATAATACAGCTGCTCCCCAGTCCCCACAATTAAGCAGTGTGAGCACAGATATATGCAGCACACTGAGCACAGATATGGAGTGTTTTTCAGGCAGACAACGTATACTGGTGGTCACTGGTCAGCAAAACTCTGCACTGTACTCCTCCTATATAATACAGCTGCTCCCCAGTCCCCACAATTAAGCAGTGTGAGCACAGATATATGCAGCACACTGAGCATAGATATGGAGTGTTTTTCAGGCAGACAACGTATACTGGTGGTCACTGGTCAGCAAAACTCTGCACTGTACTCCTCCTATAAAATACAGCTGCTCCCCAGTCCCCACAAATAAGCAGTGTGAGCACAGATATATGCAGCACACTGAGCACAGATATGGAGTGTTTTCAGGCAGACAATGTATACTGGTGGTCACTGATCAGCAAACCTCTGCACTGTACTCCTCCTATATAATACAGCTGCTCCCCAGTCCCCACAATTAAGCAGTGTGAGCACAGATATATGCAGCACACTGAGCACAGATATGGAGTGTTTTTCAGGCAGACAACGTATACTGGTGGTCACTGGTCAGCAAAACTCTGCACTGTACTCCTCCTATATAATACAGCTGCTCCCCAGTCCTCACAATTAAGCAGTGTGAGCACAGATATATGCAGCACACTGAGCACAGATATGGAGTGTTTTTCAGGCAGACAACGTATACTGGTGGTCACTGGTCAGCAAAACTCTGCACTGTACTCTTCCTATATAATACAGCTGCTCCCCAGTCCCCACAATTAAGCAGTGTGAGCACAGATATATGCAGCACACTGAGCACAGATATGGAGTGTTTTCAGGCAGACAATGTTACTGGTGGTCACTGGTCAGCAAACCTCTGCACTGTACTCCTCCTATATAATACAGCTGCTCCCCAGTCCCCACAATTAAGCAGTGTAAGCACAGATATATGCAGCACACTGAGCACAGATATGGAGTGTTTTTCAGGCAGACAATGTATACTGGTGGTCACTGGTCAGCAAAACTCTGCACTGTACTACTCCTATATAATACAGCTGCTCCCCAGTCCCCACAATTAAGCAGTGTGAGCACAGATATATGCAGCACACTGAGCACAGATATGGAGTGTTTTTCAGGCAGACAACGTATACTGGTGGTCACTGGTCAGCAAAACTCTGCACTGTACTCCTCCTATATAATACAGCTGCTCCCCAGTCCCCACAATTAAGCAGTGTGAGCACAGATATATGCAGCACACTGAGCACAGATATGGAGTGTTTTTCAGGCAGACAACGTATACTGGTGGTCACTGGTCAGCAAAACTCTGCACTGTACTCCTCCTATATAATACAGCTGCTCCCCAGTCCCCACAATTAAGCAGTGTGAGCACAGATATATGCAGCACACTGAGCATAGATATGGAGAGTTTTTCAGGCAGACAACGTATACTGGTGGTCACTGGTCAGCAAAACTCTGCACTGTACTCCTCCTATAAAATACAGCTGCTCCCCAGTCCCCACAAATAAGCAGTGTGAGCACAGATATATGCAGCACACTGAGCACAGATATGGAGTGTTTTCAGGCAGACAATGTATACTGGTGGTCACTGATCAGCAAACCTCTGCACTGTACTTCTCCTATATAATACAGCTGCTCCCCAGTCCCCACAATTAAGCAGTGTGAGCACAGATATATGCAGCACACTGAGCACAGATATGGAGTGTTTTTCAGGCAGACAATGTATACTGGTGGTCACTGGTCAGCAAAACTCTGCACTGTACTCCTCCTATATAATACAGCTGCTCCCCAGTCCCCACAATTAAGCAGTGTGAGCACAGATATATGCAGCACACTGAGCATAGATATGGAGAGTTTTTCAGGCAGACAACGTATACTGGTGGTCACTGGTCAGCAAAACTCTGCACTGTACTCCTCCTATATAATACAGCTGCTCCCCAGTCCCCACAATTAAGCAGTGTGAGCACAGATATATGCAGCCCACTGAGCACAGATATGGAGTGTTTTTCAGGCAGACAACGTATACTGGTGGTAACTGGTCAGCAAAACTCTGCACTGTACTCCTCCTATATAATGCAGCTGCTCCCCAGTCCCCACAATTAAGCAGTGTGAGCACAGATATATGCAGCACACTGAGCACAGTATGGAGTGTTTTTCAGGCAGACAACATATACTGGTGGTCACTGGTCAGCAAAACTCTGCACTGTACTCCTCCTATATAATACAGCTGCTCCCCAGTCCCCACAATTAAGCAGTGTGAGCACAGATATATGCAGCACACTGAGCACAGATATGGAGTGTTTTTCAGGCAGACAACGTATACTGGTGGTCACTGGTCAGCAAAACTCTGCACTGTACTCCTCCTATATAATACAGCTGCTCCCCAGTCCCCACAATTAAGCAGTGTGAGCACAGATATATGCAGCACACTGAGCATAGATATGGAGTGTTTTTCAGGCAGACAACGTATACTGGTGGTCACTGGTCAGCAAAACTCTGCACTGTACTCCTCCTATAAAATACAGCTGCTCCCCAGTCCCCACAAATAAGCAGTGTGAGCACAGATATATGCAGCACACTGAGCACAGATATGGAGTGTTTTCAGGCAGACAATGTATACTGGTGGTCACTGATCAGCAAACCTCTGCACTGTACTCCTCCTATATAATACAGCTGCTCCCCAGTCCCCACAATTAAGCAGTGTGAGCACAGATATATGCAGCACACTGAGCACAGATATGGAGTGTTTTTCAGGCAGACAACGTATACTGGTGGTCACTGGTCAGCAAAACTCTGCACTGTACTCCTCCTATATAATACAGCTGCTCCCCAGTCCTCACAATTAAGCAGTGTGAGCACAGATATATGCAGCACACTGAGCACAGATATGGAGTGTTTTTCAGGCAGACAACGTATACTGGTGGTCACTGGTCAGCAAAACTCTGCACTGTACTCTTCCTATATAATACAGCTGCTCCCCAGTCCCCACAATTAAGCAGTGTGAGCACAGATATATGCAGCACACTGAGCACAGATATGGAGTGTTTTCAGGCAGACAATGTTACTGGTGGTCACTGGTCAGCAAACCTCTGCACTGTACTCCTCCTATATAATACAGCTGCTCCCCAGTCCCCACAATTAAGCAGTGTAAGCACAGATATATGCAGCACACTGAGCACAGATATGGAGTGTTTTTCAGGCAGACAATGTATACTGGTGGTCACTGGTCAGCAAAACTCTGCACTGTACTACTCCTATATAATACAGCTGCTCCCCAGTCCCCACAATTAAGCAGTGTGAGCACAGATATATGCAGCACACTGAGCACAGATATGGAGTGTTTTTCAGGCAGACAACGTATACTGGTGGTCACTGGTCAGCAAAACTCTGCACTGTACTCCTCCTATATAATACAGCTGCTCCCCAGTCCCCACAATTAAGCAGTGTGAGCACAGATATATGCAGCACACTGAGCACAGATATGGAGTGTTTTTCAGGCAGACAACGTATACTGGTGGTCACTGGTCAGCAAAACTCTGCACTGTACTCCTCCTATATAATACAGCTGCTCCCCAGTCCCCACAATTAAGCAGTGTGAGCACAGATATATGCAGCACACTGAGCATAGATATGGAGAGTTTTTCAGGCAGACAACGTATACTGGTGGTCACTGGTCAGCAAAACTCTGCACTGTACTCCTCCTATAAAATACAGCTGCTCCCCAGTCCCCACAAATAAGCAGTGTGAGCACAGATATATGCAGCACACTGAGCACAGATATGGAGTGTTTTCAGGCAGACAATGTATACTGGTGGTCACTGATCAGCAAACCTCTGCACTGTACTTCTCCTATATAATACAGCTGCTCCCCAGTCCCCACAATTAAGCAGTGTGAGCACAGATATATGCAGCACACTGAGCACAGATATGGAGTGTTTTTCAGGCAGACAATGTATACTGGTGGTCACTGGTCAGCAAAACTCTGCACTGTACTCCTCCTATATAATACAGCTGCTCCCCAGTCCCCACAATTAAGCAGTGTGAGCACAGATATATGCAGCACACTGAACACAGTATGGAGTGTTTTTCAGGCAGACAACGTATACTGGTGGTCACTGGTCAGCAAAACTCTGCACTGTACTCCTCCTATATAATACAGCTGCTCCCCAGTCCCCACAATTAAGCAGTGTGAGCACAGATATATGCAGCCCACTGAGCACAGATATGGAGTGTTTTTCAGGCAGACAACGTATACTGGTGGTAACTGGTCAGCAAAACTCTGCACTGTACTCCTCCTATATAATACAGCTGCTCCCCAGTCCCCACAATTAAGCAGTGTGAGCACAGATATATGCAGCACACTGAGCACAGTATGGAGTGTTTTTCAGGCAGACAACATATACTGGTGGTCACTGGTCAGCAAAACTCTGCACTGTACTCCTCCTATATAATACAGCTGCTCCCCAGTCCCCACAATTAAGCAGTGTGAGCACAGATATATGCAGCACACTGAGCACAGATATGGAGTGTTTTTCAGGCAGACAACGTATACTGGTGGTCACTGGTCAGCAAAACTCTGCACTGTACTCCTCCTATATAATACAGCTGCTCCCCAGTCCCCACAATTAAGCAGTGTGAGCACAGATATATGCAGCACACTGAGCATAGATATGGAGTGTTTTTAAGGCAGACAACGTATACTGGTGGTCACTGGTCAGCAAAACTCTGCACTGTACTCCTCCTATAAAATACAGCTGCTCCCCAGTCCCCACAAATATGCAGTGTGAGCACAGATATATGCAGCACACTGAGCACAGATATGGAGTGTTTTTCAGGCAGACAACGTATACTGGTGGTCACTGGTCAGCAAAACTCTGCACTGTACTCCTCCTATATAATACAGCTGCTCCCCAGTCCCCACAATTAAGCAGTGTGAGCACAGATATATGCAGCACACTGAGCACAGATATGGAGTGTTTTTCAGGCAGACAACGTATACTGGTGGTCACTGGTCTGCAAAACTCTGCACTGTACTCCTCCTATATAATACAGCTGCTCCCCAGTCCCCACAATTAAGCAGTGTGAGCACAGATATATGCAGCACACTGAGCACAGATATGCAGTGTTTTCAGGCAGACAATATTACTGGTGGTCACTGGTCAGCAAACCTCTGCACTGTACTCCTCCTATATAATACAGCTGCTCCCCAGTCCCCACAATTAAGCAGTGTAAGCACAGATATATGCAGCACACTGAGCACAGATATGGAGTGTTTTTCAGGCAGACAATGTATACTGGTGGTCACTGGTCAGCAAAACTCTGCACTGTACTACTCCTATATAATACAGCTGCTCCCCAGTCCCCACAATTAAGCAGTGTGAGCACAGATATATGCAGCACACTGAGCACAGATATGGAGTGTTTTTCAGGCAGACAACGTATACTGGTGGTCACTGGTCAGCAAAACTCTGCACTGTACTCCTCCTATATAATACAGCTGCTCCCCAGTCCCCACAATTAAGCAGTGTGAGCACAGATATATGCAGCACACTGAGCACAGATATGGAGTGTTTTTCAGGCAGACAACGTATACTGGTGGTCACTGGTCAGCAAAACTCTGCACTGTACTCCTCCTATATAATACAGCTGCTCCCCAGTCCCCACAATTAAGCAGTGTGAGCACAGATATATGCAGCACACTGAGCATAGATATGGAGAGTTTTTCAGGCAGACAACGTATACTGGTGGTCACTGGTCAGCAAAACTCTGCACTGTACTCCTCCTATAAAATACAGCTGCTCCCCAGTCCCCACAAATAAGCAGTGTGAGCACAGATATATGCAGCACACTGAGCACAGATATGGAGTGTTTTCAGGCAGACAATGTATACTGGTGGTCACTGATCAGCAAACCTCTGCACTGTACTTCTCCTATATAATACAGCTGCTCCCCAGTCCCCACAATTAAGCAGTGTGAGCACAGATATATGCAGCACACTGAGCACAGATATGGAGTGTTTTTCAGGCAGACAACGTATACTGGTGGTCACTGGTCAGCAAACCTCTGCACTGTACTCCTCCTATATAATACAGCTGCTCCCCAGTCCCCACAATTAAGCAGTGTGAGCACAGATATATGCAGCACACCGAGCACAGTATGGAGTGTTTTTCAGGCAGACAACATATACTGGTGGTCACTGGTCAGCAAAACTCTGCACTGTACTCCTCCTATATAATACAGCTGCTCCCCAGTCCCCACAATTAAGCAGTGTGAGCACAGATATATGCAGCACACTGAGCACAGTATGGAGTCTTTTTCAGGCAGACAACGTATACTGGTGGTCACTGGTCAGCAAAACTCTGCACTGTACTCCTCCTATATAATACAGCTGCTCCCCAGTCCCCACAATTAAGCAGTGTGAGCACAGATATATGCAGCACACTGCACACAGATATGGAGTGTTTTTCAGGCAGACAACGTATACTGGTGGTCACTGGTCAGCAAAACTCTGCACTGTACTCCTCCTATATAATACAGCTGCTCCCCAGTCCCCACAATTAAGCAGTGTGAGCACAGATATATGCAGCACACTGAGCACAGATATGGAGTGTTTTCAGGCAGACAATGTATACTGGTGGTCACTGGTCAGCAAACCTCTGCACTGTACTCCTCCTATATAATACAGCTGCTCCCCAGTCCCCACAATTAAGCAGTGTGAGCACAGATATATGCAGCACACTGAGCACAGATATGGAGTGTTTTTGAGGCAGACAATGTATACTGGTGGTCACTGGTCAGCAAAACTATGCACTGTACTCCTCCTATATAATACAGCTGCTCCCCAGTCCCCACAATTAAGCAATGTGAGCACAGATATATGCAGCCCACTGAGCACAGATATGGAGTGTTTTTCAGGCAGACAACGTATACTGGTGGTAACTGGTCAGCAAAACTCTGCACTGTACTCCTCCTATATAATACAGCTGCTCCCCAGTCCCCACAATTAAGCAGTGTGAGCACAGATATATGCAGCACACTGAGCATAGATATGGAGAGTTTTTCAGGCAGACAACGTATACTGGTGGTCACTGGTCAGAAAAACTCTGCACTGTACTCCTCCTATATAATACAGCTGCTCCCCAGTCCCCACAATTAAGCAGTGTGAGCACAGATATATGCAGCACACTGAACACAGTATGGAGTGTTTTTCAGGCAGACAACGTATACTGGTGGTCACTGGTCAGCAAAACTCTGCACTGTACTCCTCCTATATAATACAGCTGCTCCCCAGTCCCCACAATTAAGCAGTGTGAGCACAGATATATGCAGCCCACTGAGCACAGATATGGAGTGTTTTTCAGGCAGACAACGTATACTGGTGGTAACTGGTCAGCAAAACTCTGCACTGTACTCCTCCTATATAATACAGCTGCTCCCCAGTCCCCACAATTAAGCAGTGTGAGCACAGATATATGCAGCACACTGAGCACAGTATGGAGTGTTTTTCAGGCAGACAACATATACTGGTGGTCACTGGTCAGCAAAACTCTGCACTGTACTCCTCCTATATAATACAGCTGCTCCCCAGTCCCCACAATTAAGCAGTGTGAGCACAGATATATGCAGCACACTGAGCACAGATATGGAGTGTTTTTCAGGCAGACAACGTATACTGGTGGTCACTGGTCAGCAAAACTCTGCACTGTACTCCTCCTATATAATACAGCTGCTCCCCAGTCCCCACAATTAAGCAGTGTGAGCACAGATATATGCAGCACACTGAGCATAGATATGGAGTGTTTTTAAGGCAGACAACGTATACTGGTGGTCACTGGTCAGCAAAACTCTGCACTGTACTCCTCCTATAAAATACAGCTGCTCCCCAGTCCCCACAAATAAGCAGTGTGAGCACAGATATATGCAGCACACTGAGCACAGATATGGAGTGTTTTTCAGGCAGGCAACGTATACTGGTGGTCACTGGTCAGCAAAACTCTGCACTGTACTCCTCCTATATAATACAGCTGCTCCCCAGTCCCCACAATTAAGCAGTGTGAGCACAGATATATGCAGCACACTGAGCACAGATATGGAGTGTTTTTCAGGCAGACAACGTATACTGGTGGTCACTGGTCAGCAAAACTCTGCACTGTACTCCTCCTATATAATACAGCTGCTCCCCAGTCCCCACAATTAAACAGTGTGAGCACAGATATATGCAGCACACTGAGCACAGATATGCAGTGTTTTCAGGCAGACAATATTACTGGTGGTCACTGGTCAGCAAACCTCTGCACTGTACTCCTCCTATATAATACAGCTGCTCCCCAGTCCCCACAATTAAGCAGTGTAAGCACAGATATATGCAGCACACTGAGCACAGATATGGAGTGTTTTTCAGGCAGACAATGTATACTGGTGGTCACTGGTCAGCAAAACTCTGCACTGTACTACTCCTATATAATACAGCTGCTCCCCAGTCCCCACAATTAAGCAGTGTGAGCACAGATATATGCAGCACACTGAGCACAGATATGGAGTGTTTTTCAGGCAGACAACGTATACTGGTGGTCATTGGTCAGCAAAACTCTGCACTGTACTCCTCCTATATAATACAGCTGCTCCCCAGTCCCCACAATTAAGCAGTGTGAGCACAGATATATGCAGCACACTGAGCACAGATATGGAGTGTTTTTCAGGCAGACAACGTATACTGGTGGTCACTGGTCAGCAAAACTCTGCACTGTACTCCTCCTATATAATACAGCTGCTCCCCAGTCCCCACAATTAAGCAGTGTGAGCACAGATATATGCAGCACACTGAGCATAGATATGGAGAGTTTTTCAGGCAGACAACGTATACTGGTGGTCACTGGTCAGCAAAACTCTGCACTGTACTCCTCCTATAAAATACAGCTGCTCCCCAGTCCCCACAAATAAGCAGTGTGAGCACAGATATATGCAGCACACTGAGCACAGATATGGAGTGTTTTCAGGCAGACAATGTATACTGGTGGTCACTGATCAGCAAACCTCTGCACTGTACTTCTCCTATATAATACAGCTGCTCCCCAGTCCCCACAATTAAGCAGTGTGAGCACAGATATATGCAGCACACTGAGCACAGATATGGAGTGTTTTTCAGGCAGACAACGTATACTGGTGGTCACTGGTCAGCAAAACTCTGCACTGTACTCCTCCTATATAATACAGCTGCTCCCCAGTCCCCACAATTAAGCAGTGTGAGCACAGATATATGCAGCACACCGAGCACAGTATGGAGTGTTTTTCAGGCAGACAACATATACTGGTGGTCACTGGTCAGCAAAACT
This sequence comes from Pseudophryne corroboree, assembly GCF_028390025.1. NCBI lineage: Eukaryota > Metazoa > Chordata > Amphibia > Anura > Myobatrachidae > Pseudophryne > Pseudophryne corroboree. The sequence goes on from NC_086445.1 coordinate 850,683,727, forward strand.
CTGCACTGTACTCCTCCTATATAATACAGCTGCTCCCCAGTCCCCACAATTAAGCAGTGTGAGCACAGATATATGCAGCACACTGAGCACAGTATGGAGTCTTTTTCAGGCAGACAACGTATACTGGTGGTCACTGGTCAGCAAAACTCTGCACTGTACTCCTCCTATATAATACAGCTGCTCCCCAGTCCCCACAATTAAGCAGTGTGAGCACAGATATATGCAGCACACTGCACACAGATATGGAGTGTTTTTCAGGCAGACAACGTATACTGGTGGTCACTGGTCAGCAAAACTCTGCCCTGTACTCCTCCTATATAATACAGCTGCTCCCCAGTCCCCACAATTAAGCAGTGTGAGCACAGATATATGCAGCACACTGAGCACAGATATGGAGTGTTTTCAGGCAGACAATGTATACTGGTGGTCACTGGTCAGCAAACCTCTGCACTGTACTCCTCCTATATAATACAGCTGCTCCCCAGTCCCCACAATTAAGCAGTGTGAGCACAGATATATGCAGCACACTGAGCACAGATATGGAGTGTTTTTGAGGCAGACAATGTATACTGGTGGTCACTGGTCAGCAAAACTATGCACTGTACTCCTCCTATATAATACAGCTGCTCCCCAGTCCCCACAATTAAGCAATGTGAGCACAGATATATGCAGCCCACTGAGCACAGATATGGAGTGTTTTTCAGGCAGACAACGTATACTGGTGGTAACTGGTCAGCAAAACTCTGCACTGTACTCCTCCTATATAATACAGCTGCTCCCCAGTCCCCACAATTAAGCAGTGTGAGCACAGATATATGCAGCACACCGAGCACAGTATGGAGTGTTTTTCAGGCAGACAACATATACTGGTGGTCACTGGTCAGCAAAACTCTGCACTGTACTCCTCCTATATAATACAGCTGCTCCCCAGTCCCCACAATTAAGCAGTGTGAGCACAGATATATGCAGCACACTGAGCACAGATATGGAGTGTTTTTCAGGCAGACAACGTATACTGGTGGTCACTGGTCAGCAAAACTCTGCACTGTACTCCTCCTATATAATACAGCTGCTCCCCAGTCCCCACAATTAAGCAGTGTGAGCACAGATATATGCAGCACACTGAGCATAGATATGGAGAGTTTTTCAGGCAGACAACGTATACTGTGGTCACTGGTCAGCAAAACTCTGCACTGTACTCCTCCTATAAAATACAGCTGCTCCCCAGTCCCCACAAATAAGCAGTGTGAGCACAGATATATGCAGCACACTGAGCACAGATATGGAGTGTTTTTCAGGCAGACAATGTATACTGGTGGTCACTGGTCAGCAAAACTCTGCACTGTACTACTCCTATATAATACAGCTGCTCCCCAGTCCCCACAATTAAGCAGTGTGAGCACAGATATATGCAGCACACTGAGCACAGATATGGAGTGTTTTTCAGGCAGACAACGTATACTGGTGGTCACTGGTCAGCAAAACTCTGCACTGTACTCCTCCTATATAATACAGCTGCTCCCCAGTCTCCACAATTAAGCAGTGTGAGCACAGATATATGCAGCACACTGAGCACAGATATGGAGTGTTTTTCAGGCAGACAACGTATACTGGTGGTCACTGGTCAGCAAAACTCTGCACTGTACTCCTCCTATATAATACAGCTGCTCCCCAGTCCCCACAATTAAGCAGTGTGAGCACAGATATATGCAGCACACTGAGCATAGATATGGAGAGTTTTTCAGGCAGACAACGTATACTGGTGGTCACTGGTCAGCAAAACTCTGCACTGTACTCCTCCTATAAAATACAGCTGCTCCCCAGTCCCCACAAATAAGCAGTGTGAGCACAGATATATGCAGCACACTGAGCACAGATATGGAGTGTTTTCAGGCAGACAATGTATACTGGTGGTCACTGATCAGCAAACCTCTGCACTGTACTTCTCCTATATAATACAGCTGCTCCCCAGTCCCCACAATTAAGCAGTGTGAGCACAGATATATGCAGCACACTGAGCACAGATATGGAGTGTTTTTCAGGCAGACAACGTATACTGGTGGTCACTGGTCAGCAAAACTCTGCACTGTACTCCTCCTATATAATACAGCTGCTCCCCAGTCCCCACAATTAAGCAGTGTGAGCACAGATATATGCAGCACACCGAGCACAGTATGGAGTGTTTTTCAGGCAGACAACATACACTGGTGGTCACTGGTCAGCAAAACTCTGCACTGTACTCCTCCTATATAATACAGCTGCTCCCCAGTCCCCACAATTAAGCAGTGTGAGCACAGATATATGCAGCACACTGAGCACAGTATGGAGTGTTTTTCAGGCAGACAACGTATACTGGTGGTCACTGGTCAGCAAAACTCTGCACTGTACTCCTCCTATATAATACAGCTGCTCCCCAGTCCCCACAATTAAGCAGTGTGAGCACAGATATATGCAGCACACTGCGCACAGATATGGAGTGTTTTTCAGGCAGACAACGTATACTGGTGGTCACTGGTCAGCAAAACTCTGCACTGTACTCAACCTATATAATACAGCTGCTCCCCAGTCCCCACAATTAAGCAGTGTGAGCACAGATATATGCAGCACACTGAGCACAGATATGGAGTGTTTTCAGGCAGACAATGTATACTGGTGGTCACTGGTCAGCAAACCTCTGCACTGTACTCCTCCTATATAATACAGCTGCTCCCCAGTCCCCACAATTAAGCAGTGTGAGCACAGATATATGCAGCACACTGAGCACAGATATGGAGTGTTTTTGAGGCAGACAATGTATACTGGTGGTCACTGGTCAGCAAAACTCTGCACTGTACTCCTCCTATATAATACAGCTGCTCCCCAGTCCCCACAATTAAGCAGTGTGAGCACAGATATATGCAGCACACTGAGCACAGATATGGAGTGTTTTTCAGGCAGACAACGTATACTGGTGGTCACTGGTCAGCAAAACTATGCACTGTACTCCTCCTATATAATACAGCTGCTCCCCAGTCCCCACAATTAAGCAATGTGAGCACAGATATATGCAGCCCACTGAGCACAGATATGGAGTGTTTTTCAGGCAGACAACGTATACTGGTGGTAACTGGTCAGCAAAACTCTGCACTGTACTCCTCCTATATAATACAGCTGCTCCCCAGTCCCCACAATTAAGCAGTGTGAGCACAGATATATGCAGCACACCGAGCACAGTATGGAGTGTTTTTCAGGCAGACAACATATACTGGTGGTCACTGGTCAGCAAAACTCTGCACTGTACTCCTCCTATATAATACAGCTGCTCCCCAGTCCCCACAATTAAGCAGTGTGAGCACAGATATATGCAGCACACTGAGCACAGATATGGAGTGTTTTTCAGGCAGACAACGTATACTGGTGGTCACTGGTCAGCAAAACTCTGCACTGTACTCCTCCTATATAATACAGCGGCTCCCCAGTCCCCACAATTAAGCAGTGTGAGCACAGATATATGCAGCACACTGAGCATAGATATGGAGAGTTTTTCAGGCAGACAACGTATACTGGTGGTCACTGGTCAGCAAAACTCTGCACTGTACTCCTCCTATAAAATACAGCTGCTCCCCAGTCCCCACAAATAAGCAGTGTGAGCACAGATATATGCAGCACACTGTGCACAGATATGGAGTGTTTTCAGGCAGACAATGTATACTGGTGGTCACTGATCAGCAAACCTCTGCACTGTACTTCTCCTATATAATACAGCTGCTCCCCAGTCCCCACAATTAAGCAGTGTGAGCACAGATATATGCAGCACACTGAGCACAGATATGGAGTGTTTTTCAGGCAGACAATGTATACTGGTGGTCACTGGTCAGCAAAACTCTGCACTGTACTCCTCCTATAAAATACAGCTGCTCCCCAGTCCCCACAATTAAGCAGTGTGAGCACAGATATATGCAGCACACTGAACACAGTATGGAGTGTTTTTCAGGCAGACAACGTATACTGGTGGTCACTGGTCAGCAAAACTCTGCACTGTACTCCTCCTATATAATACAGCTGCTCCCCAGTCCCCACAATTAAGCAGTGTGAGCACAGATATATGCAGCCCACTGAGCACAGATATGGAGTGTTTTTCAGGCAGACAACGTATACTGGTGGTAACTGGTCAGCAAAACTCTGCACTGTACTCCTCCTATATAATACAGCTGCTCCCCAGTCCCCACAATTAAGCAGTGTGAGCACAGATATATGCAGCACACTGAGCACAGTATGGAGTGTTTTTCAGGCAGACAACATATACTGGTGGTCACTGGTCAGCAAAACTCTGCACTGTACTCCTCCTATATAATACAGCTGCTCCCCAGTCCCCACAATTAAGCAGTGTGAGCACAGATATATGCAGCACACTGAGCACAGATATGGAGTGTTTTTCAGGCAGACAACGTATACTGGTGGTCACTGGTCAGCAAAACTCTGCACTGTACTCCTCCTATATAATACAGCTGCTCCCCAGTCCCCACAATTAAGCAGTGTGAGCACAGATATATGCAGCACACTGAGCATAGATATGGAGTGTTTTTCAGGCAGACAACGTATACTGGTGGTCACTGGTCAGCAAAACTCTGCACTGTACTCCTCCTATAAAATACAGCTGCTCCCCAGTCCCCACAAATAAGCAGTGTGAGCACAGATATATGCAGCACACTGAGCACAGATATGGAGTGTTTTCAGGCAGACAATGTATACTGGTGGTCACTGATCAGCAAACCTCTGCACTGTACTCCTCCTATATAATACAGCTGCTCCCCAGTCCCCACAATTAAGCAGTGTGAGCACAGATATATGCAGCACACTGAGCACAGATATGGAGTGTTTTTCAGGCAGACAATGTATACTGGTGGTCACTGGTCAGCAAAACTCTGCACTGTACTCCTCCTATATAATACAGCTGCTCCCCAGTCCCCACAATTAAGCAGTGTGAGCACAGATATATGCAGCACACTGAACACAGTATGGAGTGTTTTTCAGGCAGACAACGTATACTGGTGGTCACTGGTCAGCAAAACTCTGCACTGTACTCCTCCTATATAATACAGCTGCTCCCCAGTCCCCACAATTAAGCAGTGTGAGCACAGATATATGCAGCACACTGAGCACAGATATGGAGTGTTTTTCAGGCAGACAACGTATACTGGTGGTCACTGGTCAGCAAAACTCTGCACTGTACTCCTCCTATATAATACAGCTGCTCCCCAGTCCCCACAATTAAGCAGTGTGAGCACAGATATATGCAGCACACTGAGCACAGATATGGAGTGTTTTTCAGGCAGACAACGTATACTGGTGGTCACTGGTCAGCAAAACTCTGCACTGTACTCCTCCTATATAATACAGCTGCTCCCCAGTCCCCACAATTAAGCAGTGTGAGCACAGATATATGCAGCACACTGAGCACAGATATGGAGTGTTTTCAGGCAGACAATGTTACTGGTGGTCACTGGTCAGCAAACCTCTGCACTGTACTCCTCCTATATAATACAGCTGCTCCCCAGTCCCCACAATTAAGCAGTGTAAGCACAGATATATGCAGCACACTGAGCACAGATATGGAGTGTTTTTCAGGCAGACAATGTATACTGGTGGTCACTGGTCAGCAAAACTCTGCACTGTACTACTCCTATATAATACAGCTGCTCCCCAGTCCCCACAATTAAGCAGTGTGAGCACAGATATATGCAGCTCACTGAGCACAGATATGGAGTGTTTTTCAGGCAGACAACCTATACTGGTGGTCACTGGTCAGCAAAACTCTGCACTGTACTCCTCCTATATAATACAGCTGCTCCCCAGTCCCCACAATTAAGCAGTGTGAGCACAGATATATGCAGCACACTGAGCACAGATATGGAGTGTTTTTCAGGCAGACAACGTATACTGGTGGTCACTGGTCAGCAAAACTCTGCACTGTACTCCTCCTATATAATACAGCTGCTCCCCAGTCCCCACAATTAAGCAGTGTGAGCACAGATATATGCAGCACACTGAGCATAGATATGGAGAGTTTTTCAGGCAGACAACGTATACTGGTGGTCACTGGTCAGCAAAACTCTGCACTGTACTCCTCCTATAAAATACAGCTGCTCCCCAGTCCCCACAAATAAGCAGTGTGAGCACAGATATATGCAGCACACTGAGCACAGATATGGAGTGTTTTCAGGCAGACAATGTATACTGGTGGTCACTGTTCAGCAAACCTCTGCACTGTACTTCTCCTATATAATACAGCTGCTCCCCAGTCCCCACAATTAAGCAGTGTGAGCACAGATATATGCAGCACACTGAGCACAGATATGGAGTGTTTTTCAGGCAGACAATGTATACTGGTGGTCACTGGTCAGCAAAACTCTGCACTGTACTCCTCCTATATAATACAGCTGCTCCCCAGTCCCCACAATTAAGCAGTGTGAGCACAGATATATGCAGCACACTGAACACAGTATGGAGTGTTTTTCAGGCAGACAACGTATACTGGTGGTAACTGGTCAGCAAAACTCTGCACTGTACTCCTCCTATATAATACAGCTGCTCCCCAGTCCCCACAATTAAGCAGTGTGAGCACAGATATATGCAGCACACTGAGCACAGTATGGAGTGTTTTTCAGGCAGACAACATATACTGGTGGTCACTGGTCAGCAAAACTCTGCACTGTACTCCTCCTATATAATACAGCTGCTCCCCAGTCCCCACAATTAAGCAGTGTGAGCACAGATATATGCAGCACACTGAGCACAGATATGGAGTGTTTTTCAGGCAGACAACGTACACTGGTGGTCACTGGTCAGCAAAACTCTGCACTGTACTCCTCCTATATAATACAGCTGCTCCCCAGTCCCCACAATTAAGCAGTGTGAGCACAGATATATGCAGCACACTGAGCATAGATATGGAGTGCTTTTCAGGCAGACAACGTATACTGGTGGTCACTGGTCAGCAAAACTCTGCACCGTACTCCTCCTATAAAATACAGCTGCTCCCCAGTCCCCACAAATAAGCAATGTGAGCACAGATATATGCAGCACACTGAGCACAGATATGGAGTGTTTTCAGGCAGACAATGTATACTGGTGGTCACTGATCAGCAAACCTCTGCACTGTACTCCTCCTATATAATACAGCTGCTCCCCAGTCCCCACAATTAAGCAGTGTGAGCACAGATATATGCAGCACACTGAGCACAGATATGGAGTGTTTTTCAGGCAGACAATGTATACTGGTGGTCACTGGTCAGCAAAACTCTGCAGTGTACTCCTCCTATATAATACAGCTGCTCCCCAGTCCCCACAATTAAGCAGTGTGAGCACAGATATATGCAGCACACTGAACACAGTATGGAGTGTTTTTCAGGCAGACAACGTATACTGGTGGTCACTGGTCAGCAAAACTCTGCACTGTACTCCTCCTATATAATACAGCAGCTCCCCAGTCCCCACAATTAAGCAGTGTGAGCACAGATATATACATCACACTGAGCACAGATATGGAGTGTTTTCAGGCAGACAATGTATACTGGTGGTCACTGGTCAGCAAACCTCTGCACTGTACTCCTCCTATATAATACAGCTGCTCCCCAGTCCCCACAATTAAGCCGTGTGAGCACAGATATATGCAGCACACTGAGCACAGATATGGAGTGTTTTTCAGGCAGACAATGTATACTGGTGGTCACTGGTCAGCAAAACTCTGCACTGTACTCCTCCTATATAATAAAGCTGCTCCCCAGTCCCCACAATTAAGCAGTGTGAGCACAGATATATGCAGCACACTGAGCACAGATATGGAGTGTTTTTCAGGCAGACAACGTATACTGGTGGTCACTGGTCAGCAAAACTCTGCACTGTACTCCTCCTATATAATACAGCTGCTCCCCAGTCCCCACAATTAAGCAGTGTGAGCACAGATATATGCAGCACACTGAGCACAGATATGGAGTGTTTTCAGGCAGAAAATGTATACTGGTGGTCACTGGTCAGCAAACCTCTGCACTGTACTCCTCCTATATAATACAGCTGCTCCCCAGTCCCCACAATTAAGCAGTGTGAGCACAGATATATGCAGCACACTGAGCACAGATATGGAGTGTTTTTCAGGCAGACAATGTATACTGGTGGTCACTGGTCAGCAAAACTCTGCACTGTACTCCTCCTATATAATAAAGCTGCTCCCCAGTCCCCACAATTAAGCAGTGTGAGCACAGATATATGCAGCACACTGAGCACAGATATGGAGTGTTTTTCAGGCAGACAACGTATACTGGTGGTCACTGGTCAGCAAAACTCTGCACTGTACTCCTCCTATATAATACAGCTGCTCCCCAGTCCCCACAATTAAGCAGTGTGAGCACAGATATATGCAGCCCACTGAGCACAGATATGGAGTGTTTTTCAGGCAGACAACGTATACTGGTGGTAACTGGTCAGCAAAACTCTGCACTGTACTCCTCCTATATAATACAGCTGCTCCCCAGTCCCCACAATTAAGCAGTGTGAGCACAGATATATGCAGCACACTGAGCACAGTATGGAGTGTTTTTCAGGCAGACAACATATACTGGTGGTCACTGGTCAGCAAAACTCTGCACTGTACTCCTCCTATATAATACAGCTGCTCCCCAGTCCCCACAATTAAGCAGTGTGAGCACAGATATATGCAGCACACTGAGCACAGATATGGAGTGTTTTTCAGGCAGACAACGTATACTGGTGGTCACTGGTCAGCAAAACTCTGCACTGTACTCCTCCTATATAATACAGCTGCTCCCCAGTCCCCACAATTAAGCAGTGTGAGCACAGATATATGCTGCACACTGAGCACAGATATGGAGTGTTTTTCAGGCAGACAACGTATACTGGTGGTCACTGGTCAGCAAAACTCTGCACTGTACTCCTCCTATAAAATACAGCTGCTCCCCAGTCCCCACAATTAAGCAGTGTGAGCACAGATATATGCAGCACACTGAGCACAGATATGGAGTGTTTTTCAGGCAGACAACGTATACTGGTGGTCACTGGTCAGCAAAACTCTGCACTGTACTCCTCCTATGTAATACAGCTGCTCCCCAGTCCCCACAATTAAGCAGTGTGAGCACAGATATATGCAGCACACTGAGCACAGTATGGAGTGTTTTTCAGGCAGACAACATATACTGGTGGTCACTAGTCAGCAAAACTCTGCACTGTACTCCTCCTATATAATACAGCTGCTCCCCAGTCCCCACAATTAAGCAGTGTGAGCACAGATATATGCAGCACACTGAGCACAGATATGGAGTGTTTTTCAGGCAGACAACGTATACTGGTGGTCACTGGTCAGGAAAACTGCACTATACTCCTCCTATATAATACAGCTGCTCCCCAGTCCCCACAATTAAGCAGTGTGAGCACAGATATATGCAGCACACTGAGCACAGATATGGAGTGTTTTTCAGGCAGACAACGTATACTGGTGGTCACTGGTCAGCAAAACTCTGCACTGTACTCCTCCTATATAATACAGCTGCTCCCCAGTCCCCACAATTAAGCAGTGTGAGCACAGATATATGCAGCACACTGAGCACAGATATGGAGTGTTTTCAGGCAGACAATGTTACTGGTGGTCACTGGTCAGCAAACCTCTGCACTGTACTCCTCCTATATAATACAGCTGCTCCCCAGTCCCCACAATTAAGCAGTGTAAGCACAGATATATGCAGCACACTGAGCACAGATATGGAGTGTTTTTCAGGCAGACAACGTATACTGGTGGTCACTGGTCAGCAAAACTCTGCACTGTACTCCTCCTATATAATACAGCTGCTCCCCAGTCCCCACAATTAAGCAGTGTGAGCACAGATATATGCAGCACACTGAGCACAGATATGGAGTGTTTTTCAGGCAGACAACGTATACTGGTGGTCACTGGTCAGCAAAACTCTGCACTGTACTCCTCCTATATAATACAGCTGCACCCCAGTCCCCACAATTACGCAGTGTGAGCACAGATATATGCAGCACACTGAGCACAGATATGGAGTGTTTTTCAGGCAGACAACATATACTGGTGGTCACTGGTCAGCAAAACTCTGCACTGTACTCCTCCTATATAATACAGCTGCTCCCCAGTCCCCACAATTAAGCAGTGTGAGCACAGATATATGCAGCATACTGAGCACAGATATGGAGTGTTTTTCAGGCAGACAACATATACTGGTGGTCACTGGTCAGCAAAACTCTGCACTGTACTCCTCCTATAAAATACAGCTGCTCCCCAGTCCCCACAATTAAGCAGTGTGAGCACAGATATATGCAGCACACTGAGCACAGATATGGAGTGTTTTTCAGGCAGACAACGTATACTGGTGGTCACTGGTCAGCAAAACTCTGCACTGTACTCCTCCTATATAATACAGCTGCTCCGCAGTCCCCACAATTAAGCAGTGTGAGCACAGATATATGCAGCACACTGAGCACAGTATGGAGTGGTTTTCAGGCAGACAACATATACTGGTGGTCACTGGTCAGCAAAACTCTGCACTGTACTCCTCCTATATAATACAGCTGCTCCCCAGTCCCCACAATTAAGCAGTGTGAGCACAGATATATGCAGCACACTGAGCACAGATATGGAGTGTTTTTCAGGCAGACAACGTATACTGGTGGTCACTGGTCAGCAAAACTCTGCACTGTACTCCTCCTATATAATACAGCTGCTCCCCAGTCCCCACAATTAAGCAGTGTGAGCACAGATATATGCAGCACACTGAGCACAGATATGGAGTGTTTTCAGGCAGACAATGTTACTGGTGGTCACTGGTCAGCAAACCTCTGCACTGTACTCCTCCTATATAATACAGCTGCTCCCCAGTCCCCACAATTAAGCAGTGTAAGCACAGATATATGCAGCACACTGAGCACAGATATGGAGTGTTTTTCAGGCAGACAATGTATACTGGTGGTCACTGGTCAGCAAAACTCTGCACTGTACTACTCCTATATAATACAGCTGCTCCCCAGTCCCCACAATTAAGCAGTGTGAGCACAGATATATGCAGCACACTGAGCACAGATATGGAGTGTTTTTCAGGCAGACAACGTATACTGGTGGTCACTGGTCAGCAAAACTCTGCACTGTACTCCTCCTATATAATACAGCTGCTCCCCAGTCCCCACAATTAAGCAGTGTGAGCACAGATATATGCAGCACACTGAGCACAGATATGGAGTGTTTTTCAGGCAGACAACGTATACTGGTGGTCACTGGTCAGCAAAACTCTGCACTGTACTCCTCCTATATAATACAGCTGCTCCCCAGTCCCCACAATTAAGCAGTGTGAGCACAGATATATGCAGCACACTGAGCATAGATATGGAGAGTTTTTCAGGCAGACAACGTATACTGGTGGTCACTGGTCAGCAAAACTCTGCACTGTACTCCTCCTATAAAATACAGCTGCTCCCCAGTCCCCACAAATAAGCAGTGTGAGCACAGATATATGCAGCACACTGAGCACAGATATGGAGTGTTTTCAGGCAGACAATGTATACTGGTGGTCACTGATCAGCAAACCTCTGCACTGTACTTCTCCTATATAATACAGCTGCTCCCCAGTCCCCACAATTAAGCAGTGTGAGCACAGATATATGCAGCACACTGAGCACAGATATGGAGTGTTTTTCAGGCAGACAATGTATACTGGTGGTCACTGGTCAGCAAAACTCTGCACTGTACTCCTCCTATATAATAAAGCTGCTCCCCAGTCCCCACAATTAAGCAGTGTGAGCACAGATATATGCAGCACACTGAGCACAGATATGGAGTGTTTTTCAGGCAGACAACGTATACTGGTGGTCACTGGTCAGCAAAACTCTGCACTGTACTCCTCCTATATAATACAGCTGCTCCCCAGTCCCCACAAATAAGCAGTGTGAGCACAGATATATGCAGCACACTGAGCACAGATATGGAGTGTTTTCAGGCAGACAATGTATACTGGTGGTCACTGATCAGCAAACCTCTGCACTGTACTTCTCCTATATAATACAGCTGCTCCCCAGTCCCCACAATTAAGCAGTGTGAGCACAGATATATGCAGCACACTGAGCACAGATATGGAGTGTTTTTCAGGCAGACAATGTATACTGGTGGTCACTGGTCAGCAAAACTCTGCACTGTACTCCTCCTATATAATAAAGCTGCTCCCCAGTCCCCACAATTAAGCAGTGTGAGCACAGATATATGCAGCACACTGAGCACAGATATGGAGTGTTTTTCAGGCAGACAACGTATACTGGTGGTCACTGGTCAGCAAAACTCTGCACTGTACTCCTCCTATATAATACAGCTGCTCCCCAGTCCCCACAATTAAGCAGTGTGAGCACAGATATATGCAGCACACTGAGCACAGATATGGAGTGTTTTCAGGCAGAAAATGTATACTGGTGGTCACTGGTCAGCAAACCTCTGCACTGTACTCCTCCTATATAATACAGCTGCTCCCCAGTCCCCACAATTAAGCAGTGTGAGCACAGATATATGCAGCACACTGAGCACAGATATGGAGTGTTTTTCAGGCAGACAATGTATACTGGTGGTCACTGGTCAGCAAAACTCTGCACTGTACTCCTCCTATATAATAAAGCTGCTCCCCAGTCCCCACAATTAAGCAGTGTGAGCACAGATATATGCAGCACACTGAGCACAGATATGGAGTGTTTTTCAGGCAGACAACGTATACTGGTGGTCACTGGTCAGCAAAACTCTGCACTGTACTCCTCCTATATAATACAGCTGCTCCCCAGTCCCCACAATTAAGCAGTGTGAGCACAGATATATGCAGCCCACTGAGCACAGATATGGAGTGTTTTTCAGGCAGACAACGTATACTGGTGGTAACTGGTCAGCAAAACTCTGCACTGTACTCCTCCTATATAATACAGCTGCTCCCCAGTCCCCACAATTAAGCAGTGTGAGCACAGATATATGCAGCACACTGAGCACAGTATGGAGTGTTTTTCAGGCAGACAACATATACTGGTGGTCACTGGTCAGCAAAACTCTGCACTGTACTCCTCCTATATAATACAGCTGCTCCCCAGTCCCCACAATTAAGCAGTGTGAGCACAGATATATGCAGCACACTGAGCACAGATATGGAGTGTTTTTCAGGCAGACAACGTATACTGGTGGTCACTGGTCAGCAAAACTCTGCACTGTACTCCTCCTATATAATACAGCTGCTCCCCAGTCCCCACAATTAAGCAGTGTGAGCACAGATATATGCTGCACACTGAGCACAGATATGGAGTGTTTTTCAGGCAGACAACGTATACTGGTGGTCACTGGTCAGCAAAACTCTGCACTGTACTCCTCCTATAAAATACAGCTGCTCCCCAGTCCCCACAATTAAGCAGTGTGAGCACAGATATATGCAGCACACTGAGCACAGATATGGAGTGTTTTTCAGGCAGACAACGTATACTGGTGGTCACTGGTCAGCAAAACTCTGCACTGTACTCCTCCTATGTAATACAGCTGCTCCCCAGTCCCCACAATTAAGCAGTGTGAGCACAGATATATGCAGCACACTGAGCACAGTATGGAGTGTTTTTCAGGCAGACAACATATACTGGTGGTCACTAGTCAGCAAAACTCTGCACTGTACTCCTCCTATATAATACAGCTGCTCCCCAGTCCCCACAATTAAGCAGTGTGAGCACAGATATATGCAGCACACTGAGCACAGATATGGAGTGTTTTTCAGGCAGACAACGTATACTGGTGGTCACTGGTCAGGAAAACTGCACTATACTCCTCCTATATAATACAGCTGCTCCCCAGTCCCCACAATTAAGCAGTGTGAGCACAGATATATGCAGCACACTGAGCACAGATATGGAGTGTTTTTCAGGCAGACAACGTATACTGGTGGTCACTGGTCAGCAAAACTCTGCACTGTACTCCTCCTATATAATACAGCTGCTCCCCAGTCCCCACAATTAAGCAGTGTGAGCACAGATATATGCAGCACACTGAGCACAGATATGGAGTGTTTTCAGGCAGACAATGTTACTGGTGGTCACTGGTCAGCAAACCTCTGCACTGTACTCCTCCTATATAATACAGCTGCTCCCCAGTCCCCACAATTAAGCAGTGTAAGCACAGATATATGCAGCACACTGAGCACAGATATGGAGTGTTTTTCAGGCAGACAACGTATACTGGTGGTCACTGGTCAGCAAAACTCTGCACTGTACTCCTCCTATATAATACAGCTGCTCCCCAGTCCCCACAATTAAGCAGTGTGAGCACAGATATATGCAGCACACTGAGCACAGATATGGAGTGTTTTTCAGGCAGACAACGTATACTGGTGGTCACTGGTCAGCAAAACTCTGCACTGTACTCCTCCTATATAATACAGCTGCACCCCAGTCCCCACAATTACGCAGTGTGAGCACAGATATATGCAGCACACTGAGCACAGATATGGAGTGTTTTTCAGGCAGACAACATATACTGGTGGTCACTAGTCAGCAAAACTCTGCACTGTACTCCTCCTATATAATACAGCTGCTCCCCAGTCCCCACAATTAAGCAGTGTGAGCACAGATATATGCAGCACACTGAGCACAGATATGGAGTGTTTTTCAGGCAGACAACGTATACTGGTGGTCACTGGTCAGGAAAACTGCACTATACTCCTCCTATATAATACAGCTGCTCCCCAGTCCCCACAATTAAGCAGTGTGAGCACAGATATATGCAGCCCACTGAGCACAGATATGGAGTGTTTTTCAGGCAGACAACGTATACTGGTGGTAACTGGTCAGCAAAACTCTGCACTGTACTCCTCCTATATAATACAGCTGCTCCCCAGTCCCCACAATTAAGCAGTGTGAGCACAGATATATGCAGCACACTGAGCACAGTATGGAGTGTTTTTCAGGCAGACAACATATACTGGTGGTCACTGGTCAGCAAAACTCTGCACTGTACTCCTCCTATATAATACAGCTGCTCCCCAGTCCCCACAATTAAGCAGTGTGAGCACAGATATATGCAGCACACTGAGCACAGATATGGAGTGTTTTTCAGGCAGACAACGTATACTGGTGGTCACTGGTCAGCAAAACTCTGCACTGTACTCCTCCTATATAATACAGCTGCTCCCCAGTCCCCACAATTAAGCAGTGTGAGCACAGATATATGCTGCACACTGAGCACAGATATGGAGTGTTTTTCAGGCAGACAACGTATACTGGTGGTCACTGGTCAGCAAAACTCTGCACTGTACTCCTCCTATAAAATACAGCTGCTCCCCAGTCCCCACAATTAAGCAGTGTGAGCACAGATATATGCAGCACACTGAGCACAGATATGGAGTGTTTTTCAGGCAGACAACGTATACTGGTGGTCACTGGTCAGCAAAACTCTGCACTGTACTCCTCCTATGTAATACAGCTGCTCCCCAGTCCCCACAATTAAGCAGTGTGAGCACAGATATATGCAGCACACTGAGCACAGTATGGAGTGTTTTTCAGGCAGACAACATATACTGGTGGTCACTAGTCAGCAAAACTCTGCACTGTACTCCTCCTATATAATACAGCTGCTCCCCAGTCCCCACAATTAAGCAGTGTGAGCACAGATATATGCAGCACACTGAGCACAGATATGGAGTGTTTTTCAGGCAGACAACGTATACTGGTGGTCACTGGTCAGGAAAACTGCACTATACTCCTCCTATATAATACAGCTGCTCCCCAGTCCCCACAATTAAGCAGTGTGAGCACAGATATATGCAGCACACTGAGCACAGATATGGAGTGTTTTTCAGGCAGACAACGTATACTGGTGGTCACTGGTCAGCAAAACTCTGCACTGTACTCCTCCTATATAATACAGCTGCTCCCCAGTCCCCACAATTAAGCAGTGTGAGCACAGATATATGCAGCACACTGAGCACAGATATGGAGTGTTTTCAGGCAGACAATGTTACTGGTGGTCACTGGTCAGCAAACCTCTGCACTGTACTCCTCCTATATAATACAGCAGCTCCACAGTCCCCACAATTAAGCAGTGTAAGCACAGATATATGCAGCACACTGAGCACAGATATGGAGTGTTTTTCAGGCAGACAACGTATACTGGTGGTCACTGGTCAGCAAAACTCTGCACTGTACTCCTCCTATATAATACAGCTGCTCCCCAGTCCCCACAATTAAGCAGTGTGAGCACAGATATATGCAGCACACTGAGCACAGATATGAAGTGTTTTTCAGGCAGACAACGTATACTGGTGGTCACTGGTCAGCAAAACTCTGCACTGTACTCCTCCTATATAATACAGCTGCACCCCAGTCCCCACAATTACGCAGTGTGAGCACAGATATATGCAGCACACTGAGCACAGATATGGAGTGTTTTTCAGGCAGACAACATATACTGGTGGTCACTGGTCAGCAAAACTCTGCACTGTACTCCTCCTATATAATACAGCTGCTCCCCAGTCCCCACAATTAAGCAGTGTGAGCACAGATATATGCAGCATACTGAGCACAGATATGGAGTGTTTTTCAGGCAGACAACATATACTGGTGGTCACTGGTCAGCAAAACTCTGCACTGTACTCCTCCTATAAAATACAGCTGCTCCCCAGTCCCCACAATTAAGCAGTGTGAGCACAGATATATGCAGCACACTGAGCACAGATATGGAGTGTTTTTCAGGCAGACAACGTATACTGGTGGTCACTGGTCAGCAAAACTCTGCACTGTACTCCTCCTATATAATACAGCTGCTCCGCAGTCCCCACAATTAAGCAGTGTGAGCACAGATATATGCAGCACACTGAGCACAGTATGGAGTGGTTTTCAGGCAGACAACATATACTGGTGGTCACTGGTCAGCAAAACTCTGCACTGTACTCCTCCTATATAATACAGCTGCTCCCCAGTCCCCACAATTAAGCAGTGTGAGCACAGATATATGCAGCACACTGAGCACAGATATGGAGTGTTTTTCAGGCAGACAACGTATACTGGTGGTCACTGGTCAGCAAAACTCTGCACTGTACTCCTCCTATATAATACAGCTGCTCCCCAGTCCCCACAATTAAGCAGTGTGAGCACAGATATATGCAGCACACTGAGCACAGATATGGAGTGTTTTTCAGGCAGACAACGTATACTGGTGGTCACTGGTCAGCAAAACTCTGCACTGTACTCCTCCTATATAATACAGCTGCTCCCCAGTCCCCACAATTAAGCAGTGTGAGCACAGATATATGCAGCACACTGAGCACAGATATGGAGTGTTTTCAGGCAGACAATGTTACTGGTGGTCACTGGTCAGCAAACCTCTGCACTGTACTCCTCCTATATAATACAGCTGCTCCCCAGTCCCCACAATTAAGCAGTGTAAGCACAGATATATGCAGCACACTGAGCACAGATATGGAGTGTTTTTCAGGCAGACAATGTATACTGGTGGTCACTGGTCAGCAAAACTCTGCACTGTACTACTCCTATATAATACAGCTGCTCCCCAGTCCCCACAATTAAGCAGTGTGAGCACAGATATATGCAGCACACTGAGCACAGATATGGAGTGTTTTTCAGGCAGACAACGTATACTGGTGGTCACTGGTCAGCAAAACTCTGCACTGTACTCCTCCTATATAATACAGCTGCTCCCCAGTCCCCACAATTAAGCAGTGTGAGCACAGATATATGCAGCACACTGAGCACAGATATGGAGTGTTTTTCAGGCAGACAACGTATACTGGTGGTCACTGGTCAGCAAAACTCTGCACTGTACTCCTCCTATATAATACAGCTGCTCCCCAGTCCCCACAATTAAGCAGTGTGAGCACAGATATATGCAGCACACTGAGCATAGATATGGAGAGTTTTTCAGGCAGACAACGTATACTGGTGGTCACTGGTCAGCAAAACTCTGCACTGTACTCCTCCTATAAAATACAGCTGCTCCCCAGTCCCCACAAATAAGCAGTGTGAGCACAGATATATGCAGCACACTGAGCACAGATATGGAGTGTTTTCAGGCAGACAATGTATACTGGTGGTCACTGATCAGCAAACCTCTGCACTGTACTTCTCCTATATAATACAGCTGCTCCCCAGTCCCCACAATTAAGCAGTGTGAGCACAGATATATGCAGCACACTGAGCACAGATATGGAGTGTTTTTCAGGCAGACAATGTATACTGGTGGTCACTGGTCAGCAAAACTCTGCACTGTACTCCTCCTATATAATACAGCTGCTCCCCAGTCCCCACAATTAAGCAGTGTGAGCACAGATATATGCAGCACACTGAACACAGTATGGAGTGTTTTTCAGGCAGACAACGTATACTGGTGGTCACTGGTCAGCAAAACTCTGCACTGTACTCCTCCTATATAATACAGCTGCTCCCCAGTCCCCACAATTAAGCAGTGTGAGCACAGATATATGCAGCCCACTGAGCACAGATATGGAGTGTTTTTCAAGCAGACAACGTATACTGGTGGTAACTGGTCAGCAAAACTCTGCACTGTACTCCTCCTATATAATACAGCTGCTCCCCAGTCCCCACAATTAAGCAGTGTGAGCACAGATATATGCAGCACACTGAGCACAGTATGGAGTGTTTTTCAGGCAGACAACATATACTGGTGGTCACTGGTCAGCAAAACTCTGCACTGTACTCCTCCTATATAATACAGCTGCTCCCCAGTCCCCACAATTAAGCAGTGTGAGCACAGATATATGCAGCACACTGAGCACAGATATGGAGTGTTTTTCAGGCAGACAACGTATACTGGTGGTCACTGGTCAGCAAAACTCTGCACTGTACTCCTCCTATATAATTCAGCTGCTCCCCAGTCCCCACAATTAAGCAGTGTGAGCACAGATATATGCAGCACACTGAGCATAGATATGGAGTGTTTTTCAGGCAGACAACGTATACTGGTGGTCACTGGTCAGCAAAACTCTGCACTGTACTCCTCCTATAAAATACAGCTGCTCCCCAGTCCCCACAAATAAGCAGTGTGAGCACAGATATATGCAGCACACTGAGCACAGATATGGAGTGTTTTCAGGCAGACAATGTATACTGGTGGTCACTGATCAGCAAACCTCTGCACTGTACTCCTCCTATATAATACAGCTGCTCCCCAGTCCCCACAATTAAGCAGTGTGAGCACAGATACATGCAGCACACTGAGCACAGATATGGAGTGTTTTTCAGGCAGACAATGTAAACTGGTGGTCACTGGTCAGCAAAACTCTGCAGTGTACTCCTCCTATATAATACAGCTGCTCCCCAGTTCCCACAATTAAGCAGTGTGAGCACAGATATATGCAGCACACTGAACACAGTATGGAGTGTTTTTCAGGCAGACAACGTATACTGGTGGTCACTGGTCAGCAAAACTCTGCACTGTACTCCTCCTATATAATACAGCTGCTCCCCAGTCCCCACAATTAAGCAGTGTGAGCACAGATATATGCAGCACACTGAGCACAGATATGGAGTGTTTTCAGGCAGACAATGTATACTGGTGGTCACTGGTCAGCAAACCTCTGCACTGTACTCCTCCTATATAATACAGCTGCTCCCCAGTCCCCACAATTAAGCAGCGTGAGCACAGATATATGCAGCACACTGAGCACAGATATGGAATGTTTTTCAGGCAGACAATGTATACTGGTGGTCACTGGTCAGCAAAACTCTGCACTGTACTCCTCCTATATAATAAAGCTGCTCCCCAGTCCCCACAATTAAGCAGTGTGAGCACAGATATATGCAGCACACTGAGCACAGATATGGAGTGTTTTTCAGGCAGACAACGTATACTGGTGGTCACTGGTCAGCAAAACTCTGCACTGTACTCCTCCTATATAATACAGCTGCTCCCCAGTCCCCACAATTATGCAGTGTGAGCACAGATATATGCAGCACACTGAGCACAGATATGGAGTGTTTTTCAGGCAGACAACGTATACTGGTGGTCACTGGTCAGCAAAACTCTGCACTGTACTCCTCCTATATAATACAGCTGCTCCCCAGTCCCCACAATTACGCAGTGTAAGCACAGATATATGCAGCACACTGAGCACAGATATGGAGTGTTTTTCAGGCAGACAACATATACTGGTGGTCACTGGTCAGCAAAACTCTGCACTGTACTCCTCCTATATAATACAGCTGCTCCCCAGTCCCCACAATTAAGCAGTGTGAGCACAGATATATGCTGCACACTGAGCACAGATATGGAGTGTTTTTCAGGCAGACAACGTATACTGGTGGTCACTGGTCAGCAAAACTCTGCACTGTACTCCTCCTATAAAATACAGCTGCTCCCCAGTCCCCACAATTAAGCAGTGTGAGCACAGATATATGCAGCACACTGAGCACAGATATGGAGTGTTTTTCAGGCAGACAACGTATACTGGTGGTCACTGGTCAGCAAAACTCTGCACTGTACTCCTCCTATGTAATACAGCTGCTCCCCAGTCCCCACAATTAAGCAGTGTGAGCACAGATATATGCAGCACACTGAGCACAGTATGGAGTGTTTTTCAGGCAGACAACATATACTGGTGGTCACTGGTCAGCAAAACTCTGCACTGTACTCCTCCTATATAATACAGCTGCTCCCCAGTCCCCACAATTAAGCAGTGTGAGCACAGATATATGCAGCACACTGAGCACAGATATGGAGTGTTTTTCAGGCAGACAACGTATACTGGTGGTCACTGGTCAGCAAAACTCTGCACTGTACTCCTCCTATATAATACAGCTGCTCCCCAGTCCCCACAATTAAGCAGTGTGAGCACAGATATATGCAGCACACTGAGCACAGATATGGAGTGTTTTTCAGGCAGACAACGTATACTGGTGGTCACTGGTCAGCAAAACTCTGCACTGTACTCCTCCTATATAATACAGCTGCTCCCCAGTCCCCACAATTAAGCAGTGTGAGCACAGATATATGCAGCACACTGAGCACAGATATGGAGTGTTTTTCAGGCAGACAACGTATACTGGTGGTCACTGGTCAGCAAAACTCTGCACTGTACTCCTCCTATATAATACAGCTGCTCCCCAGACCCCACAATTAAGCAGTGTAAGCACAGATATATGCAGCACACTGAGCACAGATATGGAGTGTTTTTCAGGCAGACAACGTATACTGGTGGTCACTGGTCAGCAAAACTCTGCACTGTACTCCTCCTATATAATACAGCTGCTCCCCAGTCCCCACAATTAAGCAGTGTGAGCACAGATATATGCAGCACACTGAGCACAGATATGGAGTGTTTTCAGGCAGACAATGTATACTGGTGGTCACTGATCAGCAAACCTCTGCACTGTACTCCTCCTATATAATACAGCTGCTCCCCAGTCCCCACAATTAAGCAGTGTGAGCACAGATATATGCAGCACACTGAGCACAGATATGGAGTGTTTTTCAGGCAGACAATGTATACTGGTGGTCACTGGTCAGCAAAACTCTGCACTGTACTCCTCCTATATAATACAGCTGCTCCCCAGTCCCCACAATTAAGCAGTGTGAGCACAGATATATGCAGCACACTGAACACAGTATGGAGTGTTTTTCAGGCAGACAACGTATACTGGTGGTCACTGGTCAGCAAAACTCTGCACTGTACTCCTCCTATATAATACAGCTGCTCCCCAGTCCCCACAATTAAGCAGTGTGAGCACAGATATATGCAGCACACTGAGCACAGATATGGAGTGTTTTTCAGGCAGACAACGTATACTGGTGGTCACTGGTCAGCAAAACTCTGCACTGTACTCCTCCTATATAATACAGCTGCTCCCCAGTCCCCACAATTAAGCAGTGTGAGCACAGATATATGCAGCACACTGAGCACAGATATGGAGTGTTTTTCAGGCAGACAACGTATACTGGTGGTCACTGGTCAGCAAAACTCTGCACTGTACTCCTCCTATATAATACAGCTGCTCCCCAGTCCCCACAATTAAGCAGTGTGAGCACAGATATATGCAGCACACTGAGCACAGATATGGAGTGTTTTCAGGCAGACAATGTTACTGGTGGTCACTGGTCAGCAAACCTCTGCACTGTACTCCTCCTATATAATACAGCTGCTCCCCAGTCCCCACAATTAAGCAGTGTAAGCACAGATATATGCAGCACACTGAGCACAGATATGGAGTGTTTTTCAGGCAGACAATGTATACTGGTGGTCACTGGTCAGCAAAACTCTGCACTGTACTACTCCTATATAATACAGCTGCTCCCCAGTCCCCACAATTAAGCAGTGTGAGCACAGATATATGCAGCTCACTGAGCACAGATATGGAGTGTTTTTCAGGCAGACAACCTATACTGGTGGTCACTGGTCAGCAAAACTCTGCACTGTACTCCTCCTATATAATACAGCTGCTCCCCAGTCCCCACAATTAAGCAGTGTGAGCACAGATATATGCAGCACACTGAGCACAGATATGGAGTGTTTTTCAGGCAGACAACGTATACTGGTGGTCACTGGTCAGCAAAACTCTGCACTGTACTCCTCCTATATAATACAGCTGCTCCCCAGTCCCCACAATTAAGCAGTGTGAGCACAGATATATGCAGCACACTGAGCATAGATATGGAGAGTTTTTCAGGCAGACAACGTATACTGGTGGTCACTGGTCAGCAAAACTCTGCACTGTACTCCTCCTATAAAATACAGCTGCTCCCCAGTCCCCACAAATAAGCAGTGTGAGCACAGATATATGCAGCACACTGAGCACAGATATGGAGTGTTTTCAGGCAGACAATGTATACTGGTGGTCACTGTTCAGCAAACCTCTGCACTGTACTTCTCCTATATAATACAGCTGCTCCCCAGTCCCCACAATTAAGCAGTGTGAGCACAGATATATGCAGCACACTGAGCACAGATATGGAGTGTTTTTCAGGCAGACAATGTATACTGGTGGTCACTGGTCAGCAAAACTCTGCACTGTACTCCTCCTATATAATACAGCTGCTCCCCAGTCCCCACAATTAAGCAGTGTGAGCACAGATATATGCAGCACACTGAACACAGTATGGAGTGTTTTTCAGGCAGACAACGTATACTGGTGGTAACTGGTCAGCAAAACTCTGCACTGTACTCCTCCTATATAATACAGCTGCTCCCCAGTCCCCACAATTAAGCAGTGTGAGCACAGATATATGCAGCACACTGAGCACAGTATGGAGTGTTTTTCAGGCAGACAACATATACTGGTGGTCACTGGTCAGCAAAACTCTGCACTGTACTCCTCCTATATAATACAGCTGCTCCCCAGTCCCCACAATTAAGCAGTGTGAGCACAGATATATGCAGCACACTGAGCACAGATATGGAGTGTTTTTCAGGCAGACAACGTATACTGGTGGTCACTGGTCAGCAAAACTCTGCACTGTACTCCTCCTATATAATACAGCTGCTCCCCAGTCCCCACAATTAAGCAGTGTGAGCACAGATATATGCAGCACACTGAGCATAGATATGGAGTGTTTTTCAGGCAGACAACGTATACTGGTGGTCACTGGTCAGCAAAACTCTGCACCGTACTCCTCCTATAAAATACAGCTGCTCCCCAGTCCCCACAAATAAGCAATGTGAGCACAGATATATGCAGCACACTGAGCACAGATATGGAGTGTTTTCAGGCAGACAATGTATACTGGTGGTCACTGATCAGCAAACCTCTGCACTGTACTCCTCCTATATAATACAGCTGCTCCCCAGTCCCCACAATTAAGCAGTGTGAGCACAGATATATGCAGCACACTGAGCACAGATATGGAGTGTTTTTCAGGCAGACAATGTATACTGGTGGTCACTGGTCAGCAAAACTCTGCAGTGTACTCCTCCTATATAATACAGCTGCTCCCCAGTTCCCACAATTAAGCAGTGTGAGCACAGATATATGCAGCACACTGAACACAGTATGGAGTGTTTTTCAGGCAGACAACGTATACTGGTGGTCACTGGTCAGCAAAACTCTGCACTGTACTCCTCCTATATAATACAGCTGCTCCCCAGTCCCCACAATTAAGCAGTGTGAGCACAGATATATGCAGCACACTGAGCACAGATATGGAGTGTTTTCAGGCAGACAATGTATACTGGTGGTCACTGGTCAGCAAACCTCTGCACTGTACTCCTCCTATATAATACAGCTGCTCCCCAGTCCCCACAATTAAGCAGCGTGAGCACAGATATATGCAGCACACTGAGCACAGATATGGAATGTTTTTCAGGCAGACAATGTATACTGGTGGTCACTGGTCAGCAAAACTCTGCACTGTACTCCTCCTATATAATAAAGCTGCTCCCCAGTCCCCACAATTAAGCAGTGTGAGCACAGATATATGCAGCACACTGAGCACAGATATGGAGTGTTTTTCAGGCAGACAACGTATACTGGTGGTCACTGGTCAGCAAAACTCTGCACTGTACTCCTCCTATATAATACAGCTGCTCCCCAGTCCCCACAATTATGCAGTGTGAGCACAGATATATGCAGCACACTGAGCACAGATATGGAGTGTTTTTCAGGCAGACAACGTATACTGGTGGTCACTGGTCAGCAAAACTCTGCACTGTACTCCTCCTATATAATACAGCTGCTCCCCAGTCCCCACAATTACGCAGTGTAAGCACAGATATATGCAGCACACTGAGCACAGATATGGAGTGTTTTTCAGGCAGACAACATATACTGGTGGTCACTGGTCAGCAAAACTCTGCACTGTACTCCTCCTATATAATACAGCTGCTCCCCAGTCCCCACAATTAAGCAGTGTGAGCACAGATATATGCTGCACACTGAGCACAGATATGGAGTGTTTTTCAGGCAGACAACGTATACTGGTGGTCACTGGTCAGCAAAACTCTGCACTGTACTCCTCCTATAAAATACAGCTGCTCCCCAGTCCCCACAATTAAGCAGTGTGAGCACAGATATATGCAGCACACTGAGCACAGATATGGAGTGTTTTTCAGGCAGACAACGTATACTGGTGGTCACTGGTCAGCAAAACTCTGCACTGTACTCCTCCTATGTAATACAGCTGCTCCCCAGTCCCCACAATTAAGCAGTGTGAGCACAGATATATGCAGCACACTGAGCACAGTATGGAGTGTTTTTCAGGCAGACAACATATACTGGTGGTCACTGGTCAGCAAAACTCTGCACTGTACTCCTCCTATATAATACAGCTGCTCCCCAGTCCCCACAATTAAGCAGTGTGAGCACAGATATATGCAGCACACTGAGCACAGATATGGAGTGTTTTTCAGGCAGACAACGTATACTGGTGGTCACTGGTCAGCAAAACTCTGCACTGTACTCCTCCTATATAATACAGCTGCTCCCCAGTCCCCACAATTAAGCAGTGTGAGCACAGATATATGCAGCACACTGAGCACAGATATGGAGTGTTTTTCAGGCAGACAACGTATACTGGTGGTCACTGGTCAGCAAAACTCTGCACTGTACTCCTCCTATATAATACAGCTGCTCCCCAGTCCCCACAATTAAGCAGTGTGAGCACAGATATATGCAGCACACTGAGCACAGATATGGAGTGTTTTTCAGGCAGACAACGTATACTGGTGGTCACTGGTCAGCAAAACTCTGCACTGTACTCCTCCTATATAATACAGCTGCTCCCCAGACCCCACAATTAAGCAGTGTAAGCACAGATATATGCAGCACACTGAGCACAGATATGGAGTGTTTTTCAGGCAGACAACGTATACTGGTGGTCACTGGTCAGCAAAACTCTGCACTGTACTCCTCCTATATAATACAGCTGCTCCCCAGTCCCCACAATTAAGCAGTGTGAGCACAGATATATGCAGCACACTGAGCACAGATATGGAGTGTTTTCAGGCAGACAATGTATACTGGTGGTCACTGATCAGCAAACCTCTGCACTGTACTCCTCCTATATAATACAGCTGCTCCCCAGTCCCCACAATTAAGCAGTGTGAGCACAGATATATGCAGCACACTGAGCACAGATATGGAGTGTTTTTCAGGCAGACAATGTATACTGGTGGTCACTGGTCAGCAAAACTCTGCACTGTACTCCTCCTATATAATACAGCTGCTCCCCAGTCCCCACAATTAAGCAGTGTAAGCACAGATATATGCAGCACACTGAGCACAGATATGGAGTGTTTTTCAGGCAGACAATGTATACTGGTGGTCACTGGTCAGCAAAACTCTGCACTGTACTACTCCTATATAATACAGCTGCTCCCCAGTCCCCACAATTAAGCAGTGTGAGCACAGATATATGCAGCTCACTGAGCACAGATATGGAGTGTTTTTCAGGCAGACAACCTATACTGGTGGTCACTGGTCAGCAAAACTCTGCACTGTACTCCTCCTATATAATACAGCTGCTCCCCAGTCCCCACAATTAAGCAGTGTGAGCACAGATATATGCAGCACACTGAGCACAGATATGGAGTGTTTTTCAGGCAGACAACGTATACTGGTGGTCACTGGTCAGCAAAACTCTGCACTGTACTCCTCCTATATAATACAGCTGCTCCCCAGTCCCCACAATTAAGCAGTGTGAGCACAGATATATGCAGCACACTGAGCATAGATATGGAGAGTTTTTCAGGCAGACAACGTATACTGGTGGTCACTGGTCAGCAAAACTCTGCACTGTACTCCTCCTATAAAATACAGCTGCTCCCCAGTCCCCACAAATAAGCAGTGTGAGCACAGATATATGCAGCACACTGAGCACAGATATGGAGTGTTTTCAGGCAGACAATGTATACTGGTGGTCACTGTTCAGCAAACCTCTGCACTGTACTTCTCCTATATAATACAGCTGCTCCCCAGTCCCCACAATTAAGCAGTGTGAGCACAGATATATGCAGCACACTGAGCACAGATATGGAGTGTTTTTCAGGCAGACAATGTATACTGGTGGTCACTGGTCAGCAAAACTCTGCACTGTACTCCTCCTATATAATACAGCTGCTCCCCAGTCCCCACAATTAAGCAGTGTGAGCACAGATATATGCAGCACACTGAACACAGTATGGAGTGTTTTTCAGGCAGACAACGTATACTGGTGGTAACTGGTCAGCAAAACTCTGCACTGTACTCCTCCTATATAATACAGCTGCTCCCCAGTCCCCACAATTAAGCAGTGTGAGCACAGATATATGCAGCACACTGAGCACAGTATGGAGTGTTTTTCAGGCAGACAACATATACTGGTGGTCACTGGTCAGCAAAACTCTGCACTGTACTCCTCCTATATAATACAGCTGCTCCCCAGTCCCCACAATTAAGCAGTGTGAGCACAGATATATGCAGCACACTGAGCACAGATATGGAGTGTTTTTCAGGCAGACAACGTATACTGGTGGTCACTGGTCAGCAAAACTCTGCACTGTACTCCTCCTATATAATACAGCTGCTCCCCAGTCCCCACAATTAAGCAGTGTGAGCACAGATATATGCAGCACACTGAGCATAGATATGGAGTGTTTTTCAGGCAGACAACGTATACTGGTGGTCACTGGTCAGCAAAACTCTGCACCGTACTCCTCCTATAAAATACAGCTGCTCCCCAGTCCCCACAAATAAGCAATGTGAGCACAGATATATGCAGCACACTGAGCACAGATATGGAGTGTTTTCAGGCAGACAATGTATACTGGTGGTCACTGATCAGCAAACCTCTGCACTGTACTCCTCCTATATAATACAGCTGCTCCCCAGTCCCCACAATTAAGCAGTGTGAGCACAGATATATGCAGCACACTGAGCACAGATATGGAGTGTTTTTCAGGCAGACAATGTATACTGGTGGTCACTGGTCAGCAAAACTCTGCAGTGTACTCCTCCTATATAATACAGCTGCTCCCCAGTCCCCACAATTAAGCAGTGTGAGCACAGATATATGCAGCACACTGAACACAGTATGGAGTGTTTTTCAGGCAGACAACGTATACTGGTGGTCACTGGTCAGCAAAACTCTGCACTGTACTCCTCCTATATAATACATCAGCTCCCCAGTCCCCACAATTAAGCAGTGTGAGCACAGATATATGCATCACACTGAGCACAGATATGGAGTGTTTTCAGGCAGACAATGTATACTGGTGGTCACTGGTCAGCAAACCTCTGCACTGTACTCCTCCTATATAATACAGCTGCTCCCCAGTCCCCACAATTAAGCCGTGTGAGCACAGATATATGCAGCACACTGAGCACAGATATGGAGTGTTTTTCAGGCAGACAATGTATACTGGTGGTCACTGGTCAGCAAAACTCTGCACTGTACTCCTCCTATATAATAAAGCTGCTCCCCAGTCCCCACAATTAAGCAGTGTGAGCACAGATATATGCAGCACACTGAGCACAGATATGGAGTGTTTTTCAGGCAGACAACGTATACTGGTGGTCACTGGTCAGCAAAACTCTGCACTGTACTCCTCCTATATAATACAGCTGCTCCCCAGTCCCCACAATTAAGCAGTGTGAGCACAGATATATGCAGCACACTGAGCACAGATATGGAGTGTTTTCAGGCAGAAAATGTATACTGGTGGTCACTGGTCAGCAAACCTCTGCACTGTACTCCTCCTATATAATACAGCTGCTCCCCAGTCCCCACAATTAAGCAGTGTGAGCACAGATATATGCAGCACACTGAGCACAGATATGGAGTGTTTTTCAGGCAGACAATGTATACTGGTGGTCACTGGTCAGCAAAACTCTGCACTGTACTCCTCCTATATAATAAAGCTGCTCCCCAGTCCCCACAATTAAGCAGTGTGAGCACAGATATATGCAGCACACTGAGCACAGATATGGAGTGTTTTTCAGGCAGACAACGTATACTGGTGGTCACTGGTCAGCAAAACTCTGCACTGTACTCCTCCTATATAATACAGCTGCTCCCCAGTCCCCACAATTAAGCAGTGTGAGCACAGATATATGCAGCCCACTGAGCACAGATATGGAGTGTTTTTCAGGCAGACAACGTATACTGGTGGTAACTGGTCAGCAAAACTCTGCACTGTACTCCTCCTATATAATACAGCTGCTCCCCAGTCCCCACAATTAAGCAGTGTGAGCACAGATATATGCAGCACACTGAGCACAGTATGGAGTGTTTTTCAGGCAGACAACATATACTGGTGGTCACTGGTCAGCAAAACTCTGCACTGTACTCCTCCTATATAATACAGCTGCTCCCCAGTCCCCACAATTAAGCAGTGTGAGCACAGATATATGCAGCACACTGAGCACAGATATGGAGTGTTTTTCAGGCAGACAACGTATACTGGTGGTCACTGGTCAGCAAAACTCTGCACTGTACTCCTCCTATATAATACAGCTGCTCCCCAGTCCCCACAATTAAGCAGTGTGAGCACAGATATATGCTGCACACTGAGCACAGATATGGAGTGTTTTTCAGGCAGACAACGTATACTGGTGGTCACTGGTCAGCAAAACTCTGCACTGTACTCCTCCTATAAAATACAGCTGCTCCCCAGTCCCCACAATTAAGCAGTGTGAGCACAGATATATGCAGCACACTGAGCACAGATATGGAGTGTTTTTCAGGCAGACAACGTATACTGGTGGTCACTGGTCAGCAAAACTCTGCACTGTACTCCTCCTATGTAATACAGCTGCTCCCCAGTCCCCACAATTAAGCAGTGTGAGCACAGATATATGCAGCACACTGAGCACAGTATGGAGTGTTTTTCAGGCAGACAACATATACTGGTGGTCACTAGTCAGCAAAACTCTGCACTGTACTCCTCCTATATAATACAGCTGCTCCCCAGTCCCCACAATTAAGCAGTGTGAGCACAGATATATGCAGCACACTGAGCACAGATATGGAGTGTTTTTCAGGCAGACAACGTATACTGGTGGTCACTGGTCAGGAAAACTGCACTATACTCCTCCTATATAATACAGCTGCTCCCCAGTCCCCACAATTAAGCAGTGTGAGCACAGATATATGCAGCACACTGAGCACAGATATGGAGTGTTTTTCAGGCAGACAACGTATACTGGTGGTCACTGGTCAGCAAAACTCTGCACTGTACTCCTCCTATATAATACAGCTGCTCCCCAGTCCCCACAATTAAGCAGTGTGAGCACAGATATATGCAGCACACTGAGCACAGATATGGAGTGTTTTCAGGCAGACAATGTTACTGGTGGTCACTGGTCAGCAAACCTCTGCACTGTACTCCTCCTATATAATACAGCTGCTCCCCAGTCCCCACAATTAAGCAGTGTAAGCACAGATATATGCAGCACACTGAGCACAGATATGGAGTGTTTTTCAGGCAGACAACGTATACTGGTGGTCACTGGTCAGCAAAACTCTGCACTGTACTCCTCCTATATAATACAGCTGCTCCCCAGTCCCCACAATTAAGCAGTGTGAGCACAGATATATGCAGCACACTGAGCACAGATATGGAGTGTTTTTCAGGCAGACAACGTATACTGGTGGTCACTGGTCAGCAAAACTCTGCACTGTACTCCTCCTATATAATACAGCTGCACCCCAGTCCCCACAATTACGCAGTGTGAGCACAGATATATGCAGCACACTGAGCACAGATATGGAGTGTTTTTCAGGCAGACAACATATACTGGTGGTCACTGGTCAGCAAAACTCTGCACTGTACTCCTCCTATATAATACAGCTGCTCCCCAGTCCCCACAATTAAGCAGTGTGAGCACAGATATATGCAGCATACTGAGCACAGATATGGAGTGTTTTTCAGGCAGACAACATATACTGGTGGTCACTGGTCAGCAAAACTCTGCACTGTACTCCTCCTATAAAATACAGCTGCTCCCCAGTCCCCACAATTAAGCAGTGTGAGCACAGATATATGCAGCACACTGAGCACAGATATGGAGTGTTTTTCAGGCAGACAACGTATACTGGTGGTCACTGGTCAGCAAAACTCTGCACTGTACTCCTCCTATATAATACAGCTGCTCCGCAGTCCCCACAATTAAGCAGTGTGAGCACAGATATATGCAGCACACTGAGCACAGTATGGAGTGGTTTTCAGGCAGACAACATATACTGGTGGTCACTGGTCAGCAAAACTCTGCACTGTACTCCTCCTATATAATACAGCTGCTCCCCAGTCCCCACAATTAAGCAGTGTGAGCACAGATATATGCAGCACACTGAGCACAGATATGGAGTGTTTTTCAGGCAGACAACGTATACAGGTGGTCACTGGTCAGCAAAACTCTGCACTGTACTCCTCCTATATAATACAGCTGCTCCCCAGTCCCCACAATTAAGCAGTGTGAGCACAGATATATGCAGCACACTGAGCACAGATATGGAGTGTTTTTCAGGCAGACAACGTATACTGGTGGTCACTGGTCAGCAAAACTCTGCACTGTACTCCTCCTATATAATACAGCTGCTCCCCAGTCCCCACAATTAAGCAGTGTGAGCACAGATATATGCAGCACACTGAGCACAGATATGGAGTGTTTTCAGGCAGACAATGTTACTGGTGGTCACTGGTCAGCAAACCTCTGCACTGTACTCCTCCTATATAATACAGCTGCTCCCCAGTCCCCACAATTAAGCAGTGTAAGCACAGATATATGCAGCACACTGAGCACAGATATGGAGTGTTTTTCAGGCAGACAATGTATACTGGTGGTCACTGGTCAGCAAAACTCTGCACTGTACTACTCCTATATAATACAGCTGCTCCCCAGTCCCCACAATTAAGCAGTGTGAGCACAGATATATGCAGCACACTGAGCACAGATATGGAGTGTTTTTCAGGCAGACAACGTATACTGGTGGTCACTGGTCAGCAAAACTCTGCACTGTACTCCTCCTATATAATACAGCTGCTCCCCAGTCCCCACAATTAAGCAGTGTGAGCACAGATATATGCAGCACACTGAGCACAGATATGGAGTGTTTTTCAGGCAGACAACGTATACTGGTGGTCACTGGTCAGCAAAACTCTGCACTGTACTCCTCCTATATAATACAGCTGCTCCCCAGTCCCCACAATTAAGCAGTGTGAGCACAGATATATGCAGCACACTGAGCATAGATATGGAGAGTTTTTCAGGCAGACAACGTATACTGGTGGTCACTGGTCAGCAAAACTCTGCACTGTACTCCTCCTATAAAATACAGCTGCTCCCCAGTCCCCACAAATAAGCAGTGTGAGCACAGATATATGCAGCACACTGAGCACAGATATGGAGTGTTTTCAGGCAGACAATGTATACTGGTGGTCACTGATCAGCAAACCTCTGCACTGTACTTCTCCTATATAATACAGCTGCTCCCCAGTCCCCACAATTAAGCAGTGTGAGCACAGATATATGCAGCACACTGAGCACAGATATGGAGTGTTTTTCAGGCAGACAATGTATACTGGTGGTCACTGGTCAGCAAAACTCTGCACTGTACTCCTCCTATATAATAAAGCTGCTCCCCAGTCCCCACAATTAAGCAGTGTGAGCACAGATATATGCAGCACACTGAGCACAGATATGGAGTGTTTTTCAGGCAGACAACGTATACTGGTGGTCACTGGTCAGCAAAACTCTGCACTGTACTCCTCCTATATAATACAGCTGCTCCCCAGTCCCCACAAATAAGCAGTGTGAGCACAGATATATGCAGCACACTGAGCACAGATATGGAGTGTTTTCAGGCAGACAATGTATACTGGTGGTCACTGATCAGCAAACCTCTGCACTGTACTTCTCCTATATAATACAGCTGCTCCCCAGTCCCCACAATTAAGCAGTGTGAGCACAGATATATGCAGCACACTGAGCACAGATATGGAGTGTTTTTCAGGCAGACAATGTATACTGGTGGTCACTGGTCAGCAAAACTCTGCACTGTACTCCTCCTATATAATAAAGCTGCTCCCCAGTCCCCACAATTAAGCAGTGTGAGCACAGATATATGCAGCACACTGAGCACAGATATGGAGTGTTTTTCAGGCAGACAACGTATACTGGTGGTCACTGGTCAGCAAAACTCTGCACTGTACTCCTCCTATATAATACAGCTGCTCCCCAGTCCCCACAATTAAGCAGTGTGAGCACAGATATATGCAGCACACTGAGCACAGATATGGAGTGTTTTCAGGCAGAAAATGTATACTGGTGGTCACTGGTCAGCAAACCTCTGCACTGTACTCCTCCTATATAATACAGCTGCTCCCCAGTCCCCACAATTAAGCAGTGTGAGCACAGATATATGCAGCACACTGAGCACAGATATGGAGTGTTTTTCAGGCAGACAATGTATACTGGTGGTCACTGGTCAGCAAAACTCTGCACTGTACTCCTCCTATATAATAAAGCTGCTCCCCAGTCCCCACAATTAAGCAGTGTGAGCACAGATATATGCAGCACACTGAGCACAGATATGGAGTGTTTTTCAGGCAGACAACGTATACTGGTGGTCACTGGTCAGCAAAACTCTGCACTGTACTCCTCCTATATAATACAGCTGCTCCCCAGTCCCCACAATTAAGCAGTGTGAGCACAGATATATGCAGCCCACTGAGCACAGATATGGAGTGTTTTTCAGGCAGACAACGTATACTGGTGGTAACTGGTCAGCAAAACTCTGCACTGTACTCCTCCTATATAATACAGCTGCTCCCCAGTCCCCACAATTAAGCAGTGTGAGCACAGATATATGCAGCACACTGAGCACAGTATGGAGTGTTTTTCAGGCAGACAACATATACTGGTGGTCACTGGTCAGCAAAACTCTGCACTGTACTCCTCCTATATAATACAGCTGCTCCCCAGTCCCCACAATTAAGCAGTGTGAGCACAGATATATGCAGCACACTGAGCACAGATATGGAGTGTTTTTCAGGCAGACAACGTATACTGGTGGTCACTGGTCAGCAAAACTCTGCACTGTACTCCTCCTATATAATACAGCTGCTCCCCAGTCCCCACAATTAAGCAGTGTGAGCACAGATATATGCTGCACACTGAGCACAGATATGGAGTGTTTTTCAGGCAGACAACGTATACTGGTGGTCACTGGTCAGCAAAACTCTGCACTGTACTCCTCCTATAAAATACAGCTGCTCCCCAGTCCCCACAATTAAGCAGTGTGAGCACAGATATATGCAGCACACTGAGCACAGATATGGAGTGTTTTTCAGGCAGACAACGTATACTGGTGGTCACTGGTCAGCAAAACTCTGCACTGTACTCCTCCTATGTAATACAGCTGCTCCCCAGTCCCCACAATTAAGCAGTGTGAGCACAGATATATGCAGCACACTGAGCACAGTATGGAGTGTTTTTCAGGCAGACAACATATACTGGTGGTCACTAGTCAGCAAAACTCTGCACTGTACTCCTCCTATATAATACAGCTGCTCCCCAGTCCCCACAATTAAGCAGTGTGAGCACAGATATATGCAGCACACTGAGCACAGATATGGAGTGTTTTTCAGGCAGACAACGTATACTGGTGGTCACTGGTCAGGAAAACTGCACTATACTCCTCCTATATAATACAGCTGCTCCCCAGTCCCCACAATTAAGCAGTGTGAGCACAGATATATGCAGCACACTGAGCACAGATATGGAGTGTTTTTCAGGCAGACAACGTATACTGGTGGTCACTGGTCAGCAAAACTCTGCACTGTACTCCTCCTATATAATACAGCTGCTCCCCAGTCCCCACAATTAAGCAGTGTGAGCACAGATATATGCAGCACACTGAGCACAGATATGGAGTGTTTTCAGGCAGACAATGTTACTGGTGGTCACTGGTCAGCAAACCTCTGCACTGTACTCCTCCTATATAATACAGCTGCTCCCCAGTCCCCACAATTAAGCAGTGTAAGCACAGATATATGCAGCACACTGAGCACAGATATGGAGTGTTTTTCAGGCAGACAACGTATACTGGTGGTCACTGGTCAGCAAAACTCTGCACTGTACTCCTCCTATATAATACAGCTGCTCCCCAGTCCCCACAATTAAGCAGTGTGAGCACAGATATATGCAGCACACTGAGCACAGATATGGAGTGTTTTTCAGGCAGACAACGTATACTGGTGGTCACTGGTCAGCAAAACTCTGCACTGTACTCCTCCTATATAATACAGCTGCACCCCAGTCCCCACAATTACGCAGTGTGAGCACAGATATATGCAGCACACTGAGCACAGATATGGAGTGTTTTTCAGGCAGACAACATATACTGGTGGTCACTGGTCAGCAAAACTCTGCACTGTACTCCTCCTATATAATACAGCTGCTCCCCAGTCCCCACAATTAAGCAGTGTGAGCACAGATATATGCAGCATACTGAGCACAGATATGGAGTGTTTTTCAGGCAGACAACATATACTGGTGGTCACTGGTCAGCAAAACTCTGCACTGTACTCCTCCTATAAAATACAGCTGCTCCCCAGTCCCCACAATTAAGCAGTGTGAGCACAGATATATGCAGCACACTGAGCACAGATATGGAGTGTTTTTCAGGCAGACAACGTATACTGGTGGTCACTGGTCAGCAAAACTCTGCACTGTACTCCTCCTATATAATACAGCTGCTCCGCAGTCCCCACAATTAAGCAGTGTGAGCACAGATATATGCAGCACACTGAGCACAGTATGGAGTGGTTTTCAGGCAGACAACATATACTGGTGGTCACTGGTCAGCAAAACTCTGCACTGTACTCCTCCTATATAATACAGCTGCTCCCCAGTCCCCACAATTAAGCAGTGTGAGCACAGATATATGCAGCACACTGAGCACAGATATGGAGTGTTTTTCAGGCAGACAACGTATACTGGTGGTCACTGGTCAGCAAAACTCTGCACTGTACTCCTCCTATATAATACAGCTGCTCCCCAGTCCCCACAATTAAGCAGTGTGAGCACAGATATATGCAGCACACTGAGCACAGATATGGAGTGTTTTTCAGGCAGACAACGTATACTGGTGGTCACTGGTCAGCAAAACTCTGCACTGTACTCCTCCTATATAATACAGCTGCTCCCCAGTCCCCACAATTAAGCAGTGTGAGCACAGATATATGCAGCACACTGAGCACAGATATGGAGTGTTTTCAGGCAGACAATGTTACTGGTGGTCACTGGTCAGCAAACCTCTGCACTGTACTCCTCCTATATAATACAGCTGCTCCCCAGTCCCCACAATTAAGCAGTGTAAGCACAGATATATGCAGCACACTGAGCACAGATATGGAGTGTTTTTCAGGCAGACAATGTATACTGGTGGTCACTGGTCAGCAAAACTCTGCACTGTACTACTCCTATATAATACAGCTGCTCCCCAGTCCCCACAATTAAGCAGTGTGAGCACAGATATATGCAGCACACTGAGCACAGATATGGAGTGTTTTTCAGGCAGACAACGTATACTGGTGGTCACTGGTCAGCAAAACTCTGCACTGTACTCCTCCTATATAATACAGCTGCTCCCCAGTCCCCACAATTAAGCAGTGTGAGCACAGATATATGCAGCACACTGAGCACAGATATGGAGTGTTTTTCAGGCAGACAACGTATACTGGTGGTCACTGGTCAGCAAAACTCTGCACTGTACTCCTCCTATATAATACAGCTGCTCCCCAGTCCCCACAATTAAGCAGTGTGAGCACAGATATATGCAGCACACTGAGCATAGATATGGAGAGTTTTTCAGGCAGACAACGTATACTGGTGGTCACTGGTCAGCAAAACTCTGCACTGTACTCCTCCTATAAAATACAGCTGCTCCCCAGTCCCCACAAATAAGCAGTGTGAGCACAGATATATGCAGCACACTGAGCACAGATATGGAGTGTTTTCAGGCAGACAATGTATACTGGTGGTCACTGATCAGCAAACCTCTGCACTGTACTTCTCCTATATAATACAGCTGCTCCCCAGTCCCCACAATTAAGCAGTGTGAGCACAGATATATGCAGCACACTGAGCACAGATATGGAGTGTTTTTCAGGCAGACAATGTATACTGGTGGTCACTGGTCAGCAAAACTCTGCACTGTACTCCTCCTATATAATACAGCTGCTCCCCAGTCCCCACAATTAAGCAGTGTGAGCACAGATATATGCAGCACACTGAACACAGTATGGAGTGTTTTTCAGGCAGACAACGTATACTGGTGGTCACTGGTCAGCAAAACTCTGCACTGTACTCCTCCTATATAATACAGCTGCTCCCCAGTCCCCACAATTAAGCAGTGTGAGCACAGATATATGCAGCCCACTGAGCACAGATATGGAGTGTTTTTCAAGCAGACAACGTATACTGGTGGTAACTGGTCAGCAAAACTCTGCACTGTACTCCTCCTATATAATACAGCTGCTCCCCAGTCCCCACAATTAAGCAGTGTGAGCACAGATATATGCAGCACACTGAGCACAGTATGGAGTGTTTTTCAGGCAGACAACATATACTGGTGGTCACTGGTCAGCAAAACTCTGCACTGTACTCCTCCTATATAATACAGCTGCTCCCCAGTCCCCACAATTAAGCAGTGTGAGCACAGATATATGCAGCACACTGAGCACAGATATGGAGTGTTTTTCAGGCAGACAACGTATACTGGTGGTCACTGGTCAGCAAAACTCTGCACTGTACTCCTCCTATATAATTCAGCTGCTCCCCAGTCCCCACAATTAAGCAGTGTGAGCACAGATATATGCAGCACACTGAGCATAGATATGGAGTGTTTTTCAGGCAGACAACGTATACTGGTGGTCACTGGTCAGCAAAACTCTGCACTGTACTCCTCCTATAAAATACAGCTGCTCCCCAGTCCCCAGAAATAAGCAGTGTGAGCACAGATATATGCAGCACACTGAGCACAGATATGGAGTGTTTTCAGGCAGAGAATGTATACTGGTGGTCACTGATCAGCAAACCTCTGCACTGTACTCCTCCTATATAATACAGCTGCTCCCCAGTCCCCACAATTAAGCAGTGTGAGCACAGATATATGCAGCACACTGAGCACAGATATGGAGTGTTTTTCAGGCAGACAATGTAAACTGGTGGTCACTGGTCAGCAAAACTCTGCAGTGTACTCCTCCTATATAATACAGCTGCTCCCCAGTTCCCACAATTAAGCAGTGTGAGCACAGATATATGCAGCACACTGAACACAGTATGGAGTGTTTTTCAGGCAGACAACGTATACTGGTGGTCACTGGTCAGCAAAACTCTGCACTGTACTCCTCCTATATAATACAGCTGCTCCCCAGTCCCCACAATTAAGCAGTGTGAGCACAGATATATGCAGCACACTGAGCACAGATATGGAGTGTTTTCAGGCAGACAATGTATACTGGTGGTCACTGGTCAGCAAACCTCTGCACTGTACTCCTCCTATATAATACAGCTGCTCCCCAGTCCCCACAATTAAGCAGCGTGAGCACAGATATATGCAGCACACTGAGCACAGATATGGAATGTTTTTCAGGCAGACAATGTATACTGGTGGTCACTGGTCAGCAAAACTCTGCACTGTACTCCTCCTATATAATAAAGCTGCTCCCCAGTCCCCACAATTAAGCAGTGTGAGCACAGATATATGCAGCACACTGAGCACAGATATGGAGTGTTTTTCAGGCAGACAACGTATACTGGTGGTCACTGGTCAGCAAAACTCTGCACTGTACTCCTCCTATATAATACAGCTGCTCCCCAGTCCCCACAATTATGCAGTGTGAGCACAGATATATGCAGCACACTGAGCACAGATATGGAGTGTTTTTCAGGCAGACAACGTATACTGGTGGTCACTGGTCAGCAAAACTCTGCACTGTACTCCTCCTATATAATACAGCTGCTCCCCAGTCCCCACAATTACGCAGTGTAAGCACAGATATATGCAGCACACTGAGCACAGATATGGAGTGTTTTTCAGGCAGACAACATATACTGGTGGTCACTGGTCAGCAAAACTCTGCACTGTACTCCTCCTATATAATACAGCTGCTCCCCAGTCCCCACAATTAAGCAGTGTGAGCACAGATATATGCTGCACACTGAGCACAGATATGGAGTGTTTTTCAGGCAGACAACGTATACTGGTGGTCACTGGTCAGCAAAACTCTGCACTGTACTCCTCCTATAAAATACAGCTGCTCCCCAGTCCCCACAATTAAGCAGTGTGAGCACAGATATATGCAGCACACTGAGCACAGATATGGAGTGTTTTTCAGGCAGACAACGTATACTGGTGGTCACTGGTCAGCAAAACTCTGCACTGTACTCCTCCTATGTAATACAGCTGCTCCCCAGTCCCCACAATTAAGCAGTGTGAGCACAGATATATGCAGCACACTGAGCACAGTATGGAGTGTTTTTCAGGCAGACAACATATACTGGTGGTCACTGGTCAGCAAAACTCTGCACTGTACTCCTCCTATATAATACAGCTGCTCCCCAGTCCCCACAATTAAGCAGTGTGAGCACAGATATATGCAGCACACTGAGCACAGATATGGAGTGTTTTTCAGGCAGACAACGTATACTGGTGGTCACTGGTCAGCAAAACTCTGCACTGTACTCCTCCTATATAATACAGCTGCTCCCCAGTCCCCACAATTAAGCAGTGTGAGCACAGATATATGCAGCACACTGAGCACAGATATGGAGTGTTTTTCAGGCAGACAACGTATACTGGTGGTCACTGGTCAGCAAAACTCTGCACTGTACTCCTCCTATATAATACAGCTGCTCCCCAGTCCCCACAATTAAGCAGTGTGAGCACAGATATATGCAGCACACTGAGCACAGATATGGAGTGTTTTTCAGGCAGACAACGTATACTGGTGGTCACTGGTCAGCAAAACTCTGCACTGTACTCCTCCTATATAATACAGCTGCTCCCCAGACCCCACAATTAAGCAGTGTAAGCACAGATATATGCAGCACACTGAGCACAGATATGGAGTGTTTTTCAGGCAGACAACGTATACTGGTGGTCACTGGTCAGCAAAACTCTGCACTGTACTCCTCCTATATAATACAGCTGCTCCCCAGTCCCCACAATTAAGCAGTGTGAGCACAGATATATGCAGCACACTGAGCACAGATATGGAGTGTTTTTCAGGCAGACAACATATACTGGTGGTCACTGGTCAGCAAAACTCTGCACTGTACTCCTCCTATATAATACAGCTGCTCCCCAGTCCCCACAATTAAGCAGTGTGAGCACAGATATATGCTGCACACTGAGCACAGATATGGAGTGTTTTTCAGGCAGACAACGTATACTGGTGGTCACTGGTCAGCAAAACTCTGCACTGTACTCCTCCTATAAAATACAGCTGCTCCCCAGTCCCCACAATTAAGCAGTGTGAGCACAGATATATGCAGCACACTGAGCACAGATATGGAGTGTTTTTCAGGCAGACAACGTATACTGGTGGTCACTGGTCAGCAAAACTCTGCACTGTACTCCTCCTATGTAATACAGCTGCTCCCCAGTCCCCACAATTAAGCAGTGTGAGCACAGATATATGCAGCACACTGAGCACAGTATGGAGTGTTTTTCAGGCAGACAACATATACTGGTGGTCACTGGTCAGCAAAACTCTGCACTGTACTCCTCCTATATAATACAGCTGCTCCCCAGTCCCCACAATTAAGCAGTGTGAGCACAGATATAGGCAGCACACTGAGCACAGATATGGAGTGTTTTTCAGGCAGACAACGTATACTGGTGGTCACTGGTCAGCAAAACTCTGCACTGTACTCCTCCTATATAATACAGCTGCTCCCCAGTCCCCACAATTAAGCAGTGTGAGCACAGATATATGCAGCACACTGAGCACAGATATGGAGTGTTTTTTTAGGCAGACAACGTATACTGGTGGTCACTGGTCAGCAAAACTCTGCACTGTACTCCTCCTATATAATACAGCTGCTCCCCAGTCCCCACAATTAAGCAGTGTGAGCACAGATATATGCAGCACACTGAGCACAGATATGGAGTGTTTTTCAGGCAGACAACGTATACTGGTGGTCACTGGTCAGCAAAACTCTGCACTGTACTCCTCCTATATAATACAGCTGCTCCCCAGTCCCCACAATTAAGCAGTGTAAGCACAGATATATGCAGCACACTGAGCACAGATATGGAGTGTTTTTCAGGCAGACAACGTATACTGGTGGTCACTGGTCAGCAAAACTCTGCACTGTACTCCTCCTATATAATACAGCTGCTCCCCAGTCCCCACAATTAAGCAGTGTGAGCACAGATATATGCAGCACACTGAGCACAGATATGGAGTGTTTTTCAGGCAGACAACGTATACTGGTGGTCACTGGTCAGCAAAACTCTGCACTGTACTCCTCCTATATAATACAGCTGCTCCCCAGTCCCCACAATTAAGCAGTGTGAGCACAGATATATGCAGCACACTGAGCACAGATATGGAGTGTTTTTCAGGCAGACAACGTATACTGGTGGTCACTGGTCAGCAAAACTCTGCACTGTACTCCTCCTATATAATACAGCTGCTCCCCAGTCCCCACAATTAAGCAGTGTGAGCACAGATATATGCAGCACACTGAGCACAGATATGGAGTGTTTTTCAGGCAGACAACGTATACTGGTCGTCACTGGTCAGCAAAACTCTGCACTGTACTCCTCCTATATAATACAGCTGCTCCCCAGTCCCCACAATTAAGCAGTGTGAGCACAGATATATGCAGCACACTGAGCACAGTATGGATTGTTTTTCAGGCAGACAACATATACTGGTGGTCACTGGTCAGCAAAACTCTGCACTGTACTCCTCCTATATAATACAGCTGCTCCCCAGTCC
The DNA here is from genome assembly GCF_028390025.1 of Pseudophryne corroboree. NCBI lineage: Eukaryota > Metazoa > Chordata > Amphibia > Anura > Myobatrachidae > Pseudophryne > Pseudophryne corroboree. Next base: position 850,725,681 of record NC_086445.1, read on the forward strand.
CCACAATTAAGCAGTGTGAGCACAGATATATGCAGCACACTGAGCACAGATATGGAGTGTTTTTCAGGCAGACAACGTATACTGGTGGTCACTGGTCAGCAAACCTCTGCACTGTACTCCTCCTATATAATACAGCTGCTCCCCAGTCCCCACAATTAATCAGTGTGAGCACAGACATATGCAGCACACTGAGCACAGATATGGAGTGTTTTTCAGGCAGACAATGTATACTGGTGGTCACTGGTCAGCAAAACTCTGCACTGTACTCCTCCTATATAATACAGCTGCTCCCCAGTCCCCACAATTAAGCAGTGTGAGCACAGATATATGCAGCACACTGAGCACAGATAAGGAGTGTTTTTCAGGCAGACAACGTATACTGGTGGTCACTGGTCAGCAAAACTCTGCACTGTACTCCTCCTATATAATACAGCTGCTCCCCAGTCCCCACAATTAAGCAGTGTGAGCACAGATTTATGCAGCACACTGAGCACAGATATGGAGTGTTTTTCAGGCAGACAACGTATACTGGTGGTAACTGGTCAGCAAAACTCTGCACTGTACTCCTCCTATATAATACAGCTGCTCCCCAGTCCCCACAATTAAGCAGTGTGAGCACAGATATATGCAGCACACTGAGCATAGATATGGAGTGTTTTTCAGGCAGACAACGTATACTGGTGGTCACTGGTCAGCAAAACTCTGCACTGTACTCCTCCTATATAATACAGCTGCTCCCCAGTCCCCACAATTAAGCAATAAGCACTGCAGTAGCACAAATATTATTAATAAACGGAGAGGACGCCAGCCACGTCCTCTCCCTAACATTTCCAATGCACGATTGAAAATGGCAGCGACGTGCGGCTGCTTATATAGAATCCGAATCTCGCGATAATCCGACAGCGGGATGATGACGTTCGGGCGCGCTCGGATTAACCGAGCCATACGGGAGAATCCGAGTATGCCTCGGACCCGTGTAAAATGGGTGAAGTTCGGGGGGGTTCGTTTTCCGAGGAACCGAACCCGCTCATCACTAGTTTTTTTACACCCTTTTCACATTATTATTGCTTCACTGAAATAGATTAAAAAAACTACAGTACTTAAAACTCTTCACAGTTTTTTAGTAATCAAATTGCATTTCCCATACTTGTAATGGTAATGTGATCTGGCCGAATTTTCAAAAAAAATGTGATAAATTACCAGACAGGCAGAGCAGAGTCGAGAGCTGGTGACAGTGTGGATTGTTTTTCAGGCAGACAACATATACTGGTGGTCACTGGTCAGCAAAACTCTGCACTGTACTCCTCCTATATAATACAGCTGCTCCCCAGTCCCCACAATTAAGCAGTGTGAGCACAGATATATGCAGCACACTGAGCACAGATATGGAGTGTTTTTCAGGCAGACAACGTATACTGGTGGTCACTGGTCAGCAAACCTCTGCACTGTACTCCTCCTATATAATACAGCTGCTCCCCAGTCCCCACAATTAATCAGTGTGAGCACAGACATATGCAGCACACTGAGCACAGATATGGAGTGTTTTTCAGGCAGACAATGTATACTGGTGGTCACTGGTCAGCAAAACTCTGCACTGTACTCCTCCTATATAATACAGCTGCTCCCCAGTCCCCACAATTAAGCAGTGTGAGCACAGATATATGCAGCACACTGAACACAGATATGGAGTGTTTTTCAGGCAGACAACGTATACTGGTGGTCACTGGTCAGCAAAACTCTGCACTGTACTCCTCCTATATAATACAGCTGCTCCCCAGTCCCCACAATTAAGCAGTGTGAGCACAGATATATGCAGCACACTGAGCACAGATAAGGAGTGTTTTTCAGGCAGACAACGTATACTGGTGGTCACTGGTCAGCAAAACTCTGCACTGTACTCCTCCTATATAATACAGCTGCTCCCCAGTCCCCACAATTAAGCAGTGTGAGCACAGATTTATGCAGCACACTGAGCACAGATATGGAGTGTTTTTCAGGCAGACAATGTATACTGGTGTTAACTGGTCAGCAAAACTCTGCACTGTACTCCTCCTATATAATACAGCTGCTCCCCAGTCCCCACAATTAAGCAGTGTGAGCACAGATATATGCAGCACACTGAGCACAGATATGGAGTGTTTTTCAGGCAGACAACGTATACTGGTGGTCACTGGTCAGCAAAACTCTGCACTGTACTCCTCCTATATAATACAGCTGCTCCCCAGTCCCCACAATTAAGCAGTGTGAGCACAGATATATGCAGCACACTGAGCACAGATATGGAGTGTTTTTCAGGCAGACAACGTATACTGGTCGTCACTGGTCAGCAAAACTTTGCACTGTACTCCTCCTATATAATACAGCTGCTCCCCAGTCCCCACAATTAAGCAGTGTGAGCACAGATATATGCAGCACACTGAGCACAGTATGGATTGTTTTTCAGGCAGACAACATATACTGGTGGTCACTGGTCAGCAAAACTCTGCACTGTACTCCTCCTATATAATACAGCTGCTCCCCAGTCCCCACAATTAAGCAGTGTGAGCACAGATATATGCAGCACACTGAGCACAGATATGGAGTGTTTTTCAGGCAGACAACGTATACTGGTGGTCACTGGTCAGCAAACCTCTGCACTGTACTCCTCCTATATAATACAGCTGCTCCCCAGTCCCCACAATTAATCAGTGTGAGCACAGACATATGCAGCACACTGAGCACAGATATGGAGTGTTTTTCAGGCAGACAATGTATACTGGTGGTCACTGGTCAGCAAAACTCTGCACTGTACTCCTCCTATATAATACAGCTGCTCCCCAGTCCCCACAATTAAGCAGTGTGAGCACAGATATATGCAGCACACTGAGCACAGATAAGGAGTGTTTTTCAGGCAGACAACGTATACTGGTGGTCACTGGTCAGCAAAACTCTGCACTGTACTCCTCCTATATAATACAGCTGCTCCCCAGTCCCCACAATTAAGCAGTGTGAGCACAGATTTATGCAGCACACTGAGCACAGATATGGAGTGTTTTTCAGGCAGACAACGTATACTGGTGGTAACTGGTCAGCAAAACTCTGCACTGTACTCCTCCTATATAATACAGCTGCTCCCCAGTCCCCACAATTAAGCAGTGTGAGCACAGATATATGCAGCACACTGAGCATAGATATGGAGTGTTTTTCAGGCAGACAACGTATACTGGTGGTCACTGGTCAGCAAAACTCTGCACTGTACTCCTCCTATATAATACAGCTGCTCCCCAGTCCCCACAATTAAGCAATAAGCACTGCAGTAGCACAAATATTATTAATAAACGGAGAGGACGCCAGCCACGTCCTCTCCCTAACATTTCCAATGCACGATTGAAAATGGCAGCGACGTGCGGCTGCTTATATAGAATCCGAATCTCGCGATAATCCGACAGCGGGATGATGACGTTCGGGCGCGCTCGGATTAACCGAGCCATACGGGAGAATCCGAGTATGCCTCGGACCCGTGTAAAATGGGTGAAGTTCGGGGGGGTTCGTTTTCCGAGGAACCGAACCCGCTCATCACTAGTTTTTTTACACCCTTTTCACATTATTATTGCTTCACTGAAATAGATTAAAAAAACTACAGTACTTAAAACTCTTCACAGTTTTTTAGTAATCAAATTGCATTTCCCATACTTGTAATGGTAATGTGATCTGGCCGAATTTTCAAAAAAAATGTGATAAATTACCAGACAGGCAGAGCAGAGTCGAGAGCTGGTGACAGTGTGGATTGTTTTTCAGGCAGACAACATATACTGGTGGTCACTGGTCAGCAAAACTCTGCACTGTACTCCTCCTATATAATACAGCTGCTCCCCAGTCCCCACAATTAAGCAGTGTGAGCACAGATATATGCAGCACACTGAGCACAGATATGGAGTGTTTTTCAGGCAGACAACGTATACTGGTGGTCACTGGTCAGCAAACCTCTGCACTGTACTCCTCCTATATAATACAGCTGCTCCCCAGTCCCCACAATTAATCAGTGTGAGCACAGACATATGCAGCACACTGAGCACAGATATGGAGTGTTTTTCAGGCAGACAATGTATACTGGTGGTCACTGGTCAGCAAAACTCTGCACTGTACTCCTCCTATATAATACAGCTGCTCCCCAGTCCCCACAATTAAGCAGTGTGAGCACAGATATATGCAGCACACTGAACACAGATATGGAGTGTTTTTCAGGCAGACAACGTATACTGGTGGTCACTGGTCAGCAAAACTCTGCACTGTACTCCTCCTATATAATACAGCTGCTCCCCAGTCCCCACAATTAAGCAGTGTGAGCACAGATATATGCAGCACACTGAGCACAGATAAGGAGTGTTTTTCAGGCAGACAACGTATACTGGTGGTCACTGGTCAGCAAAACTCTGCACTGTACTCCTCCTATATAATACAGCTGCTCCCCAGTCCCCACAATTAAGCAGTGTGAGCACAGATTTATGCAGCACACTGAGCACAGATATGGAGTGTTTTTCAGGCAGACAATGTATACTGGTGTTAACTGGTCAGCAAAACTCTGCACTGTACTCCTCCTATATAATACAGCTGCTCCCCAGTCCCCACAATTAAGCAGTGTGAGCACAGATATATGCAGCACACTGAGCATAGATATGGAGTGTTTTTCAGGCAGACAACGTATACTGGTGGTCACTGGTCAGCAAAACTCTGCACTGTACTCCTCCTATATAATACAGCTGCTCCCCAGTCCCCACAATTAAGCAATAAGCACTGCAGTAGCACAAATATTATTAATAAACGGAGAGGACGCCAGCCACGTCCTCTCCCTAACATTTCCAATGCACGATTGAAAATGGCAGCGACGTGCGGCTGCTTATATAGAATCCGAATCTCGCGATAATCCGACAGCGGGATGATGACGTTCGGGCGCGCTCGGATTAACCGAGCCATACGGGAGAATCCGAGTATGCCTCGGACCCGTGTAAAATGGGTGAAGTTCGGGGGGGTTCGTTTTCCGAGGAACCGAACCCGCTCATCACTAGTTTTTTTACACCCTTTTCACATTATTATTGCTTCACTGAAATAGATTAAAAAAACTACAGTACTTAAAACTCTTCACAGTTTTTTAGTAATCAAATTGCATTTCCCATACTTGTAATGGTAATGTGATCTGGCCGAATTTTCAAAAAAAATGTGATAAATTACCAGACAGGCAGAGCAGAGTCGAGAGCTGGTGACAGTGTGGATTGTTTTTCAGGCAGACAACATATACTGGTGGTCACTGGTCAGCAAAACTCTGCACTGTACTCCTCCTATATAATACAGCTGCTCCCCAGTCCCCACAATTAAGCAGTGTGAGCACAGATATATGCAGCACACTGAGCACAGATATGGAGTGTTTTTCAGGCAGACAACGTATACTGGTGGTCACTGGTCAGCAAACCTCTGCACTGTACTCCTCCTATATAATACAGCTGCTCCCCAGTCCCCACAATTAATCAGTGTGAGCACAGACATATGCAGCACACTGAGCACAGATATGGAGTGTTTTTCAGGCAGACAATGTATACTGGTGGTCACTGGTCAGCAAAACTCTGCACTGTACTCCTCCTATATAATACAGCTGCTCCCCAGTCCCCACAATTAAGCAGTGTGAGCACAGATATATGCAGCACACTGAACACAGATATGGAGTGTTTTTCAGGCAGACAACGTATACTGGTGGTCACTGGTCAGCAAAACTCTGCACTGTACTCCTCCTATATAATACAGCTGCTCCCCAGTCCCCACAATTAAGCAGTGTGAGCACAGATATATGCAGCACACTGAGCACAGATAAGGAGTGTTTTTCAGGCAGACAACGTATACTGGTGGTCACTGGTCAGCAAAACTCTGCACTGTACTCCTCCTATATAATACAGCTGCTCCCCAGTCCCCACAATTAAGCAGTGTGAGCACAGATTTATGCAGCACACTGAGCACAGATATGGAGTGTTTTTCAGGCAGACAATGTATACTGGTGTTAACTGGTCAGCAAAACTCTGCACTGTACTCCTCCTATATAATACAGCTGCTCCCCAGTCCCCACAATTAAGCAGTGTGAGCACAGATATATGCAGCACACTGAGCATAGATATGGAGTGTTTTTCAGGCAGACAACGTATACTGGTGGTCACTGGTCAGCAAAACTCTGCACTGTACTCCTCCTATATAATACAGCTGCTCCCCAGTCCCCACAATTAAGCAATAAGCACTGCAGTAGCACAAATATTATTAATAAACGGAGAGGACGCCAGCCACGTCCTCTCCCTAACATTTCCAATGCACGATTGAAAATGGCAGCGACGTGCGGCTGCTTATATAGAATCCGAATCTCGCGATAATCCGACAGCGGGATGATGACGTTCGGGCGCGCTCGGATTAACCGAGCCATACGGGAGAATCCGAGTATGCCTCGGACCCGTGTAAAATGGGTGAAGTTCGGGGGGGTTCGTTTTCCGAGGAACCGAACCCGCTCATCACTAGTTTTTTTACACCCTTTTCACATTATTATTGCTTCACTGAAATAGATTAAAAAAACTACAGTACTTAAAACTCTTCACAGTTTTTTAGTAATCAAATTGCATTTCCCATACTTGTAATGGTAATGTGATCTGGCCGAATTTTCAAAAAAAATGTGATAAATTACCAGACAGGCAGAGCAGAGTCGAGAGCTGGTGACAGTGATGAGCCATGTGTATCTAATAAGACCACAGGCTGATCACCATTAAAAGAACAACATTTTTTTTACTTATATTCCCACCTGGTGCAGTGATTGGGACCCGGTGTGCTCCTCAGTGACCAGTCGATGTCTGTTGTAAACCAGCATTTTCATGTGACGTCACACGTGGCTACTGCAAACAGAAAAATGGTGGCGGCCCGACTGCCTTCGCAGCCAGGCTGCGCAGATAAGGGGGCTTCCCTAATTCAGATATGTGATCGCAATTGAAATGCGATTGCATTGCTGCCGCCAATAGCTTGCTTGGAGGCCTTGCCCTGTGCTGGGTGGCCACCAGCATGCGACTGATAGCAGTTGAAGTTTTGCTAAAATAGCAAAACTGCAACTGAAGCTCCTCCAGGTTGTTAGAAACGTCCTCTGTCATCTGTACATACAACTCAATTTTGAAAATGTCACTAATGACTAGGAACATATCAAGCAGTGTGTATGCTACCAATGATGAACGATATGTATTCAGGACCTGCATCATCAGAGCTACTCACTGAACACTTCTGTCCTCCATTTTGTGGGCTGATCACTGGCAGTTGTGTGTGATGAAATAGAGGATCCAGGATCGGAACAATCTGTGCGTTGGTATGTATACAGTGTATAATAGAGATGTATGGCAGACACTTTTCGGGTTTTGTGTTTTGGTTTTGGATCTGGATCCCAGCTCGTGTTTTGGATCTGGATTGGTTTGGCCAAAACCACTCTTTCGGGTTTTGGTTTTGGATCTGGATGATTTTTGAAAATAACAACAACATAAAAACAGCTATAATCACAGAATTTGGGGGTAATTTTGATCCTACTGTATTATTAACCTCAATAACATTCATTTTCACTCATTTCCAGTCTATACTGAACACCTTACACCTCACAATATTGTTTTTAAGCCAAAAGGTTGTACCAAGGTAGCTGGATGACTAAGCTAATACTGCTCATACACCTACAGATTTATTGTCAGATCTGGCTGTTTGGAATGAAAATCTGGTAATGGACTGGAAAACACTGGAAAACAGACAAAAATGTTCAATGAGACAAATCGGTTAAGTCCACGTCCACTTTTGTCACTTTTCCAGCATTTAGGAGCAAATGGCCAACTATCATTTGCGCTCATCCATTAAAAGATTTTCATTCCAACCAGCCACATCTGACAATAAAACTGTAGGTGTATGGGTAGCATAAGTGACACAAGTGGGCGGCACAAACACCTGGCCAATCTAGGAGTGGCACTGCAGTGGCAGACAAGATGGCAGTTTTAAAAACTAGGCCCCAAAGCGCACATAATGCAAAGAAAATAAAGAGGTGCAGCGAGGTAGGTGGATGACTAAGCTAAGTGACTCAAGTGGGCGGCACAATCACCTGGCCCATCTAGGAGTGGCACTGCAGTGACAGACAGGATGGCACTTTTAAAAACTAGGCCCCAAAGAGCACATAATGCAAAGAAAAAAAAGAGGTGCACAGAGGTCGCTGGATGACTAAACTAAGTGACACAAGTGGGCGGCACAAACACCTGGCCCATCTAGGAGTGGCACTGCAGTGGCAGACAGGATGGCAGTTTTAAAAACTAGGCCCCAAAGAGCACATAATGCAAAGAAAAAAAAAGGTGCAAGATGGAGTTGTCCCACCAACCCGTATATTGTAGAAACAGGACATGCACACTTTAACAAACCAATCATTTCAGCGATAGGGTCTGCCACACGACTATGGCTGAAATGATTGGTTTGTTTGGGACCCCACAAAAAAGGAAGCAATTAATCCCCCCCACCAAAAAAGAAGCAATTAATCTCTCCTTGCACAAACTGGCTCTACAGAGGCAAGATGTCGTCCTCATCCTCCGATTCCTCACCCCTTTCAGTGTGTACATTTTCAACCTCACAGAGTATTAATTCGTCTCCACTGGAAACCCCCATAACAGGTCCCTGTGTACTTTCTGGAGGCAATTGCTGGTAAATGTCTTCCTAGAGGAATTTATAATTCATTTTGATGAACATCATCTTCTCATTTTGTAGAAGTAACGTCCTACGCCGATCGCTGACAAGGTTACCGGCTGCACTAAACACTCTTTCGGAGTATACACTAGAGGGGGGGGCAATTTAGGTAAAATAAAGGAATGTGAAAAAGATGGCGCTACTGTGCCTATGTAGATGAAGGTATAGTGGATGGTAGGAAAAAATTTAAAGTTGATACTTATCCAGGTATCCTGATTAGTATCCTCTCTTTGTGATGTCACACAGTGAGCTCATGAGTACATGGAAAACATGATAAAAAACAATCATGTGTAGAAAAATGTCAATGAATTGTTGGATATTAAAAAATATAAATAATATGGGATTATGTGTGGTATTCCATATGAACGTCGATAATCTTTTTTCTAACAGATTTAGAGGTGGCATACCTCCTTACACAATATAGTGTATTACAACTCTTATAACGGTTTCTTTATCTATTGACCCCTCAGGTGACAACGTATGTAAGTATTCTAAAAACAGCATACCTCACTTACATAGTGAGGAGTGGTGTAACACACATCAAGGTTTCTTTATCTTAAGGTGCATCTCGAGATTATTCCTTTTATGAAATTTATATATGATTATGTGTAACACTCATTATGGAAGTGGATGATCTTTTTCCTGATGGATTAGAGGTGGCGTACCTCACTTACACAATATATTGTGTTATAACTTTTATAACAATTTCTTTGTTTCTTTGTCTTTTGACCTCAAAAATGATAAGATTTATAGGTGATCCTAGGAACAGCGTACCTCACTTACATAGTAAGAAACGGTATAATACACATCAAGGTATCTTTATCATAAGGTGCGTCTCAAGCTTACCATTACTCACAGCAAATATAGCGCGACTCCACATATCATGGTTTCTTTGCCTCTGGTAAACTTGTACGAAGATGTCACAAAAAAGGCAATTTATTTTACAAATGGTTAAAATAATACATTAAAAATACAAATGAACAAAAGCCTTGGACAGGCAGGTAGACTGTATGTTTCGAAAGAGCTGAGGTCCAGTATCTGGGCTCTAATATTAAAAAAGGAAAAAGCTCATCCACTTCCATAAGGAGTGTTTCACATAGGGGGTCATTCCGAGTTGATCGATCGCTAGCAGTTTTTAGCAGCTGTGCAAACGCATTGTCGCCGCCCACCAGGGAGTGTATTTTCGCTTTGCAGAAGTGCGAACGCCTGTGCAGCAGAGTGCCAGCAAAATCTCTTTATGCAAAGCAAGACCAGCCCTGTATTTACTTATCCTGTGCGTTGATCCTAACGAATGAGGGGCAGCTTTTGACATAAAACACCCGCCCAGTGAACACCCAGCCACGCCTGCATTTTCCCCAGCATGCCTGCGTTTTTCAAAGCACTCCCTGAAAACAGTCAGTTGACACCCAGAAACACCCTCTTTCTGTCAATCACCTTGTTGCTGTCTGTGTGATTGGAATCTTCGCTAGAACCAGTGCAAAACCACAATGGAATTTGTTCCCATACAATGTGCGTGCGCATTGCGGCGCATACGCATGCGCAGATTAGCGTTTTTTTTCACTGATCGCTACACAGCGAACAACGGCAGCTAGCGATAAACTCGGAATGACCCCCTTAATCATATATAAATTTCATAAAAGGAATAATCTTGAGACGCATCTTTTGTCTCATTCATTTGTCTCTATATTCTAAATTGGACTTTTCAGGATAAGTCTTTTTTGTGTAAATAAGAGGCAGCGACTGTACCAAACTAAGCACCAGGTAGACTCCCACCCACATCTTTTTAGTCAAATAAAGCCAGTTTGTGCAAGGACCTCCAAATTGCCTCTTTTTCCTGCCAGTATACATACAGACTGTCTGACATGCCTACTTGGATGCTGTCACCCATATATTCCTTCACCATTCTTTCAATGGTGACAGCATCATATGCAGTGACAGTAGACATGTCAGTAATTGTTGGCAGCTCCTTCAGTCCGGACCAGTTGTCAACACTTGCTCCTGACTGTCATGCATCACTGCCAGTGGGTGGGCTTGGAAATTTTATTCTTTTCCTTGCCGCCCCAGTTGCTGGAGAAAATGAAGGAGGAGCTGTTGACGGGTCACGTTCCACTTGAGTTGACAATTTTCTCACCAGCAGGTCTTTGAACCTCTGCAGACTTGTATCTGCCAGAAAGAGATATATAATGTAGACTTTAAAGCTAGGATCGAGCACGGTGGCCAAAATGTAGTGCTCTGATTTCAACAGATTGACCACCCTTGAATCCTGGCAAAGCGAATGAAGGGCTCCATCCAAAAGTCCCACATACTTAGTGGAATCATTCCGTATTAGCTCCTCCTTCAATTTCTCCAGCTGCTTCTGCAAAAGCCTAATGAGGGGAATGACCTGACTCAAGCTGGCAGTGTCTGGACCGACTTCACCTGTGGCAAGTTCGAAGGGTTGGAGAACCTTGCACAACACGTTAATCATTGTCCACTGTGCTTGATTCAGGTGCATTCCCCCTCATCTGCTTATATCGTAGGTGGATTTATAGGCTTGAATGGCCTTTTGATGCTCCTCCATCCTCTGAAGCATATAGAGTGTTGAATTCTACCTCGTTACCATCTCTTGCTACAGGTGATGGCAGGGCAGGTTCAGGAGTGTTTGCTGGTGCTCCAGTCTTCAGCATGCAGTTGCTGAATGTCAAAAGTGTCCCACAATTTCTTCGAGTCTAAGTGGGCTAAGCCTCTGTGTGATGATGTCCCTCAGTTTCCGTAAGAGGTTGTCAGTGGTGTGCCTCATACGGAAAGCGGTGATACACAGCATAGCCTGCCTAGGAACGAGATGGTGTTTGTGAGATGTTGCTACTGGTGCCGCTGCTGTTGTTGCTGCAGGAGGCAATACATCTACCCAGTGGGCTGTCACAGTCATGTAGTCCTTAGTCTGCCCTACTCCACGTGTTCACATGTCTGTGGTTAAATGGGTACAACTGCAATTTTCAGGACACCGAGGACACTTTTCTTAATGTCCATGTGCAGTCCGGGAATGGCTTTCCTAGTAAAGTGGAATCTAGACGGAATTTGGTACCGGGGCACAGTGCGTCCATCAACTGTCTAAATCCCACTGCACTAATGGCGGATACCTGGACGCACGTCTAACACGAGCATAGTTGTTATGGTCTCAGTAATCCGCTTTGCAACAGGGTGACTGCTGTCATATTTCATCTTCCTCGCAAAGGACTGTTGGACAGTCAATTGCTTAATTGAGGTAGTACAAGTGGTCTTCCGACTTTCCCTCTGGGATAACGATCAAACCCAGCAGGAACAACAGCAGTGGCAGTATGCGTACCACTCATGGATCCTCCGGAGGATTCCTGGTTAGGAGAGGACTCGTCAATCATGCCAGTGACATGGCCTGCAGGACTACTTACGATCCTGACTGAGGAGGAAATTGACGTTGAGGGAGTTGGTGGTGTGGCTTGCAGGAGCTTGGGTACAACAGGAAGAAGGGATTTGGGTGTCAGTGGACTGCTTACACTCTTACACAAAGTTTCTGAATTTGACAATGACTTCTGATGAATGCACTGCAGGTGACGTATAAGGGAGGATGTTCCTAGGTGGTTAACATCCTTACTCCTACTTATTACGGATTGACAAAGGCAACACACGGCTTGACACCTGTTGTCCGGATTTGTGGAGAAATAATTCCACACCAAAGAGGTGGATTTCTTGGTATTTTGCCCAAGCATGACAATGGGCTTTCTCATTCCACAGACAACAACTATCTCCCCTGGTGCCTTATTCAAACAAACCACATCACCATCAGCAGAGCCGGCCCTAGGCATAGGAAAACTAGGAAAATGCCCATGGCATTTGAAATGCCTAGGAGCACAAGCAGCTTCTGCTGATTAAAATGATATGCATCATGCATATATTCTGTGTGTGACTGCGGCTCTATCTGCATACGAAATGCATGCGAAATGCATAACTAATGTGCGGCATTATGTTTATAAGGTGTACTATAGTACTTTGTGGTGTAACGTGTAGAAATGGCACTACTGTGTGGTCTAATGTGAATAAAGTGCAATATGGTGTAGTGGAATGTGAATAAGGGGCACTACTGTGAGGAGTAACTTGATACTACTATGTGATGTAACATGAATAATAGACACTATTGCAAGATATAATGTGAATAGAGTTGCAGTACTGTGTGGCGTATTTTCAACTGGGGGTATTATTGTGTGGCCATGCCCCTTCCCAGAAAGAACACACCCAGTTTTGGGCTGAGCACCGAATGTTCACACTGTTCCTATTTAAATAATAATATAGGGGGTAGGAGCACCAAAATGAGGACTGCTATGGGTGAGGGGGGATGGTGCTGGGAAAGGGAAACAGGATCAGTTGCGGAACTAGCGTCTGTGCAAGGGGGGAGCAGCCAAAATCTTGCCTATGGCATCACATTCGTTAGGGCCAGCTCTGATCATCAGAATCCTCATCGTCAACTTCCTCCTCATCACCAGCTACACCAATATCCTCCTCATCCTGGTGTACGTCTACAGTGACATCCTCAATCTCAGTATCAGCACCTGGACTGGCGGTGCTCTTCCAAGCACTTGCAGAGGGCATGCAAATGATAGTAGGAGCCTCCTCTTTCTATACAGTCTTGGGAAGGTCAGGCCTAGACATTGCAACTTTGGACACACTTGGACTTTCCTTGGGGATTTGTGATATCTCTGAACGCACAGTTGTTTTTTCCTGTGCTTTAACAAGCTTAATTTAAAAAAAAAAAAAATTGAGAGGGAGGAGGGCTTCCATCCTCATGAGAAGCTGAGCCACCATTCATGAACATAGGCCAAAGCCTTAGCCTTTCCTTGTCACTTCATGCCGTGGATGGCATATTGCCAATTTTAAGTTTCTCGTCAGATAATTTCTTTTTTTTCTGATTATTAATTTTTGTTTCTTGGATTTTACATGCCCTCTATGACATAGGGCATTGGCCTTAGCAGACGACGTTGATGGAATTGCATCGTCAATGTCATGACTGGTGGCAGCAGCAACTTCAACCGAAAGCGGTTCCTGATCTTCCACAGTTTTTTCCTCCAAATTGTTGTTCTCCATTTCACAGGACAGCACCCATTTATTTTTACAGCACACCTGTATTCTTACAGCATACAGGGCCAGTGTAATGTTATTTTAACAGCAGCACCCCTATATGGGGGCGAGAACCAAACCCGCTCTGAGAACCGAACCAGCTCATCTCTAGTGTATACCCACTTGTCCACTAATGTTGTATGCTGCTGCTCACCAATGATGCTGGCCACCCAATGTATATCACCCAACACTACTGCCCACCAATACACCCACAAACATGTGCCACACATAAGCCACCCAATTGTTACTGCTGCTGGCCAATATTTTAATAAACTGCTGCCCCCCAATATGTGCCACACAATTTTAACTGCTGCCCACCTATGTATGCCACCTATTTTTACACTTCTGCCTACCAAATGTTATGATGCTGGCCACCAATGTTATGCAGATCACCATTATTACATTGTGATCTCTATACTTTTATTCCTCTTCTGGCTTGCATTTTGCTTCTATTGTCATAAACATATTCCAAAAGTATCAAAAAGCTATGTATATACCTATTAACCTTTATACAATGTTGTCTATATTGACACACAGGTCTCTGTTCTTTTATTGGGAATTTGGTCTGGTTTACTTTAAACTAAAAAAAGGAAAATTACTTTTGTGTGAATAAAACTTATTAATGTGACACTATACATTTTTTAAACAGTGTGTTTTTGAAGTTTAAAAAATAAAAACAAAAAATAATACATACAAATAAATTATTAAAATCTTTATTAAAACACTTAAAAAGAACACTAAAAATATTTTTTCTAAAATCATCACTAAACTATTAAATACTTGAATAAAAAAATAACAAAACATTAACATTAAAACAAGGTCAACAACATATAACAACACTATAAAAAAGAACCATTATTAAATAAAGTTTACAATTATTTAATAAGGCCTCCATTGAGTGGAGGCCATCCCATATGCGTAAATTGGCCACCCCCTTAACGGGTATAGCCATATTTAAATAATACCTATGACAGTACAGACATGATGGCTCCTGCACCAACAATTTTCTCATCACTTCCAGCAAGACCCTTGTTATTACAATTTATAGTTTATATGTCTTTTTAAAAAAGTAAATTTATTTTTGTTTTAAAAGTTCCATCTTTATACTTGGAACACAGTTTAGATTTTTTCAATGTTTTCACAGACATGGCTAAGGAGAAGAACAGAGAATTTTGGTCTGGCTTTATTGACATATACAACGAGAAAGAGTGTTTCTAGAGCAGGCATGTCCAATCTGCGGCCCTCCAGCTGTTGAGAAACTACACATCCCTGCATGCCCTGACACAGCTTTAGCATTCTCTGGCAGAAAAACTGTGTCAGGGCATGCTGGGATATGTAGTTTCACAGCAGCTGGAGGGCCGCAGGTTGGACATGCCTGCTCTAGAGAATATAGGCAAAGGACTACTCCAACAAGTTAAAAAAAACCTGGCCCTCCAAGAATTGGCTGAATACAGCAAAAGCCACAATAGTGATGGGGATGTCAATTGAGTTCATAAGAAAATCCCAAATCGCAGGACTGTATTTCTCAAAGAACACAAAAAGTGGAAGGAATCCCTAAGATCAGGAGTGGGGGTAGATGAGGTCCTCCAACCATCATTGTGGTACTATGAACTGTTAAAGGTCACATTGGAGCAGGAACCTGTGTGCCAATATCAGTCCACGTTGGACAGACATATGGGAGAGGAGGTGGAAAATGACGAAAAAAACAGCGTCGATTTAGTAAGTAGAGACACAATGCAAACACACCATGTAAAATGTTCAGTAGTCTGTAAAATGTCCAATTTGTGCAGGATAGTTTTTTTTTATGCTGTCTTTTTGCCATGGTACTGCCCCCACTCCATTAAAATAGGTCAAGTATTCTTCCCTGACTTGTTTTGCGCATCCAGAAGCCTTTTGCAGAACCCCAGATGCAGCCACAGAAGACCACTGATCCATGTCCTTGGTGTGGTCTGAGTCATCTGGCGCTGGCACAGTTGTACTTGGTAGACTTTGTTGGCTGATCTTCCACCTAAGAAAATTATGCAGGGCACAGCATAACAAGACAATGCGGACACCCTCTGAGTTTAGAGGAGAGAAAATTTCATACCCAGCGAAGGAAGGGGTTCTTCACAGTAAGGGCAGTAAGGATTTGGAATTCTCTGTCAGAGAAGGTAGTAATGGTGGACTCAGTCAAATTTAGAAATGGATTAGATAAATTTCTCACCGAAAAATATATTCAAGGATATAGCATTTAAAATAGATGTATTTTAGTAACAGCATGCATTATAGTTGTCAGTTAGACTAAAAACATAACTTCACCTGGTCATTATAGTTAAACTATAGTTACATACAGAATAGTGTAAGAAATATAATACAGGTTGAACTCGATGGACAATTTGTCTTTTTTTTAACCTCATTTACTATGTTACAATCTATTTTGTCCACACATAGGTTGATGGCTGTGTGGAATATCCTGAATCATTTGCTGGGAATGCCAAATGCTTTCTCCACAATACGACGTGCCCTGAAAAGCCTATAGTTGAAGTTACGATTCTCCTTGGTCAGCCCTTTTTGTGCATACAGCTTCATGATGTGCTCATGCAGTGCAAATGCCTCATCAGCAATGAACACAAAATTTAGGCCATACTTGGTTTACTAAGCTGATGATAAAATGAGGATTTTGGAGATGAGCCTCTCAGAGAAAGTCGTCTTCTTGAATGACCCACTATCTGAAGCATGGCCATTCTTACCAACATCCACAAATAGAAATTCGTAGTTAGCAGTGATGATGCCCATCATAACAATGCTGGGGAATCCCTTGTAATTGTAATAAAAAGAACCACTGTTGGCAGGTGGGGTTATCCTCACATGTTTTCCATCAATGGTTTCTCAGCAGTTAGGGAAGTTCCACTGCTATTCAAACTCCTCAGCAATGCTTTTACATTCCTCAATGGTTGTAGGGAACTAGAATGAAAAAACAAACAAACAGTAAATAATGACGTTTTTCTATAACTTTCTTTTTACATACATCAACACTGGACTTGGACATTGACAATGCCACCAAAGAGCCAACTGAAATGGAGGAAAGTGAGGCTATCCCTCCGGTACAGGCAGGATGGCTAACACACCAACAATCACTCAGCCCCCAACCACTTATCCCTCCAGTACAGGCAGGGTGGCTCACACACCAACAATCCCTCAGCCCCAAACCACCTATACCTTTGGTACAGGCATAATGGCTCACACACCAAAACACCCTCAGCTCCGAACCACCTATCTCTCCGGTACAGGCATGATAGCCACTTGAGCACGCAGGGGGGATTTCCGATTACCTGGAAACCCCCCCTGCCCGCCAATCCATCTGCGCAGTTTACCAATGTTTTTTTTTTTTTTAGTCTTATAACTGAGTCCGGGAGCGCAGGAATAACGAGGCAGAGCTGCCTCCTTATATTGACACTTGCTGGGCTGGCTGGCTGCCTGAAGGGGAGCTGCACCGCACAGCTCCGGCTCTCAGGTATTCCCGGGCTGCCTGGGTGAAGAGTGATCGTCTAATGAGAGACTGATCTGCACTCTGCAGGTATGTGACGGGGAGGGGGGCGGGGGGAGGGGGTTTCGGTGCACCACTGAGAGGGGAAGAGGGGGCTTTAATTAATGATGCTGGCTGGTGATCCGAGGGGGGTGGAGGTGCGGCGGTGTGTGTGTATACTATGTGTGTGAGGCTATTTATTTACATTGTGTGTCTTTGTGTATGGTTTGTATGTCATATGTCCGTGTATGTACAGTATGCTGTTTATGTGTGTGTGTGTGTTTACATGTATGCTGTGTGTGTGTATACAGTATGTAAGTTGTGTGTATGTATGCTATATGGGTGTTTGCAAAAATGCTGTGTGGATATGCTGCTGTGTGTGTATGTGTGTCCATGTGTATGTACAGATGTACGTATGTACTGTATGTATGTATATATATATATACCAACTAGGCAACATGCTATGATGTGGATTCATTATTAAAAGCTCCTAGAAGTGCCGACCATTTTTTATATATATATATATATATATATATAGAATGTCCTAAAGCCCGGCACTCCCTCAGCAAATTCCGTGCCCCGGTTCCCTCAGAATAGATACTGGATAAACGATACAAAAACTGCAGTACTCAGGGTCTTGAGTTCAAAAGTTTGTATTGGCACTCAGTTACATCGCGCACCCGCGCCCCACCAACGTTTCGGGGGATTCAACCCCTTTGTCAAGGTGTAGGTGAAAGAAAAAAGGAAAGAGATTACTCACCCATTTGTAGACAGCAGCCCGCCAAACACCGTGCAGAACAGCTCCCGCGCCTCCGTCCCCGCCGCCGGACAGGGGGGGGGGGCTAATGCTCAGGAAGTTGCTGGACTTCATCAATTCCAGGTCTTCCCCCATCAAGATTACGTTCCATTGGTCGTTCTCTTCCATTAATTACCTAGATGTGTTGGTGACCATCAGAGCCGGAGCTTTGCAAACTAGCATTTACAGCAAGCCAACAGACAAGAATACACTCTTGCGGGCAAACAGTCACCACCCCCGACTGTTGATACAGGGCCTGCCCAGGTCCCAGATGATGAGGGTAGCTCGCATTAGTAGCCAACTGGAGACACTAGAGCGGGAATTGGAAGCCATGGTATCCAAATTCATGGACAGAGGCTACGAAAAGACACTACTGGACCGTATTAAGAGAGAGGTACTGCTTTTACCCAGGGATAAGTTGCTACGCCCCTCAGCCAAATCCTCTGACAATAGAATTACCTGGACGACCTCGTTTTAAACTTCCAACCCCATCTTGTACAGGGCCAACCGAGCGTTATGGCCAATCGTCTCCACGGACTCCAGTCTTCCTTTTAAACACACTACCCCAATGATGTGTTACAGGCGGGGACGCAACATCAGGGACTGGGTGGTCCATGTCACGATCCGGGTATCTGGACGCCATTTCTTACCCATCAGATGCCTCCTAAGGCTGGCTCAGCGCTCCAGGACCGGATTCCATCTGTTATCCTGATGTGTACATTCCTGTATCCTCTCCTGTCACTCTGGGACGCTGTCACAGTAAACGCCATATTACACCTGGCATGGCGTCTCCCGCGGCCTCCGCCGCCGTCCCTGAACTTCTGCATGCAGAGTGTCTGAGTGGCGATTACGTCAGCCGCGGCCTCCGCTGTGTCCGCGTGGTTGGATGTGCATCTGTCAGCCTGGCGCCTCCTGTCTCCGGTGGCCGGCGCAGCCATTACTGTTTTCATTACCACATGGATTACAAACCAAACTTCCCTCCAAGTGTCTGCATGGGCGCAGCCATCTTGGATTCTGTCAGCTGATCATTTCCACCAATCTGTTCTCAGTATTGATAATCTGCATAATTGCCTAGCCAATCCCTTCCTTGCTGCAGGTATAAATACACTGTGCCTGAGCAAGGAAGGCGTCAGTGCTTTGGTTGTCAAACCTAGTTCCTGTTTGTCTCTCTCCTGTGATTGTCTTCCAGGTTCCAGCTCCTGTCTCAAGACTTCCACCATAGAGACCCGCACCAGCATTCCACCTGCGGTGTAGCCTGACTCTCCAATCCATTGTGGATTCATCTGTTTCCAGCTACAACTTTACCTGCTTCCAGCTCAGCTTCCAGCAGAGTACAGCTTCCCTTAAAGGGCCGGTGTCCTTTCTACACTTTACCACTCTCCACCGGTATTATTATTTCTCCGCTCTCAAGTTCTACATTTCAGTTCATATTTCATCGCTCCCAAGTTCATTTATTATTTAACTGGTTCCAGCCAGTATCCACTCCGTGCTAACAACAGTCTGGTTCCAGCCAGTATCCACAGCAGCTGTTTTATCTTCAGCAACCCAGCTTTTCCTGGAACACCAGCTGGCACAATCCTGGGTTATCTCCATTGCTACAGTCGGGCCTGGTAAGGACTTTCCATCTAGAAGATCATAAGAACTATCTCACACTACCAGTGCCCTGTGGCTCCTGCCATCCTGTAGTACCCAGGAACTGTATTTATTCTTTGCTGACTTTTACGTTTTCTTTTACTGCTGCTGTGTTGCGGAGTTGTCATAATAAACATCATTGACTTTTATCCAAGTTGTCGTGGTCACGCCTTCGGGCAGTTATTATTCATGTTACTTACATGTCCAGGGGTCTGATACAACCTCCCAGGTTCCGGTACATCTCAGCCCCTACAACTGAGGCTGCCTCCCGTCAGCTCAGGCCCTCAGTTGTGACAGTAAGCACTGACCTAATGAATCCAGCCGGAGACCAGGATCAAGCGGCCAGGCCGATGCAAGAACTGGCAGCCCGACTAGAACATCAGGAGGCTGCAC
Source organism: Pseudophryne corroboree (assembly GCF_028390025.1). Lineage (NCBI taxonomy): Eukaryota > Metazoa > Chordata > Amphibia > Anura > Myobatrachidae > Pseudophryne > Pseudophryne corroboree. The sequence continues at coordinate 850,745,885 of NC_086445.1, forward strand.
AGGGCCACATCATCCGCTGTCTCCAGGATCTCTCTACTCGGCTGGATGGGATTCAGACAACTCTCCGTGGATCAGGCGCGTCTGGTGCGTCAACCACAGTGACTCCAGCTATAACCCCACCCACCTTACCCATTTCTGCTCCACGTCTTCATCTTCCAACGCCAGCAAAATTTGACGGATCTCCAAGATTCTGCAGGGGATTTCTCAACCAGTGTGAGATTCAGTTTGAGCTACAACCTGGCAATTTTCCCAGTGACCGTACAAAAATTGCCTACATTATTTCTCTTCTCAGTGGCTCAGCCCTTGATTGGGCATCACCGTTATGGGAGATGTCCGACACCCTGCTATCTTCCTACACTGCCTTCGTGTCAACATTCAGGCGCATCTTCGACGAGCCAGGCCGGGTAACCTCAGCTTCATCCGAGATTCTCCGTTTACGCCAGGGGTCACGTACTGTAGGACAATATCTGATACAGTTCCAGATCCTGGCATCCGAACTGGCATGGAACGACGAGGCCCTGTATGCTGCATTCTGGCATGGCGTATTAAAGATGAGTTAGCTACCAGAGACTTACCTTCTAAGTTAGATGAGCTAATCTCACTCTGCACGAAAGTTGATTTACGTTTCAGAGAGAGAGCAACTGAGCGTGGAGGATCATCTGCTCCAAAATCTTCTGCTCCTCCTCCTCGTCAACTGTCACCATCTAAAGATGAGCCCATGCAACTTGGCCGTTCCCGTTTAACTCCTGCTGAGCGCCGAAGACGTCTCTCCGAGTTTCTCTGTCTCTATTGTGCAGCTCCATCTCACACCATTAATGCCTGTCCCAAACGTCCGGGAAACTCCAAATCCTAGCTCGCCAAGGAGAGGGCCGGCTAGGAGTAATGATCTCCTCTCCATCTCCTCAAGATTGTAATCTCCCAGTCTCGCTTCAAGTTGCTCAACGTTATCGGAACGTCATTGCCCTCCTTGATTCCGGAGCAGCTGGGAACTTTATTACCAAAGCCTATGTTAAACGGTGGTCCCTACCCACCGAGAGACTTCCTTCGTCCATTTCTTTAACTGCCGTGGATGGCAGCAAAATTTTTGATGCAGTTATTTCTTTAAGGACTCTACCAGTTCGTCTGAGAGTGGGAGTTCTTCATTCCGAACTTATTTCTTTTTTAGTGATTCCAAGAGCCACACATCCTGTGGTCCTGGGCCTTCCATGGCTCCGTCTTCACAATCCTACAATTGATTGGACGACTACGCAAATCCTGGCATGGGGTTCCTCCTGTGCTGAGACATGTTTGTTTAAAGTATTGCCTGTCTGTTCTTCCTCCCCCAGGTCGTCTGATGTTCCACCTCCTCCATATCAAGATTTCACGGATGTGTTCAGTAAAGCTTCTGCTGATATCCTTCCTCCTCATAGAGAATGGGACTGTCCGATTGATCTCGTTCCAGGGAAGGTTCCACCTCGAGGCCGAACTTATCCGTTGTCTCTGCCTGAGACGCATTCTATGGAGGAATATATTAAAGAGAACCTAGCAAAGGGGTTCATTCGACCTTCTTCTTCTCCAGCCGGCGCAGGCTTCTTTTTTGTAAAAAAGAAAGATGGTGGTATGCGGCCGTGCATCGACTACAGAGGTTTGAACGACATTACCATCAAGAACCGTTATCCTTTACCCCTGATTACTGAGCTCTTTGACAGAGTTAGCGGAGCTACCATCTTTACAAAGCTGGACTTGCGAGGTGCATACAATCTCATCCGGATCCGTGAGGGTGACGAGTGGAAGACCGCCTTTAACACCCGTGACGGACATTATGAGTACCTCGTCATGCCCTTCGGATTGAGCAATGCTCCAGCTGTCTTCCAGCATTTTGTCAATGAGATCTTCAGAGACATTCTATACCGTCATGTCGTGGTCTATCTAGACGATATCCTCATTTTTGCCAACGATTTAGAGGAACATCGTTTTTGGGTTAAAGAGGTTCTGTCCCGTCTCCGTGTCAATCATCTCTATTGCAAATTAGAAAAATGCGTCTTTGAAGTCAAGTCCATTCCGTTTCTAGGGTACATTGTGTCCGGTTCCGGACTAGAGATGGATCCTGAGAAACTACAAGCAATCCAAAATTGGCCGGTACCCTTAACCCTCAAAGGGGTCCAGAGGTTCTTAGGGTTCGCCAACTATTACCGAAAGTTTATACGAGACTTTTCCACCATTGTGGCGCCTATTACTGCTTTCACTAAGAAGGGTGCTAACCCGTCCAAGTGGTCTGAAGAAGCCATGCAAGCATTTCATCTTTTAAAACAAAGGTTCATCTCTGCGCCTGTTCTGAAACAGCCTGACATCGACTCTCCTTTCATCTTAGAGGTGGATGCCTCCTCCGTTGGAGTAGGAGCGGTGTTATCTCAGAGGGCTAAAGATGGCCATTTACACCCTTGCAGTTTCTTCTCCCGGAAGTTCTCCCCAGCTGAGCGCAACTATGCCATTGGCGACCAGGAGTTGCTAGCCATCAAGCTCGCTCTAGAAGAGTAGAGGTATCTGTTGGAGGGAGCTTCTCATTCAATCACCATACTTACAGACCACAAGAACCTTTTATACCTGAAGGGCGCACAATGTCTCAACCCTCGTCAGGCCAGATGGGCACTTTTCTTTTCCAGGTTCGACTTTAAACTCCAGTTCTGTCCGGGCTCTCAGAATCGCAAGGCCGATGCCCTTTCCCGCTCATGGGAGCAAGAAAATGAGTCAGAGTCTTCAGACAAGCATCCTATTATAAATCCGTTGGCATTCTCCACGGTAGGGATGGACTCTACGCCCCCATCAGGGAAAAGTTTTGTGAAGCCGATGCTGAGGAAGAAGCTCATGCATTGGGCCCATGCTTCCCGTTTTGCCGGACATACAGGTATCCAAAAAACCCTGGAGTTTATCTCTAGGTCCTATTGGTGGCCAACTCTGAAAAAGGACGTCTTGGAGTTTATTGCATCTTGCCCAAAGTGTGCCCAACATAAAGTATCCCGCCAGTCGCCTGCGGGACAACTGGTTCCACTATCCGTTCCCCGTCGACCATGGACCCACTTGTCGATGGATTTCATTACAGACTTACCCATGTGCAACAAGTTCAATACCATCTGGGTGGTAGTTGACCGGTTCACCAAGATGGCACACTTCATTCCTCTCACCGGTCTTCCGTCAGCTTCCAAGTTGGCTCAAGTATTCATACAAGAGATCTTCCGACTCCACGGTCTTCCTGAAGAAATTATCTCAGATCGAGGAGTTCAATTCACAGCCAAATTCTGGCGAAGTTTATGTCAAGTCCTCCAAGTCAAGCTAAAGTTTTCCACGGCTTACCATCCTCAGACCAATGGTCAAACCGAGAGGGTGAATCAGGACTTGGAGGCCTTCCTCCGCATCTATGTGTCCTCCTCTCAAGATGACTGGGTTCAATTACTTCCCTGGGCCGAGTTCTGTCATAACAACCAGTATCATTCTTCATCTGCTTCAACACCATTCTTCACTAACTTTGGATTCCACCCTAAAGTCCCTGAGTTCCAACCGCTTCCAGCAACTTCTGTCCCCGCAGTGGATATCACCTTGCATCAGTTTGCCAATATCTGGAAGAGCGTACGATCAGCTCTGCTCAAGGCATCGTTCAGGTACAAGAAGTTTGCGGATAAGAAGCGTCGAGCAGTTCCTGCTCTCAAGGTGGGTGATCGGGTATGGTTATCCACGAAGAATTTGAGGTTAAGAGTTCCCACTATGAAGTTTGCACCTCGCTATATCGGTCCTTTCAAGATTGAACAAGTCATCAATCCTGTTGCTTACAGACTCCAGTTGCCTCCCTTCTTAAAAATACCCAGGACATTCCATGTTTCCCTGTTGAAACCGCTGATCTTGAATCGGTTTCATTCCTCACTTCCTCCAACTCCGAAAGTCCAAACTCAACGAGGCGTTGAGTATGAAGTGGCCAAGATCCTGGACTCACGTCACCGTTACGGTCAACTACAATATCTTATTGACTGGAAAGGTTATGGTCCTGAGGAACGTTCATGGACCAATGCTTCTGATGTCCATGCTCCTGCCTTGGTCCAGAGATTCCATTCCAAGTTTCCTCAAAAGCCAAAGAAGTGTCCTGGGGCCACTCCTAAAGGGGGGGGTGCTGTCACGATCCGGGTATCTGGACGCCATTTCTTACCCATCAGATGCCTCCTAAGGCTGGCTCAGCGCTCCAGGACCGGATTCCATCTGTTATCCTGATGTGTACATTCCTGTATCCTCTCCTGTCACTCTGGGACGCTGTCACAGTAAACGCCATATTACACCTGGCATGGCGTCTCCCGCGGCCTCCGCCGCCGTCCCTGAACTTCTGCATGCAGAGTGTCTGAGTGGCGATTACGTCAGCCGCGGCCTCCGCTGTGTCCGCGTGGTTGGATGTGCATCTGTCAGCCTGGCGCCTCCTGTCTCCGGTGGCCGGCGCCGCCATTACTGTTTTCATTACCACATGGATTACAAACCAAACTTCCCTCCAAGTGTCTGCATGGGCGCAGCCATCTTGGATTCTGTCAGCTGATCATTTCCACCAATCTGTTCTCAGTATTGATAATCTGCATAATTGCCTAGCCAATCCCTTCCTTGCTGCAGGTATAAATACACTGTGCCTGAGCAAGGAAGGCGTCAGTGCTTTGGTTGTCAAACCTAGTTCCTGTTTGTCTCTCTCCTGTGATTGTCTTCCAGGTTCCAGCTCCTGTCTCAAGACTTCCACCATAGAGACCCGCACCAGCATTCCACCTGCGGTGTAGCCTGACTCTCCAATCCATTGTGGATTCATCTGTTTCCAGCTACAACTTTACCTGCTTCCAGCTCAGCTTCCAGCAGAGTACAGCTTCCCTTAAAGGGCCGGTGTCCTTTCTACACTTTACCACTCTCCACCGGTATTATTATTTCTCCGCTCTCAAGTTCTACATTTCAGTTCATATTTCATCGCTCCCAAGTTCATTTATTATTTAACTGGTTCCAGCCAGTATCCACTCCATGCTAACAACAGTCTGGTTCCAGCCAGTATCCACAGCAGCTGTTTTATCTTCAGCAACCCAGCTTTTCCTGGAACACCAGCTGGCACAATCCTGGGTTATCTCCATTGCTACAGTCGGGCCTGGTAAGGACTTTCCATCTAGAAGATCATAAGAACTATCTCACACTACCAGTGCCCTGTGGCTCCTGCCATCCTGTAGTACCCAGGAACTGTATTTATTCTTTGCTGACTTTTACGTTTTCTTTTACTGCTGCTGTGTTGCGGAGTTGTCATAATAAACATCATTGACTTTTATCCAAGTTGTCGTGGTCACGCCTTCGGGCAGTTATTATTCATGTTACTTACATGTCCAGGGGTCTGATACAACCTCCCAGGTTCCGGTACATCTCAGCCCCTACAACTGAGGCTGCCTCCCGTCAGCTCAGGCCCTCAGTTGTGACAGTCCATGCAGACATCACGGGCTTTTCTAAAGCCACTGGTGCCCAAGGGAGTGGGTCTTTTTTGACAAGAAAGCCGGGCTGTTACAGGTGCCTGGGCTGCACTACGTGCGGCCATATGATTAGGGGACATTTTTCGTTTTACCACTAATTGGAAGGAAGATTTCCATTCGTCATGTCCTAACTTGCACGTCCACTTACATTATTTATCTCATTGTCTGCCCTTGTGGCCTGTGTTACGTGGGGAAGACAATCAGGACTCTACGGGAACGCATGGCATTGCATCGGTCTGCCATCAAGGCTGCACTTCTTGGTACTCCATCTGACCAACCAGTGGCTCGACATTTCCAGGAAGCCAAGCATTCACTAAAGGACCTTAAACATATTATCATTGACCAAGTTCCCAAGACCCTACGAGGCGGAGACCGAGATGGCCAATTACTCCGTAAGGAGGCAACGTGGATCTTCAAACTCAATACCATCTCTCCAGCAGGTCTTAACAAAAGGATTGCCTGGAGTATCTTTGGCTAATGGAAAGGAGAATTCTCAGTTCCCTGGACGGGAAGGACTGATATTAGGGGCCCGTACCCCCCTGGTGAGGGAGTCTCGGCTCAGGGCCCACTGAGGTAGGCGGTCCACCAAGTGATGTGACCGGCCGACACAGTGTCGGGCTACATAAGCTATATGCCCTTGGCCCAGATAGAATCCTGTACTGTACATCAGATCTTCCTCCTTAGCATGACACTTGATATCACTATTGAGCCACCTTCTGACTCTAAGTATGGGTGCAGTTAGGGTACACGCCCCGCATCTTTATGACTCACCTTGGAAGCATCGAAGTTCTCCCTTCTGGTGACCTATCTTTCCCTGAACCTTGCGGTAGATCTGGTTCTTCTAAGCATGGGGTTGGCCCTTCTCTATGAGCACAGGTCCACTATTATTATCATGGTTGATTAGAGTTATTTGCATTTCATGTGTACTATGTATGGTGCTTTGCAGCTGCACAACTTCGTGGTGGTGATATTGCGTTTTGTCTCCTCCCCAGCTCCTGTGCCTCTGCCCTGACGACGTGGTGAGTGAGTTGCTAGGTTACGGGCCGGCGGTGACGCGGTTGCCTAGCAACGGACCAGCAATGACGCGCCGAGGGCGTCACCACACGTCATCTTCCTGCATCGCCCGGCGGCGGGGACGGAGGCGCTGGAGCTGTTCTGCACAGTGTTTGGCGGGCTTCTGTCTACAAATGGGTGAGTAATTTCTTTCCTTTTTTTCTTTCACCTACACCTTGACAAAGGGGTTGAATCCCCCGAAACGTTGGTGGGGCGCGGGTGCGCGATGTAACTGAGTGCCAATACAAACTTTTGAACTCATGACCCTGAGTGCCGCAGTTTTTGTATCGTTTATATATATATATATATATATACATACACATACACATATATATATATATATACATATATATACTGTATATATATATATATATATATATATAGAGAGAGAGAGAGAGAGAGAATTCCTGACGCATTAAGGGGGTCATTCCGAGTTGATCGTACGTAGCAACTTTTTGCTGCTTGTGCGATCAACTAGACACCGCCTATGGGGGGAGTGTATTTTAGCATAGCAGGGCTGCGATTACTTGTGCAGCCCTGCTATGCTAAAACAGTTTTGTGCAGAACAAGACGAGCCCTGCAGTTACTTACCCTGTGCGACTGATCCAGCGATGAAGGTCCCGGAATTGACGTCAGGCAATCACCCTACAAATGCCTGGACACGCCTGCGTTCAGATCTCCACGCCTATAAAAAGGTGAGTATCCATCCCGGAATTCCTCCCTGCTGTCAAACTTCTTGCGATCGCGCTAGCGATCACTTTCTTCTTTCTTCTGGTCGTTGCCCGGCGATGGCCCTCTCTGGGCAACGACGCGCATGCGCATTACGGGTGCCGTGCATGCGATTTTCCGACCCGTTCGCACCGCAGCATGTGAATGGGTCGGAATGACCCCCTAAGTCCCATCATGGGATCGCTGCACTCGTCATGTTTCAGGCCTGGTGGCTTGCTTCACTCCCCACACTATTATATTCCCCCTCGATTGGTGGATCGAACACACCAATGAAGTGGGAATAGTGAACGTTGGGTCGGGGTTCTGACCGTCAGGAAATTATCTGCAACATATTTTATATATATATATATATATATATATATATATACTGTATACACACACACACACACACACACACACACACACACACACACACACACAGTGGCGTAACTAGAAATTTTTCTCCCCCAAGCCAAAAATTTCTTCGGCGCGCCAAAAAAGGGGCGTGGTTTCGTTGGCATGGGCGTGGTTTCGCATAAAGGGGCGTGGCATTGCAGGAAAAGACTACCTTATACCCCAGTTTTGCAACCTGCACGCCCATACGTTGGCCACCACAGGAAAGAAAAATAATCCTGATTCATGCCCCTTACATTATTTGTCATTTTTACTCCTTATAGTAATGCCCAGTATACATTATGCCACATACTGCAATGGCCCTTAGACATTATGCCGCACACAATAATGCACATGACACAATATGCACACACTGTAATGCCCCCGACACATTATGCCACACAATGTAATGCCTGTGACACATTATGCCACACACCGTAATGCCTGTGACACATTATGACAGGAATCGCAATGCCTGTTATACATTATGCTACACACTGCAATGCCCCTGATACATTATAGCACATACAATGTCTGTGACACATTATGACACACACCGCAATGTCCGTGATACATTATGCCACACACTGCAATGACCCTGAGACATTATACCACATATCACAATGCCCGCGATATAGTATACCATACACCGTAATGCCTGTGACACATTATGACACACACCGCAATGTCCGTGATACGTTATGCCACACACCGTAATGCCCATTACACATTAAGTCCTACAGTAAGGCTTCTAATTACTTTTCAATTACCTGCTCGTTGTCAGGGGTTTCATGCACTGGGTGTCATGCTCGTTGCCAGGGGTTTCATGCTCTTGGTTCCATGCACGGTGCCAGGGGTTTTCATGCTCAGGGTGTCATGCTCGTTGCCAGGGGTTTCATGCACTGGGTGTCATGCTCGTTGCCAGGTGTTTCATGCACTGGGTGTCATGCTCGTTGCCAGGTGTTTCATGCACTGGGTGTCATGCTCGTTGCTTGGAGGTAGTCCTTGTTGCTAGGGCTGTGCTCCCAGTGCCACATATGTCCCCAGTGCCAGATATTCCCCCACGGTGCCAGGTACTCACATGCCCCAGTGCCAAATATAGCCCCCCCATGTGCCAGGTACACATATCCCCCCCCAGTGCCACATATGCCCCCAGTGCCAGATATTCCCCCCCAGTGCCACATATGCCCCCAGTGCCAGATATGCCCCCAGTGCCATATATGCCCCCAGTGCCAGATATTCCCCCCCAGTGCCTTATATGCCCCCAGTGCCAGATATTCCCCCCGTGCCATATATGCCCCCAGTGCCAGATATTCCCCCCCAGTGCCATATATGCCCCCAGTGCCAGATATTCCCCCCCAGTGCCACATATGCCCCCCAGTGCCACATATGCCCACAGTGCCATATATTCCCCCCAGTGCCAAATATGCCCCCAGTGCCACATATGCCCCCAGTGCCAGATATCCCCCCCCAGTGCCATATATGCCCCCAGTGCCAGATATTCCCCCCGTGCCATATATGCCCCCAGTGCCATATATGCCCCCAGTGCCAGATATTCCCCCCCAGTGCCATATATGCCCCAGTGCCAGATATTCCCCCCAGTGCCATATATGCCCCAGTGCCAGATATTCCCCCCAGTGACAGATATTCCTCCCCCAGTGCCAGATATTCCCCCCCAGTGCCAGATATTCCCCCCCAGTGCCATATATGCCCCCAGTGCCAGATATTCCCCCCCAGTGCCATATATGCCCCAGTGCCAGATATTCCCCCCAGTGCCATATATGCCCCAGTGCCAGATATTCCCCCAGTGCCAGATATTCCCCCCCCCCAGTGCCATATATGCCCCCAGTGCCAGATATTCCCCCCCCCAGTGCCATATATGCCCCCAGTGCCAGATATTCCCCCCCAGTGCCATATATGCCCCAGTGCCAGATATTCCCCCCAGTGCCATATATGCCCCAGTGCCAGATATTCCCCCCAGTGCCAGATATCCCCCCCCCCCAGTGCCATATATGCCCCCAGTGCCAGATATCCCCCCCCCCCCCCGCTTTTTGGAGGGACACGGAGGGCACAGCTCACCTCTCCTGTGTCCCTCCTGCTGCATCATCTCCGGCGGCCGCGGGTCTAATAGGGGGAAGTGCCGGTTCGTGAGCCAATTAGAGCTCACGGACGGCACTTTCCCCTATTAGACCCGCGGCCGCCGGAGATGATGCAGCAGGAGGGACACAGGGAGGCGCGCTGTGCCCTCTGTGTCCCTCCAAAAAGCGGCGGAGGGAAGGAGACAGCAGACTGACATGCGGACGCTCGTCCGCATGTCAGTCTGCTGTAAATCAGTGGCGCCCCCGCAGCCCCTCGCCCCCAAGCCACCGCGAGGGCTGCGGGGGCAGTAGTTACGCCACTGCACACACATTCATACATATGGAGCCCCCCCCATGAAAATCCTGCATTTGCTGCTGATGGCTTATGCACCAACAATTCCTCAGCCCCCACCCACCAACTCCACAGACAGTTCAAGTGAAATATATTTTGCAATGCTTGGCATGGAGGCTTCGATTTAGGCAGATACACAGTTTTACAATTTATAGTTTTATGTGATTTTATTTTTGGTTTCTATTTGCACTACAATTTGCCTTTTGTAATGGTTATAGCATTTTATAAGATTATTTATTTTTGAAAATATATTATATTATAATAATCTTGTTATATTAAAAAATACCATTTTTAGACGGTACACAATTTCTAGACTTTTAATTAAAAAAAAATAGTTTTCACACAAAATTAAAGTGTGGTCCCTTTCTTTCCTTAAAGTATTGCTGCTTGAGGACAGTAATGATGGCTTTGCAGGTCTCTGGTATGGGGATCCATTCAATTTGCCAGCTATCAGGATCCGGGCATTCAGGATGCTGATGCCAGAATCCCGCCAGCTAACAATGCCGCCAGCCGGAATCCTGGCAAAACAGTGCTATTTCTCACTCCTGGGTGTCCATTACAATCATACAGTGGGAATAGATCCTGTGACGAGCGCAGCGAGCCTGCAGTGTGGAGATCTCAGTGAGTCTGCAAGGGGACTCCTAGCGCTCGCCCCGCTGCCGGTATTGTGGCGGATGGGGTGCCGCTGTCGGGATCTTTATAGCCAGCATCCTGTCTGCCAGTAAATGGTATGTATTCCTTGGTATGATGATGCCGAAAGCTTGAGGGGAGACGAGGGAGCCATCTATTTATCACCTCCTGAAGTCCTGCCCAACCCTCCTGAATCTCCTGCCCAGTATTTAAACAAGATGGAAACCTAACAATTTGCTAGTGTCGAATGACTCAAGTACATAATTTGGTCATTTGTTTTACTACTCAGTGTCTATGCACAGTATCATTTGTCCGGGAGTTCCAGGAAGTTCAAGGGAAATTGTGAGCGACATTGTATCATTTGCAGGATATACCCCTTTCACAATAAAGAAGGGTTATTCCTGGATTATTAACGGGTCAGGTGCAGTGTGAACGGGTTGCCGGTGTGAAAGGGTCCAATGCTGGGTCGCACACGAGAAGCCAGTGTGTAAGGGTCCAATATTGGGTCGCACACGAGAAGCCAGTGTGTAAGGGTCCAATATTGGGTCGCACATGAGAAGCCAGTGTGTAAGGGTCCAATGTTGGGTCGCACATGAGAAGCCAGTGTGTAAGGGTCCAATGTTGGGTCGCACACGAGAAGCCAGTGTGTAAGGGTCCAATATTGGGTCGCACATGAGAAGCCAGTGTGTAAGGGTCCAATATTGGGTTGCACACGAGAAGCCAGTGTGTAAGGGTCCAATGTTGGGTCGCACATGAGAAGCCAGTGTGTAAGGGTCCAATATTGGGTTGCACACGAGAAGCCAGTGTGTAAGGGTCCAATGCTGGGTCGCACACGGGAAGGACCCATTTCCAATTCCCGGGTATGACCCGGCATTGCGATCTGAAAGGGATATTACAGGCTTAATTTGTGATGGTGTCCTTTCATCAGTCCCTTTCATTTTTAACCATATTTTACACATAACCCCAAGACTTTGGTTTCCCAGAAACTGCTTGGCAAGTCATGTCATTGACAAGCAAGTTATTCACATAACTTATGGCTGGTATTTGTTTATGGTCAAAGCTACAACGTATCATTTTTAAACCTCTGACTTTTATTCATGATTAATGAACAATTCATTCATCTTGATGAATCAATAATTTCACCCCAGAATATGAATACCTCTACCTTTCCCTCTTATTCATGGCATCTGAAAAACAGCTTAACAGATACAGAGTTCTAGTCCATTCTACCTATGGAATTCAGATTGCTGGTCTGCTTTCAAGTTTTTAGTAAATACTTTGGGCACAATGGGGGGTATTCAGATCCACCCACAATAGTGGGCAGCAGTGTAGCTTGGCGGTGGCGGCAAACTGTGCATGCACAGTGGCCACACAGCAGCTGTGCAGCCATACACATTGTGGTCATAATCCCGATGAATGCGACCGCAATGTGATTGACATACAATGCCGTTTCGGGGGCGGAATTTGGCCATTGCGGGGGTGGCACCTGGAAAACAGGGACAGGACTATTTTCAGGGCAGTTGCATGATGTCACACGCAGCTGCTCTGATAAAACATGGCAGCTGACCACCTGGCAGCACAGGGGTCAAGCTGAGATCTGATGCGTACGCGATAAGATTGCGGACGCATCAGGAGGCGGCCCACACATGCTGGGTGGCCTTGCTTTGTGCTGGGCGGCACTCAGCACGTGCAGAGATGAACACAGATCTGGTTGCGTATGCAGCGATCTGCATTCATCTCTGAATAACGCCCAATGGACATTCAATCAAAAGGCACAAAATACAGTATAGCCTGAGACAGAAAGAAACTTGCTTTGTCTCTGGACTCAGGGGGTCATTCTGACCCGTTCATTTGCTGCATTTTAACGCAGCAGAGCGAACGGGTTCCTGCTGCGCATGCGCCGTAGTGCGCCGGCGCATGCCAGATGGCCGAAGGCTGTAGCAGGGATGCGATCGCCTGTGCCTGACTGACAGGCAGAGGCGATCGCTGATTTGCCGCCGTTTCGTGGGTTTGGTCCGCCCAATGCAGGCGTGGCCGGACCGAACGGGGGGCGGGCCGCAGTGGCTGCGTATTGTCACACGCAGCCGCTGCGGCCCGGGGGAGCGATGAGTAGCTCCCGGCCAGTACGCTAAAGCTGCGCTGGCCGGGAGCTACTCGTGAAGTGCAAAGGCATCGCCGCTGTGCGATGCCTTTGCACTTCTGCGAGGGGGGGCCGAACTGACATGCGGGGCGGACTAGCCCTGTGTTGGGCGTCCCCCCGCATGTCTGGGAATAAGATCGGAGCTGTGCTACATTTAGCACAGCTACAATCAACTCGCAATGACCCCCTCAGTACCAAGATGCAACTATATTTTTTATATGAAATAACTGAAATACATATTTCATTATTACATGGAATCATTTTGCTCAATCCTGTAAAGCTACAGTATGTAGGGGACATTATATAATTGTCATCACAAACTATAATGTACAAAAGCAGACAGATGGTATTTGAACTGACAAATAAAGAAAGATGAGCATGAAACATTAATTTCTTAATGTACAGTACTTATCATAAAAAAATGCTGTCATAAGGTTGCAACTTACATTACTGCCAAACTGATGAGAGTGCCACAGACCAAACTATTTACACTCTGAAAACATTTAGCTAAGAGCATGCCAAGACTACCAATGCAATTAATACATTTCAACATAAATATTCACCCCCATACCCTAGCTTCTAAGTGCAGTGTGTAAGAATGACAGCCTGCAGCTGCAAGAGCATATCCATGTTTCCTATTAGATGAGCAGAAACAAAAAATAATCTAAATATAACTTAGATATAAACCTCCATTAAAGTGAAACGGACATGTAACATGAGTCCATTTGGTATTAAGGTGCCCTGTGTGACAAGAAATGGGGGCATGACACATGTTCACACCCCAAAAATGACACACATCAGGGCACATGGCCTAGTTGACACAATGCCCCTTTCACATGCTTACAAGAAGTCTTTTTCAATGGTGGGAGGTATGCTTTATACATTATAAACAGAGATGTATTAATGTCTGAGGGAAGGCCATGTACAGAAGCCCACTCTGTGCAGCAGCCCACCACACCTGCTTCTGCCAGCATCACCATCTTTCCAGCAATATTTTACTGAAAATGATGAATATGCAGAAGATAGGAAAATCTCTACAACAGTGTTAGCATCTTTGCTATAATCTGTGTCATCTATGTATTTCCTAAGCTATCACTCTAAAGATGGTGCTGTTGGCAAATTGCATATGGCAACCCCACTGTATGGCACACAGTAGGTGTCTGTCCTCTGTGCAGTGTGTGTGGTGCAGGTTCCCCCTGACTTAAGGGCCCAAATGCAGCGCATAACCTACACTCATTACAAATATACCACTGATTAGGAAATTTGAAGGAACCAGTTGACACCTAAAGATTCTACTAATCTTTGATGGTAATTGGTATTTGGAACATACAATGTATATATGTATATACAGGTTGAGTATCCCATATCCAAATATTCCAAAATACGGAATATTCCGAAATACGGACTTTGAGTGAGACTGAGATAGTGAAACCTTTGTTTTTTGATGGCTCAGTGTACACAAACTTTGTTTAATACTCAAAGTTATTAAAAATATTGTATTAAATGAACTTCAGACTATGTGTATAAGGTGTATATGAAACATAAATGAATTCTGTGAATGTACACACACTTTGTTTAATGCACAAAGTTATAAAAAATATTGGCTAAAATGACCTTCAGGCTGTGTGTATAAGGTGTATATGTAACATAAATGCATTCTGTGCTTAGATTTAGGTCCCATCACCATAATATCTCGTTATGGTATGCAATTATTCCAAAATACAGAAAAATCCGATATCCAAAATTCCTCTGGTCCCAAGCGTTTTGGATAAGGGATACTCAACCTGTATATATATATATATATATATATATATATATATATTGTATATATTTATTTATACAGTGCTTAAAGTGGTCCCAGAGAGGTGGTGGAACTCATCCCAACACCTAGTAAATAAAGGAACTGTGCGTGGGCATGGTCTCAAAAAGAAAAGGGCGTGGTCTTGCAATAGTATCCCCAATTCACATTACGCCGCACAGTAGCACAATCTTATTCACATTACACCACATTACTCCTGTTATGACACACAGTAGTGCCCCTTATATGCAATGACCACAGCAGTAGTGCCCATTATGCAATGCCCACTGCAGTGGTAGTGCCCCTTATGCACTGCCCACAGTGGTAGTGTCCCTTATGCAGAGTCCATAGTAGTGGTGCCCCTTATGCAGTGTCCCTTATGGCCCCCAGGAATGATGCCCCCTATGCAGTACCCCCATTAGTAGTGCCCCCACTGGTAATGCCTCCTGTAGTAGCGCTCCCAGTAGTAATGACCCCTTAAGTAGAGCCCCAGTGGTAATGCCACCTGTAGTATTGCCCCCATTAGTAGTGCCCCCAGTATTATTGCCCCTTTGGTAATGCCCCCTGTAGTATTGCCCCTTTGGTAGTGCCCCCTGTAGTATTGCTCCTTTGGTAGTGCCACCTTTATTATTGCCCCATTGGTAGTGCCTCTAGTATTGCCCCTTTGGTAGTGCCCCTGTAGTATTGCCGCTTTGGTTGTGCCCCTTACACACACACATAAAAAAGAACACAAAAAAAAATACTTACCTAAAACCTCACTCCTGCCTCCGACCGCTGCCATCCATCTGCTCCACCTGCCCGCTCCTCGGAACTATGGGAGAAATGTCATAATCTCTCTCCTATATTACACGCTGCGGGACTTGGGGGCCGGAAGCCGGAGCTTAGTAGTGAGCTCCTCCCCCCGGCTACAGCTGTGGGGAATGAGTCGGGTGCCCGCTGGTAACAAAATCTCAGCGGGCGCCCAACATTTCCCTTTGGCACCGGACTGACATCGGGTTAGGTGAGCCGGGGGAGGCGCTGCTGCGTTACATCTCCAAATTGAACTGATGGAACGCAGTTCCGCCCATTCCTGCTCACTTTAACCCCTGTGTGTGTGTATATATATATATATATATATATATATATATATACTTTGTACAGTATCCCTAATGACTCAGGAGGAAGGCACTCTCCAGATTACTAGTCATAAAGATTCATCAAATTTATTCAATTTTGTGTGCTGAATTGTTTTTCACTCATACAGCTACCAACGTTTCGATTTACTTTGGAATCATTGTCAAGGCACGAAGAACACAAATATGATACTGTAAAACAATAAAAGATAATAAAACATCACTACCATATACATGCCTGAATATATATATAAAATGGTGCTACACAAGAACATTTTTCATTCTTTCTTCTGTGACCATAAAATGTACTGTACACCTTAGTCTAGGCCAGTGGTTCCCAAAACTCGGTCCTCAAGGACCCCCAATAGTTCATGTTTTCCAGATCACCTAACAGGTGCACAGGTGTATCCATTACCCACTGACATGTGAGCTAATTATTTCACTTGGGATTCTGTGAAAAGAAATGGAATACGTCAAAAGTTGGGGTCATTGAGGACCGCATTTGGGAACCACTGGTCTAGGCTGACAAAACCAGAGCTGTCTGCACATGCCTCATTAGCAGCCTTCCTGTGTAACTGCTTTCATTAAAAAGGCAGGCACTTACAGTATAGGTAGTCTTCAACAAAACTGTTCAACATATATCTATAATGGGTGCAGTGTGTGGTGCACACTGGCTACCGGTGTCCAGAGGGGCCGACACCACACTCCCTGCACCTATTTTTCTCAATACTTACCCTCCAGAAGCCTGTTTTGGCAGCAGCAGCGTTGCAGAAACCACTGGGAAAATGGCACAGCGCCCATTTTTGTGGTGTTTCGCGCATGTGCAGTAGGAAAAATCACCAGTAAAATGTCCACCAAGCCATTTTCCTGGAGACCTGCGCATGCACACTAGGCACTGGGACAGCGCATATGTCACCTAGTGACCATAGTGCCCAGCATCTATTGCTCTGCTGACTAGAATGGAGAGGGCCAGGCCTCCTCCTTTCTTGATAAATTCCTGTTCTGGGCTATTTTTTTTGGCAAATATAATATACTGTACCATATGCTGAAACATACATATATTAAACATAACAATATACAGTATGGTGTCTAGTAAAATATGCAGTGCCTAAACAATCTTAAGCTACAGTATATATGGTAGAAAATACACTGAAGTGCCAAAGTCATGGGATAGCAGTACAGTATGTAAAGGTAAAGGAAGGTGACATCACCATACTGTGACATATTGGAAATGCCCAGACCTGCATCATTTGTAATCTGACCTCTCCTGAATCAGTTTGAACAGCAGCTAGGCTGCTCATGGCAAGGTCGATGTGAATTATCAGAATTGGAACGGGCATGAACAGACAAGCAACACTATTTCAAATAATATGCACATTCAATGCAGAAGATACTAGACACATATCCAGCTGGTCAGTGCAGCATTCTTTAGCTTCCATGGGATATGAGAGCAGAAGACCCACCATAGTGTCTCTGTAAACACTACAACACCAGACACAGTACCTCACCTGGGCTTGTGATGTTGCTAATTGAACCCTGGAGGACTGGCAACATGTGACATGGTGCAATGGTTCTGGTTCCAGTTGTTTCAGGCTCATGGTAAGGTTTGGGTGTGGCACAGCCCCATGAGGCCATGGACCCCAGTTGTCAGCAAGGTACAATGCAGGCTGGTGGTGGTTCCATAATGGTGTGGGGTGTGTTCATGTGGCATGGGTCGGGTCCGCTGGTCCACCTGAACACATCATGAGTCCCATGGTCACGCTACGCATGCATCAGATTGGCATATATGTGTTAAAATAGGTTTATAACTTCTTTTCTATAAATATGTGTGTGTTATAGTATATATGGAAACATATGTTGTGTCAAACAATTAAAAATGTATACATCACAATAAATATGCAAAGTACAAATCACAGAAAACTACAATCAAAGACAATAAATAAATGCGATGTGGGAATGTTTTGACCAGCTAGGCCAGCGGTGGCCAACCTGTGGCTCTTGAGCCGCATGTGGCTCTTTCTTTATTCAAATGAAGCTCCCAACACTCTAAATCATGTGACCACAACAGATACAGAAACCGCTGCACTCCAGCCAGACACACAGCAGCACTACAGGGACTGAAAACTGAAGGAGCCAGATACTAGAGGTGAGACACCCACAAGCAAATGGGGGACACATTAGGGACTGCTGCAATGGCATGAGTTGATGGGGGGGCTGTAGTGATACATGGGGTTGGGCTAGAGTGACACATGGCAGAGCTGGCTGGAGAGACACAGGAGGGTCCTGGCAGGAGTGATGCGGGAGGGTCCTGGAAGTAGTGACACATGGGAGAACTGGCTGGAGTGACATAGGAGGGTGGTAGCAGGAGTGACACATGGGGGAGCTGGCTGGAGTGACACAGGAGGGTGGTAGCAGGAGTGACACATGGGAGAGCTGGCTGGAGTGACATAGGAGGGTGGTAGCAGGAGTGACACATGGGTGAGCTGGCTGGAGTGACACAGGAGGGTGGTAGCAGGAGTGACACATGGGAGAGCTGGCTGGAGTGACATAGGAGGGTGCTAGCAGGAGTGACACATGGAAGAGCTGGCTGGAGTGACAGGAGGGTGTTGGCAGGAGTGACACATGGGAGAGCTGACTGAAGTGACATAGGAGGGTGCTAGCAGGAGTGACACATGGAAGAGCTGGCTGGAGTGACAGGAGGGTGTTGGCTGGAGTGACAGATGGGGGAGCTGGCTGGAGTGAACAGCAAGGTCTTGGCAGTAGTAACACATGGGAGACCTGGCTGGAGTGACACAGCAGGGTCTTGGCAGTAGTGACACATGGGAGACCTGGCTGGAGTTACACGGGGGAGCTGGCTGGAGTGACAAAGGAGGGTGCTAGCAGGAGTGACACATGGGGGAGCGGCTGGAGTGACACATGGGGAGCTGAAGTTTATTATGTGAAAGTGGCTTTTTCAATGGATTTGGCTTTAAAAAAATTATTTTATGTCGTTCTGGCTTTTTCAATATATTTTATACCAGGGGTGTGGTCTAGCAGGCAGAAGGCCACATTCCATTTTTGCATGCGCGCCATCGGCTCGATGTCGGCTCTTTGACGTACCTAACAAGGTTTTTTGGCTCTTTGTCACTGACTGGTTGGCCATCCCTGAGCTAGGCTATCCAGCAATAATGTAAGATGCCTAGGAGAAGTGGAATTTACCAAAAATGCCTGACCATATATATAAAGCTCTGGATTTTCCTCAGCAATGGAATATAGCTCTGCTTAATGAAATAATAAGTATCACTACGACAAGCGATACTATCTAGAGAAATAGTGTCAATGAAACATAGACCTGGAATTTACCAACCGTATAAGATTGTGGGCTCTAATTCAAGTCAATATCAAATACTGTAATGTAGGGTTTTGAAAGTTATAAACGGATTTCCTTTCTTACTTACGCTGTGAGCTTTATAGAATAAAGGATGTTCCAATTTTTGATCAACCAATACAGACTTTATTGAAATAATGTTACATGCTAGCTGTGGTGTTAGCTACAAATTTATCCTACACTTAGCGATGTTGACCGGTTTTTGTCTACTGCTTTCAAGACAGTCAACATCCATAAGTGTAGGACAAATTTGTAGATCATTCTAAATAGACACAATCCTTATGCCTAAATAATCAATGTGCTTATCAAATATTAAGTTCAGTGGTAGATATTCACCAGATGGTATAAGGCTTACAAATGAATAGGCACGATGCATTCCACTGTGCTGCAGTTTATGACTAGAACATATCACCAGGGCTGTCAGGTGCTGACAAGGGCCTGGGTACTGGGGGGCATGGCAAAATCTAGGAGGAGCTGGGCACTGCAAAGGGGACATTTGTCCCCCTCAGTAGATGACCCAGGCCCTTGCCGAGCCCCTCCAACAAGTGCACTGCCTGGTGTAAAGAGGGACAATGCCCCTCTAAGTAACTGACCTGGCACTACCGGGCACCTCTAACAAGTCTGGGGTTGGGCAATCAGTACTCACCCTCCCATCTCGGCATCCCTCATTTTCCCATATGTCAGAGATGGGCTATATGTGAAACTGCTTCCATTATGTGCAGCAAACAAATTTCCTATTTGGCATTGTTTTAACTGATTAAACGACTGTGCAATTACAGTGGAATTAATCATTAAATATCAATTTCTGCATCATGTGAGATTACACCCTGTGGACAGAGTTAGACACGCCCCATTTGGTGGAGCAGAAAATGACCCAACCGTAGTCCACAAGGGCCATTTCTTAACCTACAGTTATCTCACTGAAATGATTTTACAAAAATAGACAATCAGCCATATATAGTTACAGTATTGATGCTAGTGAACATGCCACTGGTATATAACATAATTTACCCATCTAGCGAGTTTCAGTGATGTCCCCCTCCTCGTCAATGACCTCCACTGTTTTCTTGGTGGCCTATTGCTGCTGTGCTAATGATATGAGCATGTGCAACACCCGTCTACACATGCATACTGCATTTCAACTAGAGATGAGCGGGTTCGGTTCTCAGAGAACCGAACCCTACCGGACTTCACCATCCGAGCCCGGATCTGAGTCAGGCTCGGGTTTTCCCGCCTGACTCGGAAACCAGAACGAGGCAAAACGTCATCATCCCGCTGTCGGATTCTCGCATGGTTTGGATACCATATAAGGAGCTGCGTGTCCCCGCCATTTTCACTCCGGCATTGGAGAGTGTAGAGAGAGGACATGTCTCTGTACTCTCAGTGTCCTCAGTGTCCATGTCTTGTGCGGCATCTGTCCAGTCACAGTGGTTGTGTCCTCTGCTGCCATATGTCCAGTGCTGCTGTATAAGTCCCATACAGTGTTGCTGTGTTGTGCTGCATCAGTTCAGTGGTGGTGTCCTCTGTTGCCATATGTCTAAAGCTGCTGTATAAGTCCAGTCCAGTGGGCTGTATTGTGCTGCATCAGTCCAGTGGTGGTGTGTTGTGCTGCATCAGTCCAGTCACAGTGGTGGTGTCCTCTGCTGCCATATGTCCAGTGCTGCTGTATAAGTCCAGTCTATTGAAGTGGTGCTGTGTTGTCCTGCATCAGTCCAGTGGTGGTGTCCCTGTGCTGCTGTATATGTCCAGTGGTACTGCCATATATGTCCAGTGATCCTGCCTTATAAGTCCAGTGATCCTGCCGTATACGTCCAGCTGTATTGCCGTATATGTCCAGTGGTACTGCTGTATAAGTCCAGTGATCCTGCTGTATAATTCCAGTGGTAATGGCGTATAAGTCCAGTCCAGTGATACTGCCGTATATGTCCAATGATACTGCCATATATGTCCATTGATACTGCCGTTTGTGTCCAGCGGTACTGCCGTATAAATCCAGTGATCCTGCCGTATAAATCCAGTGATCCTGCCGTATAATTCCAGTGATCCTGCCGTATAAATCCAGTCCAGTGATACTGCCATATATGTCCATTGATACTGCCGTATGTGTCCAGCGGTACTGCCATATAAATCCAGTGATCCTGCCGTATAAATCCAGTGATCCTGCCGTATAATTCCAGTAATCCTGCCGTATAAATCCAGTCCAGTGATACTGCCGTATATGTCCAGTGATACTGCTGTATACGTCCAGCGGTACAGCCGTATATGTCCAGCGGTACTGCCGTATAAATCCAGTAATCCTGCGATATAATTCCAGTGGTACTGGCGTATAAATCCAATGATCCTGCCGTATATGTCCATTGATACTGCTGTATATGTCCATTGGTACTGCCGTATATGTCCAGCGGTCATGCCGTATAAATCCAGTGATCCTGCAGTATAATTCCAGTGATCCTGCCGTATAATTGCAATGATCCTGCCGTATAATTCCAGTGATCCTGCCATATAATTGCAGTGATCCTGCCGTTTAAGTCCAGTGACCCTGTTGTATAATTCCAGTGGTACTGACGTATAAATCCAGTGATCCTGCTGTATAATTACAGTGGTACTGACATATAAATCCAGTCCGGTGATACTGCCGTATATGTCCAGTGATACTGCTGTATATGTCCATTGGTACTGCCGTATATGTCCAGCGGTCATGCCGTATAAATCCAGTGATCCTGCAGTATAATTCCAGTGATCCTGCCGTATAATTGCAATGATCCTGCCGTATAATTCCAGTGATCCTGCCGTATAATTCCAGTGATCCTGCCATATAATTCCAGTGGTACTGGCGTATAAATCCAGTGATCCTGCCGTATATGTCCAATGATACTGCCGTATATGTCCAGCGGTACTGCCGTATAAATCCAGTGATCCTGCTGTAAAATTCCAGTGATCCTCTCATATAATTCCAGTGGTAATGGCGTATAAATCCAGTCTAGTGATACTGCCATATATGTCCAGTGATGCTGCCATATATGTCCATTGATACTGCCGTATATGTCCAGCGGTACTGCCGTATAAATCCAGTGATCCTGCCGTATAATTCCAGTGGTACTGGCGTATAAGTCCAGTGATCCTGCTGTATAATTCCAGTGATCCTGCCGTATAATTTCATATAAATCCATATAATTCCGTATAAATCCAGTCGAGTGGTGCTGCCATATAAGTTCAGTGGTGCTGTCCTGTGCTGTATATTATTTACTCCAAATAAAGGGGTTATTAATATTTAAGCCAAATAATATTCACATGGTTTGCCCTGTGTGATGTAGAGGTATGCTCTCCTGTATCGCATATTGTTAAATAACTCCAGAAAATAATGGAGGACAAAAATTTGGAGGATAAAATAGGGAAAGATCAAGAACCACTTCCTCCTAGTGCTGAAGTCATGACATACAGTAGATGATGAAATCCCATCAACGTCGTCTGCCAAGGCAGATGCCCAATGTGATAGTAGAGGGCATGTAGAATCCAAAAAGCCAAAGTTCAGTAAAAAGACCCCCCCAAAAAAAAGAAATTTAAATGGTCTGAGGAGAAACGTAAACTTGCCAATATGTAATTTACGACATGGAGTGACAAGCATTGGCTAAGGCCCTGGCCTATGTTCATGACTAGTGGTTCAGCTGCACATGATGATAGGAGCCCTCATCCTCCTGCTAGAAAAATGATAAGAGTTGAGCTGGAAAAAACACAGCAAAGAACTGTGCGTTCAAAGATGGTATCACAAATCCCCAAGGAGAGTCCAATTGTGTCGGCGGTTGCGATGCCTGACCTTCCCAACACTGTATAGGAAGAGGTGGCTCCTTCCACCATTTGCATGCCCTCAGCAAGTGCTGGAAGTAGCACCCACAGTCCAGTTTCTGAAGATGTCACTGTTGAAGTACACCAGGATGAGAATATGGGTTCTGCTGGCGCTGAGGAGGAAGTTGACGATGAGGATTCTGATGGTGATGTGGTTTGTTTAAATCAGGCACCAGGGGAGACACCTGTTGTTCATGGGATGAATAAGCCCATTGCGATGCCTGGGCAAAATACCAAAAAAGCCACCTCTTCTGTGTGGAATTATTTCTCCACAAATCCAGACAACAGGTGTCAAGCCGTGTGTTGCCTCAGTCAATCTGTTATAAGAAGGGGTAAGGATGTTAACTACCTAGGAATATCCTACCTTATACGTCACCTGCAGCGCATTCATCAGAAGTCAGTGTCAAGTTGTGAAACTTTGGGTAAGAGCGTAAGCAGTCCACTGACACCTAAATCCCTTCTTCCTCTTGTACCCAAGCTACTGCAAGCAACACCACCAACTCCCTCAACGTCAACTTCCTCCTCGGTCAGGAATGTCAGTAGTCCTGCAGGCCATGTCACTGGCAAGACTGAGGAGTCCTCTCCTAACCGGGATTCCTCCGGAGGATCCTTGAGTGGTACGCCTGCTGTAGCTGCCGCTGCTGTTGTTGCTGCTGGGAGTCGATCGTCATCCCAGATGGAACGTCGGAAGACCACTTGTACTACTTCAACTAAGGAATTGACTGTCCAACAGTCCTTTGTGAGGAAGATGAAATATGACAGCAGTCATCCTGTTGCAAAGTGGATAACTGAGGCCTTGACAGCTATGTTGGTGTTAGATGTTCGTCCGGTATCCGCCATAAGTTCAGTGGGACTTAGAGAATTGTCTGAGGTACTGTGTCCACGCTATCAAACCCCATCTAGGTTCCACTTCACAAGGCAGGCGATACCGAGAATGTACAGAGACGTTATAAAAAGTGTCCTCAGTGTCCTACAAAATGCAGTTGTACACACTGTCCACTTAACCACGGACATGTGGACAAGTGGAGCAGGGCAGACTAATGACTATATGATTGTGACAGCCCACTGGGTAGATGTATGGCCTCTCGCAGAAACAACAGCAGTGACACCAGTAGCATCATCTCACAAACACCAACTCGTTCCTAGGCAGGCTACACTATGTATCACTGCTTTCCATAAGAGGCACACCGCTGACAACCTCTTACAGAAACTGAGGGACATCATTGCACAATGGCTTACCCCAATTACACTCTTCTGGGGATTTGTGATATCAGACACCAACAATATTGATTATTGTTTTGCACATACAATTAATTTGGTGGTGCAGAAATTTTTGAAAAATGATAGGGGCATGCAGGAGATGCTGTCGGTTGCTCGATAAATTGTGGGCCACTTTCGGCATTCAGCCACCGCGTGCTGAAGACTGGAGCACCATCAAACACTCCTGTACCTGCCCTGCCATCACCAGAAGCAAGAGGTGGTAACAAGGTGGAATTCAACACCCTATATGCTTCAGAGGATGGAGGAGCAGCAAAAGAACAATCAAGCCTATGTATCCACCTACGATATAGGCAAAGGAGGGAGAATGCACCTGACTCAAGCACAGTGGAGAATGATTTCCGTCTTGTGCAAGGTTCTCCAACCCTTCGAACTTGCCACACATGAAGTCAGTTCAGACACTGCCAGCTTGAGTCAGGTCATTCCCCTCATCAGGCTTTTGCAGAAGCAGCTGGAGAAATTGAAGGAGGAGCCAAGACGGAGCGATTCCGCAAAGTATGTGGGACTTGTGGATGGAGCCCTTCATTCACTTTCCCAGGATTCAAGGGTGGTCCATCTGTTGAAATCAGAGAGCTACATTTTGGCCACCATGCTCGAGCCTAGGTTTAAAGCCTACGTTGTATCTCTCTTTCCAGCAGACACAATTCTGCAGAGGTTCAAAGACCTACTGGTGAGAAAATTGGCAACTCAAGCGGAAGGTGACCTGTCAACAGCTCCTACTTCACTTTCTCCCGCAACTGGGGCTGCAAGGAAAAGGATAAGATTTCCTAGCCCACCCGCTGGCGGTGATGCATGGCAGTCAGGAATGATTGCTGACATCTGGTCCGGAGTGAAGGACCTGCCAATGATTACTGACATGTCTACTGTCACTGCATATGATTCTGTCACCATTGAAAGAATGGTGGATGATTATATGAGTGACAGCATCCAAGTAGGCATGTCAGACAGTCCGTACATGTACTAACAGGAAAAAGAGGCAATTTGGATGTCCTTGCACAAACTGGCTTTATTTTACCTAAGTTGCCCACCCTCCAGTGTGTACGCCGAAAGAGTGTTTAGTGCAGCCGGTCACCTTGTCAGCGAACGGTGTAGGAGGTTACTTCCACAAAATGTAGAGAAGAGGATGTTCATCAAAATGAATTATAAATTCCTCCGGGAAGACCTTGTCCAGCAATTGCCTCCAGAAAGTACACAGATACCTGTGATCGTGGATTCCAGTGGGGATGAATTAATACTCTGTGTGGATAAACACACTGAAAGGGGGGAGGAATCAGAAGATGAGGATGAGGATGAGGTCGACATCTTGCCTCTGTAGAGCCAGTTGGTGCAAGGAGAGATTGATTGCTTTTTTTGGTGGGGGCCCAAACAAACCAGTCATTTCAGCCACAGTCATGTGGTAGACCCTGTCGCTGAAATGATTGGTTTGTTAAAGTGTGCATGTCCTGTTTATACAACATAATGGTGGGTGGGAGGGCCCAAGGACAATTCCATCTTGCACCTCATTTTCTTCTTTGCATCATGTGCTGTTTGGGGCCTAGTTTTTTTTTGAGTGCCATCCTGTCTGCCACTGCAGTGCCACTCCTAGATGGCCAGGTGTTTGTGCCGCACACTTGTGTCGCTTAGCTTAGTCATACAGCTACCTCGTTGCACCTCTTTTAATTCTTTGCATGATGTGCTGTTTGGGGCCTAGTTTTTTTAAGTGCCATCCTGTCTGCCACTGCAGTGCCACTCCTATATGGGCCAGGTGTTTTTGCCGCACACTTGTGTCGCTTAGCTTAGTCATACAGCTACCTCATTGCACCTCTTTTTCTTCTTTGCATCATGTGCTGTTTGGGGCCTAGTTTTTTTAAGTGCCATCTTGTCTGCCACTGCATTGCCACTCCTAGATGGGCCAGGTGTTTGTGCCGCACACTTGTGTCGCTTAGCTTAGTCATAAAGCCACCTCGGTGCCACCTTTTGGCCTAAAAATAATATTGTGAGGTGTGAAGAATAGACTGGGAATGAGTGGAAATGAATGTTATTGAGGTTAATAATACCGTAGGATCAAAATTACCCCCAAATTCTGTGATTTTAGCTATTTTTATGTTTTTTTCAAAAATCATCCATATCCAAAACCAACCTAAAGCCAAAACCAAAACCAAAACATGAGCGGGGGAATTAGAACCAAAACACAAAACACGAAAAGTGCCCGCCACGCATCTCTAATTTCAACACATTCTTTGCTGAAGCCTGACCATAAACTTTAGGAAGTTTCAAAGGGGTTATGACTTATTCTTAAATGGAGTCTTCTGTATCTAACATACATTTACAATAAAATAATTTATCATTACAACAGGTAGGCTGAAAACAGTATATGTAAAAAAAAGACTAGGAAGTATCAAACATGTTTCACATGAAGTTCAAATTTTCTTCATCACTGGGTTATAAAAACATGACATGTCAGATTAACTTTCATCATTTAAGCATATCAAATATAATCCTATTCAAGTCAATCAAGGACATACACATTTTTAGCTAATATGCAAATGAAGCTTTAAGCCTTGGCATAAACTAGACATGATCAGAAACTGCTATAGAATTATATCACTCATAGATTAGAGTGGGGAATCCAGTATAGAGATTAATACTTTTATTTGATTTATTTAACCACATGCTTCTGAAAAGACCTAATTAGATGTTGGGTTGATTTACAAAAAATAAAAAAAAGAATGTAACGTAAATCACTTTTCCAGATCTGCTTTTTTATGAGCTAGATGACAATGACACACAAAAGGTGTACAAGAGCAAAACAAGTGAACAAAATTCATGGCACTGATCATTTCTAAAGCAGATTATGGATTACAAGATTCTTTATTTAACTTTTTCTTTTTACTATGGCACAACTGGATGCCTGAAACTAACAGGGTCAACATGAAAAACAGTCATGGGCTATCAGTGTATGCTGACACAGTTTTGCAATGATTGCCATGGTAGCCATGTTATGGAAGCAGCGTGGGAACACAGAATTGCAGTTTGCTGCATTCTAAATGGAACGGATCTCAGCATAAACCTCAAATCCCAAGGGAGGTTTCAGAATTTGTGGAATTGTTTGATGCTATTTATTGTGCAGTATGAGTTTACTAAATAGCACAATTACAAAGAAAATTCACCACCAAATTAAAGAAAAATCTTTAATTTGGCGGTGAAACAACATTTAAGAAGACCTCATCACACACCACCCCTCCCCCATAGAGTTAAATATACCTGATGAAAATTTTTTATATACTCAGCTCATTAAAAGGAAGAAATACATTGTTATATACAACAGTAAATAGTTAGTGCCATACAAGTGATTCTTTTCAATTTGCGTTCAGTTATCAGCTGGGGAAGTATGGGCAGGGAAAGGTTTCTTGTCATGGAAGCTACAGGTAAGTATAGTAATACTGTACAATATATGTCTATTATTTTTTTCTGGTGGGATAAGCAGTCTACATTTATGAGCACTGTAGAATGCATCTGATATAATCTGCTGCCTTACACGTAAGATGAAATTGAGCTGTGTATGTGTGACGTGTAGTCTGGGCAGTGTCGGACTGGGGTATGAAGGGCCCACCGGGGGGAATGCAGTGATAGGGGCCCATACTTAGGGGTGTGACCCGCCTACAAAGGAGGTGTGGCCAGCCTCCACGGAGACTTGAAATGCACAATAGTCTAGTGCAGTGTAATGCAACATATCTACCATGTATAATACAAGTGCACAGTCTGGAACTTGATCCCTAGAGGAAGGAGTGAGCCCTCAGGCAGTGGGGCCCACCGGTGGCTTCCCCTGTACCCCTGTGGGCCAGTCCGACCCTAAGTCTGGGTAGGCAGGGGAAGCAGAGCTACACCTGTCATACTCCAGTATACTTCAGAGTTTTAACTATATATACGATTAGAATAATAAAAAAGATATTTAGAACTTATAAATATTATCTTTGCTATTATTCAAATAATCAATGTATTATTGTAATAGTTTTTGTAGTCAAAAAATTATATCTGTTTGTGTGTGTGTGTGTGTGCGTATAAAGTGGATTCTAGCTGAGGCATCCCCAGCCATTGACCCTACCGCACCTCACTGCTGTGTACAGTATATATGACTTTTTACTGCACATACATTCCTCGCTGGTTTCTATACATTAATATGCAATCTTAAACTGGCTTACACATCAGAACCATGGGGGTCATTCCGATTTGATCGCTCGCTAGCAGTTTTTAGCAGCCGTGCAAACGCATTGCCGCCGCCCACTGGGGAGTGTACTTTCGCTTTGTAGAAGTGCGAACGCTTGTGTAGCAGAGCGCCTGCAAAAATCGTTTTGTGCAAAACAAGACCAGCCCTCTAGTTATTCTTCGTGTGTGTTGATTCTAATGATGGAGGGACGGCTTTTGATGTCACACACCCGCCCAGCAAACGCTTAGCCACGCCTGCATTTTTTTTTGCCACGCATGCGTTTTTCCAAACACTCCCTGAAAACGGTCAGTTGCCACCCAGAAACGCCCACTTCATGTCAATCTCCTTGGGATCGGCTGTGTGTTTGGAATTGTCGCTAGAACCAGTGCAAAACCACAAAGTACTTTGTAACTGTACGTCGCGCGTGCGCATTGCGGTGCATACGCATGCGCAGAAATGCTGTTTTTTAGCCTGAGCGCTGCGAACAACGGCATCTAGCAATCAACTCGAAATGATGCCCCATGGGGGTCATTCTGAGGTGTTCGCTCGCAAGTGAATTTTAGCAGATTTGCTCATGCTAAGCCGCTGCCTACTGGGAGTGAATCTTAGCATCTTAAAATTGCGACCGATGTATTCGCAATATTGCGATTACACACCTCATAGCAGTTTCTGAGTAGCTTCAGACTTACTCGGCATCTGCGATCATTTCACTGCTTGTCGTTCCTGGTTTGACGTCACAAACACACCCAGCGTTCGCCCAGACACTCCCCCGTTTCTCCAGCCACTCCTGCGTTTTTTCCGGAAACGGTAGCGTTTTCTCCCACACGCCCATAAAACGGCCTGTTTCCGCCCAGTAACACCCATTTCCTGTCAATCACATTACGATCGCCAGAACGATGAAAATGCCGTGAGTAAAAATCCTAAGTGCATAGCAAATTTACTTGGCGCAGTCGCAGTGCGGACATTGCGCATGCGCATTAAGCGGAAAATCGCTGCGATGCGAAGATTTTTACCGAGCGAACAACTCGGAATGACCCCCCATGTGTAGCCGGCTGATCTGATGAGCAACATGACCCTGCTTCTGCAAGTGCATACATACTTGCCGATGCAGGGGGGTCATTTGGCAGCATCTTCTGGTGGATCCTGCAGCAGGGCCAACCAGAGGACATTGCTATTGACTGCAGGATTTGTCGTTCCGATTTGCTTAGAAATGTCAAATCGGCCCGTAGTGTGTACACACAGGTATATTTTTCCAGACCAAGCAGGGACCTAATGTAGCTTGTAGCTGTGTAATATTAGTTAAGCATCAGTTTGGTAGCAGCCAACAAAAGCAAAAAAAAAGCCCATATCATGGTAAGTGTAGCCCTATGTTACTAGAGGGTGTAGTATGGCGGTTGGGATCCCGGTATGCTGGTCACCAGGATCCCAGCTGGTGGCATACTGAAGGCCACCCTTGCTAGATATGCAACACCCCTTTAGGCTTAGGAATAACGTGAGACTCGCACATTAAGGGCACTAATAAGGAATATCTGTGTCCCCTGGAGAGAGAACTATATGTGAATAGCAGGAGTGGGAGAATGTGGAGCTGAGCTGTTTGAGTACATGGCTTGATTGAGAATTGCAGGCAGTTCTAAATGTGGACAGATTTGATATTTTTTTAAGCAAAGTGCACGTCTCTCATGTTGCATACGTTACTTAGAGCAGTTACAGTTGATTTGGCCACTTCTCACATAGGGCTAATTGGGTGTTATCTGCTTGCTACGGTGCTACGGTAGAAACAGAGTCCCATGAGGGTCTCTCACAGGCATGTAGACAGAGTTGTGGGTATTCTGAGGTAAATACATGCAGAGATCTGTCTGATTCCAGTCAGAGCCTCTGCTCAGCTGCGTTTCTAGAGAGGGGACCTGTGTGCAGACGCCGTGTGTGGGCCCGCTCCTCTCCTGTAGCCGTCACCACCATTGCTTGCGCTCTCAGCGCTGAGACTCTGGCACAGTGCCAGAGTCTACAGCGCATGCACAGGACTCTGAAAAATGTCCACTGCGCCATTTTTCTGGAGTCCTGCGCATGCGCTGTAGACTCTGGCACTGTGCCAGAGTCTCTAGCACTCAGTGCGCTAGCAACGGTGGTGACAGCTACGGGAGAGGAGGGGGCCCACACGCAGTCGCCGATGGATGCCGGAAAGGTAAGTATAGAAGAAATGAGTGCAGTGTGTGCGGTGTGCGCACCCTCTGGTCCCAGGGGCGCGTGTGCAACGCACACACTGCACCCATTATAGATACGCCAGTGCCTCTGCTCCAAGGATGAGGCCATTGCAAGTGTACAGTAGATGAAAGTGATAATGGCTGCCAGGTGCGGATTTAGGGGTGAGGGCGCCCCAAGGCACAACGGTGACGGCTGCCGCCTCCCCCCATACCTAATTTTATTATTTTCATTGACGAGTTATAAGCTCTCATGTGATGATAGCTAATTTAATAGAATAATAAAGAAGCCACTATGGCATTTTTATTTTTATTTTTAATTATTGTATGTATACATATTTACTAAGTAGGACAGCTGACAGTGGCAGTATGTGCATGTTGTACCCATTTACACAACATTCAAGAAGGGATATGGTACAGTACAGTTGGGGCTGACATTATCAACATAAACATCACTCCCCAAACAAGTGCCGCCCCTAGGCACGTGCCTCATGTGCCTAATGGTAAATTCCCAACTGATGGCTGCCCTTGGAAGTGGAGGGCTGGAAGCAGTGCTGTCACATAGAGGCATGTGGCTCTAAATACTGGTGGATATGAATAAGCTTTATGATCACTGTAAGCAGATGGAATTCTGACCATATTACGCGCAACTCAGAATTAGGTTCACAGTAACATAATTGAAATCTAAGCGGCTTACAGGATAGTGAGTTTGAACTTCGGAATTACTGTGACCCTGTTTGATAGCTGCTAGGAGTCCTGTGCTTAAATAGAGCCCATAAAACAGAGACACCGACCAGTACATAGCAAACATGGACACGTAACATGTATGTGAAGCCTATGTCGGTAGAGAGAGGAGCACATGGGACTTTACAAGAAGGTGGAAAGGGCTGAACAATGACAGTTAAGTCACATACGGCACAGTGAACAGTACAGAGGAGAGAATGGTGAACAAAAGTCAGTATACTGAGGAAATGTAATAAAGACTATTTTAATGAGATTCAATCTGGTGTGCAAAAGCAGGAGATTGCAGCAGATATCTCCGATCAGCAGACCGTACATGTGCAGTAGTGTGCACAGATCCTGAAGAAGATCTTCTTAAACGCTGTTAGCAAGGAAATGTCTCTATCTTTGCGGGTGTATTTTAATAAATTCGGAAGAACAGTAATTTATTTTTGCCACAAATAGTGATTAGATAAGCTGAAGGCTGCATAAGCCTGAGGCAATATAAGAGCTCAACTTTTTGTGATTGGTTGGTTAATGACTAAGCAGTTGCTAGGCAGATCAGTTTTTCCCTGTGGTTTTTCCTATTGGATTAGAAGGTTGTCCATCAAGCTTAATAGGTTGGTCTTAGGATAGTATATAGGGCAGGGCCATTTTCCTCAGACTTCCTCTTGCCATTCATTGTATGGCCCAGGAAGGATAAGTATATGTCACAGCACTTGCTTTTTGTTCCTTTTGTATACTGCCTTGTTTAATTCTACACCCCCTCCCCCTCCATTGTGGTTCTCACTGCTGCATAGTTCTATTATATTGTATATTTGTCGGTTCACCCCCACTCCTGTTATGCCGCGTCCACGCCGCTCTGCCCCTCCCCACCGCCGCCTCGTGGAGGCTGCGGGCACCCCCCGCTCCCGCTCCTGTAGTGCTCCCCCCCGGAGGTTGCCTACGACGGCTGCGGGCATGCGGGCATGCGGTGGGGTCAGGCCACGACGGCCCGCTACCCTGCCAGCGGGAGACAAGCGGCCAGCAGCTGCCCGGCACGTGGCGCCGGGACGCGTGTTTTTTTTTTTTCTTTTTTCACCGTCGTCCCCAGCAACCTCGGTTCCTCCTACGGCTCCCTTGCCCGGCGCGCTAGTCAGCGCAAGGTCTCCCCCACCTTCCCCGCCAGTGGCTCTCAGCGGCGGCTCGGGTGCCCACGTGGTGCCGGGCGGCCGCGGCGGGGCTGCGGAGGGCGAGGGGGGGGCTGGCTCACCAAGGGGGGATATGAATCTGGGGCAGCAGGGTGAGGTGCCCGCTGTCCCCAGTACGGTTTCAATTGGGCATGTACCCCTCCCTGCGGAGGGGCCTGTAGCGCCCAGGTATAGAATTGTACATGGGGTGATGGGGTCGATGTCTGATGATCCCGAGGCGGGGGGCGTGGCTGGGGCTGCCGCAACGCCCGCTCCTCCTGCAGTTCCATGGCAGGGGTTCCCGGATGGGAATCCCGCATCCGGGGCATTTTGGCTGGGCCCCCCGGTCGCCCGTTGCTCGGACTGCCCGTGGCGGCGTCCCCGAACGTCGGGCTTCAGGCGCCTCCCCCCATCCCGCCGGGGGCATTGCAGCTGGTGGCAACTCAGTCATCCATCGCGGCGGCTTACCACCTACCCGGCCCTGCT
Organism: Pseudophryne corroboree; assembly: GCF_028390025.1. Taxonomy (NCBI): domain Eukaryota; kingdom Metazoa; phylum Chordata; class Amphibia; order Anura; family Myobatrachidae; genus Pseudophryne; species Pseudophryne corroboree. The sequence goes on from NC_086445.1 coordinate 850,778,897, forward strand.
CACTCGTTTGCCGCACCGCAAGGCTTCGCTGGGGCCAGTTTTTCCCCGGTGGCCTTCCTTGGCCTCTGGCGACGGCGTTCCTGCAGCTGCCGGAGCGCCCTCCATGGGCCTAACCGTGGCGCCCGCTCCACAATTTTCACCGTACTTTGCCGGCTCGGGCGCCGGCGTCCAGACCACATGGTCGGTCGGCGGCCCCCGGGTTACGGTTCCCCTCCCTGCTTTTGCGGGCTCGCAGCCCTGGCCGTCCCTGTCTGGAGCGAATCAGTTGGCGCAAATTTTGCCACCCCCCCTGCCCCTCCGCGGTCCCTACCGGTTTCGTCCGGACTTGCGGGGGCGGGCGGTTACACGCCGCATACTTCATGGCGGCCCTTCTTACTCCATGGGGGTCGCTTCGGGGGTCGGGGCTGTCTTTCCCCACGCCGTTACGTACCCCTCAGGCGGGGGTCCTCCCCCGCAGCTTCCTGCCGGCCCTCCGCCGCAGGGCGACTGGGCTTGGCCTCCTCCCCCGCATGTTCACCCCGTTGCTAATGATGCGCTGGTTTCCCCCGCGCCTGTTGTCCCCTCTGGTGCTGGCTGGCTCCGGGGCTACGTCACGTAGGGGACGAAGGCCGCAGAGGGCCGCAGCCGCGACATCGACGGGGGAAGTTCGGCCACCAACGGAGTCGGGTGCAACGGACGACGCTGTTCCTGGTCCTTCTAACACTGGTGGGCATGCCCTTCCTTTACACAGTTCATCCAGTAGTTCTTCCTCATCTAGCAGTGTTTCGTCAGGTTCTCCGCGGCGCCCGCGTAAATTAGCAAGACTTATCGCGCGGCGCATGGCGAAGGAAGCGCAGAAAGTGGCAGCGCCAGCGTCAGCAGTTCCCCTTGACCCCCCCCCGTTATGCGGAGATGGTGCATTGCACCAACACGGCAGTTACGCGGGGGGTTCGTAAGCGAATGCGAGAAAAAATCCGGAAGGGGAAGTACGTTGACATCTTCACCCTTACGGATGAGATGCGGCAGGGTTTTGAGGCAGCTAAGAAACCGGGTGGCATTGGGGAAAATGCTTTCCGCAATTTTCACCAGTGGTTGCGAGGGTTTTTGGTTTTTACTGCTTGCTACACGGAATCGCGACCCGCGGAGTATTCAAACTTAGTTAAGTATTTGTTTTTGGTACATGACATGTACTTAAAATCCAAGGGTTCCGCTTGGCGGGATTACGATGAGAAATTCCGTCGCAATCAGGATGGCAACCCCACCCTGCCCGCGGGTTTTAAGGATGTCGAGGTGTGGTTGGAGGTCACGCAGCAGGTTAAGCCCACCCCGGACGTCACGGTCAAGAAGCCCGGGGCGGCCGGGGCTCCGGGTTCCCGCTTGATAGGGAAAGGGTAGTGTTTTGCCTACAACGAGGGCAAATGTGTCAAGGGGGCGAATTGTCGTTTTCGCCACTCGTGTAAGTTGTGCGGGGCCAGTCACCTGGCCAAGGATTGCCCCTCGGCGGCAAGCGGTAAGCCCTCCGCTCCTACTGAGGCCGGGGGAGTTGGCAAGTAAGGCCTTCTCCCCGATTCGAGTTCCCGAGTTGCGGCGCTGGCTGAACTTATACCCCGACAAGTCGGCAGCGTCATTCCTCTTGGAGGGTTTTCGGCACGGTTTTCGTTTGCCCATTTCGGATTCGGTGCACGTGGTGGCGCGCCAGAATTTGAGATTGGCTCGCAAATTCCCGCAGGTGGTCCGGCGGAAAGTGGACGGGGAGATCGGCCTGGGACGCATGGCGGGGCCCTACGCCTTTCCCCCACTGCCCTCCTTGTGCATTTCCCCAGTGGGGGTGGTGCCCAAGAAGGCCACGGGCAAGTTTCGCCTGATACAGCACTTGTCGCACCCTCCAGGTTTTTCGGTCAACGACGCTATTCCGGAAGCAGAGTGCAGGGTACGTTATCAGTCTTTTGATGACGCTCTGCGCTTGGTGCGAGCTTGTGGTCCGGGGGGTCTGTTGGCAAAATTGGACGTGGAGTCGGCCTTTCGGCTACTACCACTGCACCCGGATTCCCTGCGGTTTCTGGGTTTCAAACTAGGGGGCGATTTTTACGTGGATCGGTGTCTCCCCATGGGTTGTTCGGTCTCCTGCGCCTACTTTGAGTGTTTTAGCACATTTTTGCACTGGTGCGTCCAGGCCGCCTCCGGCCAACGCGGGGTTGCTCACTACCTGGACGACTTTCTCTTTGTGGGTCCGGGGGACAGTTCGATCTGTGGGGATATTCTGTCGGTGGCTAGATCATTATTCGACGGTTTAGGGGTGCCTGTCGCGCAGGACAAGTGTGAGGGCCCTTGCACTTGTCTTAGCTATCTAAGTATTGAAATAGACACGGTGGGGGGTTGCTGTCGCCTACCCGAGGATAAAGTGCGTAAGCTTTTGGGATTAATTACTGACTGTTTAGGCAAACGCAGGGTTCGGCTTAAGCAGGTGCAGTCTTTGCTGGGTTCTTTCAACTTTGCATGCCGGATTATCCCCATGGGTAGGATTTTCTGTCGCAAACTTGAACGGGCCACGGCGGGGACGGTCCGGCAGAATCACACCGTGTACCTTTCCCGCGAGATCAGGGATGATTTGCGGATTTGGGTTTCTTTCCTGGTGTCCTTCAACAGGGAGGTTTTGTGGCCGGCGCCTTGTTGTCCAGTAAGCAGCTACAATTGTTCACGGATGCCTCGGGCAGTCAAGGTTTTGGCGCATTTTTTGCTGGGGCATGGTGCGCTGCTGCTTGGCCGGCCTCTTGGGTAACGCGTGGGTTTACCAAGAACCTCCTTTTGCTGGAATTGTTCCCGATCATAGTGGCGCTTGAATTATGGGCCTGCCAGTTCGCGAATAGGGACATCTCGTTTCGTTGCGACAACTTGGGGGTGGTACATGCGATTAATAATCAGCGTTCATCCTCTCCGCAGGCTCTGAGGCTGTTACGGCATATAGTGTTAGTTTGCTTGCGGCGCAATATTAATTTCGGGGCCCGTCACGTTCCCGGAATTGACAACGGAATTGCGGATGCATTGTCTCGGTTCCAATTTGACAAATTCAGGGCGTTGGTTCCGGGAGCGGCGGCGGAGGGTTTACAGTGCCCGCCTTCTGTCTGGCAGATTGTCGAATCGGGTTAGCTGCTCTAGCCAGGTGTGCTCTGGCTCCCTCCACTCTCAGAGCGTATGATGCAGCCTGGCGTGATTGGTCGGTCTTTCAGCGTAGGTACAGGGTAGCAGGTGAGTCCTCGGCCGACGCCTTGATGACCTTTGTTTGGGAACATTACCAAAACGGTAGGTCAAAAGCGGCCATGGCATCTGCCCTTGCGGGCATTTCTTTTCACTCGCGGCTCCACGGGATGACGGACCCCACGGGGTCTTTTGTCCTTTCCAGAGCGTTGAAAGGTTGGGCTAGGTTGCGCCCGGCGCCCGCGGACTCACGTAGACCCATGACGTTGCAGCTTCTAGCAGAGTTACTGCGTGTGATGCCTCAAATTGCGACCTCGGAATTCGAGGTGGCGTTGTTTAGTTGTGCGTATGCCCTGGCCTTTTTTGGGGCTTTCCGAGTGAGCGAGTTGGTGGCATGCCGCAAGGCGTCTCGGGAGTCGGGTTTGCTTTACGAAAATGTGCGCTTGCAGGATGGCCTGTTGCTCTGTAGGATTGTGCGGTCCAAGACGGATCAAACAGGTCGGGGTCGCTGGATGTCCTTGGAGGCTCAGGAGGAAACGGGTGTTTGTCCGCTGCGGTTGACGTAGGAGTATATACGGTTGAGGCCTCCGGGGGGCGACCAGTTGCTGGTGCACGCGCAGGTTGACCTGCTGACAAAGTTTCAATTTGCTGCTGTGTTTAAAAAATGTTTGGCGGCATTGGGCTTGCAGGGGGTGGACTTCGGTACCCATTCCTTTCGGATTGGGGCGGCTACCCATGCAGCGGCTACGGGTTCATCCCCTGCGGCTATTCGGGAGCTGGGCCGTTGGAAGTCTGCCTCCTATAGGTCTTATGTCCGTTTGGATAAGTTATAGGGGCGCCTGTTGCGCTAACCCAAAAACGTGTTTACTCGTCGGTTTTTGAATGCTTACTGTTCAGGAATCGAGGGTGTGAAGTGAATTTTTAAAATTTTTCCTCCGAGGGGGCCTAATTTCAATTGGCTGTTCTATCAAGGTCCACGGGAGGTTTTTTGATTTTTCTCCTTCACTTGGGTTTTTGTTACGTTATGCATTATGTATGTATTATGTTCACAATTCTGATGTTAGGATGTTTTCTTTTTCAGCTATCGTCAATTTTGGGGAACATGTATGGCTGGTTGGCCATTCCTATATATTTTGGGCGGCAAGGCATCCCATGGCACTTAGGGCAGCTGATGTTTTTGGGTCTAGGCAATTGCGATGGTTAGGTGTCAGAGGTATGTTGTGGGGTGATTTGTTGCGGCTCCTTTTTTCTCGGGAGCGCCGCTGGGGTCGCCCTAGTTGTATTGTCCTTCATTTAGGTGGTAATGATCTAGGTCGAGTTAAGGGCATAGATTTGATTTTGTCCGTTAAGGCGGATTTGGTGGCGATCCATTGTCACTGGCCAGGAGTGAGCATTGTTTGGTCGGAGATTGTGCCGCGTTTTCATTGGCGTGGTGCGGTGCGTTTCTCGGCGCTGGAGAAGGCCCGCAAGAAGGTGAATTCGGCAGTGTCTCTCTTTGTCAGGGCCATAGATGGAGTAGCAATCAGGCATCCTCTACTTGTGCTAAGGAATAGGCAGTTCTACAAGGAGGATGGGGTTCATCTTTCTCCGGAAGGAGTGCAGATTTTCCTAGAGGATATTTTTGGTCCTTTTCGGTAGGGCTATTTAGTTTGTTCTTAGTTGGTTATTGTTGCTGATTGCGGATGGCGGTGGCGGTTTTGTAAACCTTGGTGGCGGGAAGTCGCTACCAACCAGCTGTCACACAGGCATAAGTGGTCATTGTGGGGCTCCCTCTTTAGAAGGACGGCAGGTGTGTCCTTCTCTTGCGGTTGGACATTTAGACGTTCCCCTGCGGGAACCGAACGTTTGCCAGAGAAAAGAGGGGTGAGGCCAGCACAATGCGGGTTATGCGGGAAGGAGGAGGGGTCTGGGTACTCCCCTCCTTGGTTTGGTGGTTTTCATCTAGGTGACTGGTGCTGGTGTCTGGTAGCGACTTTCTGTTGCCATCCTCCAAGCTAAATTTAAATCTATATTCTAAATTAATTCTAATTCGATCACAATTATAGTTTAAAGAGTTGGTCAGCGATCAATAAACATCGTCTGACCTTTAACTCCAGCTACCGTGTCCGTGTCTTTATATCAGTGTGTGGTGTGGTTTATTTTAGTGATAAGCTAGCTTAATAAAAAGGTTTATGTAATCACAATAAAGTTATGAGCGCCTTAGATAAACTGAAGGCTGCATAAGCCTGAGGCAATATAAGAGCTCAACTTTTTGTGATTGGTTGGTTAATGACTAAGCAGTTGCTAGGCAGATCAGTTTTTCCCTGTGGTTTTTCCTATTGGATTAGAAGGTTGTCCATCAAGCTTAATAGGTTGGTCTTAGGATAGTATATAGGGCAGGGCCATTTTCCTCAGACTTCCTCTTGCCATTCATTGTATGCCCGCCCGCCCTCCCGGATTGCATCTATGGTTTTGTTTCTACAGTTGGCTATTGAAAGCCAGATTGGCGGGAAGTCGCTACCAACCAGCTGTCACACAGGCATAAGTGGTCATTGTGGGGCTCCCTCTTTAGAAGGACGGCAGGTGTGTCCTTCTCTTGCGGTTCAGGTGTGTCCTTCTCTTGCGGTTGGACATTTAGATGTTCCCCTGCGGGAACCGAACGTTTTCCAGAGAAAAGAGGGGTGAGGCCAGCACAATGCGGGTTATGCGGGAAGGAGGCGGGGTCTGGGTACTCCCCTCCTTGGTTTGGTGGTTTTCATCTAGGTGACTGGTGCTGGTGTCTGGTAGCGACTTTCTGTTGCCATCCTTCAAGCTAAATTTAAATCTATATTCTAAATTAATTCTAATTCGATCACAATTATAGTTTAAAGAGTTGGTCAGCGATCAATAAACATCGTCTGACCTTTAACTCCAGCTACCGTGTCCGTGTCTTTATTTCAGTGTGTGGTGTGGTTTATTTTAGTGATAAGCTAGCTTAAGAAAAAGGTTTATGTAATCACAATAAAGTTATGAGCGCCTTATAAGAAATAATTTTCAGGTTTAGAATATGCCCCATAATATGAAAGAATATAAGTAAAGCATTTAGGACTTATTTTTACTTCTCATCTCCAAATATTTGCTGCAGTCCCCCATATATATACTTGGTATACTTATTATTTATGAGTACCCCTTCCCCCTGGAACCCCCCCACCTCCTCATCCCCCCCCCCCCCCCCCCACCACACACACACAAAACGGTGCTTTTGGTGGACATGCCACAAATAAATAAATAAATGATAAATAGTGCTCCAACCAGCTCCTAACTGTCATGAGTAATGACAGTTAGGAGCTGAAAGGTTGGATCATCATTATCATTTATAACCAGTGCCCCATAGTCTGCTGTGCATTGGGCTCCCACACAGAGGGGTGTCAATATCTTCGTTAAAATGATCTGATGCTTTATAATGTGAATTATGTAGTAATACATGCAAATGGTCTAAAATACAATATCGGCATTTGCATGTAACATAAAAATTTAAAGCACAATCTAATTGCAGCAATGGTTTCTAATGTTTTTTTGTTATTTTTCATTTTCAGTTTCTGTCTTTACAACATGGTCTTTACTAAGAATCTATTTTTCCTAATAAAACGAATGGATGAGGGGGTGTTGCAAGCAGTGGTATGAGAATGTGCATTAAATTCTTCATTAACAATACCTGGTATGCTGTCACCTCTAACCATTTCTCTGGTAATCTGTAGACTAAAAGGAACATTCTATTTTTCTTTCTGTGCTCAAATGCAATGGTTATATTAGATGTCTAACTTGCGTCTACATATCAGGCAAAGCATGCTGGGAACTGTCAGCTACACTTTAGTGTTAAAGGATGTTTATTCTTACAATAGATTATCCATCGAGTACTTTAATTCTAATTTAAATTATTATTTAAATATTATCCACACTGCAACTAATATTAAATACCTTTAAACTGCACAATGAGAACAGAGATTTGTCATTTTCATTTTAATAGTAGATCTTAGGATAAACTTAAATTATTGCAATAATAAGTGGCTAATGTACTGTGGTATCATCTAAACATTATTTATGGTGGTTGTAATTTAGATAATTGTATTACACACACAAAGTAGGACTGTAAATGCTGTCAGTAATGTGTTTAGCTGCAGATAATAATGTTCTGTAATGCTATTTTGTATTTTAAAATCTCAATGTCCTTGATAACGATTTTCAAAATGAACCCGTAGCTCGATTTGTTATTTATAGAAAGTAGAACACAGATGGTGTTAAATCTTTGCTTTCTCTGACTATCCACTGTAACCCCATCATTGTCACTATTGTTATTTTTATATATTTCATAGTCAAATTTCACCAGTAGATTTACAGTAGATATTAGTGTACATGGGTTATGAAGCACAGAACACAGCAGTTCTATTAAAATGTAAGTAGGGATCTTGCCTTCCCACCCTATTACTCCTTTTAAATGAATTGTCTGTTTCTGTTCCCTACAGATGGAGCCACGCTCATTGAGTGTGGCTACATCGCAGGCGGGGGCGAGCGGTGTGTGCCTAGGCGCACCTGCGCCTCGGACTGCTACCGAGCGTACACAGATGCTCCCATTCAAAGTGAATGGAGCGCATGCGCGTCTACGACATACGCACATCCCATTCGTTCCCGGCGCGTGCACCTAGTCGCAGACGGAGCCACAATTAACGTGGCTCCCTCTGTTTATATGTCCCCTGGTCATTGCTAATTACATGTTTAATATTTATTTATTTTTGTTTTATTTCTGTCTGAGCTAAAATGAAAAGTTAAGAGGAAAAAAAAAGGTTAGTGATTTAAGGAGTCTGTTCATGAAGCAGTGAAGAGTAGAGAAGTGAGCCTGTGGAGAAGTTGCCCATGGCAACCAATCAGCTGCTCCGTACAACTGTATAGTATGCAAATGATAAATGTTACTTCAATGCTGATTGGTTGCCATAGGCAACTTCTCCACTGGCTCACTTCTCCACCCTGCACGGGACAATGTCAGCAGCGCTGTTAAATCACCGTGAAAATGGTGCAGTAGAGAAATCACTGGAAAAATGGGTGCTGCACCATTTTCTTGGGATCTGCACATGTGCAGTAGAGTCTGAGCCCTCTAGAGCTCAGACTGCAGGCGCAACTGGCAGAGAGTAGGGGGCCAGAATGGAGGAGGCTGCACACAGGCCTCCTCCTGTCTTAATGAGCCCCTGCTTCTGGCTCTATGCACACATTTACACACAGTGTTCTTTCCAGCTTCATTCTGCTGATACAGTAGGTTATGGGCCCAGCAGTATTAAATTAATAGGCTCTGGTCCCAGTACAACCACTCTGATAACATGAATATCCCACAATTCCAGCTGCTACCTAGAGGCCAGGAAATCTCTGTCCTCTTCCTTGGATCCTGGCCTCATCTATCCCTTGCAATGACAAAGACATGCTTCCGTTTGGAGAGACGGAGGCAATCACCGCCCCCCTACCCACCCCCAAACAGCATCAGACTTGACAGTCACTGTCAGAACGGGTCCTGCACATGGGCAAAGTACCAATAATTGGTATTTTGCTGTATGTTATGCTACTCCAACCACATCTGAATTACCCCCAGTGTGAAAAATGCACTCTGAATTGGGTGTTAAGAGAGCAATGTAGAGAATAGTATTGTCATCTACTCCCTACTGTAGACTACGAATTCCTGGAGCAGTGTTATGTCATTATTGCAGGTCTGTTTTTTGTTCCTTTTCCATAACTGCTTGTAAACTCAATAGCACCCTCTCGGATATAATTCTCATTAGTGTGTTTGTTTTGTCTTCTCTCTTGTGAAAAACATAGTAAATTAATTTTCTAGTAAAGCAATGGAATAATGAAACGTTGGCTGTTCACTATGCCACACTAGGTGATTACCGGTGAGAGTGCAGAAAACCGGGTACCTCTAAACTACAGATGAGCAGGTTCGGTTCTCTGAGAACCGGACCCACCTGAACTTTGCAATACGAGTCTGGATCTTAGTACGGCTTGGGACTTTCCACCTTACTCAGATCTCAAAGTGAGGCTGAACATCATCCTGATGTTATATTCTTGGTGGTGCATTCTATAAATTTGAGAGTGTACTGGATGGACTTGTCCGTCAGTACTGTGTTATTTTGGCATGTGGTGGGTGTAGCTGAAAGGAGTGCCTGCTCTCCTGTATCAGTCCAGGGGTGTTCTGTCTGCTGTATCTGAAAGGGGTGATCTGTCCATACATCAAGGATCTTCGCCCCAGTGTAAAATTAAAATAATAAAAGCTAAAAACAAAAAGACTAAAATTATAATTATTAAAAAATATATCTATTTTTTGTTTTGTTTGTACTGTACCCAGTGTACTATACAATTTTTATTTTATTTTCCTAAGTACTGTGACACTGCCGGTCAGACCGCAGTATATTATTATTTCCTACTTATGCACGTATTGTGTGACGCTGTTGGTGAAGGTCAATCGCAGTGTTCGACTACCATTTCTGACTCATACACATTTTGTGTGACGCTGTGGGTGAAGGTGGTACAACAGTAATATATTTTATTTCCTACTCATACACGTATTGCGCGATGTTGTTGGTGAAGGTCAACCGCACTGTTCGATTATTTCTGACTCAGACACATATTGTGTGGTGCTGTGGGTGAAGGTGGTACCACAGTAATATACTTTATTTCCTACTCATACACGTATATATGACGCTGTTGGGGGGAGGTCAACCGCAGTTTTCGATTACTATCTCTGATGCAAACACATATTGTGTGGCGCTGTGGGTGAAGGTGGTAATACAGTAATATAATTTATTTCCTACTCATACATGTATTGTGCGACACTGTTGGTGAAATTAAACCGTAGCATTTGAGTATTATCTCTGACTCATACATGTATTGTGACACTGTACGCGGTACATTTCTTGTACTAATTGTAGTGTGTACTGTACCCCACTTGGTTCGTGTTTGTTGATACTTGATAGATATGGAGGACAAACAATTGAGAGAAGAGGCATAGATGGATTAATTTAGGGCATGTAACATCAAAGTAAAAGTAAAATTTGGATTAGGAAAAGTCAGATTAGTGCAATAATATAACCAATAAAAAATGTTGTCTATGCATTAAAGACCAATGCCCCCAATGACTAATTTACATTTTTAAAATCAAACAACTTAAATGAAATTACTAATCAGTCCTTCCTTCTACTACATACATACTCTACCTCCCTTTGGCCCATGATCTAGTTACTGATAAAGATCTGTGTCAGACCATTTTTGATGATTTTGGTTTCATATTCTTTTTCCCCAAAAAAATTTACAAAGATTTTTTTTTTCCCTAGAGTATATTAACCTTGGGTACATTTATTTTCAGGCATTACAATTCAATTTTGACCACAGTACAAAAACAATGAAAAATATATATTGTACAATATATATTTTTAGATGCTGTAATCATCTGTACAGATTAGTAGGATCAGTTCCTGAAAGTTATGTTCGAACGGGAGAAGGTTCTGCTTCATCCAGCTTTACATAAGGTACGTAGTACCATGTAAATGTTTTTTTTTTACCAATATACACAACTCATTTTTGTATTAATTCAACATATTTGCATTTTATTTCAGACATCGTGGCAAAGTGAGCGCAATCACGTCCCGGATGCGGCTCCCTTATATGGAATTCAAAACCTGCAAGATCGAAAGCCGGAAGAAAACCAATATTGTGATGTGGTTAAAATGGACTGGAAATGAGTGGAATTAATGTTATTGAGGTTAATAATATTGTAGGAACAAAAACAGGCCCAAATTTTGAGATTTTAGATGTTTTTATGATTAAAAAAAAAAAAAAAATCAGATCCAAAACCAAAACCTGCAAGGGCAGTTTTGGAATAACCAATCCAGATCCAAAACATGTAGGAGATACAGATCCAAAACTAAAACACAAAACCCAACAAAAGGGCCGGTGCAGATCCCTACTCTAAACACTGTGACAGCATAAATGAACCAGAAGCGGATCCCCGGTGAGGCAGTCCGATACAGTGTGCATGTTAATGTAGTAGATTTTGTCATGGGAACCATTTCTTCCACAAATTGGTGTCTAGGATAATGGGGGTCATTCCGAGTTGATCGCTAGCTGCATTTGTTCGCAGCACAGCGATCAGGCTAAAAAATGGCAATTCTGTACATGCGTATGCGGTGCAATGCACACGCGCGATGTACGGGCACAATGAACGATGCAGTTTTGCACAGGGCCTAGCGATGCAATTCAGTCGCACTGGTTGCCGCAGAGTGATTGACATGAAGTGGGCATTTCTTGAATCCTGGCAAAGCGAATGAAGGGCTCAATCCACAAGTCCCACATACTTTGCGGAATCGCTCCATCTTAGCTCCTCCTTCAATTCATCCAGCTGCTTCTGCAAAGGCCTGATGGGGGGAATGACCTGACTCAAGCTGGCAGTGTCTGAACTGACTTCACGTTTGGCAAGTTTGAAGGGTTGGAGAACCTTGCACAAGACGGATATCATTCTCCACTGTGTTTGAGTCAGGTGCATTACCCCTCCTTTGCCTATGTCGTAGGTGGATGTATAGGCTTGAATGGCCTTTTGCTGCTCCTCCATCCTCGGAAGCATATACTGTAGAGTGTTGAATTCCACCTCGTTACCACCTCTTGCTTCAGTTGATGGCGGGGCAGGTTCAGGAGTGTTTGCTTGCGCTCCAGTCTTCGGCACCCAGTGGAAGAATGCCGAAAGTGGCCTGCAATTTTCATGGCCACCGACAGCATCTCCTGCACACCCCTCTCTTTTTTGAAAAAATTCTGCACCACCAAATTAATTGTAAGTGCAAAACATGGGAAGTGCTGGAATTTGCCGTGTTGTAATGCACGCACAAAATTGGTGGCGTTGTCCGATATCACAAATCACCAGAAGAGTCCAATTGGGGTAAGCCATTCTGCGATGATGTTCCTCAGTTTCCGTAAGAGGTTGTCAGCTGTGTGCCTCTTATGGAAAACGGTGATACATAGCGTAGCCTGCCTAGGAATGAGTTGGCGTTTGCAAGATGCTGCTACTGGTGCCGCTGCGGGAGGCCATACATGTACCCAGTGGGCTGTTGCAGTCATATAGTCCTTAGTCTGCCCTGTTCCACTTGTCCACATGTCCGTGGTTAAGTGGACACTGGATACAACCGCATTTTTTAGGACACTGGTGACTCTTTTTCTGACGTCTGTGTACATTCTCGGTATCGTCTGCCTAGAGAAGTGGAACCTAGATGGGATTTGATACTGGGGACACAGTACCTCAAACAAATTTTTAAGTGACTCTGAAATAATGGTGGATACCGGACGCACCTCTAACACCAACATAGCTGTCAAGGCCTGAGTTATCTGCTTTGCAAAAGAATGACTGCTGTCATATTTAATCTTCCTCACAAAGGACTGTTGGACAGTCAATTGCTTACTGGAAGTAGTACAAGTGGTCTTCCAACTTCCCCTCTGGGATGACGATCGACTCCCAGCAGCAACAGCAGCAGCAGCAGGCGTACCACTCAAGGATCCTATGGAGGAACCCCGGTTAGGAGGGGACTCCTCAGTCTTGACAGTGACATGGACTGCAGGACTACGGACGTTCCTGACTGAGGAAGTTGGCGTTGAGGGAGTTGGTGGTGTGGCTTGCAAGAGCTTGGGTACAGGAGGAAGAAGGGATTAGGTGTCAGTGGACTGCATACGCTCTTAACCAAAGTTTCTGAACTTGACAGTGACTTCTGATGAATGCGCAACAGGTGTCATATAAGGGAGGCTGTTCCTTGGTGGTTAACATCCTTACCCCTACTTATTACAGATTGACAGAGGCAACATATGGCTTGACACCTGTTGTCCGGATTTGAGAAGAAATAATTCCACACCGAAGAGGTGTCTTTTTTGGTAGTTTGCCCAGGCATCACAATGGGCTTCTTCATCCCACGGACAACAGCCTGACTTAAACAAACCACATCACCATCAGAATCCTCATCGTCAATTTCCTCCTCAGCGCCATCAAACTCCCATATCCTCATCCTGGTGTACTTCAACAGTGACATCTTCAATTTGAATATCAGGAACTGGCATATTGTCAAGTTTACGTTTCTCCTCAGACCAGTTCAATTTCTTTTTTTGGGTCTTTTTACTGAACTTTGGCTTTTTGGATTTGACATGCCCTCTACTATCACATTGGGCATCGGCCTTGGCAGACGACGTTGATGGCATTTAATTGTCTATGTCATGGCTAGTGGCAGAAGCTTCAGCACTAGGAGGAAGTGGTTCTTCTTGATCTTTCCCTATTTTTTCCTCAAAATTTTTGTTCTCCATTATTTTCTGGGAGTTATAAGAGACAATGGTGGTCATTCCGAGTTGTTCGCTCGGTAATTTTCTTCACATCGCAGCGATTTTCCGCTAAATGCGCATGCGCAATGTTCGCACTGTGACTGCGCCAAGTAAATTTGCTATGCAGTTAGGTATTTTACTCACGGCCTTACAAGGTTTTTTCTTCGTTCTGGTGTTCGTAATGTGATTGACAGGAAGTGGGTGTTTTTGAGCGGAAACTGGACGTTTTATGGGAGTGTTTGAAAAAACGCTACTGTTTCTGGGAAAAACGCGGGAGTGGCTGGAGAAACGGAGGAGTGTCTGGGTGAATGCTGGGTGTTTGTGACGTCAAACCAGGAACGACAAGCACTGAACTGATCGCACTGGAAGAGTAAGTCTCGAGCTACTCAGAAACTGCACAGAGAAGTCTTTTCGCAATATTGCAAATCTTTCGTTCGCAATTTTGATAAGCTAAGATTCACTCCCAGTAGGCGGCGGCTAAAATCAGCTTGCGAGCGAACAACTCGGAATGACCACCAATATGCGTCACAGGAATGACTGGAATTACTGATGACATAGGACACTACCACTGGTCTGATGCAGACAAACAGGTTGTTGTTATAACTGTTATACTGCAGCAGTGGATATATATAGCAGCAGCATATATCATCACTGGAATTACTGATGACACAGGACACTAACACTGGTCTGATTGAGACAAACAGGTTGCTATAATTGTTATACTGCAGCAGTGGATATATATAGCAGCAGCGTATATTGTCACTGGAATTACTGATGACACAGGACACTACCACTGGTCTGACGCAGCCCAACAGGTTGTTATAATTGTTATACTGCAGCAGTGGATATATATAGCAGCAGCGTATATCGTCACTGGAATTACTGATATATATATATATATATATATATACTGGAATTACTGATATATGGCAGCAGAGAACACCAACACTGTGAATGGCTGGACTGATACAGCACAATACACTGACTACACTGGACTGGTCTGCACAACACAGCACCACTTTACAGCTACACTGGATATATCTGCCTGGACTGATACAGCACAATACACTGACTACACTGGACTGGTCTGCACAACACAGCACCACTTTAGAGCTACACTGGATATATGGACTGGACTGAGCAGCACAACACTTGCCACCCCACTTTCTCGCCCCAATAAACAGACACTGAGCACACTGAATACACGTCCTCTCAATCTCAGAGACTGGGGTGAAAATGGCCGTGACGCGCGGCTCCTTATATGGAATCCAAATCCCGTGAGAATCCCACAGCGGGATGATGACGTTTTGCCGCGTTCGGGTATCCGAGTCAAGAGGGAAAATCCGAGCCTGGCTCGGATCCGGACTCGGAAGGCAAAGTTCGGGGGGTTCGGTTCTCTGAGAACCGAACCCGCTCATCTCTAGTCTGAAGTAATCGCAAGCAAAAGTTGGTTTCGAGCTACTCTGAAACGACACAAAAAATGTTTGCAGGCGCTCTGCGATACAATCATTTGCACTTCTGCTAAGCTAAAATACACTCCCAGTGGGCGGTGGCATAGCGTTTGCACGGCTGCTAAAAACTGCTAGCGAGCTATCAACTCGGAATGACCCCCTATGTCCAGATGAGAGTTCTTTTCAGTATGTTGATGTTCTCGATCTCCTTCATGTGGAACATTCTCCTCTTAAAATGAACAACCATCGATTGGATAATCCTTAACAGTATGTAGAGAAAGTCCAGAGAAAATAATGATTCCGTAGTATCCATAACTCATAGGATTAGTAGTTATTTAGCTAATGATGAAATCTGTCAATAACCATAAAGGTTATTCATAGGGCTTAAATATGTGCCAAGGGGATGGTGGACCTCTGCTCCTGTAGGATACATGCATGGGTCTGACAGTCAGTAAGTCGATAGTAGCTATCTTAAAAAGCACATTGTTGGCAGCATTATATCAACATGGTTGTAAATGCCATTTAACCATGGCAGAATTAATAGGCATATTTATCGATATTATTTTTTCTAAAATAATGTAAAAAGGGTGTTTACACACCCTTTTCACATTATTTTAGTATCCCCTAAATGTACTAATAAGCAATTGGGGGAGAATTTGCAAACTATTCATCCAAACCCTAAAATTCACTTTTTTTTAGTAATCAGATCATATTTTCCATAGTTGTAATGGGTAATGTGATCTTCCCAAATTTACTAAAATTAAATTGTAAAAAAATACCAAAAGCAGTGCTGTGATAATAATGCCATCTTCAGACAGCATTATCCAGGCTTCCTTATGGTTTCCCTACTCTAGCTCAGCCTTCCCTACATGCTGGCAGAGTTTGGCCGGTCACACGCTCTGGGTATTTTTTCGCAAAATATACTCTGAAAAGTGTGTTGACAGGATTCACACATCTCTCTCGCAAGCTCTGTCCTTGCATGCAATATTTGATTCATCCTTGCGATGTATTCAAGTATCACAATGCTAAATTGGGCAAATTTTTCACATCCCATCCGAGATGTGACTTGTGATAAACATGCCCTAAAAACTTTAAATATGATGGTAAAGCATCATGTTTAAAGTTATAATGCCGACACGCTTAATGGCATTACTACCGTGTTGACATAATGACTGCATACCAAATGGTCATTCTGCCTACTCCAGGTCTTACGCAGAATCAGATATTTCCACATGCTGTATATGGGTGTAGTATGGTATGCCGGCGGCCGGCCACCCGGCGACCAGCATACCGGTGCCAGAATCCCGACTGCCGGCATACCGACAGCGTGGGGAGCGCAAATGAGCCCCTTGTGGGCACGGTGGCGCGCTACGCTATTTATTCTCCCTCCAGGGGGGTCATGGACCCCCAAGAGGGAGAAAAAAAGTGTCGGTATGCCGGCTGTTGGGATTCCAGCGCCGGTATACTGTGCGCCGGGATCCCGACAGCCGGCAAACTGAAGACTACCCGCTGTATATATGTATTAAAATAAACCATGGGAATTTAGTTCATATTTAGAACAAAACATTTCACCTTATAGCCTCTGTCAAGGGACCCCATTTTTCTGCAAGTCCTTCTCTATTATAAGCAAGGCAATTGCTATCACATTACAATGAAATTTAAGATATGCTTCCTGGTGTCAAGCTCACCTGCACACTGGCTTATAAAGGTGGCTTTTTATTAACTCAAATATAAAATATATGTCAAAGTAAAACTTGCATAAAAGATTATGATTACAAAAACAAACAAAACAAAAACCCTGTAGAATTAGAGATGAGCGCCTGAAATTTTTCGGGTTTTGTGTTTTGGTTTTGGGTTCGGTTCCGCGGCCGTGTTTTGGGTTCGAACGCGTTTTGGCAAAACCTCACCGAATTATTTTTGTCGGATTCGGGTGTGTTTTGGATTCGGGTGTTTTTTTCCAAAAACACTAAAAAACAGCTTAAATCATAGAATTTGGGGGTCATTTTGATCCCAAAGTATTATTAACCTCAAAAACCATAATTTACACTCATTTTCAGTCTATTCTGAATACCTCACACCTCACAATATTATTTTTAGTCCTAAAATTTGCACCGAGGTCGCTGTGTGAGTAAGATAAGCGACCCTAGTGGCCGACACAAACACCGGGCCCATCTAGGAGTGGCACTGCAGTGTCACGCAGGATGTCCCTTCCAAAAAACCCTCCCCAAACAGCACATGACGCAAAGAAAAAAAGAGGCGCAATGAGGTAGCTGTGTGAGTAAGATTAGCGACCCTAGTGGCCGACACAAACACCGGGCCCATCTAGGAGTGGCACTGCAGTGTCACGCAGGATGGCCCTTCCAAAAAACCCTCCCCAAACAGCACATGACGCAAAGAAAAAAAGAGGCGCAATGAGGTAGCTGTGTGAGTAAGATTAGCGACCCTAGTGGCCGACACAAACACCGGGCCCATCTAGGAGTGGCACTGCAGTGTCACGCAGGATGGCCCTTCCAAAAAACCCTCCCCAAACAGCACATGACGCAAAGAAAAAAAGAGGCGCAATGAGGTAGCTGACTGTGTGAGTAAGATTAGCGACCCTAGTGGCCGACACAAACACCGGGCCCATCTAGGAGTGGCACTGCAGTGTCACGCAGGATGTCCCTTCCAAAAAACCCTCCCCAAACAGCACATGACGCAAAGAAAAAAAGAGGCGCAATGAGGTAGCGGTGTGAGTAAGATTAGCGACCCTAGTGGCCGACACAAACACCGGGCCCATCTAGGAGTGGCACTGCAGTGTCACGCAGGATGTCCCTTCCAAAAAACC
Source organism: Pseudophryne corroboree (assembly GCF_028390025.1). NCBI lineage: Eukaryota > Metazoa > Chordata > Amphibia > Anura > Myobatrachidae > Pseudophryne > Pseudophryne corroboree. Next base: position 850,796,687 of record NC_086445.1, read on the forward strand.
CTCCCCAATCAGCACATGATGCAAAGAAAAAGAAAAGAAAAAAGAGGTGCAAGATGGAATTATCCTTGGGCCCTCCCACCCACCCTTATGTTGTATAAACAAAACAGGACATGCACACTTTAACCAACCCATCATTTCAGTGACAGGGTCTGCCACACGACTGTGACTGATATGACGGGTTGGTTTGGACCCCCCCCAAAAAAGAAGCAATTAATCTCTCCTTGCACAAACTGGCTCTACAGAGGCAAGATGTCCACCTCATCTTCACCCTCCGATATATCACCGTGTACATCCCCCTCCTCACAGATTATCAATTCGTCCCCACTGGAATCCACCATCTCAGCTCCCTGTGTACTTTGTGGAGGCAATTGCTGCTGGTCAATGTCTCCGCGGAGGAATTGATTATAATTCATTTTAATGAACATCATCTTCTCCACATTTTCTGGATGTAACCTCGTACGCCGATTGCTGACAAGGTGAGCGGCGGCACTAAACACTCTTTCGGAGTACACACTTGTGGGAGGGCAACTTAGGTAGAATAAAGCCAGTTTGTGCAAGGGCCTCCAAATTGCCTCTTTTTCCTGCCAGTATAAGTACGGACTGTGTGACGTGCCTACTTGGATGCGGTCACTCATATAATCCTCCACCATTCTATCAATGTTGAGAGAATCATATGCAGTGACAGTAGACGACATGTCCGTAATCGTTGGCAGGTCCTTCAGTCCGGACCAGATGTCAGCATCAGCAGTCGCTCCAGACTGCCCTGCATCACCGCCAGCGGGTGGGCTCGGAATTCTGAGCCTTTTCCTCGCACCCCCAGTTGCGGGAGAATGTGAAGGAGGAGATGTTGACAGGTCGCGTTCCGCTTGACTTGACAATTTTGTCACCAGCAGGTCTTTCAACCCCAGCAGACCTGTGTCTGCCGGAAAGAGAGATCCAAGGTAGGCTTTAAATCTAGGATCGAGCACGGTGGCCAAAATGTAGTGCTCTGATTTCAACAGATTGACCACCCGTGAATCCTTGTTAAGCGAATTAAGGGCTGCATCCACAAGTCCCACATGCCTAGCGGAATCGCTCCGTGTTAGCTCCTTCTTCAATGCCTCCAGCTTCTTCTGCAAAAGCCTGATGAGGGGAATGACCTGACTCAGGCTGGCAGTGTCTGAACTGACTTCACGTGTGGCAAGTTCAAAGGGCATCAGAACCTTGCACAACGTTGAAATCATTCTCCACTGCACTTGAGACAGGTGCATTCCATCTCCTATATCGTGCTCAATTGTATAGGCTTGAATGGCCTTTTGCTGCTCCTCCAACCTCTGAAGCATATAGAGGGTTGAATTCCACCTCGTTACCACTTCTTGCTTCAGATGATGGCAGGGCAGGTTCAGTAGTTTTTGGTGGTGCTCCAGTCTTCTGTACGTGGTGCCTGTACGCCGAAAGTGTCCCGCAATTTTTCTGGCCACCGACAGCATCTCTTGCACGCCCCTGTCGTTTTTTAAAAAATTCTGCACCACCAAATTCAAGGTATGTGCAAAACATGGGACGTGCTGGAATTTGCCCATATTTAATGCACACACAATATTGCTGGCGTTGTCCGATGCTACAAATCCACAGGAGAGTCCAATTGGGGTAAGCCATTCCGCGATGATCTTCCTCAGTTGCCGTAAGAGGTTTTCAGCTGTGTGCGTATTCTGGAAAGCGGTGATACAAAGCGTAGCCTGCCTAGGAAAGAGTTGGCGTTTGCGAGATGCTGCTACTGGTGCCGCCGCTGCTGTTCTTGCGGCGGGAGTCCATACATCTACCCAGTGGGCTGTCACAGTCATATAGTCCTGACCCTGCCCTGCTCCACTTGTCCACATGTCCGTGGTTAAGTGGACATTGGGTACAGCTGCATTTTTTAGGACACTGGTGACTCTTTTTCTGAGGTCTGTGTACATTTTCGGTATCGCCTGCCTAGAGAAATGGAACCTAGATGGTATTTGGTACCGGGGACACAGTACCTCCAACAAGTCTCTAGTTGGCTCTGCAGTAATGATGGATACCGGAACCACGTTTCTCACCACCCAGGATGCCAAGGCCTCAGTTATCCGCTTTGCAGTAGGATGACTGCTGTGATATTTCATCTTCCTCGCAAAGGACTGTTGAACAGTCAATTGCTTACTGGAAGTAGTACAAGTGGGCTTACGACTTCCCCTCTGGGATGACCATCGACTCCCAGCGGCAACAACAGCAGCGCCAGCAGCAGTAGGCGTTACACGCAAGGATGCATCGGAGGAATCCCAGGCAGGAGAGGACTCGTCAGACTTGCCAGTGACATGGCCTGCAGGACTATTGGCATTCCTGGGGAAGGAGGAAATTGACACTGAGGGAGTTGGTGGGGTGGTTTGCGTGAGCTTGGTTACAAGAGGAAGGGATTTACTGGTCAGTGGACTGCTTCCGCTGTCACCCAAAGTTTTTGAACTTGTCACTGACTTATTATGAATGCGCTGCAGGTGACGTATAAGGGAGGATGTTCCGAGGTGGTTAACGTCCTTACCCCTACTTATTACAGCTTGACAAAGGGAACACACGGCTTGACACCTGTTGTCCGCATTTCTGGTGAAATACCTCCACACCGAAGAGCTGATTTTTTTGGTATTTTCACCTGGCATGTCAACGGCCATATTCCTCCCACGGACAACAGGTGTCTCCCCGGGTGCCTGACTTAAACAAACCACCTCACCATCAGAATCCTTCTGGTCAATTTCCTCCCCAGCGCCAGCAACACCCATATCCTCCTCATCCTGGTGTACTTCAACACTGACATCTTCAATCTGACTATCAGGAACTGGACTGCGGGTGCTCCTTCCAGCACTTGCAGGGGGCATGCAAATAGTGGAAGGCGCATGCTCTTCACGTCCAGTGTTGGGAAGGTCAGGCATCGCAACCGACACAATTGGACTCTCCTTGTGGATTTGGGATTTCAAAGAACGCACAGTTCTTTGCGGTGCTTTTGCCAGCTTGAGTCTTTTCAGTTTTCTAGCGAGAGGCTGAGTGCTTCCATCCTCATGTGAAGCTGAACCACTAGCCATGAACATAGGCCAGGGCCTCAGCCGTTCCTTGCCACTCCGTGTGGTAAATGGCATATTGGCAAGTTTACGCTTCTCCTCCGACAATTTTATTTTAGGTTTTGGAGTCCTTTTTTTTCTGATATTTGGTGTTTTGGATTTGACATGCTCTGTACTATGACATTGGGCATCGGCCTTGGCAGACGACGTTGCTGGCATTTCATCGTCTCGGCCATGACTAGTGGCAGCAGCTTCAGCACGAGGTGGAAGTGGATCTTGATCTTTCCCTAATTTTGGAACCTCAACTTTTTTGTTCTCCATATTTTATAGGCAGAACTAAAAGGCACCTCAGGTAAACAATGGAGATGGATGGATTGGATACTAGTATACAATTATGGACGGACTGCCACGGTTAGGTGGTATAAAAAAACCACGGTTAGGTGGTATATATTGTAATACAATTATGGATGGACGGACTGCCTGCCGAGTGCCGACACAGAGGTAGCCACAGCCGTGAACTACCGCACTGTACACTGGTTGATAAAGAGATAGTAGTATACTCGTAACAACTAGTATGACTGACTATGACGGTATAAAGAATGAAAAAAAAACCACGGTTAGGTGGTATATATTGTAATACAATTATGGATGGACGGACTGCCTGCCGAGTTCCGACACAGAGGTAGCCACAGCCGTGAACTACCGCACTGTACACTGGTTGATAAAGAGATAGTAGTATACTCGTAACAACTAGTATGACTGACTATGACGGTATAAAGAATGAAAAAAAAACCACGGTTAGGTGGTATATATTATAATACAATTATGGATGGACGGACTGCCTGCCGACTGCCGACACAGAGGTAGCCACAGCCGTGAACTACCGCACTGTACACTGGTTGATAAAGAGATAGTAGTATACTCGTAACAACTAGTATGACACTATGACGGTATAAAGAATGAAAAAAAAACCACGGTTAGGTGGTATATATTATAATAATACAATTATGGATGGACGGACTGCCTGCCGAGTTCCGACACAGAGGTAGCCACAGCCGTGAACTACCGCACTGTACACTGGTTGATAAAGAGATAGTAGTATACTCGTAACAACTAGTATGACTGACTATGACGGTATAAAGAATGAAAAAAAAAACCACGGTTAGGTGGTATATATTGTAATACAATTATGGATGGACGGACTGCCTGCCGAGTTCCGACACAGAGGTAGCCACAGCCGTGAACTACCGCACTGTACACTGGTTGATAAAGAGATAGTAGTATACTCGTAACAACTAGTATGACTGACTATGACGGTATAAAGAATGAAAAAAAAACCACGGTTAGGTGGTATATATTGTAATACAATTATGGATGGACGGACTGCCTGCCGAGTTCCGACACAGAGGTAGCCACAGCCGTGAACTACCGCACTGTACACTGGTTGATAAAGAGATAGTAGTATACTCGTAACAACTAGTATGACTGACTATGACGGTATAAAGAATGAAAAAAAAACCACGGTTAGGTGGTATATATTGTAATACAATTATGGATGGACGGACTGCCTGCCGAGTTCCGACACAGAGGTAGCCACAGCCGTGAACTACCGCACTGTACACTGGTTGATAAAGAGATAGTAGTATACTCGTAACAACTAGTATGACTGACTATGACGGTATAAAGAATGAAAAAAAAACCACGGTTGGGTGGTATATATTGTAATACAATTATGGATGGACGGACTGCCTGCCGAGTTCCGACACAGAGGTAGCCACAGCCGTGAACTACCGCACTGTACACTGGTTGATAAAGAGATAGTAGTATACTCGTAACAACTAGTATGACTGACTATGACGGTATAAAGAATGAAAAAAAAACCACGGTTAGGTGGTATATATTATAATACAATTATGGATGGACGGACTGCCTGCCGACTGCCGACACAGAGGTAGCCACAGCCGTGAACTACCGCACTGTACACTGGTTGATAAAGAGATAGTAGTATACTCGTAACAACTAGTATGACACTATGACGGTATAAAGAATGAAAAAAAAACCACGGTTAGGTGGTATATATTATAATACAATTATGGATGGACGGACTGCCTGCCGACTGCCGACACATAGGTAGCCACAGCCGTGAACTACCGCACTGTACACTGGTTGATAAAGAGATAGTAGTATACTCGTAACAACTAGTATGACACTATGACGGTATAAAGAATGAAAAAAAAACCACGGTTAGGTGGTATATATTATAATACAATTATGGATGGACGGACTGCCTGCCGAGTGCCGACACAGAGGTAGCCACAGCCGTGAACTACCGCACTGTACACTGGTTGATAAAGAGATAGTAGTATACTCGTAACAACTAGTATGACTGACTATGACGGTATAAAGAATGAAAAAAAAAACACGGTTAGGTGGTATATATTATAATACAATTATGGATGGACGGACTGCCTGCCGTCTGCCGACACAGAGGTAGCCACAGCCGTGAACTACCGCACTGTACACTGGTTGATAAAGAGATAGTAGTATACTCGTAACAACTAGTATGACACTATGACGGTATAAAGAATGAAAAAAAAACCACGGTTAGGTGGTATATATTATAATACAATTATGGATGGACGGACTGCCTGCCGACTGCCGACACAGAGGTAGCCACAGCCGTGAACTACCGCACTGTACACTGGTTGATAAAGAGATAGTAGTATACTCGTAACAACTAGTATGACACTATGACGGTATAAAGAATGAAAAAAAAACCACGGTTAGGTGGTATATATTATAATAATACAATTATGGATGGACGGACTGCCTGCCGACTGCCGACACAGAGGTAGCCACAGCCGTGAACTACCGCACTGTACACTGGTTGATAAAGAGATAGTAGTATACTCGTAACAACTAGTATGACTATGACGACGGTATAAAGAAAGAAAAAAAAATACCACGGTTAGGTGGTATATAATTATACAATTATGGATGGACGGACTGCCTGCCGAGTGCCGACTGCCGACACAGAGGTAGCCACAGCCGTGAACTACCGCACTGTACTGTGTCTGCTGCTAATATAGACTGGTTGATAAAGAGATAGTATACAACAATATACTACTATACTGGTGGTCAGGCACTGGTCACCACTAGTCAGTAGTCACACTGGCAGTGGCACTCCTGCAGCAAAAGTGTGCACTGTTTAATTTTAAATTAATATAATATTATGTACTCCTGGCTCCTGCTATAACAACCTGCAGTGCTCCCCAGTCTCCCCCACAATTATTATAAGCTTTTATACATTGATGTGCAGCACACTGGGCTGAGCTGAGTGCACACAGACTGAGTCACACTGTGTGACTGCTGTGTATCGTTTTTTTCAGGCAGAGAACGGATATAGCAGAGAACGGATATATTAAATAAAAGTTAACTTAACAACAACTGCACTGGTCACTGTGGTAAACTCTGTCTGCGCAATCTCTCTCTCTCTCTCTCTCTTCTAATCTATTCTAATGGAGAGGACGCCAGCCACGTCCTCTCCCTATCAATCTCAATGCACGTGTGAAAATGGCGGCGACGCGCGGCTCCTTATATAGAATCCGAGTCTCGCGAGAATCCGACAGCGTCATGATGACGTTCGGGCGCGCTCGGGTTAACCGAGCAAGGCGGGAAGATCCGAGTCGCTCGGACCCGTGAAAAAAAAAGTGAAGTTCGTGCGGGTTCGGATTCAAAGAAACCGAACCCGCTCATCTCTATGTAGAATGTGTACTATCATGGAAGGCATGCAAAAACACTGGTTTCCCGTACCAGATGTAAAGTTGTACTCAGTGTGTGAGCAGTTGTTACATGATTTACAAGGATAGCTAGATCTTTGGAACTTATAGCCATAGTAGTCGATCAAGATACTATTAGGTATGAACTGTCAAAACTGGGGGGAAGCAGAATCAGCGCAAGTTATGTGCGCGATACCGCATCTCCCTTGTATGATAGCCATGGTTATTGTCCAGTGACAGGAGTGCTATGCGCCCCTGTCAATATTGGCGCTACTATCTTAAAGATAGCAGGCTGATATGCTTGGGCAATGTATTAACGGCCAGCATCGCTGACCGTTCCGACACCTGCAGCTGTCGATTCAGACAGCTGCATAGAGTTGATGCCCATACACTACAGCAGGGACAGAACTGTCCCTGGCTGTGACGGGGGCCGGCTCTGGACTGCGCTGGGGATCTCACGTGAGTAGCAAGATTCTGTGCATGCGCAGAGGAGCCGGTCAAGAAGAAGACACAGTGCGTCAGCACTAAGCTGAGGCTCTGTGTGCTCAGGGGGACATCACCGGAGGGGGCAGCGTGCTTCGGCAGACAAGATGTTCTTACATTTTATCGATGTCCCTTTTTGCTTCGTCTCGGTACATTTACTCCTATATTATCTTAGAATACAGTCACAGGGTCACATTGCCCTGCTAGCCACCAACGTGTTGAAACTATAGTGCACTGGAGACTTGCTTGTCCATGACAACTATCTTTTTCAGAAAATTATAACAGGCTCCTTACAAACTTGCAAGGTTCAAACCAATATCCATAAATTAGCTGCTTATATAAATGGTTATCTGTGCTTTCAATTATACAGTACATTACTTCTTCAAAACACAGCCACAAACACTTTCTGAAACATGTATTATTGCAATTGTATGATTTTTCCCCCCTTCCATCTACTAAATAGTTGTTTTTAGTAAATTACTTTTTACACTAATGGATCTACAGTAATCATAATCCTCATCAATTTAACATTTAGAGTAATTGTGCATGATCATTTTATTGATGCTGCTGCACACACTACTGCTCAGTAAGAAGCAGTCTGCGCTGGTTGATTATCCTTGTCTGTTGAATGCCTATTTTTGCATGGATTTTCTAAATAGTTAGGGAGATTAACAGACCAAATTACGTGTGAAATGATGAAATGCATTGAATCATCATCTTTGTGTAACAGTGCTTTGTCTATTTAAAATGAATTGCCAATATATCAGTTTAGAAACATTTACCCTAAATTACCCTAAAGTGTAAAAAATACAGCGGGAAACCTCAGCCACTCTAATGTGAAGTAGAAAAAAACATAGGGGGTCATTCCGAGTTGTTCGCTCGTTATTTTTTTCTCGAAACGGAGCGATTAGTCGCTAATGCGCAATGTCCGCAGTGCGACTGCGCCAAGTAAATTTGCTATGCAGTTAGGTATTTTACTCATGGCATTACGAGGTTTTTTCTTCGTTCTGGTGATCGTAATGTGATTGACAGGAAGTGGGTGTTTCTGGGCGGAAACTGGCCGTTTTAAGGGAGTGTGTGAAAAAACGCTACCGTTTCTGGGAAAAACGCGGGAGTGGCTGGAGAAACGGAGGAGTGTCTGGGCGAACGCTGGGTGTGTTTGTGACGTCAAACCAGGAACGACAAGCACTGAACTGATCGCACTGGCAGAGTAAGTCTCGAGCTACTCAGAAACTGCACAGAGAAGTCTTTTCGCAATATTGCGAATCTTTCGTTCGCAATTTTGATAAGCTAAGATTCACTCCCAGTAGGCGGCGGCTTAGCGTGTGCAAAGCTGCTAAAATCAGCTTGCGAGCGAACAACTCGGAATGACCCCCATTGTGTGCAGTGTAAAAAAATGAACCTTTACGTTGATCAAGAGGAACAGTCACCTCTTACCTTTTGTTCCCCATATTTTTAGAACCAGGGCCAGCTCCAAGAGCCCAGAGGTCGTTCATTAAATATGGGGAACCCTACACATTTAGGGCCTGATTCAGAGGGTGATTCAGACATGAACACTGGGCTGCAAACTTTGATGTTCTGCATTCAGATAGTTGCTGCCGTCAGGGCGAGTGTAAATTCACCAAGCAAGTTTGCGATCCCATGTGTACGCCGAGCTGCAAAAATCCACTTTGTGCAGTCTCTGCGCAGCCCAGGACTTACTCCTACAATGCGATGAGAATAGGCTGTTCGGGGCCAGAGCTAACGTCAGACACCCTCCTGAAAATGCTTGGGAATGCCTGCATTTTTCCGTACAATCCCAATAAATGGTAAGTTACCACCCACAAATGGCTTACTCTTGTCAATCGCTCTGCGAACACCTGTGCAGATTTTTCGCACCATCCCGTCGCTGACCGGCGAAGCCCTTTGTGATTGTCAGACGTGCACATTGCGATGCATACGCATGCGCAGTTAGTACCTGATCGCCTGCTGTGCTAAAATGCACAGTAGCGATCAGGTCTGAATCACACCCCCCCCCCCCCTCCCCAGACCTGATTGCAGTAGCAAAACCATGTGCACTGCAGGTGTGGCAGATACAGGGGCGGATCTAGACTATTCTTTTAGGGGAGCAATTTAATGATTAATCCTGACTCCTCCTCTTTGCGTCCCTGGCACCTCCTCTTCCTGGTCTCGACTCCTCCCCTTTACTAATTTTTTTATAATTTTCGGGTTGCACATGGATTATTCCAATTTACATATGTTTTGGATTCATTGTGTGTACATACACAATGCAAAGTGTGCTAAATGATTATATGCAAAGTCACAGATGTCAGGGTCAGGTTACCACTGACCAGATTGCGGCGGCTAAGCACTGCATCAGTGGTTCGTCTGTGGACAAAAACATCTGTCAGGTAACCACATGAGGTAATGGGGCCAAAAAAGAAGCACTCAGACTGTAAATGGGGCTGAGTGTATGAAGGCTGGGGCCACTCACTGAGCATCAGTCAGTATACACCCAGGCGGTATACGCCGCACTCTTACAGTAACACACACACGCACACACATAGATGTCTTTTTTATTTGGAGAGGAGGAGAGGAACTTTTAAAGGATTTTATGGATTATTTAAATAATAACACTTTAAATATTTTGTTAACATTCGAATATAGTAAGATGAAAATCAATTTTCTGGATGTAACAATTTACATTGAAGATCAACAAATCCAAACCATGAATTTTAGGAAGCCAACGGATTCAGGGGCATACATAGGTATAACCAGCTGCCATCATCCCAACTGGTTAGGATCAATCCCAGAGGGACAACTTAGACGACTGAAAAGGAATTGCTCCAAACCTGAAATATTCAAATCACAGGCGGAAGAAATGAAAGGAAAATTCCTAGCCTCAGGATATCAAGAAAGCAGAATACAGGATGCTATCAATAGAGTTGAGGAGATAGAAAGAGAAACATTACTACAACCACGGATGATTAAAAAAGATAATAGCAAATTCGAATGGGCATTCATTACATCATTTAGCGGTCAACGCAAGAACATTGAACAAACCCTCAACAAGCATTGGGGAGTTTTACGAAAAGACCCAATAATTGGAGATTTGCTACCGGGTAAACCGAAATGTATAATCAGGAAGGCCCCAAATCTTAAATCTACTCTGGTTAACAGCGCATTACCACCCAAAAAACCGATGGGTACTATAAAGTCCAAAGGTTTTTTTAGATGCGGCATGTGCTTAGGTTGTAGGGGCATTAAAACAGTGACAAGCAAGATCACTGAAATTTCCATTAATGAAAACAAATGGAAAATAAACGATTTTATTACTTGCAATAGCTCCAATGTAGTATATGCAATAAGTTGTAGTTGTGGCCTCTGGTACATTGGACGCACATCTAGACCTTTGAAAGTTCGCATTGGCGAACATCTACGAAACATCAGAAATGGGCTGGCAACCCACTCATTGTCTGAACATTTTAGAACACAGCATCAGAGTAATGTAGGAGCGTTAAAAATGTTTTGTGGAATACGACACATAAAAGGGCATTGGAGACGCTGTGATAAAGCTAACCAACTGGCACAGGCGGAAATGAAGGCCATTTTCGAACTAGGGACACTTAGGCCAAGGGGGTTAAACTCTGACTTTGAAGTCAAATGGTTTTTATAAAGGAGCCTTTAGGTAACCCACGAGTTAAAAGGGTAACCCACCAGAAAAAAGCTTTTAATGACTCTTTTATCGGTTCCACACATTTGTTTAGTTTTAATTATTTAAACTCTGAATTTTTAAATAATACTGCACTTTAGGTAACTAAATATTTATTCAGACATTGTCAAATCCCTTGTATGTAGAAAATATTCTAATTCTTGTCTTGCATTTTAGAGAGAGAACTCTATGTAAAGCTCATGACGTCACCGGAAGTGACGTTCCGGCTGACTATGTTTTTAATAAAAAAAATCATAAACACCAAAATGAATCAATGTTCGAGTGGACTATCAAGAGAGTTTTCATATCCATTGAGGACTTTACGGTTTAACACTGACTTTGAATTCATCCCGACGTAAGACCGGAAGTGACGCGACGCATGGGTGAGGAAGTCCCGGTTACTATGGATACCCGTATTTGCGGAAACTACAGCCAGACAGCTACGCAGGGACTTTAGAACGGGGAGACCCTGGTTACCATGGACACCAATGTATACGGAAGTCACTCATTAGACGGAGAGTCAGGAGTAACAAAAAGACTAAGAGATGTAATTAGTTCAACGATGTACGGCTGTGAAAGAACGATTTCATTGGAGCAGGGACATTTAAATAAAGGGCTGGAAGGAGAGGATCAGTATCTTGACTGCACCTTGAAAAAGTCCCCAGCTAGGGGAGGAAACGCGTTGGTCTTTTCCTGTGGAGGCGCTGAATGAGTGGTGTGTCGCTGCCGAGATCCAGCAGTTATCATCTGTGTGAAGTGTGGGCTGATCCGGAGCACCCATATTTGGGACACAAACGCTGTTGGGACTGTTTGACCACAGTTCCCACTGATCTTGGTAATTACCCATCCTACACGCCTCCTAGAGGATTTTGTCTTATTCTGATCCTATGTCTAATGTTTATTTGTGTATAAATGTTTTGTATTAAACAATACTTCACTATATACAAACCTTTCTATTATCTTACATGCGCTCTTATCTGTGAGATTTGAAGGAGAACCTTAAAGAAAGGAAAACGAATACAGCGCTGGCTAAGTGTTCTCTCCAATTTTATTCTTTTACATGCACTTTTTGGTGAGGGGTGGAGGATACCTCATAGGAGAGAATTTCTGGCTTTCAGCTGCTGTGAATTGCGCACTGAAGTGTTTCTATTATCTTAAGTGTATTGATTTATGGGGAGAGAGCTATCTGACATTTTGCTACAGCGAACACATTTTAGCTCTTCCTTATAGTATCTGTGTGTATACTGTACATGTATTGACTGCATCAATGCTTCCACATAATATACCTAAACTGGTACACTATGTAGGTATTTTGTGTGTTATACTGGAACACTATGTAGGTGCTTCTATGCTATATTCAGAGGCATAACTAGGGTTTTCGGAGCCCAGGGCAAGATGAAGAGTGGCTTCCCCCCCCAAAAAAAGCAAAAAAAAAAATCCATAAAATCAACTACGTGCGCGCACCAATAAAATGGTCATGGCCACGCACCAGAAGGGGCGTGGTCACATACCAGAAGAGGCATGGCCACTGAAAATGGGGCGTGCAAATATGACTATCACCTACCCCCTGTGTTGCCTCTCAGCACACCATCACCTCCCCCGCGTCATCTATCGGCACACAATATCGCATACCCCTTGTGTCGTCACTCAGCAAACCTTCATTCAATTTTTGCACATTACGGCAGTAGAGTTCCCTATTTACACAGTACACAGGTAGAGTCCCCTTTTTACACAGTACGCAGACAGAGTCCACTTTTTACACAGTATGGAGGCAGAGTCCCCTTTTTACACATTACACAGGCAGAGTCCCCTTTTTACACAATACACACAGTGCCAGATACACATTACCCCACAGTGCCAGGTACACATTGCCCCACAGTGCCAGATACATATTGCCCCACAGTGCCAGATAGACAAATGCCCCACAGTGCCAGATACACATTGCCTCACAGTGCCAGGTACTCATTGCCCCACAGTGCCAGGTACACATTGCCCCACAGTGCCAGGTACACATTACCCCACAGTGGCAGATACACAAATGCCCCACAGTGCCAGATACACAAATGCCCCACAGTGCCAGATACACAAATGCCCCACAGTGCCAGATACACATTAGCCCACAGTGCCAGATACACACTACCCCACAGTGCCAGGTACACATTGCCCCACAGTGCCAGATACACACTACCCCACAGTGCCAGGTACACATTGCCCCACAGTGCCAGATACACACTACCCCACAGTGCCAGGTACACATTGCCCCACAGTGCCAGATACACAAATGCCCCACAGTGCCAGACACACATTGCCCCACAGTGCCAGACACACATTGCCCCACAGTGCCAGGTACACATCGCCCCACAGTGCCAGACACACATTACATTCTTTAGCCCCCCCCGATCCTTGATGGCGGTGCGTCGATATGCAGCGGCTGCAGTGCTCGTTTCTAGGGGAGAACAGGGATTGTTACCTCTCCTGCAGGTTCTGGTGCTGCTGGCGCGGCTCCTGATTGCTGGTTCATCGGTCGCGGGGATCCGGTACTCATGGCAGGATCTTCTGGAGCTGAAAGTGTGTGTCTCTGCGGAAGCTGGCCGGGTGTTTAATGCTGTGTCTCCGGTCACATCCCCGGCTTCTTGTGCCGCGTCTCTGGATGGCGATGCTGGGTTCATCTGGACATCTCCGGCAGTGTCTCCGGCTTCTGGCGCTGCGTCCCTGGGTGATGCTGCCGGGGTCACCAGGGCAGCGGCTTCATGCGCTGGGGCTCCTGCTGTAGATGGCATCCAGGGGGAGATCTCTCATCATCCCAGAGGGCAGAGAGGAGATATAGATGAGTTGAGGGGAGAGTCGGCAGGTGCACCTTCTGTGGTTGCTGGCAGTACCAGGGGAGAGAGCTTCCATCACCACAGCTGGCGGAGGGGAGAACATCGGAGCCGTGAAGGGGGCAGGCACTGGGAGGTGAGGCAGAGCTGGCAGCAACATCTGCAACTGAGTCGGCATCCCTGCAGGCTGAGGAAGCAGGAAAGTGGTAAGAGAGCTGGCCTTTTTGTAAGAATGAGGTATCGGCCCTTTAACTCCCCTTTGCCTAGTATATTTTTGGCAAATGTGAGATCTCTCACTAACAAGCTGGATTAGATTAGGCTGGGAATTGCCTGTAACCGGACTAACTGCTCCCTGTTGATATTTATTGAGACTTGGCTAGGGACGAGTGACCCGGATTGTCTCTTTGAGTTGACCTATAAGACTTTGTTTAGAGTCTGGAATGAAAAAAGGCGGTGGTCTTTGCATATATATCCATGATAAATGGTGCTCTAATGCGGATCTAATTGAGACCTTTTGTTCTGCTGACCTGGAACTTATGCTTATTTGATGTAGGCCATTTTATTTGCTTAAGGAATTTTCGGTGGTTTTTGTAGCCGCAGTGTATATCCACCCACATGCGAATGTTGCCTTGGCTTTAGACATCTTGCTTATTTCTTTCTCTAAACAACGGACTCTACACCCGGACTGTGCATTTATTGTGTTTCTCAAATTTGTTCAGAATGTTTTGGTACCAACCCGGGGGGCTAATACTCTCGACCATGTTTATACGAATGTTAAACATGCATACAAATGTCATTTGTGTCCTCATGTTAGGCAGTCCGATCACTCATCTCTCTGGTTAATTCCCAAATATCTGTCGGTATTAGGGAGGAACCGACCAGTTACTAGGGAAGTTAAGATTTGGCCAGAGGGAGCCTTATTAAGTCTGCAGGGCTGTTTTGAATGTACCTATTGGGATCAGTTCATTGAGGAGGCTACAGGGGATTTAGGTGTTGATATCGATCTACTGGCCTCAATGGTGTCACTGTATATAAATTGCTGCATAGAAAGTGTCACTAAGAGGAAGGTAGTTTGTGTTTTCTCTAACAATAAACATTGGATGAATAGCGAGGTCCGCTCTCTATTGAGAGCTAGGGATAGGGCGTTTAGAGCAAAGGATAACTTAGCTTATACGATTGCCCGTTTTAATCTAAAAAAAGGTATTCGTTTCGCTAAGGAAGCCTATTCAAATAGGATTGAAAGCCATTTTAAGGAATCAGTTGACGCCAGGGCGATGTGGAGAGAAATTAAATGTATTTCTGATTATAAGGGTTCAACTTCTGCTAGGTCAGATGGTCTTTTGGCTGATGAGCTAAACCATTTTTATTCATGCTTTGCAGAGGGTGAGCCTTTTATTGGTAATCCCTCTAGCTTTCTTTCAGATAGCTCTTTGACTCTGACTGAAGCTGAGGTCAGGAATTGTTTTAGCAGAACGAACGCCAGGAAGGCTCCTGGCCCGGATTGTATTCCGGGCAGAGTCTTATGGGCGTGTGCTGGGCAACTGGCAGGCATTTTTACTTTTTCATTGAGCCAATGTGTTGTCCCGCTGTGTTTTAAAACTACAATAATTATTCCAATTCCGAAGACTGCGGTGGTCACTGGTCTGAACGATTGTAGGCTGATTGCTCTCACTTCGTTGATTATGAAATGTTTTGAGAGAATTGTTTTGAATCATCTAAAAAGTGTTATACCACTGGGATTTGACCCCAATCAGTTTGCCTATCGGTCAAGCAGATCAACTGAAGATGCAGCTCTTATGGTCCTTCATAGGGTACTTTGTCATCTTGAAAATAGAGACTCCTATGTTAGGCTGTTATTTGTGGATTATAGTTCAACATGGCAGTACCAGCGGTGTTAATAAACAAGCTTTTAGAGATTGGATATGACATGGCCATATGTAAGTGGCTGTTGGATTTCCTGTTGGATCGTCCACAGACAGTCAGATTGGGTTCTGACTCATCTTTGGAATTGGTATTAAATGTCGGAGTTCCTCAGGGTTGTGTTTTAAGCCCTTTTTTATACTCCTTGTATACCTCTGATTGTGTGTCCAACTCGGAAATGATCTCTGTGATAAAGTTTGTGGATGATACCACTTTAGTGGGTTTAATAACTAGAGGAGATGAGGATAGTTATAGAGAGGAAGTGAGAAGACTCGCTGAGTGGGGGGTAAAAAACAACCTGTTGTTAAATGGTAAGAAAACTAAAGAGGTTGTGATAGACTTCAGAAATTCTAAGAAAACCAGTATTCGGCCGTTGATATTGAATGGTAAGGAGGTGGATAAAGGTTACTGATGTGAAATTTGTGGGGATTAAATTTACTGAGGACTTATCATGGTCTCTGCATATCACGTCAGTGGTTGGTAAGGCCCAGCAAAGTATTTTCTTTTTGCGGAAGCTCCGAGCAACAGGTTTGCCGCAATCGACTCTTGTTAATTTTTACCGCTGCATGATTGAGAGCTTGCATACCGGTGTGGTATAGTAATGCCAAGTGTTCTGATCTTGTTGACTAACTTGACTTGGACAGAGTGATTAAATCTGCAGAGAGGACCATTGGCCAATCTGTGCCTAGGTTGGATGTACTCACTTGAAGGAGTCTCTCGAAGGCAAATAAGATGATCAGAGATAGGAGTCTCCCATGTAATGTGTTTTTTACCTCTTGCTGTCAGGGAGACGTTATAGGTGTTTGGGATGTCGAACTAGCAGGTTGAGGAATAACTTCTTCCCTTCTGTGATTGTTAGCTTGAATTCTCAGCTTTGTTAGTTTTATTATGGTGGATTTTTTATATGACATGAGAGAACTGTATGTAATTTCGCTATACACGTTTCATGTTGTAGTGACAATAAATTATTCTTATCTTATCTATCCCCATATATCCTAGCCCCAAATATCCTAGCCATCCATCACCTCACCTCTCCAAGCCCCTCTTCTACAATAAACTACCTTCACTCTCTGTCACCACAACACCCTATCGAGTGCTGTGCCTGGCAAGGGGACACTGATCAGTCTGAAAGAGACAGACTCTGTGTTGGGGCACTCTTATTATATTAAAACTTTTTAATATAATAAGAGTGCCCCAACACGGAGTCTTTCTTTTTTCCTTGTAATATATATTGATACGTACCATTGACTCTGTGTGCACCACCAACAACACTAATTCCCTGGATACCTATTTCAGGCATCTATCACGTATATGCACTGATGGTCTACAAGGGACATATTTTATAAGAGCCCATTATAATGATTACTAAAATAGTCCTGTGCGGTACCATATTGAACCATTTTTTCAGTCTGAAAGAGGCGCATGGTTCCCAGGGAGAAAGAGACGGTTCATGATGCGGCAGTCACAGCCTGATTCTGGGACCATTGGCAGTTGGGTTGTAGCCATCTTAGAAGGCTGAAGAGAAAGGGGTTGAATCAGTGCTATTATGTACAGTGGGTGGCGCTGTTACCGGTGACCAGAAGTAAGGTAGATGGATGGCGGCAGCCAGGGGAATCCATGAACAGTGGTTCCCTGTGAAGAGCTGAGACAAGCGGTAGTGGCAGTGATGGTAGAGAATGGATGGGAGACATATCCCGGCTAACCCAGGGGAAGTGATGCAAATTCTTCCTTCCCCAAACAGAAGGTCCTGAAGGCACCTTCTCTTCATAGCAACAACCGGTAAGCAATGCAGGATCACACCCTCCTAGTCCAGCACATGTACAAAGGGAAAAGCAGACTATTCTAGAGAGATCCTTCCCAGAAAAAAGCAGAGTAATTAGCTAGCTCAGAGAGAAAACAGTACAGTTCAGCTAGCTGCAGCTTATTGACAATATGAAGTGATGGGATTAACAACTACCAATTGCTGTCCCAACAAGACTAAGCTACCAACCCCCATTGCATATTTCACAAGGCTAAAATACAGGCGGCTCTAATACACATCAGCAGAGTAAAGATTAATATAGCTCCAGTATAGGTTCCAGATGACAGATTGACAGTCATTATGTCAACTGTCATGGTTGAGATGCATTAGGTCAACAGGTACAAAAGATAATAGTGTTCAAAAGGTCGACATGTAAAAGGTTCAAATGTGTAGCATTGCGATGCATTTGCAAAATTGTATTCTATTTTGGACAGATTTCTGAGTAGCATTTTGTATTTTGATACACAGATCAGTTTTTAATGTTTATAACACTTTATGGTGATGGTTTGTTGCCGGCGCCACCCTGACCTCTCTTGTCAGTTAAGGATGACGTCAGCAACTCACACGATCTGCGGCATGGCACGTCTTTCCCGCCAGACACCTGATCACTTCCCTGGTTGTGTATATGTATAAAAGGTATGTTTTTATGTTTGTCTGTATTTCCTGATGACAATTTTAATAGAAAAATTGAAATGTTGAAAAGCAGGACGTTCTCTGTGTGTTTATTTGAATGATATAGCTTGAGTGCCGCACCTTTGGTTTCTATACGATTGTTTATAATGTGAAGGCACCAGTGCAGCTATTTGATTATCAATGGGAGTGCTGGACCTTGATTGTACTAATATATATATATATATATATATATATATATATATATATACACACACACACACACACACACACACACACACACACACACACACACACACACACACACACACGTTGAGTATCCCTTATCCAAAATTCAAAATCCCACATTTTTGGGTCCACTACTAAGATAATGACATAGATAATGACATACATAGATAATGACAAGATAAGAGACATACATGTTATATATTATGTGTATGTATATAGATATAGTGTATATATATATATATATATATATATATATATGTGATCAATACGGTCCCGGTTAGCATTAGAGGTGGTAATAGGTCCTTACAATTATTGTGCTGTGAGGCGCAATGGATTCACCGTCTCAATGTGATTGCCCCAAAAGGGTTAAATGAAAATTTAGCCTATGCAGCATTACGGTATTATGTTGATATGTTAGATCTATTTATGTCCCTAATCTGTCAGTGCCTTGAATATGGTCTCAATATAGACAGCAGTATTTGAATTTTGTTTATGCTTTATTGTTTCTAAGGTCGGCTTGTTGCTATGGTGATTGTACACTGGACTCACGGGACGTGTGTCTGTGATGTCATGTTTCAGCGCGGCAACGGGACGGGTGAGAGGTCCCGCGCCCGACGCCGGCATTCACGTGGTGATGGTTCTCAATAAAGGTATGATGTTGTTTGTATATCTTATATCCTGAGGACAATATAAATAAATACTGAAACGTTGATATCCACATGGGAGTCCACACCCGTCCTTTAAGGTGAACCAGAGTGCCGCATCCTTGGAAGTATATCTACAATTTTTATGAAGGCACCGGTGCAAGTGATATTACCCGTTAAGGGGAGTGCCAGACCAAAAGGAGTTTTGTTTTATGCATTCATAGTGGAAGTGAATGCTTTGTCTCGGCACCCCATGGTTATTTAATCATCATATGGATGTACTGCTGAAATCTGCTATTGAACTTTATGGCTGTTTTTAAAAAATGTACAAGTGGTTTATGCAATTTGGCCGTTAAGCAATTTATGGCCTATCCACTTGTTTGAGTAGTTGTTTTGCACTAATTGGACACTATTTTTGCACTCTTTAGCACTGGCACTTTTCAACGGCACTGACTCACCTTGATACTTTAATAAGCATTCGTCACTTTATCTCTTCTAAAGATGACTACCATAGTTGATGATACAGATGCTGCTATTCCATCATTGCAATTTTGTTACCCAGTGGGTGATACCCATACTTTCTCTGAATCAGAGGTTGATGCCATTCTTTACAATACAGGTGTGGATGATGAGGTGGAAGCTATGACCCCAGATCTGGTTTACAGAGACCTCCTTCATTTGAAAAAGAAGGAGGTAGATTTTTACTTACATGGACTATCTCTCAGTGACTATTATAAGACTAAGAAAATTCCCAGAGGTTTTAGAGTCAAAAATTGTCTTACTATTGGCCGGTTTGATCCCCAATTCTGTAGAAATGGGTCGGCATATTAAACCGGTGCTCATTCCACCTTATCTTATTAGTCATTGAGCAGTCTACTAAATAACTTCATGCAGTTAGAGACAAAATCACGAGTTTCGAATCTATGCACATGGCCACTTTATCATCAGATCAAAGCACTGACTGGTTGGATAGATTAAAGCAGCAAATTGCTACATACAAAAGAGATTTGCTGCAGTTTAAAAAGGAGAAACTGACCAAAGTGGAGTCGGACTATGAAAGGCATACGGTTTATAGATGGTTTTCCGGGGGGACAACTGAGGATCGTAAACAGCCTTTCTTTAGAAGAAATAAACCACGTAATTTTAGAAAAACCCCACGCTTTGATACGGACTCTTCACCAGATAATATGAGTTCTAACAGTGAGTTGGATCAAACCTCCTCAACCTCAGGCCCTTTAGGGGCATGTACGCGGGCAGCGCAACGGGGGTTTACCCCAGGAGAAAGAGGAAATTCACGTGGCGGGGAGGCAGTCTGAAAGGCAGAGGGCGGGTAGGTCGCCCACCCCTGGCCGAAAGGACTTAATCTTTAATTTGTCCTCCTATGAACTCTCAAAAGGTGAAATCAGTTTACTATCAAAGGGATTGTCATTTGTCCCCTCGATGGAATTCAAAGATTTACTATGGGCTATGGAAAAGTAAGAACTGGCCAGAAGTATTCAACTAAAAGAGTTTTTTGGTAATGAAAAAGGGTCCCATACAGGATCCAAATCGGACATTCCATCTCAATTAAGAAAGTTTTGTCCACGCTCTGACTTTGATCCAGTTTCTAACAATGCTAGCATAATAACTTTTTTTAGATTACTGGACCAGGAAGTTGATGCAGCAGCGTCCCTACATGGTCCAGTTCATCCTAATTTGTCTGTGGCAGAACGCCAGGAGTTGAAAGCATTAACCTCTAACAGATCGCTAGTAATTCGCCAAGCAGATAAAGGCAGAGGTATAGTTCTGCAGGATCTGTTGGAATACGATAGGGAGGTGATGCATCAACTTGTCCCTATCTGTACTGGACCGTGTCACTGAATGCCTTTCTGCCATTTCATCCTGGATGACATCTCGCCACCTCAAACTGAATATTTCAAAGACAGAGTTAATTATATTTCCACCGGCCAATAGTAGGTACCAACCTGATATCTCTATCACTGTTGAAAACTCGACTATCTACCCTACCCCACAAGCTCGCTGCCTAGGTGTCATCCTTGACTCTGATCTGTCCTTTGTTCCCCACATTCAATATGTCTCAAGATCATGTTACATGCATCTAAAAAACATATCCAAAATACGACCATACCTTACACAAGACACTGCTAAAACTCTAATCCACGCTCTCATTATCTCCCGCATTGATTATTGCAATAGTCTCCTAACTGGTCTTCCCAAAACGAGACTCTCACCACTACAATCCATTCTGAATGCAGCTGCGAGGCTTAGACGTTCATCGTCTGCAGATCCACTCTGTCAGTCCCTCCATTGGTTACCTGTACTCTACCGCATTCAATATAAAATACTTTTACTCACACACAAGGCCATTAACCAAACTACACCAACGTATATCACTTCGCTTATCTCAAAATATCTCCCAACCCGACCTCTTTGCTCTTCACAAGACCTGCTTCTCTCATCCACACTCATTACTCGCTCCCACTCACGATTGCACGACTTTCATCGGGCTGCACACACTCTGTGGAATGCCCTACCACGCACAATAAGACTCTCCTCTAGTCTCCAAACCTTCAAGCGTACCCTGAAAACTCACCTCTTCAGGCAAGCATACCAAATTCCAGAACCACCCACATAACTTTCATAAACCTTCCTATCAAATTGCATCCACTCTGTACAGTCCACACATATCCTCACATGTCTTCTCATTCTATGCAATAGATAGCACCTTTCCTTATGTACACATGCCTATTTCCATATAGATTGTAAGCTTGCGAGCAGGGCCTTCCTACCTCTATGACTGTTTGTTATCACCCATTTTGTTATTGTTATTTCAAATTGTAAAGCGCAACGGAATTTGCTGCGCTATATAAGAAACTGTTAATAATTAATAAATAATAAATAACTAAGTGATGTTAATACTTATCAATTATTGCATAAAGACCCTACAAATGCTTGCAAAAGAGAGTTGTTTCAGTTGTTACAGTTAGCATGTGATATGCATTTCATTTCTGAAAATATTAGAGATATTTTATATCCTAAATTTCCATTGGTACCGATTTTTTATACCATCCCCAAAGTCCATAAAGGGACAAATCCACCCCGGGCCGCCCTATTGTGTTTTTTACACTGCAATTTAGATTTCAGTTTGAATACACCCCACCCAAATCTAACTCTCTCTGCACATGTTATATCTGCCACCCCACCCCCCCCTGCAGTGCACATGGTTTTGCCCAACTGCTAACAAATTTGCTGCTGCGATCAACTCAGAATTAGGCACTGTGACAGTATAACAAAGTAGTTACTAGTGTTACAATATTTTAACAATTTGTTATAGACAGTTGTCTAAACACTGATTGACTGCCAAGAATTACTATGTTGTCAAATTAAACTCTTAATTACCAAACTAAACAGCCAGAGGGACTAGGTATACTGTATGGATTAAACCACAGTCTCGTACAAAATTATCAAATATTCAAGTCTATATTGCTGTAACATGTCATAACAGCAGGCTGATACTGTTAGTACACAGGACTGATATATATATATATATATATATATATATATATTAAACCACACTCTTATATTGAATAAATTATATAATTACAATGTGGTCCACATATACACTAATTGACTCTAATTGCCTAAAAAGTATCTCCTATATACATGGTGGACTGCAATATGTATTGTTTATATTTCAGTCATATATTCTCATAATCACTAATAATTCCACTGTGTGAGTAATTTGAGTTCTTGGTCCTGTAAGTGTGGACCGCCAATCTAATCTAGTGATCCTTGATATTTATGTAAATAAGTGTCCACAGTAGACCAATGTAACATCAACCGCATATATATTACATACTCAAGTACAATATAGTCTTAGCAATGTAGTAGTGTGGTAATATTAAGGTCGAAGAGTGTTAATCCTACATCAGGGACAGTGTTTAGAAAAACGCTACATAATCCATAATCGTGGGTGCTGGGCAATGCCTATGCACATTTCGCTCATCGCTTTATCAGGGCAACCCAATTTCTGGTTACAAAAGGATTATATTATAAAAGCTAACTAATCAGCCACAGAAGAGCTGAATGACAGCGCTCACCACCAATGGGAGACAGTTATCAGTGTGGACAAAAATAAATAATACCAGGTTCCCGGAGAGTGGTATGTCCACGAACTGATGGACAGCAATCACACCCTTTGGGGGCCGCTTATCAATGTGTATCAATGTATACAGAATAATTGTCAGACAAGCCTTCAATAGTAAACCATAGTTATTGGTGGAGGTGGAGTTTTTTTATCAACCCTCCTATCATGGAGGATTTCCCACTATGCATGACTGGGCTGGCTGGTGAGGAGAGGCTGGAGGCAGGATATTCCCATATCAGCCAACCCCCCCACCCCCCACAGGAGTAAGGTGACTAATACAGGAATTGCAGCTGCGGAGGGCAACTGGGCTGTCCAGTGAGGGGAGGCTGGAAAATTCCCCTATCAGGCACCCCTTACAGGGGTATGGTGACTAATACAGGAATTGCAGCTGCAGAGCGTGACTGGGCCAACTAGTGAAGGAAGGCTGGAGGCCGGAAAATTCCCTTATCAGCCACTCCCCCACAGAAGTAAGGTGACGGATATAGGAATTGCAGCTGCGGAAGGCAACTGTGCCGGCTAATGAGGGGAGGCTGGAAACTTCCCCTATCAGCCACC
Source organism: Pseudophryne corroboree (assembly GCF_028390025.1). Lineage (NCBI taxonomy): Eukaryota > Metazoa > Chordata > Amphibia > Anura > Myobatrachidae > Pseudophryne > Pseudophryne corroboree. The sequence continues at coordinate 850,820,428 of NC_086445.1, forward strand.
CCCCCCACAGGGGTAAGGTGCAGGGCTGTATTAACAGCAGAGTAGGCCCCCGGGCAAAGCAATGCACTGGGGCTCTACCCATCCTGAAGCGGTCGGAATGAGAGGAACTATCAGCGGCAGCTTTGATGTCCCGAGGGCAGTAGGGGGTGTACTATCTTCCGCTCAGCCTGTAGGACCTGGAGCATTAATTTCTGCTAATTACTCCTTTACAGCACAGATTGGGCAGGAGGGAGAACACTAAACTGTAGAAGGGGCATTGGTCTGAATGAAGGGGCCCTGGTACATAACTTACAGGGTGGTAGGGCAGGGTTTAATACACAGGGGAGGGGTGAATAGTGGAGTGGGTTTAATTTTCATAATTTTATGGTGGGAGGGAAGCTTGCTTGACTGCAGATATCTCCAATTCCTGAAAATAGATGTTTTTAGCTTACAATGAAAGGTGCTAGGGACTTGGGGATCCGAGTTCAGGAGCCAAAGTAATTCACCAACAACCATATAAAACTGCATACCAGGCCTGTGGAGCTGGAACATGGACCAGCTGCTGAAAGGGTGATATGTCTGGTTCTGGGCATAGTAGAGACAAGCTACCAGTGTCCACCAAAAGGGGAGAGTCCCAGCTTTTGGAGTATACCCTCAGAAAATGTTTAAGTCAGGCAGAACCTGAGGTATCTCACTGGGAAGAGCAATTAACAGGCTCAGATGGAGACCACTGTTTAGAAGTCGGATATCTCAGGTTCCCTAGGGCCGATTTTCAAATATCTGGTACCTATGGGAAGTGGGGACTCTCGGCTATCAGTATAGTGCCATTAGACTCCTAAGGCCATTGGGCAAGTGTCCATTGAGCCTATATGAAAAAGCAGCCCTGGTAAGGTGAATGATACAGGAATTGCAGCTGCGGAGGGCAACTGGGACGGATACTGAGGGAGGCTGGAGGCCATAAAATTCCCCTATCAGCCAACCTCCCACAGAGGTAAGGTGACTGATACAGGAATTACAGCTGCAAAAGGTGATTGGACTGGCTAGTGAGTGGAAGCTGGAGGCCAGAAAATTCCTCTATCAGTCAACCTCCCCACAGGGGTAAGGTGACTGAGTCAGGAATTAACGCTGCGGAGGGCGATTGGGCCGGATAGTAAGTGGAAGCTGGAGACCAGAAAATTCTCCTATCAGCCACCTCCCCAAAGGGGTAAGGTGAGTGATGCAAGAATTGCATCAGTTGAGGGTGACTGGGCCAGCTAGTGAGGGGAGGCTGGGAAATTCCCCTATAAGCCACTCCCACCCAATAGGAGTAAGGCGCCTGATACAGGAATTGCAGATGCGCAGGGCAACTGAGCCAGCTAGTTAGCTACGACCCACATAGGGGTAAGGTGACTGATACAGGAACTGCAGCTACAGATGGCAAATTGGCCGGCTAGTGAGGGGAGGCTGGAAAATTCCCCTATCAGCTACTCCCCAACGTGGGTAAGGTGACTGATAAAGGAATTGCAGCTGCGGAGTGCGACTGGGCCAGCTAGTTAGGGGAGGCTTGAGTATGGAAAATTCCCCTATCAGCCACTCCGTCACAGGGGTAAGATGACTGAGTCAGGAAATGCACCTGCGGACGGCAACTGGGCTGGCTAGAGAAGGAAGGCCAGAAAATTCCCCTATCAGCCACCCCCACAGGGGTTAGGTGACTGATACACGAATTGCAGATGCGGAGTGCAACTGAGTCAGCTAGTGGGGGGATGCTGAAGGCCAGAAAATTCCCCTATCAGCCACCTTCCCTCCCACAGTGGTAAGGTGACTGATACAGGAATTGCAGCTGCGGAGGGCAACTTGGCCGGCTAGTGAGGGGAGGCTGCAGGATGGAAAATTCTCCTATCAGCCACCCCTCCACAGGGGTAAGGTGACTAATACAGGAATTGCAGATGCAAAGGGAGACTGGGCCGGCTAGTTAGGGGAAGCCGAAGGCCGAAAAACTCCCCTATCAGCTATCTTCTCTCCCTCGAGGTAAGGTGACTGTTACAGGAATTACAGATTTGGAGGGTGACTGGTCCAGCTAGTGAGGGGAGGCTGGAGGCTAGAAAATTGCCCTATCAGCCACCCCCCACAGGGGTAAGGTGAGTGATACAGGAATTGCTGCTGTGGAGGGCGACTGGGCTGGCTAGTGAGGGAAGATTGGAGGCCAGAAAATTCCCTATCAGCCAACCCCCCACAGGAGTAAGGTGACTGGTACAGGTATTGTAGCTGTGGAGGGCGACAGGACCGGCTAGTGAGGGGAGGCCAGAAAATTCCCCTATCAGCCACCCCCAAACATGGGTAAGGTGACTGATACAGAAAATTACGCTGTGGAGGGCAACTAGGCCTGATAGTAATGGGAGGCTGGAGACCGGAAATGTCCTCTATCATCCACCTTCCCACCAACAGGTATAAGGTGACTGATAAAGGAATTGCAGCTGGGAGAGCAACTGGGCCTGATAGTAATGGGAGGCTGGAGGCCGTAAAATTCCCCTAACAGCCACCACTTCCCCCCACAGGGGTAAGGTGATTGATGCAGGAATTGCAGCTGCAGAGTGCAACTGGGCCGGCTATTGAGGGGAGGCTAGAGGACAGAAAATAAACCAATCAGCCACCTTCCCCACCACCGGGGTAATGTGACTAAATCAGGAATTGCAGCTGTGGAGGGTGACTGGGCCAGCTAGTGAGGAGAGGCTGGAGGATGGAAAATTCCCCTATCAGTCACCTCCAAACATGGGTAAGGTGACTGATACAGAAAATGAAGCTGTGGAGGGCAACTGGGCCTGATAGTAATGGGAGGCTGGATGCCGTAAAATTCCCCTAACAGCCACCCCCCCACAGGGGTAGGTGGCTGATGCTGGAATTGCAGCTGTGGAGTGGAACTGGGCCAGCTAGTGATTGGAGGCTAGAGGATGGAAAATTCCCCTATCAGCCACCCCTCAACAGGGGTAAGGTGACTGATACAGGAAATGCAGATGCAGACGGCTAGTTAGGGGAAGCTGAAGACCGGAAAATTCCCCCATCAGCTATCTTCTCTCCCTCAGGGTAAGGTGACTGTTACAGGAATTACAGATTCAGAGGGTGACTGGTCCAGCTAGTGAGGGGAGGCTGGAGGCTAGAAAATTGCCCTATCAGCCACCCCCCATAGATGTAAGGTGTAAAGGAATTGCAGTTGCGGGTGGTGAATATGCCGTCTACTGAGGGGAGGCTGGAGGCCAGAATATTCCTGTATCAGCCACCCTCCCAAAGGGGTAAGGTAACTGATACAGGAATTGCAGCTGCGGAGGGCGACTGGGCCGGATTAGTGAGGGGAGGCTGGATGCTGGAAAATTCCCATATCAGCCACCTTTGCTCCCACAGGGGTAAGGTGACTGATACAGAAATTGCAGCTGCGGATGGCAATTGGGCCAGCTAGTGAAGGGGGCTGGAGGCCAGAAAATTTCCTTATCAGCCACCCCTCCACAGGGGTAAGGTGACTGATACAAGAATTGCAGCTGCAGAGGGTGACTGGGCCAGCTAATAAGGGGAGGCTGAAGGCCGGAAAATTCCCTTATCACAGGTGGTCTTCAGTTTGCCGGCTGTCAGGATCCCGGCGCACACTATACCGGCGCCGGAATCCCGACAGCCTGCATACTGACACCTTTTCTTCCTTTTGGGGGTCCACGACCCCCCTGGAGGGAGAATAGGAAACCATACCCGCAGCGCGGCGAGTGCAGTGAGTCCGCAAGAGGCTCATTTGCACTCTCCTAGCTGTCGGTATGCCGGTGGTCAGGATTCTGGTGCCGGTATGCTGGCTGCAGGGAGCCCAGCCACCAGCATAACTTACTACACCCACCCTCCGCAACTGCAATTCCAGTATCAACCATCTTACCCCTGTGGGGGGTGGACTGATAGGGAAATGATTCACCCTCTAACCTACCCTCACTAGCCGGCTCAGTCACCCTCCACAGCTGCATTTCCTCTATCAGTCATCTTACCCCTGTGGGGGTTGGCTGATAGAGTAATTTTATGGCCTCCAGCCTCCCCTCAGTAGCCAGCCCAGTTGCCCTCCGCAGCTGCAATTACTGTATCAGTCACCTTACCTCTGTCTAACAATACAAAATTGAATAGGATACCGTCGTGCGCAAGTTCAGCAGCTAGTATAGTCTCAAAGTTTCTAAGGAGGTTTTCCTTCACCCCTCACCCATATAGTGCACAACAGAAAAATAGAGACCAAGACTTAACTAGCGCGTTCTCAGGTTCTTCTTATTCTTAAGATCCCATGGAATTTCTTTGCTCAGGATCGAATCCCATATGAAACAGAGGATATGTGTATATAGTGAAGTACTATTTTAATAGTAAACATATAACACATGCAAATACATACAATACAATTGATAAAAGATGATATAAAAGTTGATATAAAATTGATAAGCAATCCAATATATTGCACAATCCCTTCAAGCATACATATGAGGACGGGCTAATTACCAGATGATTCTGAACTGTGGTTTTGACAGTTCAAACAGCGCATGAAAGATGTAATGTGGGGTTACCGGATCTTCCCACCATGCCACTCAGATCTTGTTGAGAGTCTGGTTTTTACGTCCGTCCTCGGGCTTGTTCAGGAAACAACCTACGCGTTTCTACCCCTGCCTGGGGTCTTTCTCAAGGTTTGCAAGCTGAATGATTCACTTCCTCCTCCTCCTGTTATTTATACCACAATCTCCCAATCAGAATGCTAGGCGCCCAGCTGAATCCTATACATCATCATTTCCTACTAGTCCCATGATCCTCTGCCAGAACGTCCATAGCAACTTCCTAATCCTTTATACAGATTCTGGGTGGGTTTGTTGCCATAACAACCCCAACTTCCTCTACACATACATCCCGTGTGACTGCCAAGGGCTGTATAAGCATACCTTTTGCTGCACCGCCCCCTTTGTCCGTGTTGCTGCTCGTTGCCATGCCAACCCGCTTCTCCTTGTGTTATTCACTTCCGCACACTGTAGCGCGACGTCACTTCCGGTCCCGTTGTCATGGGGACCGGACGCTCGATGCGCTCCGTTCTGGCGGTGTCCTATGGCAGGTTCAATGTTCCTCCTTTGGACAGGATTCCTATCCTGGCCTCCCTGCTTTCGGTGTCCGGAGCTTTTATTGTTGTTTGCAGGTTTTTACCGCAATAAATTCTTTTCCCTGGAGAGGTAACGTCACTTCCGGTCCCGTTGTCATGGGAACCGGAGGGCTTGATCTTTTACGTCCTGGATTTTCCCCTATTATTTGTCTATGGGGGAAAAAATCCTTATGGGTAGAAGTCATTATACTCAGCTGATGGCATATCCGAGTGCAACTCTTTGTCCATGTTTCCTAAAATGTAATTTAGGAGACAATCACCACATAAAATCCGATTTAAAAGAAAGTCACAGTATAATAGGATGTATAAAATAAGTAAAAACACCTAATACCTTATAAAATACCATCTTATTAAAATGAAGTATATCTACAGAAACCATTTTACTTCAAATGCAGAATTGATCCCTCCCGGCTTTGGAGTGCCAAACTCATATATTAGCTGCATTTCTTTCTTAGCTAGCTGACTTGACACATCCTTACACCTCCAGTTGTTCTTTACATGTTTTATTCCACAAAAGCGTTTAATGGCTGAAGTGCTACACTGATGTACCACCCTAAAGTGTTCAGACAGCGCATGTGTGCTTAGGCCTTTCTTTATATTTCTCAAGTGTTCGCTAATGCGGGTTTTCAATGTTCTCGAGGTGCGGCCTAAGTACCAGAGTCCACATGTGCACTCTATTGCATACACAACATTCGATGTGTTGCACGTGATAAATTCATTTATCTTCCAATCCCTTTTATTGATGGTGACTTGTGTGATCTTACTGGTGTCCGACCGGATTCCTCTACATCCCAAACAGAGGCCGCAGCGGAAAAAACCTTTCGATTTTATAGTGCCCATGGCTCTCTTGGGGGGAAAAGCACTCCTCACTAAGTTGGTTTTCAAATTCGGTGCTTTTCTGAAGATACATTTAGGTTTTGTTGGAATTATTGCGCTTATCACAGGATCTTTTTGTAATACCTTCCAATGCCTTGCTAAAGTTTTTTCTATATTTCTATACTGGCTATTGTATGTGGTAATGAAGGCCCAGTCAAATACGGAGTTTTCCTTTCTCTTCCCCGTATTGTTGGGTTGTAGAAGGATATTCCTATCCATTCTGGCTACTCTGTTTCTGGCATCCGAGACTTTCTCCTTATTATACCCTGATGCTTCAAATCTGGATTGCATCTCCTCTGCTTGTTTGAGATACGTTTCTTCCTTGGTGCAATTTCTTTTAAGTCTCCTGAATTGCCCTTCAGGGATTGAACCTAGCCAGTCTGGATGGTGGCAGCTTTTGGCGTTGATATAGACTCCTGAGTCGGTAGGTTTACTGAAGGTCCTAGTGTTAAAATTGCAATTCTCTATGTATACCGATATATCCAGGAAATTGACCACTTCATAGCTTTTTTCGAAGGTGAAATGTATGTTGAAACTATTTGTGTTGAGGTACCTAAAAAATTCCTCCAAAAGGGTCTCTCCACCTCTCCACACGAAAAAAACGTCATCTATGTACCTTTTCCACAGCACCAGGTTCGCTCCAAAGGGGCAGTGGCTCCAGATTTTTTCGTCTTCCCACTGCCCCATAAAGATGTTGGCATAACTTGGAGCGAACCTGGTGCCCATGGCTGTCCCCACACACTGTAGGTAAAAGGTACCATTAAAAGAAAAATAATTATTTTGCAATATGAAATTTACCCCCTTTAATAAAAATTCTTGGAGGTCCTTGTTGAGTTCACTATTGGCGAGTGCAATCTGTAATGCTCTCAAGCCTGCCTCATGTTCGATTATAGTATAAAGTGACCTCACGTCGGCTGTGACTAACATCATGCTATTTCCATTATGGTCCTCAGGAAATCTCCCGTATCCTTTAAATGAGCTTTATTCTTCGAGACTAGTGGCTGTAGGAAGTAGTCAATGTACTCTGATAGGTTGAGGTTCAAACAAAAGCAAAAGGGAAGAAGAAAAAAAGTCAGAAGAAAACGTCAAAAGAAAGCAGGGGAAAACCCGCTTAGAGACACAGAACGAGTACCGAATATGGAGGCAAAGGTTAAGATTTTCAACCTCAGCGACCATATCCTGGCAAAGAAGGAGATTTCTCTTTTAGAAAAGGGTCTGAAGTACGCACCGGCACTTTCTCTTAATAAGTTTAGCACATATGTGGATTTGCACAAATATATAAGAAAACTATGCATTAAGAAATTTTTTCTGATGTAGGAAGATGGGGCCACTACAAATATTCCAGAAAAAACAGATACCCCTTTTAAAACAAAATCAGTTTTTTATCCAACACATGTCAAAGGAAATTTTATAGAGACTTTCTTGAAATTAGTGTCTGACGATATTCAACATATGGAAACAAGGGTCCCCAGACCCAATCTGACTTTTAAGGAGCGTGAAGCACTTAAGAGTTTGAGGGCCAATGAGGATTTGATTATCAAACCCACTGACAAAGGGGGGGGGGTAGTCATTATGACAAGGGAGGGGTATGAGAACGAAATAAAGAGACAAATAGAGGATGGAACGACTTATCGCCGTTTAAGATCGGATCCAACAGAAAGAATACAAAAGGCGTTAGGAGAATTGATAGAAGAATACCATCAAAAGGGGACCTTGCAAGAAAAGGAAATTAAATTCATCTGTATTACAGAGCCCGTGATCCCGGTGTTTTACGTCCTGCCGAAGGTCCACAAGGATCCAAAGAAACCTCCGGCGCGTCCTATCGTTTCTGGAATAGGTTCAATAACCTCCAACCTATCAGAGTACATTGACTACTTCCTACAGCCACTAGTCTCCAAGAATAAAGCTCATTTAAAGGATACAGGAGATTTCCTGAGGACCATAAAGGAAATAGCATGGGAGGAAGGACTGATGTTAGTCACGGCCGACGTGAGGTCACTTTATACTATAATCGAACATGAGGCAGGCTTGAGAGCATTACAGATTGCACTCGCCAATAGTGAACTCAACAAGGACCTCCAAGAATTTTTATTAAAGGAGGTAAATTTCATATTGCAAAATAATTATTTTTCTTTTAATGGTACCTTTTACCTACAGTGTGTGGGGACAGCCATGGGCACCAGGTTCGCTCCAAGTTATGCCAACATCTTTATGGGGCAGTGGGAAGACGAAAAAATCTGGAGCCACTGCCCCTTTGGAGCGAACCTGGTGCTGTGGAAAAGGTACATAGATGACGTTTTTTTCGTGTGGAGAGGTGGAGAGACCCTTTTGGAGGAATTTTTTTAGGTACCTCAACACAAATAGTTTGAACATACATTTCACCTTCGAAAAAAGCTATGAAGTGGTCAATTTCCTGGATATATCGGTATACATAGAGAATTGCAATTTTAACACTAGGACCTTCAGTAAACCTACCGACTCAGGAGTCTATATCAACGCCAAAAGCTGCCACCATCCAGACTGGCTAGGTTCAATCCCTGAAGGGCAATTCAGGAGACTTAAAAGAAATTGCACCAAGGAAGAAACGTATCTCAAACAAGCAGAGGAGATGCAATACAGATTTGAAGCATCAGGGTATAATAAGGAGAAAGTCTCGGATGCCAGAAACAGAGTAGCCAGAATGGATAGGAATATCCTTCTACAACCCAACAATACGGGGAAGAGAAAGGAAAACTCCGTATTTGACTGGGCTTTCATTACCACATACAATAGCCAGTATAGAAATATAGAAAAAACTTTAGCAAGGCATTGGAAGGTATTACAAAAAGATCCTGTGATAGGCACAATAATTCCAACAAAACCTAAATGTATCTTCAGAAAAGCACCGAATTTGAAAACCAACTTAGTGAGGAGTGCTTTTCCCCCCAAGAGAGCCATGGGCACTATAAAATCGAAAGGTTTTTTCCGCTGCGGCCTCTGTTTGGGATGTAGAGGAATCCGGTCGGACACCAGTAAGATCACACAAGTCACCATCAATAAAAGGGATTGGAAGATAAATTAATTTATCACGTGCAACACATCGAATGTTGTGTATGCAATAGAGTGCACATGTGGACTCTGGTACTTAGGCCGCACCTCGAGAACATTGAAAACCCGCATTAGCGAACACTTGAGAAATATAAAGAAAGGCCTAAGCACACATGCGCTGTCTGAACACTTTAGGGTGGTACATCAGTGTAGCACTTCAGCCATTAAACGCTTTTGTGGAATAAAACATGTAAAGAACAACTGGAGGTGTAAGGATGTGTCAAGTCAGCTAGCTAAGAAAGAAATGCAGCTAATATATGAGTTTGGCACTCTGAAGCCGGGAGGGATCAATTCTGCATTTGAAGTAAAATGGTTTCTGTAGATATACTTCATTTTAATAAGATGGTATTTTATAAGGTATTAGGTGTTTTTACTTATTTTATACATCCTATTATACTGTGACTTTCTTTTAAATTGGATTTTATGTGGTGATTGTCTCCTAAATTACATTTTAGGAAACATGGACAAAGAGTTGCACTCGGATATGCCATCAGCTGAGTATAATGACTTCTACCCATAAGGATTTTTTCCCCCATGGACAAATAATAGGGGAAAATCCAGGACGTAAAAGATCAAGCCCTCCGGTTCCCATGACAACGGGACCGGAAGTGACGTTACCTCTCCAGGGAAAATAATTTATTGCGGTATAAACCTGCAAATAACAATAAAAGCTCCGGACACCGAAAGCAGGGAGGCCAGGATAGGAATCCTGTCCAAAGGAGGAACATTGAACCTGCCATAGGACAGCGCCAGAACGGAGCGCATCGAGCGTCCGGTCCCCATGACAACGGGACCGGAAGTGACGTCGCGCTACAGTGTGCGGAAGTGAATAACACAAGGAGAAGCGGGTTGGCATGGCAACGAGCAGCAACACGGACGAAGGGGGCGGTGCAGCAAAAGGTATGCTTATACAGCCCTTGGCAGTCACACGGGATGTATGTGTAGAGGAAGTTGGGGTTGTTATGGCAACAAACCCGCCCAGAATCTGTATAAAGGATTAGGAAGTTGCTATGGACGTTCTGGCAGAGGATCATGGGACTTGTAGGAAATGATGATGTATAGGATTCAGCTGGGCGCCTAGCATTCTGATTGGGAGATTGTGGTATAAATAACAGGAGGAGGAGGAAGTGAATCATTCAGCTTGCAAACCTTGAGAAAGACCCCAGGCAGGGGTAGAAACGCGTAGGTTGTTTCCTGAACAAGCCCGAGGACGGACGTAAGAACCAGACTCTCAACAAGATCTGAGTGGCATGGTGGGAAGATCCGGTAACCCCACATTACATCTTTCATGCGCTGTTTGAACTGTCTAAACCACAGTTCAGAATCATCTGGTAATTAGCCCGTCCTCATATGTATGCTTGAAGGGATTGTGCAATATATTGGATTGCTTATCAATTTTATATCAACTTTTATATCATCTTTTATCAATTGTATTGTATGTATTTGCATGTGTTATATGTTTACTATTAAAATAGTACTTCACTATATACACATATCCTCTGTTTCATATGGGATTCGATCCTGAGCAAAGAAATTCCATGGGATCTTAAGAATAAGAAGAACCTGAGAACGCGCTAGTTAAGTCTTGGTCTCTATTTTTCTGTTGTGCACCTTACCTCTGTCTGTCTAATTCCATCCCAAATGACCACTCTCATGATCTACATGGATAAAACCAAAACATGCTTTTTAAAAGTGTCCAGGACCACCAACTGTCGCATTACCTCCTCCATTTGTTTGTGCTTGTCTAGATGATATAATACCTCTCTTAGCAACACAATATGGGATATTTTAACTCTGTTACATGTGACAACATGACACCATTCCCTGAAAGAACATTTTCAAAGGCCCTTTTTAAAGAGGTATCTTTCCATTGGGACTTTTTTAAATCAGGCTTAGGTGCAAGGGGTTAAAACCTCTTCATTAATACTACTTAACTGGACCTCAACATTATTCCCCATGCCACGAGGATTAGCCTGACTGCTAGACACGTAAGTGTTCCTAAATATCTCAGTATTACCATGGACATCAGCATGCACAGGCTTATTAGTATAGACAGGTTCATCAGGATTGATAAGCACATTGGCATGAGCAAGAACATCAACATTTACATGCACATTACAAGCAGCAGTATTATGTGAAAGCACCTTTTGTCAGACCAAAACATCAAGAGCAAGCTAGTTTCTGTGACCTCTTCTCCTTTGTTTCTTAGATTTGGGAGCCTTTTCCTGAGACAGAAACAGATCTGGGGAGAATGGAAATGTCTCTCTAATGGTGTGTACACACGGTGAGATTTTTTCTTTCGATTTTGACTATATACTCAAAATTGCAAGAAAAGTTAGTGCAAATCGCAAGGTGTTATGCCACTTGCGATCCCGATTCAATCCCGATGCGCGGTCCCGCCAGGTCGGCATCGCAAGAAAAGATAGACTGTGCAGACAAGTTAATCCTTGCTAGATCGGTGTACTATCTAGTTCATTTCACATGTCAATTAAATCTCACATAAGCCAAAATCTCACATAAGCCAAAATCGTAAGCACACATAGTCCATATCTCAAGAAAAGTTAGTCAAAATCGGTGGTGCTGGGCTCCAGGGAGTTCAGGGGAAATCGCAAGTGAAAATCGGGCATAGCAAGGATCTCACCCTTTGTACACACCATAAGGGTTGTTGAATACTTGAATGCACCTGTTCCTCCAGCAAGTCAATAACCTGAAAGTGAGTCCCGTCATGACCTATTAACACAGAGGCTAGTAACCATGGACAAAGAGGGTGGTCTTCAGGTTTCCGACTGTCGGGATCCCGGCATACCATACTACACCCGACACAGACCCACATGTAGTTTGCCAGTATTTCCCTTAATTATCAAAGGGACCATGGCAGTAGGAAAAGCCAGAACATCTCTATGTGCCTAACAGATGCTGACTAGTTTGAGGGGCTAGAACAACTCTGGGGACAACAAATCCATTTGTATCAGAGAGTAGCAGAGTCCACCATGCTCTCAATCAGTGTGTTCCCGACTTGTAAAGAAAGTGGAAAAAGAGCAAACCATTTGTGGACATACCCATTCTTGATGCCCATTTTTGACACGTGAGGAACACACTTGAGCTGGAGTTGTTGGGGAAGTCACCAGCTCTGGACCTCCAACTTCTGGGAAACAAGCAGCCATCACCTTCCCTGTAGAATGATTTCTGGGCCAATACCCCTTTTTACGTATATACAAGGGCAAAGCTATGGGCCTTGATTTCTCCGGGGCCATCGTCTGGGAGGGGCACTGGTGCCTATCTGAATCCAGATGTCCACACCACAGGATTTTTAAAATTTCCCACCTGCAATTGATTCTGCCCCTTAATATTTAGTGTAAAACTCCACACTTGGAATCCATGTGTAATACTAAGGATCTGCAGAAGTATTCAAAATAATATTCCAACGAGAACTAATCAGCAAAGCAGTGTAGTACACTTCATGGGGCCCCAAGGTCAAAGTAGATTTGTGTACTGTAGATCATGTCGTGATTGTATTAGTAATCTGAATTGGAGTTGTCATAGATTAATAAGTGTTTGGTTCTGATAAAAGATTGTTTCATTCGAAATAAAGTGCAAGTGTTTGAATACACAGTATTATTGCTAGGTGATATTCACTGTATGGTGTAATTGTTTATGCTATCTAACCAAGACTGCTTTCAGCCAGAGAAACTAACCACCTGAGTTCCAACTGAATATAGTTCTGGTTGTGCTGAGTGAGAGTTGTTATGAATTTTCCTTAGTTCTACTAAGAAATAAACTACTTCAGACATAATGTTTAGACAGATTTCTGTGTGATAGCATACATCTTTACTCCTCTGAAACCTGTGCCAGTCGGTCCCCCCTTCATATCTGGTAAGAAGTATGGAGAAGGAGCGCACACACACCTATATTAGAGCTTCTAACACCCAATGTGAGCAAGCCCTTATGGTTGAAACACATCATAACTGTGTGCCAAACCTGCTACCCAGCATACTGAGATCAGTGCATAGCCGCCTCTTCCTCTGAGCCCTCCTCTGGCCATTACCACCGGCCGCAATCACCACTATGCTGCTAACTGGGAACTACTACCTGGCATCCCATCACAGAGTGCTGGAACTTGCCATCTGACATTTCCACTATTGCAGTCCCTGTCAGGTCATCAACCAGCTGATACCTGTACTATACCGCATACTAGGAATCATCATCCATCGCTTCCAAAAATCTGCAGACGTTACAAAGTCCCTCTGTGATTATGACCAGTGCTCATGGGAGACGGTCACCCAGCATGTAGGACTTCTGAACCTCACCGTCTCCCTACCCGGCTGCAGGAGGCCCTCTTTTTTGGCCCCTATCTTCGCAGCGATTATATGTGGACACCCTGCAATGCCCTTGGCACCAGAGTGCCACACCTGCCCTAACGCTGACAGCAGAAGGGACTCTGCACTACTCTTATGCTATTAATGTCACAACTGAGGGTTTTAGCTGACAGGAGAAAGCCTCAGTTGTAGGGGCTGAGAAGAACTTAAACCGGGGAGGTTTAATCAGACCCCTGGACATGTAAGTGTTAAAAGGAAACCCGAAGGTGTGACCATGACAAACAGGTAAAAGTCAATTAAAAGTTTATTGACAAACTCCTTGTAACAACAGACAGCAAATGATGACAGTGGCAATAAATAATATTCCTGGAACACTTTGACCATGAAATGGTTACACAGAACACTGGTAGGTTAAGAACAGCTGTTAAAGTCCTTGATGGAAAAACCTTACCAGGCCAGGCTGTAGTAGTGCAGATAACCAAGGAACATGCCAGTAGATGGAATAGATGAAGTTGGTAACTAGAATCAGCTGTTGTGTTTGCTGGATAGAACCAGCCAGGTGGTAAAACACGGAGCGGATGCTGAGTGGGATCAGCCAGGTGATAAAGTCACTTAGTGAATGCTGGATGGAACCAGCCAGGTAATGATACACGGAGTGGAAACTGTAAGATGCTAGGGAGCGTGGAAACAGAGGAGTTAAAGGAAGGTTACCGGTGGTAGTGGATACTGCTAATAAGTATGAATCCGCTGGAACAACACCGGCACTTTAAGGATATTGGAAACTGCTGGAAGCAGATGGGTTAATAGCTGGAAGCTGGATCAGCCACGGAGGACTGCAGAGTCAGGCTGCACCGCAGGATGGTAGGCAGGTGCGGGTCTCTTAGTGGATGCTGGAGACAGGAGCTGGAACCTGGAAAAACAACCACAGGAGAGAGACTGGAACAAGGTATGACAAACAAAGCACTGACTATTTCCTGGCCCAGGCACAGGATACTTATAGCTGCAGCAATGCAGGCATTGGCTGGGCAATTATGCAGATTTCCAGAGGCAGTGGATTGGTGGAAATGAGAGATGTGATTGGATCCAACATGGCTGCGCCCATGTTAGAACTTGGAGGGAAAGCTGGTTTGGAAACCATGTGGAAACATAACAGTAATGGCGGTGCCGGCCGCAGAGGACAGGAGACGCCATGCAGGATTCAAACATGGCGCCGCTGTGACAGCGTCTCAGCGTGACAGGAGGGATATGCAGAAGGTGGACACAGATGAGATCCGGCCTTGGAACGCTGAGCCAGCCTCAGGAGACATCTGAAAGGCAAGTAATGGCGTCCAGATACCCGGATCGTGACAGCACCCCCCCCCCTTTAGGAGTGGTCCCAGGACACTTCTTAGGCTTTAGAGGAAACTTCGAGTGGAAATTCCGGACCAAGACAGGAGCATGGACATCTGAGGCATTGGTCCAAGAGCGTTCTTCAGGACCATAGCCATTACAGTCAATAAGATACTGCAACTGACCGTAACGGAAACGTGAGTCCAGAATCTTGGCCACCTCATACTCGACTCCCCGTTGAGTCTGAACTTTAGGAGCTGGAGGAAGTGCAGAATGAAACCGATTCAGGATCAGCGGTTTCAACAGGGAAACATGGAATGTCCTGGGTATTTTCAAGAAGGGAGGTAACTGGAGTCTGTAAGCAACGGGATTGATGACTTGTTCAATTTTAAAAGGACCGATGAAACGAGGTGCAAATTTCATGCTAGGAACTCTCAACCTCAAATTCTTCGTGGACAACCATACACGATCACTCACCTTGAGAGCAGGAACCGCTCTACGCTTCCTATCGGCAAACTTCTTGTACCTGAATGAGGCTTTAAGCAGGGCCGTGCGGACATTCTTCCAGTTATTTGAAAACTGACGCAAGGTGACATCCACTGCTGGAACAGAAGTTGCTGGAAGCGGTTGGAATTCTGGAACTTTAGGGTGGAATCCATAGTTGATGAAGAATGGTGTTGAAGAAGATGAGGAATGGTATTGATTGTTGTGGCTAAACTCGGCCCAAGGAAGGAGTTGAACCCAGTCATCTTGGGAGGAAGACACATAAATGCGGAGGAAGGCCTCCAAGTCCTGATTCACCCTCTCGGTCTGACCATTGGTCTGAGGATGGTAAGCTGTAGAAAACTTTAACTTGACTTGGAGGGCTTGACACAAACTTCGCCAAAATTTGGCTACGAATTGTACTCACGATCGGAGATGATCTCTTCAGGAAGACCGTGAAGTCGGAAAATCTCTTGGATAAACACTTGAGCCAACTTGGAAGCTGACGGAAGACCGGTGAGGGGTATGAAATGTGCCATCTTGGTGAACCGGTCAACTACCACCCAGATGGTATTAAACTTGTTGGTCATAGGCAGGTCTGTAACAAAGTCCATCGACAAATGGGTCCACGGTCGACGGGGAACAGATAATGGAACCAGTTGCCCTGCAGGCGACTGGCGGGAGACTTTGTGTTGGGAACACTTCGGGCAAGAAGCAATAAACTCCATGACGTCCTTCTTCAGAGTTGGCCACCAGTAGGACCTAGAAATAAATTCAAGGGTTTTCTGAATGCCTGTATGTCCGGCAAAACGGGAAGCATGGGCCCAATGCATGAGCTTCTTATTAACACCGGCTTCACAAAACTTTTCCCTGGTGGAGGCGTAGAGTTCATCCCTACCATGGAGAATGCCAACGGATTAATAATAGGATGCTTGTCCGCAGACTCCGACTCATTTTCTTGCTCCCATGAGCGGGAAAGGGCATCGGCCTTGCGATTCTGAGAACCCGGACAGAACTGGAGTTTAAAGTCGAACCTGGAAAAGAAAAAAGTGCCCATCTGGCCTGACGAGGGTTAAGACATTGTGCGCTTTTCAGATATAAAAGATTCTTGTGGTCGGTAAGTATAGTAATTGAATGAGAAGCTCCCTCCAACAGATATCTCCACTCCTCTAGAGCGAGCTTGATGGCTAGCAACTCCTGGTCGCCAATGGCATAGTTGCGCTCAGCTGGGGAGAACTTCCGGGAGAAGAAACTGCAAGGATGTAGATGGCCATCTTTAGCCCTCTGGGATAACACCGCTCCTACTCCAACGGAGGAGGCATCCACCTCTAAGATGAAAGGAGAGTCGATGTCGGGCTGTTTCAGAACTGGTGCAGAGATGAAACGTTGCTTTAGGAGATGAAAAGCTTGCGTAGCTTCTTCAGACCACTTGGACGGGTTAGCACCCTTCTTGGTTAATGCAGTGATAGGCGCCACAATGGTGGAAAAGTCTCGTATAAACTTTCTGTAATAATCAGCGAACCCTAAGAACCTCTGATGGTTAAGGGTATCGGCCAATTCTGGATTGCTTGTAGTTTCTCAGGATCCATCTCTAGTCCGGAACCGGACACAATGTAACCTAGAAACGGAATGGATTTAACTTCAAAAACACATTTCTCCAATTTGCAATAGAGATGATTGACACGGAGACGGGACAGAACCTCCTTTACCCAAAAACGATGTTCCTCTAGATTACTGGCAAAGAGGAGGATATCATCTAGATATACCACGACATGGCGGTATAAGATGTCTCTGAAGATCTCATTGACGAAATGCTGGAAGACAGCTGGAGCATTGCTCAATCCGAAGGGCATGACGAGGTACTCATAATGTCCATCACGGGTGTTAAAGGCGGTCTTCCACTCGTCACCCTCACGGATCCGGATGAGATTGTAGGCACCCCTCAAATCCAACTTTGTAAAGATGGTTACTCCGCTGACTCTATCGAAGAGCTCTGTAATCAAGGGTAAAGGATACCGGTTCTTGACGGTAATGTCATTCAGACCTCTGTAGTCGATGCATGGCCGCAGACCACCGTCTTTCTTCTTAACGAAGAAGAAGCCTGCGCCAGCTGGAGAAGAAGAAGGTCGGATAAAACCCTTCGCCAGCTTCTCTTTGATGTACTCCTCCATGGAGTGCGTCTCAGGCAGAGACAACGGATAAGTTCGGCCTCGAGGTGGAACCTTCCCTGGAATGAGATCAATTGGGCAGTCCCATTCTCTATGAGGAGGAAGGATATCAGCAGAAGCTTTACTGAACACGTCCGTGTAGTCTTGATATGGAGGAGGTGGAACATCAGACGACCTGGGGAAAGAAGAACAAACAGGAAGCACTTTGGACAAACAGGTCTCAGCACAGGAGGGACCCCATGCTAGTATCTGCGTAGTCGTCCAGTCAATCGATGGATTGTGGAGGCGGAGCCCTGGAAGGCCCAAAACCACTGGATGTGTGGCTCTTGGAATCACTAGTTAGGAATAAATTCTGCATGAAGAACTCCCACTCTCAGACGAACTGGTAGAGTCCTTAGAGAAATAACTGCGTCAAATATCTTGCTGCCATCCACGGCAGTCAAGGAGATGGACGAGGAAAGTCTCTCGGTGGGTAGGGACCACCGTTTAACATAAGCTTCGGTTATGAAATTCCCAGCTGCTCCAGAATCAAGGAGGGCAATGACGTTCCTGTAACGTTGAGCAATTTGAAGCGAGACTGGGAGATTACAATCACGAGGAGATGGAGAGGAGAGCATTACTCCTAGCCGGCCCTCTCCTTGGCGAGCTAGGACTTGAAGTCCTGGACGTTTGGGACAGGCATTGATTGCGTGAGACGGAGCTGCACAGTAGAGACAGAGGAACTCGGAAAGACGTCTTCGACGCTCAGCAGGGGATAGATGGGAACGACCAATTTGCATGGGCTCATCTTCGGATGGAGACGGTTGACGAGGAGGAGGAGCAGAAGATTTTGGAGTGGATGACCTTCCCCGCTCAATTGCTCTTTCGCTGAACCGTAGATCAACCTTCGTGCATAATGAAATTAGCTCATCCAACTTAGAGGGCAAGTCTCTGGTAGCTAACTCATCCTTGATGCGCTCAGATAAGCCATGCCAGAATGCAGCATACAGGGCCTCATCGTTCCATGCCAGTTCGGATGCCAGGATTTGGAACTGTATTAGATACTGTCCCACAGTACGTGTTCCATGGCGTAAACGGAGAATCTCAGATGAAGCAGAGGTTACCCGGCCTGACTCGTCGAAGATGCGCCTGAATGTTGCCACAAAGTCAGTATAGGAGGACAGCAGGGGATCAGACTTCTCCCATAAAGGTGATGCCCAGTCAAGGGCTGAGCCGCTGAGAAGGGATATGATATAGGCAATTTTAGTACGGTCACTGGTGAAATTGCCAGGTTGAAGCTCAAAATGGATTTCGCATTGGTTGAGAAATCCCCTGCAGAACCTTGAAGAGCCGTCAAATTTTGCTGGCGTTGGAAGATGAAGACGTGGAATGGAAATGGGCAAGGTGGGTGGGGTTACAGCTGGTGTCACTGTGGTGGACGCACCGGATGTGTCAGGTTCACGGAGGGTCGTTTGAATCCCATCCAGCCTCGTAGAGAGATCCTGGAGACAGCAGATGATATGGCCTTGTGCAGCCTCCTGATGTTCAAGTCGGGCTGCCAGTTCTTGCATCGGCCTAGCCGCTTGATCCTGGTCTCCGGCTGGATTCATATGGTCAGTGCTTACTGTCACAACTGAGTGTTTTAGCTGACAGGAGGAAGCCTCAGTTGTAGGGGCTGAGAAGAACTTAAACCGGGGAGGTTAATTCAGACCCCTGGACATGAAAGTGTTAAAAGGAAACCCGAAGGTGTGACCATGACAAACAGGTAAAAGTAAATTAAAAGTTTATTGACAAACTCTGTGTAACAACAGACAGCAAATGATGACAGTGGCAATAAATAATATTCCTGGAACACTTTGACCATGAAATGGTTACACAGGATACTGGTAGGTTAAGAACAGCTGTTAAAGTCCTTGATGGAAAAACCTTACCAGGCCTGGCTGTAGTAGTGCAGATAACCAAGGAACATGCCAGTAGATGGAATAGATGAAGTTGGTAACTAGAATCAGCTGTTGTGTTTGCTGGATAGAACCAGCCAGGTGGTAAAACACGGAGTGGATGCTGAGTGGGATCAGCCAGGTGATAAAGTCACTGAGTGAATGCTGGATGGAACCAGCCAGGTAATGATACACGGAGTGGAAACTGTAAGATGCTAGGGAGCGTGGAAACAGAGGAGTTAAAGGAAGGTTACCGGTGGTAGTGGATACTGCTGATAAGTAGGAATCCGCTGGAACAACACCGGCACTTTAAGGATACTGGAAACTGCTGGAAGCAGATGGGTTAATAGCTGGAAGCTGGAAGCTGGATCAGCCACGGAGGACTGCAGAGTCAGGCTGCACCGCAGGATGGTAGGCAGGTGCGGGTCTCTTAGTGGATGCTGGAGACAGGAGCTGGAACCTGGAAAAACAACCACAGGAGAGAGACTGGAACAAGCTATGACAAACAAAGCACTGACGATTTCCTGGCCCAGGCACAGGATACTTATACCTGCAGCAATGCAGGCATTGGCTGGGCAATTATGCAGATTTCCAGAGGCAGTGGATTGGTAAAACTGAGACATGTGATTGGATCCAACATGGCTGCGCCCATGTTAGAACTTGGAGGGAAAGCTGGTTTGGAAACCATGTGGAAACATAACAGTAATGGCGGCGCTGGCCGCAGAGGACAGGAGACGCCATGCAGGATTCAAACATGGCGCCGCTGTGACAGCGTCTCAGCGTGACAGGAGGGATATGCAGAATGTGGACACAGATGAGATCCGGCCTTGGAACGCTGAGCCAGCCTCAGGAGACATCTGAAAGGCAAGTAATGGCGTCCAGATACCCGGATCGTGACAATTAATATTTAAGGCCAGGACAGGTTAGCTGAGCCCCCGCCAACGCCAATATTTGCTGCAAAGGGGACTTGGCAGGGGTGCCGGCACTGGCAAGTACATACACACTTGCTGATGCCAGCGGGGAATTGAGCAATGCGGGGGGGGGGGGGGGGGGGAAGAGGGGGGAACAACAGTCATGCTGTCGTTAATGAGGACCTCCCTCATCTGTACATGTTCAGACATGGGAGGGGGTCGTTAACGAAACACAGGAGCGCGCATCGTTAACAATAATGAGTGTACACACTAGGCGACATTGTGAACAATATCGCTCAGAAAGCCCTTTCTGGGTGATATTGTTCAAAATATCGCCTAGTGTGTATAAGGCTTTATACGGCTGTATACGAGATCGGCTGATCCTATACATAATATACAAGCAATGACTTGCTGGTTATACTCCTCTCAACCCTCTCTCATCAGCCATTGTGGCAGGGGTACCCTGCTATGCCCTTGGTATCAGGAAGCTTCACTCCCCCTAACGCTGACAGCAGAAGGGGTCTCTCACATATACTTACATTGCATTTAAAATTATATACACACACACCACTCTAAAGGGCTAATTTAGCAAGCCACAGAGAAATGTGGAAATTGCTATTTGCTGATTTCTGCACTTCTGCCCATGCGCGCATGCATAAGGTCTTAAACTGCGATAGCACGCAACTGCAGTTTAAGAGCTGACGTGGGCGGTAATGGGGTGTCCATGCCACATTTTGTGGGCTTCAATGCACCATTTGGGGGGCGCGGTCCAGACAACGCAGGCGTGTCTGGATCATTTGCGGGGCAGGTTGCGGCAGCTATGTGAAGTCACATGCAGCCACTTTGACCCAAAAGATGGATGCCCTCCGATTGCCTTCACAGTTAGGCTGTGTAGGCAGGCGGCAACACTAATTATGTGAGCGCATTTCTGTAATTGTATGTATGTTAGCAAGGGGGGGGGGGCGCAGGACCAGACTTGCAGGGTGGAATCGGTCCTAAATCAATTATGGGAAGGTCCGATATATACTTTTGTCTGTACCTGCATACATCATTGTAGACAAATTTGGTCTCCCTGTCCCCATGTTCATACTCTTTACTTGCCAATGACTGACATAGCTGTTCTGCCTCTGAGACCTTCCTGTCTTTCTCTATAATACCACTTAATACTATGAATATATGTGCCTCCTTTATTGCAGCAGAATAAGATTACATTTATTGATTATTTATTAACAGTTTCTGGTAATGGATGGATACAGTAGTTAGGTAAGTGCATAAGGAATATACAAGTTATATGGTGTCATTACCTGGTCTCCTATGTTTTTAAATGTTTAACTGTTGGTTTAACTGTTATTTTAAAAAAATGTCTCACTTTGTAATTTCCTCACTTCGTATATTTCCAAACTCAGACAACTGCCCCATAACTGAATGCAAACATATACTAGGTCTAATTAACAAAGGCTTCAGCTAAAGCCAATTAAACATCTAATTAAAGGACTTCAATTGCCCTGTGTTAAGTAAACACCAGTCCATGTATGCCAAATAACTCCACTCCACTAAACACCTTCAGAAGTGACATCAACTATAAACAAGTACTAATATTATCCAAATACATTTAAATACACTGTTAAATTATACATTAAAATCACATACATTGTCTAGACAGCAGAGGATGTTTGTGGGTTAATGCACAGTTGTAGGGATCATCACTGAAATTTGTCAGTGAATTTGAAGCTTGTACTTAATATCGAGATGTCTAGACATTTGAATGAACTAATAGCCAGGTGCTACATTTTGAAGCTTTGTCTATTTAATTGTATCAGCTTTCCCTGATACAAACCGTATTCTAGAACATTGTATCAGTGCATCCACCTCTCTTGCAGCAGACAGCCCATTTGAATCAGAAGGGCAGGACATTTACTTTACTTTTCAGTTATGTCTACAATTTGCACTATAAATGCATACCTCCCAACATGACCCCCTCCAGGAGGGACACAATGCTCTGCTTCTGGACGTTTCTCTTCATTTATGCTGGCCATCACCATACCTCCCAACATGACCCTCTCCAGGAGGGACAGAATACTCTGCTTCTGGACTTTTCTCTTAATTTCTGATTGCCATCACCTGTGGTAAGACACCTTTTTTATTCATTAACCTGTTCAACACAGGTGCCGGCAATCAGGCCCGGCGCAAGCCACTCAGCAAAGGGATGCAGTGCAGGTAGGCGCCAGGGGGGAGAGGCGCTGTCCCTGCTCTGCATCCCTTTGCTGAGAATGAGATCCCCTGCTCCTGCTGCGCCTATCACACTGCAGTGGCGGCAGCAGCATGAATAAGCCTCCTCTCTCCCCCCGCACTCAGGCATTAGGAAAGGAGCCTGAGCTAAATGGACTCAGGGGGCGGAGCTAAATGGACCCAGGGGCGGAGCTAAATGGGACCACGACTGCTGTAGAGGAGGGCATGCTGCCCCAGATCCAGCCATCCAGACTGTGATAGGTAAGTGTGGGAGAGTGCATGAGAAACTGTGTGCGTGGGTGTATGTTTTCCTGAGTGAGTATGCATACAGGGCCGGCTCCAGGCCTACTAGTACCCTGAGCGAGGACATGTAAAAGCGCCCCCCCCCCCCATGTGCGCGCCGAAGGCGCCCGCGCTCCATGAAAAATGGGCGTGGCCTCTGGAAAAGTGGGTGTGGCCTCAACTTCATATTATTAGACTATAAATAAATATGTTTTCACACCCCCTCTACGCACACAATTAGCAGCCTTACACATAACAGCCACAGTAGTGTTCCTTACACACAATGTCTCCAGTATAGTGTCAGATACACATAATGTCTCCAGTATAGTGCCAGATACACATAATGTACAGTGCCAGATAGACCTGATATGCCCCCCAGCAGTGCCAGCTACACACAATATGCCCCCCAGCAGTGCCAGCTACACATGATAGTGTTCACTTTTTAGGGCAGGGAGGGCACATTTTTAAGTTAGGCGGGCAAAATGATGTACATAGTGTAATGCTTGGTGCTCATCTACCTACATGGTAAAGCATGGACAGTGCGCCATGCCAGCTACACATGACATGCCCCCCAGCAGTGCCAGCAACACATGACATGCCCCCCAGCAGTGCCAGCAACACGACATGCCCCCCAGCAGTGCCAGCAACACATGACATGCCCCCCAGCAGTGCCAGATACATAAATGGCCACACAGTGCCAGATATGTCCCCACAGTGCCAGATACATAAATGCCCCTACAGTGCCAGATACAGAAATGCCCCCAAAGTGCCAGATACATAAATGCCCCCACAGTGCCAGATACAGAAAAGCCCCCACAGTGCTAGATAAATGCCCCCACAGTGCCAGATAAATGCCCCCACAGTGCCAGATACAGAAATGCCCCTACAGTGCCAGATACAGAAATGCCCCCACAGTGCCAGATAAATGCCCCCACAGTGCCAGATATGTCCCCACAGTGCCAGATACATAAATGCCCCCACAGTGCCAGTGCCAGATATGCCCCCACAGTGGTACATAAATGCCCCCACATTGCCAGATACATAAATGCCCCCACAGTGCCAGATAAATGCCCCCACAGTGCCAGATAAATGCCCCCACAGTGCCAGATAAATGCCCCCACAGTGCCAGATAAATGCCCCTACAGTGCCAGATACAGAAATGCCCCCACAGTGCCAGATAAATGCCCCCACAGTGCCAGATAAATGCCCCCAGAGTGCCAGATATGTCCCCACAGTGCCAGATACATAAATGCCCCTACAGTGCCAGTGCCAGATATGCCCCCACAGTGATACATAAATGCCCCCACATTGCCAGATACATAAATGCCCCCACAGTGCCAGATAAATGTCCCCACAGTGCCAGATAAATGCCCCCACAGTGCCAGAAATGCCCCCACAGTGCCAGATAAATGCCCCCCACAGTGCCAGATAAATGACCCCACAGTGCCAGATATGACCCCACAGTGCCAGATATGACCCCACAGTGCCAGATAAATGACCCACAGTGCCAGAAATGCCCCCACAGTGCCATAAATGCCCCCACAGTGCCATAAATGCCCCCACAGTGCCAGATAAATGACCCTCACCGTGCCAGATAAATGACCCCCACAGTGCCAGATACATTAATGCCCCCACAGTGCCAGATAAATGACCCCCACAGTGCCAGATAAATGACCCACACAGTGCCAGATAAATGCCCCCACAGTGCCAGTTAAATGACCCCACAGTGCCAGATATGACCCCACAGTGCCGGATAAATGCCCCCACAGTGCCAGCAATGCCCCCACAGTGCCAGCAATGCCCCCACAGTGCTAGATAAATGACCCCCACAGTGCCAGATACATGAATGCCCCCAGGCCCCCACAGTGCCAGATACATTAATGCCCCCACCAGTCCAGATATGCCCCCCACAGTGCCAGATAAATGACCCCCACAGCGCCAGATAAATGACCCCCACAGTGCCAGATAAATGACCCCCACAGTGCCAGAAATGCCCCCACAGTGCCAAAAATGCCCCCACAGTGCCAGATAAATGACCCTCACAGTGCCAGATACACGAATGCCCCCAGGCCCCCACAGTGCCAGATACATTAATGCCCCCACCAGTCCAGATATGTCCCCCACAGTGCCAGATAAATGACCCCCACAGTGCCAGATAAATGACCCCCACAGTGCCAGATAAATGCCCCCAGTACCTGCTGTGCCGAGGGAGGGGGAGTGCTGATGTGCGCGCCGCTGCCTGAAACAGAAGTGCGTGCACTGTGCGGCGCCGGGGTCTGACATCAGACGCCGGCGCCGCATAGCGCGCACAGCAGGCTACAGGACAGGGCAGGCTCCAACATGGCGGTGCCAGCGTGCGGTGCCCTGTAAGGGTGGCGCCCAGCGCGGCCGCTCGAGTGGAACATGCCTCGAGCCGGCCCTGTATGCATATGTGTGTGTGTGTGTGTGTGGGGGGAAGCGGGGTGCGGGCTTGCTGTGTAAAAAGGGGATGCTGTCTGCCGTAATGTGTAAAAAGGGGACGCTGTCTGCCATAATGTGTAAAAAGGGGACACTGTCTGCCGTAATGTGTAAAAATAGGACGCTGTCTGCCGTAATGTGTAAAAAGGGGGACGCTGTCTGCCGTAATGTGTAAAAAGGGGACACTGTCTGCCGTAATGTGTAAAAAAGGGGATGCTATCTGCCTTAATGTGTAAAAAGGGGGACGCTGTCTGCCGTAATGTGTAAAAAGGGAGACGCTGTCTGCTGTAATGTGTAAAAAGCGAGACGCTTTCTGCCATAATGTGTAAAAAGGGGACGCTGTCTGCCGTATTGTGTAAAAAGGGGACTCTGTCTGCTGTAATGTGTAAAAAGGGGACTCTGTCTGCTGTAATGTGTAAAAAAGGGACGCTGTCTGTCGTAATGTGTAAAAAGGGGACGCTGTCTGCCGTAATGTGTAAAAAAGGGGACTCTGTCTGTCGTAATGTGTAAAAAAGGGACGCTGTCTGCCGTAATGTGTAAAAAAGGGGATGCTGTCTGCCGTAATGTGTAAAAAGGGAGACGCTGTCTGCTGTAATGTGTAAAAAGCGAGACGCTTTCTGCCGTAATGTGTAAAAAGGGGACGCTGTCTGCCGTAATGTGTAAAAAGGGGACTCTGTCTGCTGTAATGTGTAAAAAGGGGACTCTGTCTGCTGTAATGTGTAAAAAAGGGACGCTGTCTGCCGTAATGTGTAAAAAGGGGACGCTGTCTGCCGTAATGTGTAAAAAAGGGGACTCTGTCTGTCGTAATGTGTAAAAAAGGGACGCTGTCTGCCATAATGTGTAAAAAGGGGACGCTGTCTGCCGTTATGTGTAAAAATGGGACGCTGTCTGCCGTAATGTGTAAAAGGGGGGACGCTGTCTGCCGTAATGTGTAAAAAGGGGACACTGTCTGCCGTAATGTGTAAAAAGGGGATGCTGTCTGCCTTAATGTGTAAAAAGGGGGACGCTGTCTGCCGTAATGTGTAAAAAGGGAGACGCTGTCTGCCGTAATGTGTAAAAAGCGAGACGCTTTCTGCCGTAATGTGTAAAAAGGGGACGCTGTCTGCCGTAATGTGTAAAAAGGGGACTCTGTCTGCTGTAATGTGTAAAAAGGGGACTCTGTCTGCTGTAATGTGTAAAAAAGGGACGCTGTCTGCCGTAATGTGTAAAAAGGGGACGCTGTCTGCCGTAATGTGTAAAAAAAGGGACTCTGTCTGTCGTAATGTGTAAAAAAGGGACGCTGTCTGCCGTAATGTGTAAAAAGGTGGACGCTGTCTGCCGTAATGTGTAAAAGGGGGACGCTGTCTGACGTAATGTGTAAAAGGAGCTCTACTTGGTGTAATGGCGCTACTGTGCGGCGTAATTTGAATAATGGAGACTACTGTGTACCATAGTATGAATTGGTATTATTTTGTGGCCACGCCCCTTCCCCGTGAAGCCACGCCTCTATATATTTTTCACGCGCCGACGGCGCACACTGCCCCTATCTTGCATGGGGGGTGCCAATGCCGTTTCTTGCACACAGCGCCAAAATGCCTAGTTACAGCACTGGCGCTCTGTATCAGCACCGCTACTGCTGGAGGCGTCATGTATCAGCATTGCTTCTGCTGGGGGCGTTCTGTATCAGCATCGGTACTGCTGGGGGCATCGTTCTGTATCAGCGGTGCTATTGCTGGAGGCATTATGTATCAGCGGCGCTATTACTGGGGACGTTCTGTATCAGTGGCACTATTGCTGGGGGCATTATGTATCAGCAGTGCTACTGCTGGGGGCGTTATGTATAAGCGGCGCTACTGCTGGGAGCATTTTGTGTATAAGCAGCGCTACTACTGTGAGTTTTATGTGTTTTAGAGGCGCTACTACCTGTGGAGTAATGAGAATAAAATTGTGTTACTCTGTGGCGTAATTTGAAATGGGGGAATTATTGTGTGGCCACAACCCTTCCTTGTGAGACCGCACACCTTTTTAAATGCACGCTGTCCCTTTGTAAATTATGGTTTGCAGGGGGGCACTGAACACCCTAGCACCGACCCTGCCAGCAATCATGAATTAAGAGGGAAGTCCAGAAGCAGAGTATTCTGTCCCTCCTGGAGAGGGTCATGTTGGGTGGTATGCATCACCTGTGCTAAAACACCTTTCTTATCCATTAACCTGTTCATCACAGGTGCCGGCAATCCAGGGCCGGTCCAACGCATATGCGGGCTACGCAGCCGCGTTGAGCGCCAGGCAGTAGAGGGCGCTGCTGCAGACAGTGAGTCACAGTGACTCACTCTCTACAGCGGCGGTGGACAGCAAGCGGCTTGATCCGCTCCCAGCCACCGCTGCCCGGCATGCACTGGCATCTCCGGCGGCAGTGACTATCTTAAATTCGGCGCCGGCCGTGAGCCAATCAGAGCTCGCGGACTGGCAGCTGAGACTACTGATTGGCTGTCGGACTACGAGCTCTGAGTGGCTCACGGGCCGGCGGCGAATTGAAGATAGACACCGCCGCTGGAGACGGAGGGGTAGGAGAGGCGCACGCTGCGCTCTCCTTACCTCACAGAAGCGGTGAGCAGCACTTTTTTTTTCAGGGGGGAGGCACTGTGGGGGCATGTGTATCAGCACTGGGGGCATATCTGGCACTGTAGGAGGCACTGTGGGGGCATGTATAGCAGCCCTTGGGCATATCTGGCACAGCAGGAGGCCCTGTGGGGGCATGTGTAGCAGCACTGGGGGCATATCTGGCACTATGTGGGCATGTGTAGCAGCACTGGGGGCATATTTGGCACTGTAGGGGCATGTGTAGCAGCACTGGGGGCATATCTGGCACTGTGGGAGGCACTGTAGGGGCATGTGTATCAGCACTGGGGGCATATCTGGCACTGTAGGAGGCACTGTTGAGGCATGTATTGCAGCCCTGGGGGCTTATCTGGCACTGTAGGAGGCACTGTGGGGGCATGTGTAGCAGCACTGGGGGCATATCTGGCACTATGGGAGACACTGTGGGGGCATGTGTATCAGCACTGGGGGCCTATCTGGCAGTGTAGGAGGCACTGTGGGGGCATGTGTAGCAGCACTGTGGGCATATCTGGCACTGTGGGAGGCACTGTGGGGGCATGTGTATCAGCACTGGGGGCATATCTGGCACTGTGGGGGCATGTGAAGCAGCACTGGGGGCATATCTGGCACTGTGGGGGCATGTGTATCTGCACTGGGGGCATATGGGCATGTGTATCAGCACTGGGGGCTTATCTGGCACTGTAGGAGGCACTGTGGGGGCATGTGTAGCAGCACTGGGGGCATATCTGGCACTGTGGGAGGCACTGTGGGGGCATGTGTATCTGCACTGGGGGCATATCTGGCACTGTGGGAGACACTGTGGGGGCATGTGTATCAGCACTGGGGGCCTATCTGGCAGTGTAGGAGGCACTGTGGGGGCATGTGTAGCAGCACTGGGGGCATATCTGGCACTGTGGGGGCATGTGTATCAGCACTGGGGGCATATCTGGCACTGTGGGGGCATGTGTATCAGCACTAGGGGCATATCTGGCACTGTGGGGGCATGTGTATCTGCACTGGGGGCATACCTGGCACTGTGGGGGCATGTGCATCTGCACTGGGGGCATATTTGGCACTGTGGGGATATATGTATCTGCACTGGGGGCATATCTGGCACTGTGGGAGGATGTGTATCTGCACTGGCGGCCTATCTGGCACTGTGGGGGCATGTGTAGCAGCACTGGGGGCATATCTGGCACTGTGGGAGGATGTGTATCTGCACTGGCGGCATATCTTGCACTGTGGGGGCATGTGTATCTGCACTGGGGGCATATCTGGCACTGTGGGATGATGTGTATCTGCAATGGCGGCATATCTGGCACTGTGGGGGCATTTGTATCTGTACTGGGGGCATATCTGGCACTGTGGGGGCATTTGTATCTGTACTGGGGGCATATCTGGCACTGTGGGGGCATGTGTATCTGCACTGGGGGCATATCTGGCACTGTGGGGATATATGTATCTGGACTGGGGGCATATCTGGCACTGTGGGAGGATGTGTATCTGCACTGGGGGCATATCTGGCACTGTGGGGATATATATGTATCTGGACTGGCAACATATCTGGCACTGTGGGGGCATGTGTATCTGCACTGGGGGCATATCTGGCACTCTGGGGATATATGTATCTGGACTGGGGGCATATCTGGCACTGTGGGAGGATGTTTATCTGCACTGGCGGCATATCTGGCACTGTGGGGATATATGTATCTGCACTGGGAGCATATCTGGCACTGTGGGGGCATGTGTATCTGCACTGGGGGCATATTTGGCACTGTGGGGATATATGTATCTGCACTGGGGGCATATCTGGCACTGTGGGGGCATGTGTATCTGCACTGGGGGCATATTTGGCACTGTGGGGATATATGTATCTGCACTGGGGGCATATCTGGCACTGTGGGGGCATGTGTGTCTGCACTGGGGGCATATTTGGCACTGTGGGGATATGTGTATCTGCACTGGGGGCATATCTGGCACTGTGGGGATATGTGTATCTGCACTGGGGGCATATCTGGCACTGTGGGGACATGTGTATCTGCACTGGGGGTATATCTGGCGCTGTGGGGACTTGTGTATCTGGCACTGGGGACATCAGTCATCCACTATCTCAATGTCATCCTGCCTCAATCACCCATTATCTCCCTGTCACCCCTGCCTCAGTCACCCACCATCTCCATGTCACCCCTGCCTCACCAGTAACCTATTATCTCCCTGTCACCCACTTTCACCCTGTACCACGGGGAGTACGATTGTGTAGCCACACCCCTTTCTTGTAAGACCACACCCCCTATATCCCATCAAGGGGCAGCAAAATAGATTTTTACTTACTAAAAAAAATAAGCTTGGGCTGGCCCTGCGGCAATTATAAATTAAGATGGAAGTCCAGGAGCAGAGCATTCTGTCCTAGTTAACAACTGTCTGATTATACTGCCTCATAACTTAATCTGTTTTTCAGTATAAAAGGAATCTGGCTGAGCTGCACATGCTATATATTTTCCTTGTCTTAAATCGCTATATATTAATAATTGTCAATATTTTTGGGGGGTTCAGTACAGTGACGTGCAGCAGTGCCGTAACTAGGCATCTTAGCGCTGTGTGCAAGAAACGACAGTGGCGCCCCCCCCCCATGTAAGATAGGGGCAGTGCGCGCCATAGGCGCGTGAAAAATTTATAGGGGCGTGACTTCACGGGAAGGGGCGTGGCCACAAAATAATAGCAATTCATACTACGGTGCACAGTAGTCTACATTATTCAAATTACGCTGCACAGTAGCGCCACTACACCAGGTAGAGCCCCTTTTATACATTACAGCAGACAGCGTCCCCCTTTTTACACATTACAGCAGACAGTCCCCCTTTTTACACATTGCGGCAGCCAGTCCCCCTTTTTACACATTGCAGCAGCCATGCCCCCTCTTTACACATTGCGGCAGCCAGTCCCCCTTTTTACACATTGCGGCAGCCAGTCCCCCTTTTTACATATTGCGGCAGCCAGGCCCCCTTTTTACACATTACGGCAGCCAGGCCCCCTTTTTACACATTGCGGCAGCCAGGCCCCCTCTTTACACATTGCAGCAGCCAGGACCCCTTTTTACACATTGCGGCAGCCAGGCCCCTTTTTTATACATTGCGGCAGCCAGGACCCCTTTTTACACATTGCGGCTGCCAGGCCCCTTTTTTACACATTGCGGCAGACGGTGTCCCCCTGAGAGAGAGAGAGAGGGAGGGATATACTTACCTTCTCCCCGCTGACAGGCTCCTCGTGCTGGCATCTCCCTCTCGGTGCAGGCAGTGAGGTGAGAAGGAGGAGGAGGGAGGGGGATTGGAGCCGCAGCAGCGCTATTTGATTGGTAGTAAGCGCCGCTGCAGCATCCCCCTCTCCTTCCGTATTGGTTGCCTGGCGCTGCTGTGGATGCTGGGATGAAGGAACCGCATCCCAGCATCCATAGCAGCGCCGGGCAGCCAATACCTGAAGGAGAGGGGGATGCTGCAGCGGCGCTTACTACCAATCAAATAGCGCTGCTGCAGCTCCCTGCTCCCCCTCCCTCCTCCTCCTTGAACGCTGCCCGGCGCTGGTCTCTTCTCCCTCCAGCGCGGCGCACACAGCAGCCAGAGGCGGCATGTAATGAGTCAATTTGACTCATTACATGCCGCTGGCCGTTGCGCCCTCAGGGCAACTGCGCTGTGTGCCAAGCCCACTTGGCACACACGTAGTTACTGCCCTGGCGTGCAGCATACCTCCCAACATGACCCTCTCCAGGAGGGACAGAATGCTCTGCTCCTGGACTTCTCTCTTAAGTTATGATTGCCCTCAATTGTGCTGAAACACCTTTCTTATCCATTAACCTGTTCAAAACAGGTGCCGGGAATCATAAATTAAGAGAAAAGTCCAGGAGCAGAGCATTGTGTCCCTCCTGGAGAGGGTCATGTTGGGAGGTATGCGTGCGGTGAGGTCAGTGGCTGGTGAGGCACTGCAGCCATAATGTTCGCTAAGTCCCGCTGATAAACCCTACCGCTGCCGAGCTGGTACCCGCTACCACCCCAAAGCCGATGCCAGTTACCGCCTACGTCCCTGATGCGTCAGCTTGTGCAGGTGATAGACAGGCAGACAGACAGACAGATGATGTGAGAGGATGGTGGAAAGAGACACATAGAGGAAAGAGGCAGGCAGGCAGACAGACAGACAGAGGATGTGAGAGGATGGTGAAAAGAGACACATAGAGGAAAGAGACAGACAGGCAGACAGAGGATGAGAGAGGATGGTAGAAAGAGACACATACAGGAAAGAGATAGACAGGCAGACAGACAGACAGAGGATGTGAGAAGATGGTGGAAAGAGACACATAGATTAAAGAGACAGGCAGACAGAGAGGCAGAGGATATGAGAGGATGGTGGAAAGAGACACACAGAGGAAAGAGACAGACAGAGGATGTGAGAGGATGGTGGAAACAGATTTTACTGTAGGTTGTGACTAAAGGACCAGTGACCACTACCCAATCAGAGCACCAATCGCAGTAGCGGCCATCTGGCCCTGCGCACAGTGTGAACCGGTCCAGCAGAAGGGGGCATGGGACCGACCTGGGGGGGACTAGCTTGGCGCCCAATGTCACAGGCACACAGTGGTACAGATCACCTTGGATCCAACACTGTCCCAGATGTGCTAGGCAATTCCTAGGGGCCGGCTCTCGGGGGGGGGGGGTCACCGTGGCTGTACACATGCCCTCTTCCTCACATAGAACCTTTCTCATGCTGACAGGCAGACTCAGCAGCGGCCCCTCCTTGCAAGAAAGCCCTCTCACCCTGCGGGGCTCCCTGTCACAGAGTCCGACCATGGATCCACATGAACCTCCCCTCCATGACACTTCCGGTTCACCTGGACACCCGTTGGTGGTACAGTTTACAGAGAGGATCTGGATAGGGTGCAAACAACTCTGTATCAGGAACCCTATTAAATGTGGTGCCCGCGCCTTACACAGCCTTGTACGCAGAACCGGCCCTAACCAATTTGATGCCCAAGGCAAGCTTTTGGCTGGTGCCCTCTAGCACTGCTGCTAGTTCTGCCTCTGACCCAGCAGCCCTCTCCCAGCAAAGCAGCTGTAACGCAGCAGCACAGATCACAGCAGCAGCCAGCTTCCAGACCCATCACCCCTCACCCATAGCGAACCTCATATTAGTGCCCTATGATATCAAAAGCATTGGTGACCCTATATTTGACATTACACCACACTGGTAACGCTCCTTGTTGACATTACACATACTGTATCCTTCTTGTTGACATTTACACCATACTGTAATGCTCCTGGTTGACATTACACCGTACCATAACACTCCTTGTTGACATTACACATAACGTATCGCTCATTATTCACATTACACCGCACAGCAGTGCCCATTATACACACTACGCCACACAGTATTAGTGCCCACTGTACACATAATACCCCACATTAGTAATGACATAATGCACATAATGCCACTCAGTAATGCCCCACATTAGTAGTGCTAGTGCGCTTTGTGGGATGACGCAATGGCTGCAGGGAGACAGTATCACTGTTTCCACAAAGGAACATGGGAGGAGTGCTGCTGGTCATGCACAGCTGCCCTACTCCCGTGGGCATATTTTATGCTCCTCGCTGCCCTCACTTACTGCTCTTGGAGTACTGGCTCGTAACCTCCCGCTGCTGCCGGCTCCCAGCTGAGCTGCCTGATTGGAGCTGAGAGCTCTGATCGCGGTAGCCAGCCTGAAGCAGAACCTGGTGGGTCTAGTAAGTGGTGGACCGAGGTGCAAAAATATATATAAGGCACTTAATAACAGGCTGCTATCAGTGAACATGCTTAATCCACAACAGCGCTTCCGCCACATGCTTCCTTCCTTGTGGATCCTAAATGCCCCCAGTGTCTCCCTGACATCCCATCTCAACAGCAGCGTGTTCCCTACATCATTCCGTGTAGATCGTAGCCCTGCAAAATTTTGCAGGGCTACGATCATGACAATAGGCATGCGGGGGGACGCCCAGCACAGGGCAATCCCGCCCCGCATGTCAGTTTTGCCCCCCCCCCCCCACGCAGAAGTGCAAAAGCATCAAAGCATCGCACAGCGGCAATGCTTTTGCACTTTAGGAGTAGCTCCCGGCCAGCGCGGCTTTAGCGTGCTGGCCAGGAGCTACACGTCGCGCCCCGGCCTGCAGCGGCTGCGTGTGATGTCACGCAGCCGCTGCGGCCCGCTCCCCGCGCGGTCCGGCCACACCTGCGTTGGCCGGACCGCGCCCACGAAATGGCGGCCAAACGCCGCCATTACGCCCCCCGCCCAGTGACCGCCTCTGCCTGTCAATCAGGCAGAGGCAATCATAGCTCAGTGACGGCCTTGGTCGTCTGGCATGCGCTGGCGCACTGCGGCGTCTGTGCATGTGGAGTTCTGACCCTATCGCTGCGCTGCGATAAACTGCAGCGTGCGATCGGGTCAGAATGACCCCCTAACTCTCTTCTAAATGTTGCACTACCTCACTAACTCTTTACGCAGCATTAAATCACTACACTACATACCCACTATACACTGCACTACATCAGTACACGATATCTCCCCAGTATGAGGCACTAAATCACTACTGTACACTACCCTATATGTCGCAGTACATCTCTACACTACATCCACCATATACGTTGCACTAAATCACTACACTAAATACCCCCTTATACGCCGCACTACATCACTACACTTAATACCCCCTTATATGCCGCACTACATCACTACACTAAATACCCCCCTATACAACGCACTACATCACTACTCTAAATACCCCCTTAGATGCCGCACTACATCACTACACTAAATACCCCCCTATACGCCGCACTCCATCACTACACTAAATACGCCCTTATACGCGCACTACATCACTACACTAAATACGCCCTTATACGCGCACTACATCACTAAACTAAATACGCCCTTATATGCGCACTACATCACTACACTAAGGGGGTCATGCCGAGTTGATTGCTCGCTAGCTAGTTTTAGCAGCCGTGCAAACGCTATGCCACCGCCCACTTGGGAGTGTATTTTAGCTTAGCAGAAGTGCGAACGCATGTGCAGGCGAGCTCTGCAAAAACAGTTTGTGCAGTTTCAGAGTAGCTCTGAACCTACTCAGTGCTTGTGATCACTTCAGCCTATTCGTGTCCGGATTTGACGTCATACACCCGCCCAGCGACCGCCCAGCCAAGCCTGCGTTTTGTCAGACACGCCTGTGTTTTTGCAAACACTCCCTGAAAATGGTCAGATGACACCCAGAAACGCCCCCTTCCTGTCAATCTTCTTGCGGCCGTCAGTGCGACTGAAACCTTTGCTAGAACCTGTGCACAACCACAACGGGCTTTGTACCCGTACATCGCGCGTGCGCATTGCGGGGCATATGCATGCACAGAAATGCCATTTTTTAGCCTGAACGCTGCGCTGTGAACAACGGCAGCTAGCGATCAACTCGGAATGACCCACTAAATACGCCCTTATACGCGCACTACATCAGTACACTAAATCTGCCCTAATACGCCGCACAACATCACTACACTAAGGGGGTCATTCCGAGTTGTTCGCTCGTTATTTTTTTCGCTACTGAGCGACTAGTCGCAAACTGCGCATGCGCAATGTACGCAGAGCACCTGCGCCAAGTAAATTAGCACAAAAGTTTGGTATTTTACTCACGGCGTAACAAAGTTTTTTCATCGTTCTGCTGATCGTAGTGTGATTGACAGGAAGTGGGTGTTTCTGGGCGGAAACTGACCGTTTTCTGGGAGTGTGCGGAAAAACGCAGGCGTTTCAGGGAAAAACGCGGGAGTGTCTGGAGAAACGGGGGAGTGGCTGGCCGAACGCTGGGCGTGCGTGTGACGTCAAACCAGGAACGAAACTGATCGCTATGTGTGAGTAAGTCTCGAGCTACTCAGAAACTGCTAAGAAATTTCTATTCGCAATTCTGCTAATCTTTCGTTCGCTATTCTGCTAAGCTAAGATACACTCCCAGAGGGCAGCGGCTTAGCGTGTGCAATGCTGCTAAAAGCAGCTAGCGAGCGAACAACTCGGAATCACCCCCTAAATATGCCCTTATACGCTCACTACATCACTACACTAAATACGCCCTTAAACACGCATTGCATCACTACACTAAATACGCCCTTATACATCGCACTACATCACTACACTAAATACCCCCTTATATGCCGCAATACATCACTACACTAAATACGCCCTTATATGAACACCACATCATTACACTAAATACGCCCTTATATGCCGCACTACATCACTACACTAAATACGCCCTTATACGCCGCACTACATCACTTCACTAAATACGCTGCACTACGTCACTACACTAAATACGCCCTTATACGCGCACTACATCACTACACTAAATATGCCCTTATACGTGCACTACATCACTACACTAAATACACCCTTATATGCGCACTACATCAGTACACTAAATACGCCCTTATACGCCGCACAACATCACTACACTAAATACGCCCTTAAACGCGCACTACGTCACTACACTAAATACGCCCTTATATACCGCACTACATCACTACACTAAATACCCCCTTATACGCCGCAGTACATTACTACACTAAATACACCCTTATACGCGCACTACATCACTACAGTAAATACGCCCTGATACGCCGCACTACATCACTATACTAAATACGCCCTTATACGCCGCACTACATCACTACACTAAATACGCTGCACTACATCACTTCACTAAATACGCCCTTATACGCGCACTACATCACTACACTAAATACGCCCTTAAACGCGCACTACGTCACTACACTAAATACGCCCTTATACGCCACACTACATCACTACACTAAATAGCCCCTTATACGCCGTAGTACATTACTACACTAAATACGCCCTTATACGCGCACTACATCACTACACTAAATACGCCCTGATACGCCGCACTACATCACTACACTAAATACGCCCTTATACACCGCACTACATCACAACACTAAATACGCTGCACTACATCACTACACTAAATACGCCCTTATACGCGCACTACATCACTACACTAAATATGCCCTTATAAGCGCACTACATCAGTAGACTAAATACGCCCTTATACACCGCACTACATTACTACCCTAAATACGCCCTTATATGCGCACTACATCACTACACTAAATACGCCCTTATACGCGCACTACATCACTACACTAAATACGCCCTTATACACTGCACTACATCACTACACTAAATACCCCCTTATACGCCGCAGTACATCACGACACTAAATACGCCCTTATATGCGCATTACATCACTACAATAAATACGCCCTTATACACCGCACTACATCACTACACAAAATACGCCCTTATATGCCGCACTACATCACTACACTAAATACGCTGCACTAAATGACTGCACTGCACTACATTCCACACAATAACATTTTACACATCCTTGTGCCATTCTCCACATGAACTTACCATGATGAAGTCCTCTCTCTGTCCACCGGCGCTTTAGAGTCAGTCAAGGGTGACACTGCGACATGGTAGAGTGGTAGGAGGAGACAGGGCCCTTAAGAGAGAGCTGGATAAATCAGAAGAGAAGTGGTAGAGGGTAAGTGAGGACTGACTGAGGGGAAGTAGAGGACGGGGCCTGATCCTCCGGCCGGGACAGAACAGGGTAGAGTGATAGTTTCAGGGCTGGCTGTGTGGAAAAAAGGGGCTGGGCGAGCCCCCAGGCCAGGACAGAGCAGGGTAGAGGGATAGTTGCAGGGCTGGCTGTGTGGAAGAAAGGGGCAGGGCATGGTCCTCGGGCCGGGACAGAGCAGGGTAGAGGGATAGTTGCAGGGCTGGCTGTGTGGAAGAAATGGCCGGGGCTTGGTCCTCGGGCTGGGACAGCACTTGGTAGAGGGAAAGTTGGGACTGACTGAGGAGAAGAAGGGTGCGGGGCCTGATCCTCTGACTGGGACATAGCAGGTTAGAAAGGAAGCAGGGGCAGGGCTGGCTGTGAGGAAGAAGGGGGCGGGGCTTGGTACTCCGGCAGGGACAGATCAGGGAAAAGGGAACTGGGGACTGCTGAGGGGAAGAAGGGGACGGTGTCTGATCCTCCATCCGGACCAGAGCAGGTTAGAAGGGAATCAGGGACTTGGCTGGCTGAGCTGAAGAAGGGGGAGGGGCTTGGTCTTTCAGCCTGGACAGAGCAGGGTAGACTGAGGAAAATCAATGATGGGAAGAAGCGTTGCGGGGCATGGTCCACTGGCTGGGAGAGAGCACACCCTGCACAGTGCTTAAGGGGGCTGGCCCAGTCATATTAACAAGAGATCGTGGGGTAGAGGGGAAGAAGGGGGCTGGCTTGGTCCAGTGGACAGGAGGGAGCACTGGCAGAGATTAAGAAGGGGGTGATTTTGTCTTGCAGTAGCTGTTAACTAAGAGGAGGGGACCCGTTCTCTCCGTCCTCACCACGACCACACTACATTCCTGGTTACGACCCCGCAGCATCTCGGCGTTGTCTAGGGCCATCTCTGCTTGTACCAGGTCCAGATGGAATGACAGGGACGGCTCTGCCCACTGCCCTATCACAGCTTCCTCAGTGACAGGGGCGTGCTTTCATGTGAGCGGACAACACGCCCCTGTCAAAGCGGCACTTCTAGTAAGTGCCGCTTCTACTGCTTTTTTTAATGGGCTTTCACTGACTAGTGCTTGGCCCTGCCCCCCGCTTCTGGCCCTTTACACTGACAGTGGGAAGCACTGACAGCTGTGCCTCCGACACACATTTAACAGTTATTTACAGGGTAAAAATTATTAAAATAATATGAAGACTAGCAGATACTTATGACACAGAATATGTGTCATAAGTATCTTCTTCTCCTCTGCCTCGCCTGACTGCATGTCCCTGGTTCAGTAACAATTATATGAACTAATACACAAGGTGTCAGTCAAGTCTATTGTAAGACTCATTTCATTATTTGTCTATTATATGTGTTCCAGGGATTTCTTGTAACCTGGTAATTTTGTGAATACATATTTTATTTGATACTCATATTAAAATCTAAGTTTTAAATTCTCTTCAGTTCACATATCTACGTGAAGAATATAATTTTTCTTATGCAAAAGTGCCCCCCAAAAAGAGTCTTCCTTTCTCTATCCTGTACATTAGCTTCTAATACTTACCTGAAGACCTACATAATACGTATGGGCCCTACACATTGAGCGATCCGTCGCCTAGCTGCCCGACGGCGGATACGGCCGACGGGCGACCTGGCGGTGGGGGGGCAGTGACGGGGGGAGTGAAGTTTCTTCACCCCCCCCCGTCACCCGGCTCCATAGAAGTGCAGGCAAATATGGACGAGATTGTCCATATTGGCCTGCATGCACAGGCGACGGGGCACCAGCGATGGACGAGCGCGGGGCCGCACATCGTTCATCGCTGGTGCCTCCACACCGAAAGATATGAACGGTATCTCGTTCAATAATGAACAAGATCTTTCATATATTTCACTAATATCGCGCAGTGTGTAGGGCCCATTGCTTGTTAACTGTAAGTTTCCGTGATACCTACCCCTGAGTGTCACATTGATAAATGCTAGCTACAAGTTGTTTGATTGCTATGGGCAATGTCTCTATTCATCAAAAGGTTTAATACATTTCTTCCAAAGAGAGGAGTTAAGAGCTGATAATTTTCGAGCTCTTCTGCAGTTCCCAAGTAACCAGGGACTTGGGAAGGAGGCAGTGTCCCATTACTTGGGGCTGCATTTACCCTGTGATTATACAGTATATGCTGTGATAGTATTTGGTGTGAGCTTATTAAATGAAAGTTAATTTTAACCCTATTGTACAATCTATTGCAGTGGTGTTGAACTATAATATTATATCATCTACTGTATGCTTAGACTTAATGCATATACCAGTAGGGATGTGGTCAGAATGCTGCCAGTTGGGATGCCGGCGACAAAAATCCTGTTACCGGAATCTCAACATGTGGCCAAAATGCCAGTGTCAGAACTCTGACATCACTTGGAATGCTGATGCCAGAATCCCAACCACCGATAGCCCCAGACGAGCCGGATTAACAATGGGGCGGATGGAGCTGCAGCTCCAGGCCTCCCATTGAAAATAGGCCCACAGCGTTCCCTGCAGCACCGCCAGCGTTGACAAAAAAAAAAAATCCTGTCACACCAACCCAGCTAACTCGCAGCCCAGCCACCAGAAATAACATCACCACCAGGAGGAGGAGGAGGAGGAGGAGGAGAGAGGGGAGGATGTGGAGGGACCAGGTGCTCAGTGTTCCGCGGCCAGCTTCGAGTGCTGTGGTGGGGAGATGGGTGCAGCTTCTGCTCTAAGCTGCTGCAAGCAGTACGTGAGGGAGGGGCTGGGGATCGGTGCTTTGTTTTCCCACGGGAGTGGTGGGTGTCTAGGTGTTCAGTATTCCCACCACTGGGGGGGGGGGGGGCGGCACTGTGTCCAGAGATCCTGCTACACGAGGGGTGTGCTCTGTGGTCCTGGGAAGGCCTGCTGCTGCTGCTTATATGGCTGGCAGGTGGCCAGCTCTGAGTAGGTCCATAGTTGGAAGATGGGTTCTGCTTCTGCTCAGCTGCTACAAGCATGATTGCTTGTGGACTAGGGGCAGCCCCATGGTGCTGGCAGATACTGCATTATTACTGATTAACTGGCCAGTTCAGGATCTGGGCAGTCAGAATGGCAACACCACAATCCCAACATTATTTGGAATACCGACAATGGCATCCCAAATAGGGGCACCAGCCCAGCACCGGAATCCGAACAGCCAAGATGCCGAATGAATATCCATGCAGGACAGGTAAGTCGCATGGGGAGGAGGTTAGGTGTAGGCTGCGGGGGAAGGGTTAGGCTGCACTCCGGGATGGGAGGAGGGGTTATGTTTAGACTGCGGGGACGCCGGGGAGGAAGGGGGAGGGGGGGTTTGGTTTAGGCACCCTCTAGGGAGGGTTAGAGTTAGGCTACCAGGGAAGGGCGGGGGGGGGGGGGGGTGTTAGGTTTAGGCTGGGGGGGAAGGACTTCCCCTGTCAGGATTCCGATCATCGGGATGCCACGGTCGGTATTCTGACAGCCGGCATCCCAATTGCCGGCAAATCAGTACCAACCCACTAGTTGTATTGACGCTTCAGTGATTGAATCATACCTGGATTTAAAGTAACCAGTATTTTTTATTTACTTATTTTATTAAGACAGGAGCTTGAAATACAATGGTGTTGCAGCATATTAAAGAGCCATTTAAATTAAAATAACATGTAGCTATATATTATGGGACCCGGAAAAAGTGTAGCAGGACCCTAATTTGTGCAGGGTATGAGGTGTGAGTAGGTAACATAGGGGGTCATTCAGAGTTGAGCTAGCTACTTTTTGTAGCCGTGCAAATGCATAGTCCCTGCCCACTGGGGAGTGTTTTGCAAGTGTGCGAACGCCTGTGCAGCCGAGCAGTACAAAAATAATTTGTGCAGTTTCTGAGTAGGTCTGAACTTACTCAGCCGCTGCGATCACTTCAGCCTGTCCGGTCCCGGAATTGACGTCAGACACCCGCCCTGCAAATGCTTGAACACACCTGCGCTTTCACAACCACTCCCTGAAAACGGTCAGTTGACACCCACAAACGCCTTCTTCCTGTCAATCTCCTGGCGATCGGCTATGCGAATGGATTCTTCGTTAAATCCATTGCCCAGCAACGATCCGCTTTTTACCAATACGATGCGCCTGCGAAAAACTGCAGCGTGCGATCAGGTTGGAATGACACCCATAGTGACGTAGTGTTGGGAGGTAGTTTGGGCAGGTACGGTGTGGTGATAATTTAGACCTGATCGCTGTTGTGCGAAATTGAAAGGTTGACGATTATCGATAGACTGCGCATGCGTACGGATTGTAATGCGCAGGTGTGAGGTCAAACTGGGAAATAAATCAGCGTCTTTTTTGATATCTAGGCGTACACAGATTGATTGACAGGAAGCAGACATTTGGGGTGGTAAATTCCCATTTTCATGGAGTGTCAGGAAAAACGCAGGCGTTCCCAGGAGTTTTCTGGGAGGGCGACGTCAGCTCCGGACCCGATCAGCCTGATTCTTTCGCACTGTAGGAGTATGTCCTGGGCTACGCACAGACTGGAAAAATAATTCGATGGTGAGTGAGTTGTGAACGGATTTGCAGCTGACCAGCATTTGCAAAGCTTTTCGCACGGTGTATGCAGACTAGCACAGGGTGGCTTTTCACTCTGTCTGGGCGGCGACCATCTGATCGCAAAATACCCTGAGAATTGTTGTAACAGGATTCACAGGGACAGATCTTTCTCGCAAGCTCTATCTCTGTATGCAATAATGGATACATCCCTGTGATGTATTCAATTATCCCGATACGATTTTGGTCAAATATATCACACCCGCATCTCGAATGTGGATTGTGTTAAATATGTCCCATAGTGTGGAGATGGTCTATTTACTAAGCCTTGGATGGAGATAAAGTACCAGCCAATCAGCTCCTGCCATGTCACAGGCTGTGTTTGAAAAATGACAGTTAGGAGCTGATTGGCTGGTACTTTATCTCCGTCCACTTTACCTCCATCCAAGACTTCGTAAATAGACCCCACCATGAAGTGATGTAGTGTGGGGAGGATGTGCAGTGATGTACAGAAGTATGCCACCACAGCCACCTGCCCACACAGGGAGAAATTCTCTGTGGCGCTAATCACACCCACTGTGCTGCAACAATAGGCCCTTCAAAAATGTCAGCTCCTGGCCATTGTGGACCTTAATCTGGCACTGGATAGCCCTACCACTGATATCCCGAATGTAAGTATACCGGGGTCTCCTAGATTTTGTCCACACTGGGGGGCAGGTTAGATTTAGGCTGTGGGGGGAGGGTTAGGCTGTAGAAAAGGGAGTGTTAGATTTAGGCTGCGGGCAGGGGAGGTTAAGGTTAGGGACCCCCGTGGAGGGATAGGTTTAGGCTGCAGGGAGGGGGGTTAGGTTTAGGCACCATCAGAAAGGCTTAGGTTGCGGGGGGAAAGTTAGGTTAGGCTGCAGGAAGGGAGGGTTAGGGGGTTGGGGGAGGGTAAGCATACTTACCCAACACCTGTCAGGATGCTAAGCATTGGGATGCTGTGTCGGTCTTATGACCAGGGACGGATAAACAATGGGGGCGGGTGGAGCTGCAGCTCCAGGCCACCGGTTGAAAGTAGGCCCAAAGGCTCCACTGC
Source organism: Pseudophryne corroboree (assembly GCF_028390025.1). Classification (NCBI taxonomy): domain Eukaryota; kingdom Metazoa; phylum Chordata; class Amphibia; order Anura; family Myobatrachidae; genus Pseudophryne; species Pseudophryne corroboree. The sequence goes on from NC_086445.1 coordinate 850,863,399, forward strand.
AGTGTTGACAGGAAAAAAATAAATTCCTGTCACCACCAAAAGATCAGCTCACTCACCTCCTTCCAGGATGCCTCAAACATTACAATGGCATCCCCCCCTCCTCCCCCCATCACACTTAATTGAATCAACCCCATTGCCTGTTGCTATTCCAGTGCTAAAAATCTCCTACCTTTGTGTGTTATTCATGTTTAGGGTGAGTCTGGAGTCCCCTCAGAATTAGTGACAGTTATGTAGTGCTACAGTGTTTCATTTGCCTAGCATGAATTTGAAACTCATCTGCAATGTCTCAGATGGAGGCTTTGTGTGGTTCAATGAAAGCTGCTGTCCCCCCAATCATGTTCCACCTCTCAAAATTACACATCGTACCTGTACACCACTTGCATTTCCATGGCGGTCATCTGGCTTTATACTTCTGTCCATGTTAGTGTTAGGTTCCTGGTGCTCAAAACAAGAGAGGTGTTGCGTAGTGAGTCCAGAGCACCAGAACGTGATGCTGAAAAAAGGTTTGGTATGGAAATAGCCCCTAGCAGCCTACCTCCATTGTTTCACCCGTGTGGTCAGTTCACGCCTGCGTGACTATGGTTTCTTGGGCCCACGGCAGCCGCATTTGAAGGGCGGATTAGGTCTGCCCAACTCCGATGCCCCCAGGTCTTAGAGTGAGACAAGGCGTGAACCGAGACAGGATAATAACAAGGGGACCTCTAACTAAAGCAAACAGAAGGCTAGGGGCTACTAACAACCCTAAAACTAAATACATGTGCGGCACGCCGCCAAAGGAAAAGAACAACAAAGGAAATGCTGTCCACACGCCGACACTATACTGTTGTGTACCGGCGGTGACAGCATATGCAGAACCCTCTGCAAAACACCAGTAACAGATATAACCAAGGAATACAGCGGCCTAGGCCGACGGACGCGGCAAAGCCGCTACTCACGGAACCGGTACAAATACTGGCAAACGGACAGGAACCCCCAATGTAGCCGACACAGACTATCAGAACCGGAGGACAGGCAGAATCCCAAACGACAGACCGGTGGACACCAAGAAGCCAGATACTCGACCAGGCACAGACAAAGCCACAGGACTTCTGGACAGGAACGCTTCACGGCAGTACACGGGATCAGACACTGGATCAGACACTGGATCAGACACTCAGGAACTGGCAGGAACTAGCTCAGAACTCAAGAACTATCACCGGCGTCTGTGTGTTGCACTGAGCCAGAATATAACAGAGAGCCCTCATTAATTATGTCGTGCAGCTGCCCTGCTGCACAACTGAGAGGTGCAATTAACAGACAGGTGAGGCTGAACACATGGGAACAAGCTGAAATTACACAGACTCACCACCGGCAGCAAACAAGAGTCTTCTAAACCAGAGCAACGGGAAATCCTGGCCTGCAAGAGAACTATAAGATACATAAATGGAAAACAGGAATGAACCACTACCTGTGGTTCATAACAGTACCCTCTCCTTAAGGGTGGGCTCCGAACACCCCATGACACCCACGGGGAACAGAAACAGAAGTATAACATAAAATACATAACCAAAATGCAAAACAGAAATGAGCCACAGGCGTGGCTCATAACAGTACCCCCCCCCCTTGAGGAGGGGTCAACGGACCCCAAAATCCAGGTTTTCCAAAACAAGGTGTATCATTAATAAACCTGACACTGGAACAAACAGACAAAGACAAGAAACAGAAACAAGCTGTGGCAACAGCTTGTAACAGTGCCCCCCCCCCCCCCCTTGACGGTGGCCACTGGACACAAGACAAGGGGAAAAAAACACCTTTTTTTATATATACACCACAAGGCAAGAGTCGGCAATATTTCTTTTTCTTCTTTTTACCCTGTGCTTGCTTGGCGACACCAGGAAAGGAATAAATCTCTGGCTCAAAAAATTCTTCAAAACATATAGGTCGAGCAATCAGATGCTTCTTCCATCTCCTACCAGAGTGCCCCGGCATATAAGAAACCTCATCTGTTTCGGAATCTGAGAACAGACCATAGATTGGTTCCATTCCCCTAGGTACTGAAACTTTAGAAGATTTCCTGTAGGGAGAAGACAGGAAAGCACATCCAGTAGCAATGGTAATAGGCTGTGATTTTTGTGCCGAGTTTACAGTATACGGTGGACTCTCAGCATATAAGACGGGTGACCTAGAGGAACCTGAACCAATTTCTTTGGAACCATATCTTTTAATAACTGCATCACTGAATGCCGGGGGATCCTGAAGAATGGGATCTTCAGCTTTCATTAAGCTGGACGCCCACTCAAAAGGCTCTCCTCTTAAGGAGTATATCAGATAGAGCACAAGGTTCTCTGAAGTGATGCCCAGAAATGGTCTAGACAATAAAATGGTGTAATAGTGTTTGTAAAGTGCCAGAAATTGGACTAAGTCCCCATCAAAGATTATAGATGTTGAGATATCAACAGAGTCAGGATCTGCTTCCTTCCCATATGACTGACTAGAGTGCTTTGCTAGGACCTGGTCACTACTGACCTTACTCGAGGCTGTGACTTTCTGAAACCCACCAGGGGCAGTGACCCTTGGAACCCCACCTGGGGTAGTGACCCTCGGAACCCCCTCTGGGGCAGTGGCCCTCAGGACCCCCTCTGGGGCAGTGGTCTTCGGGAACCCCCTCTGGGGCAGTGGCCTTCGGGAACCCCCTCTGGGGCAGTGGCCTTTGGAAACCCCCTCTGTGGCAGTGGCCTTTGGGAACCCCGCTGGGGCAGTGGCCTTCGGGAACCCCGCTGGGGCAGTGGCCTTCGGGAACCCCGCAGGGGCAGTGGCCTTCGGTAACCCCGCAGGGGCAGTGGCCTCGGATTCTTTTACTGGGACCGGGCCGTCAGCCTCCCTCTCTGGGACCAGGCCATCAGCCTCCCTCTCTAGGACCGGGCCGTCAGCTTCCCTCTCTGGGACCGGGCCGTCAGCCTCCCTGTCTGTGACCGGGCCGTCAGCCTCCCTGTCTGGGACCGGGCCGTCAGCCTCCCTCTCTGAGTCGATAATTATCGAAACTTCTCCCGGGTCTATGACCTCCGGGACTTTTGCTGAAGCTATAACCTTCAGAACCTCCACTAACGCTATGCCTCTTGAGTCCTTTCCTGGGGAAGCAACCTCTAGACCCTTCTCTAGGGCTGTGTCTCTCGAGACCCCACTTAGGGATATTACTTCAAAGATCCCTTCTGGGGTTTTGCTTCTCGAGTTCCCTTCTAGAACTATGGTTTTAGATACCCTTTCTGGGGTTGCGCTTTTCAAGTCCCTACCTGGGGTAACAGCTTCTGAGACCTCTTCTGGTATTGACACCTGAGCTATAATATTCGATGTCCCTCTATGACCCAGAGCATCGGGTACCGCTCCAGGACTCTGGGCATCGGGTCCCGCTCCAGGACTCTGGGCATCGGGTACCGCTCCAGGACTCTGGGCATTGGGTACCGCTCCAGGACTCTGGGCATCGGGTACCGCTCTAGGTTCCCGGGCATTGGGCACCGCTCCAGGGGTTTGCAACTCTGCTTCAACAGGAAAATCAAGAGAGGAGAGAAACATTCTCCTTTGGTTCCTGAATCTATAATGGGGCTCCCTAGCCAAAGGACCCCAATTATAGGACAGAGTGCTTTTTAGTGTGGGTTGTGTGACAAGTACCTCTGCCACAGTAGAGACAGGAGTAGGTCTTGAATCCTGACTCCACTTGGCCAGAGGGCAGGACTTGTTGCCACACTTTGGCTTGCGCAACTCACAGGTCTGCAGATAGTGGCCTAAACCCCCACAATATAGGCATAAATTTGAGTTTCTGCGACGCAGACGCTCCTCTTCTGAGAGCCTGGGCCGAGGAAAACTTTTAAACCTTTTCTCTTTAATTAAACCTGAGGATTCACTTGGCACCATACTGTGAACAAGAGTCTTTTTAGAGGATGAACTCTCAACAACTTCTGGCAAAATAAGCAAAATTTTGGTCAGAAGGTTTTGCAGTTGCTTTAAGGATTGCTGCAAAACTTCCAGCCGCTCAGGTTTCAAAGCACTGAAAGCAGAGTTCAGGGCTGAGAGAGATGCTTGCAGGGCTTGCATAGTAGGCATAGGAGGATTTCAAACTAGACAAGACAAGACTAGACACGATTCTAGACACGATTCTAAGACAAGATTCTAAGACAAGATTCTTAGACAAGATTCTAGACACGATTCCAGACACGATTCTAGACAAGATTCTTAGACAAGATTCTAGACAAGTCAAGACTGGACTGGATTTTTAAACTAGACAAGACAAGACTGGACTGGATTTTTGAACTAGACAAGACAAGACTGGACTGGATTTTTAAACACCGGACTGGATTCTGCACACCGGACTGGATTCTGCACACTGAATTCTAGATAGGACTGGATTCTAGACAGGACACTGGACTGGGCCAAAAAAGAAAAAACTACTATTTAGCTTTGTTTCTTTTTTGTTGTATGGCCGGTGATAATGTTAGGTTCCTGGTGCTCAGAACAAGAGAGATGTTGCGTAGTGAGTCCAGAGCACCAGAACGTGATGCTGAAATAAGGTGTGGTATGGAAATAGCCCCTAGCAGCCTACCTCCATTGTTTCACCTGTGTGGTCAGTTCACGCCTGCGTGACTATGGTTTCTTGGGCCCACGGCAGCCGCATTTGAAGGGCGGATTAGGTCTGCCCAACTCTGATGCGCCCAGGTCTTAGAGTGAGACAAGGCATGAACCGAGACAGGATAATAACAAGGGGACCTCTAACTAAAGCAAACAGAAGGCTAGGGGCTACTAACAACCCTAAAACTAAATACATGTGCGGCACGCCGCCAAAGGAAAAGAACAACAAAGGAAATGCTGTCCACACGCCGACACTATACTGTTGTGTACCGGCGGTGACAGCATATGCAGAACCCTCTGCAAAACACTAGTAACAGATATAACCAAGGAATACAGCGGCCTAGGGCGACGGACGCGGCAAAGCCGCTACTCACGGAACCGGTACAAATACTGGCAAACGGACAGGAACCCCCAATGTAGCCGACACAGGCTCTCAGAACCGGAGGACTTGCAGAATCCCAAACGACAGACCGGTGGACACCAAGAAGCCAGATACTCGACCAGGCACAGACAAAGCCACAGGACTTCTGGACAGGAACGCTTCACGGCAGGACACGGGATCAGACACTGGATCAGACACTCAGGAACTGGCAGGAACTAGCTCAGAACTCAAGAACTATCACCGGCGTCTGTGTATTGCACTGAGCCAGAATATAACAGAGAGCCCTAATTAATTATGTCGTGCAGCTGCCCTGCTGCACAACTGAGAGGTGCAATTAACAGACAGGTGAGGCTGAACACATGGGAACAAGCTGCAATTACACAGACTCACCACCGGCAGCAAACAAGAGTCTTCTAAACCAGAGCAATGGGAAATCCTGGCCTGCAAGAGAACTATAAGATACATAAACGAAAAACAGGAATGAACCACTACCTGTGGTTCATAACAGTACCCTCTCCTTAAGGGTGGGCTCCGAACACCCCATGACACCCACGGGGAACATAAACAGAAGTATAACATAAAATACATAACCAAAATGCAAAACAGGAATGAGCCACAGCCGTGGCTCATAACAGTTAGTATGTAGTTTTACAAAGATTATATCATTCATAAGTTTGTAAAACAGGAAGAGTTCAAAAGGGTAGATGTATCTGGCCTTGTAGAGAGATAATGTGGAAAAGTTGCTTAAAAGAATACAATCAGCTTCTAACCAATGTAATAACAGGTTTGCATGTTTTTTACGTTTTTAAACATTACCAATATGTCACATTATTTAATGTGCTAGTCTTATTTATAATTTTATTTTTATATAAATTATGCTTTTTTACCTATTAAATCAAATCATAAATTATATCATAAAAGCACCACATACTGTAATTACAAAACTATATTCACTAAAAATAAAAGGGGAGCTATCTAATTTGTATTTATGGCCATACAGTATATCTAAATATAACTGAACATTTTACAGATAATGTGGAAACAACTGGAAATGCAATACTTAGATTTGTAATTTCTGCTGTGCTATTTGAAAAAAGAGGTATGAATTATTACCTGTCTCTTGTTCTGCAGTATATTTTAGAAAAGAAACGAAGTCAGCAAATGTATGAACCTGAGAACTGTGGAAATGATCATTTATTCATTGTTCTCTATCTTTCATTGTTAATAAAACATTCACTTCATTAACGTCATCCTGCATAGCATTTTCATTCTCATGAAGCCATTAACTACCGATAACACTGTTCATAATACTTTGCTGTGTCTACACGTGTTACTATTTCCATTATGCTATCAACAATTCATGTAGCTAAAATATATTACAGCAAATCCAGAATTATTGAAGATGGGTTAATATTTGTCATGTAATTTCCTATTTATACAGGAAGATAATAAGCATTGTTACAGTACTTTATATAGTATTTTATTTCTAGACCTCATGGATTTTAATTACCTACCAAACCCCTACGGACTACGAGATAAGGATTTATCGGTAGGTAATTAAAATCCTATTTTCTCTTACATCCTAGGGGATACCAGTGGCAAACGCAGGATTTCTAGAGGGGGGTTTCCAAATGCAATCCACAATCTCCCACTCTACGAAACATGGAATACTGTATTAATATTTAACACTATAGATTGCCTATAATATTGGCTGTATCAAACATATTTAAATAATAGAAATAAGTGTCAGGAAAAGGTTAAACATACTGTAATAAATACACAAACATAATAGAACCGGTACTGCACTTTCTAAGCACACATTCTCCCACCTCATGGTAAGGCTCCTGTCTCTTCTTCCTGGTAACAACTCTCCGGTCCATTGCAATGGTTGAGGACTTAGTACCACACACACAGACTGGACATATGTAGCAGCTCTGCTCTGTCCCTTACACTGCATGATGAGGCAGCAGCTCTAATAATTGTATTATATACCATTGCTATTGTCCTAATTTCTCTAACGTCCTAAGTGGATGCTGGGACTCCGTAAGGACCAGGGGGATTAGCGGCTCCGCAGGAGACTGGCCACAACTAAAGAAAGCTTTAGGACTACCTGGTGTGCACTGGCTCCTCCCACTAAGACCCTCCTCCAGACTTCAGTTAGATTTCTGTGCCCGGCTGAGCTGGATGCACACTAGGGGTTCTCCTGAGCACCTAGAAAGAAAGTATATTTAGGTTTTTTATTTTCAGTGAGATCTGCTGGCAACAGACTCACTGCAGCGAGGGACTAAGGGGAGAAGAAGCGAACCTACCTAACAGGTGGTAGTTTGGGCTTCTTAGGCTACTGGACACCATTAGCTCCAGAGGGATCGACCGCAGGACCCGACCTTGGTGTTCGTTCCCGGAGCCGCGCCGCCGTCCCCCTTACAGAGCCAGAAGCACGAAGAAGGTCCGGAAAATCGGCGGCAGAAGACTTCGGTCTTCACCAAGGTAGCGCACAGCACTGCAGCTGTGCGCCATTGCTCCTCATGTACACCTCACACTTCGGTCACTGATGGGTGCAGGGCGCTGGGGGGGGCGCCCTGAGGGCAATAAATAACACCTTGGCTGGCAAAATATACATCATATATAGTCCCAGAGGCTATATAGATGTAAAATTACCCCTGCCAGTATCACAGAAAAAGCGGGAGAAAGTCCGCCGAAAAGGGGGCGGGGCTTCTCCCTCAGCACACTGGCGCCATTTTCTCTTCACAGTGCAGCTGGAAGACAGCTCCCCAGGCTCTCCCCTGTAGTTTTCAGGCTCAAAGGGTTAAAAAGAGAGGGGGGGCACTACATTTAGGCGCAATATATGTATACAAGCAGCTATTTGGGGAAAAATCACTCAGTTATAGTGTTAATCCCTGCAGGTGTGTGCTGGCATACTCTCTCTCGGTCTCCCCAAAGGACTTTGTGGGGTCCTGTCCTCAGTCAGAGCATTCCCTGTATGTGTGCGGTGTGTCGGTACGGCTGTGTCGACATGTTGGATGAGGAAGGTTACGTGGAGGCGGAGCAGAGGCCGATAAATGGGATGTCGCCCCCTGTGGGGCCGACACCAGAGTGGATGGATAGGTGGAAGGTATTAACCGACAGTGTCAACTCCTTACATAAAAGGCTGGATGACGTAACAGCTGTGGGACAGCCGGCTTCTCAGCCCGCGTCTGCCCAGGCGTCTCAAAGGCCATCAGGGGCTCAAAACAACGCCCGTTACCTCAGATGGCAGACACAGATGTCGACACAGAGTCTGACTCCAGTGTCGACGAGGTTGAGACATATACACAATCCACTAGGAACATCCGTTACATGATCTCGGCAATGAAAAATGTGTTACGCATTTTCTGACATAAACCCAAGTACCACATAAAAGGGGTTTTATTTTTGGGGAGAAAAAACAGCCAGTGTTTTGTTCCCCCATCAGATGAATGAATGAAGTGTGTAAAGAAGCGTGGTTTCCCCCGATAAGAAACTGGTAATTTCTAAAAAGTTACTGATGGCGTACACTTTCCCGCCAGAGGATAGGTCACGTTGGGAGATATCCCTTAGGGTGGATAAGGCGCTCACACGTTTGTCAAAAGGTGGCACTGCCGTCTTAGGATACGGCCACCTTGAAGGAACCTGCTGATAAAAAGCAGGAGGCGATCCTGAAGTCTGTATTTACACACTCAGGTTATATACTGAAACCTGCAATTGCCTCAGCATAAATAGTGCTGCTGCAGCGTGGTCTGACACCCTGTCAGATAATATTAATACGCTAAGACAGGGATAATAATATTTGCTAACATTGAGCATATTTAAGACGTTGTCTTATATATAAAGGATGCACAGAGGGATATCTGCCGGCTGGCATCCAGAATTAATGCAATGTCCATTCTGCCAGGAGGGTAGTAGAAACCCGGCAGTGGACAGGTGATGCTGCATTTAAAAGGCACATGGAGATTCTGCCTTATAAGGGTGAGGAATTGTTTGAGGATGGTCTCTGGGACCTCGTATCCACAGCAACAGCTGGGAAGAAAATTTTTTACCTCAGGTTTCCTCACAAAAGCCTAAAGAAAGCACCGTATTTTCAGGTACAGTCCTTTCGGCTTCAGAAAAGCAAGCGGGTCAACGGCGCTTCCTTTCTGCACAGAAACAAGGGAAGAAGGAAAAAGCTGCACCAGTCAGCCAGTTCCTGGATCAAATATCTTCCCTCGCTTCCTCTGAGTCCACCGCATGACGCTGGGGCTCCACAGGTGGAGACAGGTGCGGTGGGGGCGCGTCTCGGGAACTGCAAGGATCAGTGGGCTTGCCCTCAGGTGGATCCCTAGGTTCTGCAAGTAGTATCACAGGGATACAGGCTGGAGTTCGAGGCGACTCCCCCTCGCCGTTACCTCACATCAGCCTTGCCTGCTGCCCTCGGAGAAAGGTAGTACTGGCGGCAATTCACAAGCTGTACTTCCAGCAGGTGAAATCAAGGTACCCCTCTTTCAACAAGGCCGGGGTTACTATTCCAAAATGTTGTGGTACCGAAACCAGACGGTTCGGTGAGACCCATTCTAAAATTGAAATCCTTGAACACTTATATACGAAGGTTCAAGTTCAAAATGGTATCGCTAAGGGCGATTATTGCAAGCCTGGAAAATTTCAGGGTATCACTGGACATCAAGGATACTTACCTGCATGTCCCTATTTACCCTCGTCACCAGGTGTACCTCAAAATTGTGGTACAGGATTGTCATTACCAATTCCAGACGTTGCCGTTGGTCTGTCCCCGGCACCGAGGGTATTTACCAAGGTAATGGCCGAAGTACTTATCCCGTACTTGGACGATCTCCTTATAAAGGCGAGGTCCAGGGAGCAGTTGTTCGTCGGAGTAGCACTATCTCGGGAAGTGCTACAACAGCACGGCTGGATTCTGAATATTCCAAAGTCACAGCTGGTTCCTACGACGCGTCTACTGTTCCTGGGTATGGTTCTGGACACAGAACAGGATAAAAAGGGTTTCTCCCGGAGGAGAAGTCCAAGGAGTTGGCGTCTCTAGACGGAGACCTCCTAATACAAATACAGGTATCGGTGCATCACTGCACGCGAACCTTGGGAAAGATGGTCGCTTCTTACGAAGAATTTCCATTCGCCAAGTCCCATACAAGGATCTTCCAGTGGGATCTGTTGGACAAGTGGTCCGGGTCGCATTCTCAGATGCATCGGCGGATAACCCTGTCTCCAAGGGCCAGGGTGTCGCTGTGGTGGTGACTGCACATCTTCTAGGGGGCCGCAGATTCGGCATACAGGACTGGGTCCTGGTGACCACGGATGCCAGCCTTCAAGGCTGGGGGGCAGTCACACAGGGAAGAAACTTCCAAGGCCTATGGTAAAGTCAGGAGACTTCCCTACACATAAATGTTCTGGAACTTTGGGCCATTTACAATGCCCTAAGTCAGGCTAGACCCCTGCTTCAACAGCGGCCGGTGCTGATCCAGTCAGACAACATCACGGCGGTCGCTCATGTAAACCGACAGGGCGGCACAAGAAGCAGGATGGCGATGGCAGAAGCCACAAGGATTCACCGATGGGTGGAAAATCATGTGTTAGCACTGTCAGCAGTGTTCATTCCCGGAGTGGACAACTGAGAAGCAGACTTTCTCAGCAGACACGACCTCCACCCGAGAGAGTGGGGACTTCATCCAGAAGTCTTCCAAATGATTGTACACCGTGGGGAAAGGCCACAGGTGGACAGGATGGCGTCCCGCCTCAACAAAAAGCTACAAAGGTATTGCGCCAGGTCAAGGGACCCTCAGGCGATAGCTGTGGACGCTCTGGTAACACCGTGGGTGTACCAGTCGGTGTATGTGTTCCCTTCTCTGCCTCTCATACCCAGGGTAATGAGAATAATAAGAAGGAAAGGAGTAAGAACTATACTCATTGTTCCGGGTGGCCAAGAAGAGCTTGGTACCCAGAACTCCAAGAAATGATCTCAGAGGACCCATGGCCTCTGCCGCTCAGACAGGACCTGCTGCAGCAGGGGGCCTGTCTGTTCCAAGACGTACCGCGGCTGCATTTGACGGCATGGCGGTTGAACGCCGGATCCTGAAGGAAAAGGGCATTCCGGAGGAAGTTATCCCTACGCTATTTAAAGCTAGGAAAGAAGTGAACGCAAACCATTATCACCGCATATGGCGGAAATATGTTGCGTGCTGTGAGGCCAGTATGGCCCCAAAGGAGGAATTTCAGCTAGGTCGTTTTCTGCACTTCCTTCAAGTCAGAGGTGACTATGGGCCTAAAATTGGGTTCCATTAAGGTCCAGATTTCGGCTCTATCGTTTTCTTCCAAAATAGAACTGGCTTCACTGCCTGAAGTTCAGACTTTTGTTAAGGGAGTGCTGCATAGTCAACCCCCGTTTGTGCCTCCAGTGGCACCGCGGGAACTCAACATAGTGTTGGATTTCCTGAAGTCGCATTGAGTTGAGCCACTTAAATCCGTGGAGCTACAATACCTCACGTGGAAAGTGGTCATGCTGTTGGCCGTGGCGTCGGCCAGGCGTGTATCAGACTTGGCGGCTTTGTCATACAAATGCCCTTATCTGTATTCTATATGGATAAGGCGGAATTGAGGACTCGTTCCCAATTCCTTCCTAAGGTGGTATCAGTTTTTCATGTGAACCAACCTATTGTGGTGCCTGCGGCTACTTGGGACTTGGAGGATTCCAAGTTTTCTGGACGTAGTCAGGGCCAGAGCCGTCTTAACAGCAGTGTAGGCCCCTGGGCACAGCAAAGCACTGGGGCCCCTAACCACCCATCAGCAGCAGGGATCGGGGGTGGTATCAGTGGTAGCTTTGATGTCCCGCGGGTGAAAGGGGTGTTCTGTCTTCTGCTCAACATGTAGGACCTGGAGCAATAATATCTGCTAATTATTCCTTTACTGCACAGATAGAGCGTTAGCGAGAACACTAAACTGTAGAATGTGGGACATTGTGCTGAATGAAGGGGCCCTGGTACATGACTTCCAGGGTGGTAGGGGGTGTCTAATACGCAAGGAAGGGGTCGATAGTGGAGTGGGCTTAATATTCATCATTTTCTGGTGGGAGGGCAGCTTGCTTGATTGCAGATATCTCCAGTTCCTGGAAACAGATTTCTTAGTTTTAATGGGATAAAAAAAACTAGAGAGTCCCACCTTTCAGGAGATACTGGGAACTTGGGCATCAGACTTCAGGAGCCAGAGCAATCCACCAACGAAAATATAAAACTGCATATTAGGCGTGTGGAGCTGGAGCAGGGACCAGCTGCTGGAAGGCTGATATCTCTGGTTCTGGACATAGTAGAGACAAGCTGCCAATGTCCACCAAAAGGGAAGAGTTCCAGCTTTTGAAATATATCCTCAGAAAAACTCTACGTCAGACAGAACCAGAGATATCTTTCTGGGAAGGAAAATTAACAGGCATGGATGGGGACCACTACTTTGAAGTCGGATATCTTTGGTTCCCAAGGGCCGATTTTCAAAAATCTGGTACCCCTGGAAAGAGGGGACCCTCAGCTATCAGCCTAGGGCCATTTTACCCCTGGGGCCCTTGGGCAAGAGCCCATTGAGCCCATACGTAAAGACGGCCCTGGTCAGGGCCCTGAAAAGTATATGTTTCCAGGACGGCTGGAGTCAGGAACACTGACTCGCTATTTATCCTGTATGCACCCAACAAGCTGGGTGCTCCTGCTTCTAAGCAGACTATTGCTCGCTGGATCTGTAGCACGATTCAACTTGCACATTCTGCGGCTGGAATGCCGCACCCTAAATCTGAAAGCCCATTCCACGAGGAAAGTGGGCTCTTCTTGGGCGGCTGCCCGAGGGGTCTCGGCTTTACAAATTTGCCGAGCAGTTACTTGGTCGGGTTAAAACACTCTTGCAAGAGTCTACAAGTTTGATACCCTGGCTGAGGAGGACCTAGAGTTTGCTCATTCGGTGCTGCAGAGTCATCCGCACTCTCCCGCCCGTTTGGGAGCTTTGGTATAATCCCCATGGTCCTTACGGAGTCCCAGCATCCACTTAGGACGTTAGAGAAAATAAGATTTTACTCACCGGTAAATCTATTTCTCGTAGTCCGTAGTGGATGCTGGGCGCCCATCCCAAGTGCGGATTGTCTGCAATACTTGTATATAGTTATTGCCTAACTAAAGGGTTATTGTTGAGCCATCTGTTGAGAGGCTCAGTTGTTATCATGCTGTAAACTGGGTATAGTATCACGAGTTATACGGTGTGATTGGTGTGGCTGGTATGAGTCTTACCCGGGATTCAAAATCCTTCCTTATTGTGTCAGCTCTTCCGGGCACAGTATCCTAACTGAGGTCTGGAGGAGGGTCTTAGTGGGAGGAGCCAGTGCACACCAGGTAGTCCTAAAGCTTTCTTTAGTTGTGCCCAGTCTCCTGCGGAGCCGCTAATCCCCCTGGTCCTTACGGAGTCCCAGCATCCACTACGGACTACGAGAAATAGATTTACCTGTGAGTAAAATCTTATTTTGAGCCACTTGCCAAGACGAGGGGGTTTCCGGGCAACCAGAAAACCCCCCTGTGTTTGCCTATGGATACTGGGAATCCATTTAGTACCATGGGGAAGTACCAAAGCTCCCAAACTGGGTGGGAGAGTGCTGAGGTTCCTGTAGAACTGATTGACCAAACTGAAGGTCCTCAGAAGCCAAAGTATCAAACTTGTAGAACTTAGCAAACGTGTTCGAACCAGACCAAGTAGCTGCTCGGCTGAGCTGTAATGCCAAGACACCCTGGGCAGCCGCCCAAGAGGAACCCACTGAACTAGTAGAGTGGGTTTGAATGGATTTCGGAATTGGCAAACCTGTCGTGGAATAAGCATGCTGGATAGTGAGCCTGATCCAGCGTGCAATGGACTGCTTCAAAGCAGGGCACCCAATGTTATTGGGATCATAAAGAACGAACAGGGGGTCAGATTTTCTGTGACGAGCTGTTCTCTTCACATAGACCTTCAAAGCCCTTATGATATCAAAAGACTTTGAAGTAGCAGAGGCTGGGCCGTCTTAACAGCAGTGTAGGCCCCTGGGCACAGCAAAGAACTGGGCCCCCTACCCATCCTCCAGGGCAGGCATTCCCAACCACGGTCCTCAAGGCACACTAACAGTGCAGGTTTTAGTGATATCCAGGTTTCAGCACAGGTGACTTAATTAGCAGCTCAGTTATTTTGATTTAACCATCTGTGCTGAAGCCTGGATATCAATAAAACCTGCACTGTTGGTGTGCCTTGAGGACTGCGGTTGGGAATGCCTGCTCCAGGGGTAGGGGGTGCTATCACTTGCAGCTCTGATGTCCTGCGGGCGGTAGGGGGCGTTCTATCTTCCGCTCAGCATGTAGGACCTGGAGCAGTAATTTCTGATAATTACTCCTTTACTGCACAGATGGGGCTAAACTGTAGAAGTGGGCATTGGGCTGAATGAAGGGGCCCTGGTACATGACTTCCAGGGTGTTAGGGGGTATTTAATACGTAGGGGAGGAGTGGATAGTGGAGTGGGCTTAATATTTATAATTTTCCGGTGGGAGGGCAGCTTACTTGACTGCAGATATCTAATTTTCCTGAAAATATATTTCTTAGCTTTGAATGGGATAAATAACTAGAGAGTCTCACCTTTCAGGAGGTGCTGGGGACTTGGGGATGAGAGTTCAGGAGCCAGAGCAATTCACCAATGAACATATAAAACTGCATATTAGGCGTGTGGAGCTGGAGCAGGGACCAGCTGCTGGAAGGCTGATATCTCTGGTTCTGGGCATAGTACAGAGAAGCTGCCAGTGTCCACCAAAAGGGAAGAGTCCCAGCTTTTGGACTATAACCTCATAGAAACTCTAAGTCAGACAGAACCCGAGATATCTGTCTGGGAAGAGCAATTAACAGGCTTGGATGGAGACCCCTGCTTTCAAGTCGGATATCTCCAGTTCCCCAGGGCCGATTTTCAAAAACCTGGTACCCCTGGACAGAGGGGAACCTCAGCTATCAGCCTAGGGCCCTTGCACTCCTGGGGCCCTTGGGCAAGAGCCCATTGAGCCCATACGAAAAGACGGCCCTGAGCAGAGGTGTCTGTAACAGCTGGAACCACAATAGATTTGTTGATATGAAACGCGGACACCACCTTAGGAAGAAATTGCTGACGAGTCCTGAGTTTTAGCTCTGTACTCATGGAAAATTAAGTATGGGGTCTTGTGAGACAACACCCCCAGCTCCAACACACATCTTGCTGAAGCCAAGGCCAACAGTTTGACGGTCTTCCACGTAAGGTACTTTACGTCTACCTCTTGCATCGGTTCAAACTAGTCCAATTGAAGGAACTGCAGTACCAAATTGAGATCCCAAGGTGCCGTAGGAGGCACAAAGGGAGGCTGTAAGTGCAGAACATCTTTTAAGAACATCTGGACCTGTCACTGACCTAGGTTGGGGGTGTTGTGAACTCGGGGGTTCTTCCGATGGTAGGGAAGAGGAACCACAGTTGGGTCGGAACAGGGATGGCCTGATATAGGTCTTCCTCATACAGGACTCTGACAGATAAAGTTGGTGAAAGTATTGAAGAACTTTATTGCAGGAAGGGAGCAACACAATGTCACATAACAGCAAGGAAACTTATGGGGGAATGTCCAGGCCTATAGAAGAATTTGTAAGCAATGTTAAAGATGCAAATAAATGAAGTACTTGAGAGTGATGGTGAAAGACATTGGTGACTGAAGAACCTGTGAGCGATGTTTTTTAAAGACACTGATGATCCGTAGAACTTGTGAACGATGTTTAAAGACACAGGTAGAATTTGAGAGCGGTGTTTAAAGACACTGACGACTTGTAGAACTTGTGAGCGGTGTTTAAAGACACTGATGATTTGTAGAACTTGAGAGCGGTGTTTAAAGGCACTGACGACTTGTAGAACTTGAGAGCGGTGTTTTAAAGACACTGATGATTTGTAGGACTTGAGAGCGGTGATTAAAGACACTGATGATTTGTAGGACTTGAGAGCGGTGATTAAAGACACTGATGATTTGTATAACTTGAGAGCGGTGGTTAAAGACACTGACGATTTATATAACTTGAGAGCGGTGATTAAAGACACTGATGATTTGTATAACTTGAGAGCGGTGGTTAATGACACTGATGATTCGTATAACTTGAGAGCGGTGGTTAAAGACACTGATGACTTGTATTACTTGAGAGCGGTGGTTAAAGACACTGATGATTTGTATAACTTGAGAGCGGTGGTTAAACTGTAGCTCACGCTGACTCCAAGAAGCACTGGTGACTGGACCGCAGAGGAACACTCCAGCCGCTGGGATCGCTGGAAACTTGTGCAGCAACTGGCACCTGGAAATGCCGGAGACACTGGAATACAACTACAGAGAGACTTGCTGGGAACGGGAGCACTGGCATCCACTTCAGGGGAAAAGACGATACTCAGGCGCCAAGGCTCTGCCCGGCGTCTGACTTTGAATCTCCCGCCTCCACTGGATTGGCGGAACAGTCTGATGACGTCACCTGCTCCCCGCCCACGTGATTCTGGGTGTCATGGCAGCGCCCCTGCCCCGGGGAACCACCGGGAGCCACGCCAGCCAGACGCCGGAGCCCACGGGCCACCGAAGGCGGAGACCACGACACAGACCAGCAGGCACGCAGGGGTAAGCGCGGCAAACGCCGCCTCTAGCGTGTGACAGTACCCCGTCCTCCAGGAGTGGCCCCCGGACACTTTCCAAGTTTTGTTGGATGTCTGGAATGGAAGATCCGCACCAGTCGGGGGGCCATAACTTCAGTAGCCTTGACCCAGCTCCTCTCCTCGGGGCCAAAACCATTCCACTCCACCAAATACTGTAGATTCTTGTGAAGATAACGAGAGTCAAGAATAGCTTTGATTTCAAAGTCCGTTCCAGCTTCAGTCTCTGCAGAGGTTGGCCTCGGGGACTTTGAATGGAACCGGTTTAAAATAAGGGGGCGAAGGAGAGAGACATGGAAGGAATGTGGTATCTGGAGGTGGGAAGGCAATCCCAATTTGCAGACAACCGGGTTCAGGACTTGTAACACGGGGTAAGGACCAATAAACCTCGGAGCGAACTTCATAGTGGGCACCCTTAACCGAAGATTGCGGTTCGAGAGCCATACCCTGTCACCAACCTTGTATTGGGGAGCTGCTCGTCGCTTCCTATCCGCAAAGAACTTATAGCGGCCGGAGACTCTCTTGAGGTTAGCATGGACTCGACTCCAAATTTGACTGAAATGCCGGAGAGTGGAGGCTGCAGCAGGAACATCCTCCGGAGGACAAATGGGTAATTCTGGAACTTGAGGATGAAATCCATAATTAATGAAAAATGGGGACTCACCAGTCGAAGAGTGGTACAGATGATTATGGGCAAACTCGGCCCATGGCAACAGTTCCACCCAATCATCTTGCGAGGGAGAAAGATAAACACGGAGAAAAGTGTCTAAATCTTGATTGACGCGTTCAGTTTGCCCATTGGTTAGTGGATGGTAAGCGGATGAAAACTTGAGTTTTATTTGTAAGGCCGTACAGAGGGCTCTCCAGAATCTTGCAGTGAACTGTACCCCCGATCAGAGACGATTTCCTGTGGTAACCTGTGCAGGCGGAAATGTTCCCGGATAAATAACAAAGCTAACTTGGGAGCTGATGGTAACCCGGTCAAAGGTACAAAATGTGCCATCTTAGAGAAACGGTCAATAATTACCCAGACGGTATTGTGACCCTTGGAGAGAGGCAATTCAGTGACAAAGTCCATAGAGATATGAGTCCAAGGCCTCTTGGGAATGGACAATGGATGCAACAACCCCGCAGGAGGCAGATGAAGGATTTTGTGCTGAGCACACTGAGGACATGAGTTGACATAACTTGAATATCCTTCTTCATAGTGTCCCACCAGTAAGATCTTCGTAGAAACTCACACATCTTTTGAACTCCAGGATGACCAGAAAACTTGGAAATATGAGCCCACTGCAGCAACCTTGGTCGGAATTTGGCTGGCACAGACATTCTCCCAGGAGGAGGACCCAGAGCGGTGGGAGCCACTGTCATAGAAACTGGACTGAGAATCAAAGCCTTCTCAACAGAATTCTCCTCATCCGAAGCCGTTAAGGAACGGGATAGAGCATCAGCCTTGGTGTTAAAAGTCCCAGCCCGGTACTTGATAACAAACGAGAATCGAGTAAAGAAGAGCGCCCACCTAGCTTGACGGGGATTCAAGCACTGGGCCGTCTTGAGGTACAGCAAATTCTTGTGATCAGTGAAAATTGTAATTAGGTGTTTAGCACCTTCCAAAAGATATCTCCATTCCTCCAAGGCAGATTTTATTGCCAAAAGCTCTTTGTCACCAATGGTGTAATTCCGTTCAGCAGGAGAGAACTTGCAAGAATGGAAACCACATGGATGTAACTTCCCGTCTGGAGCGTACTGTGAAAGCACGGCACTTATGCCTACCGTGGAAGCATCAACCTCTAAGAAGAATGGTTTTGAAAAATGTGGTTGTTGTAGTACCGGAGCGGACATAAAGGCTGCCTTCAACTGAGCGAACGCTGCTACAGCTTCAGAGGACCAATGACTTGGGTCAGAACCCTTCTTGGTTAGGGCAGTGATAGGTGCCACAATGTTAGAGAATCCCTTTATGAATTTCCGGTAGTAATTTGCAAAACCCAGAAATCATTGTACCGCTTTCAAGGAAAGAGGCTGAGTCCAGTCCCGAATGGCAGTGAGTTTCTCCGGATCCATACGAAGCTCCGTGCCCGAAATGATGTAACCAAGAAAAGGAACAGAAGGGACCTCAAAGATACATTTGGAAATCTTGCCATAAAGATGATTCTCTCGCAATCGAAGAAGTACCTCTTTGACCTGTATTCTGTGCTCTGTGAGATTCTTAGAAAATATCAGAATGTCATCCAAATATACCACTACACTTAGGTATAGCATATCCCGAAAGATCTCATTAATGAATCCCTGGAAGACGGCAGGGGCGTTGCTGAGGCCAAATGGCATTACCAGATACTCGCAATGCCCGTCCCTGGTATTGAAGGCCGTCTTCCATTCGTCCCCTTGTCGGATACGTATCAAATTATAAGCTCCCCTTAAATCGAGCTTGGTGAAGACTCGGGCTCCGCAAACTCTATCAAAAAGCTCCGTGATAAGCGGCAACGGATACTTATTCTTAATAGTGACATCATTTAGACCACGATAGTCAATACATGGTCTCAGCCCTCCGTCCTTCTTCTTCACAAAAAAGAACCCTGCCCCCGCCGGAGAGGTAGAGGGATGGATGAATCCTTTCTGAAGATTAGACTTGATATAGTCCGACATAGCTTGGGTCTCGGGTAATGATAAGGGATAAGTGCGACCACGAGGTGTCATTTCCCCCGGAATGAGCTCAATGGAGCAATCCTAGGGTCTATGCGGTGGTAACTGATCGTCCGCCTGCTCCGAGAACACGTCTGAAAACTCCCGATAGGCCTCCGGAATGAGCCCTTCATCTGACTTGGAAGATACACGGAGTGGGTAGACAGGAGTGAGACAATTTGAATGACAAAATGGACTCCAAGATATTATTTGTGTCGAACTCCCGTCGATGTGAGGGTTGTGAAGTTTAAGCCAAGGAAGGCCGAGAACCAGGTCATGGGGCATCTCTTGAATCACTAGGAACTCCAGGTGTTCTTGATGCAGAGCTCCCACTTGCAGCTTGATTGGCACTGTACAACTTGAAATTAGACCGTTAGAAATTTGGGTACCATTGATAGCAGACAACGTAATAGGTCGTTCAACCGACCGTAACTGAAAACCCAGATTCTGGGCACAGGAAAGGGAAATAAAATTCCCCGCAGCCCCTGAGTCCAGCAGAGCCTTAACGGGTTTGGCTATAGACTCAGAAAACAGAGACACGGAGAGTAAACAGTCCACTGTCGGAGAAGGTTTAGTAGCAACCCCTAGCTCGACTCCTCCCGAACAAGCTAAGACTGCCCGTTTCCCGGGCGAGACTTGAAAAACTTGAGAAAATGATCCGCGGCTCCACAGTAGAGGCAGAGTCTACCCTCACGACGACGCTGACGTTCCTCTGGGGACAGCCGAGATCGATTAATCTGCATGGGTTCGTCAGGACTCGGAATAACCATATGCTTAGACGGAAGAAATCGAACCCTTGATCGATCTGACCGACTACATTCGCCACCTCGTTCCTGCATGCGAAGATCCACCTTTACACAGAGCGAGATCAACTGTTCTAACGAATCTGGCAAATCTCTAGTAATCAACTCGTCCTTTAAACGATCGGAGAGCCCGTTCCAAAAGGCAGCCCTGAGGGCATCATTATTCCAGCGCAGTTCTGAGGCTATGGTCTGAAAATGAATCACATACTGTCCCACTGAACGAGAGCCTTGTCGGACACGGAGCAAGTCTGCAGAGGCAGCGGACGTCCTGCCGGGCTCATCAAAGATCCTCCGGAATGACGTAATGAAGTTGTTGTAACTAGAAACCAATGGATCCGATCGCTCCCATAACGGAGACACCCAATCCAACGCTGAACCCTCAAGCAAGGAAATTATGTATGCCACCTTGGACCGATCAGTAGGGAAGTTACGTGAAAGGAGTTCAAAATGTACCTCGCACTGATTGAGAAAACCACGGCAATTCTTTGGATTCCCGTTATAACGAGAAGGAGTAGGGAGCTGAAGGCGTGACCTGGTTCCAGTCAACGATGGAGCATTACTAGAAACAACCACTGGAGCGGGTACTGGGACTGGGGCCGGAACTACTGAAGCCAGAGAAGTCTGAATTTGTTCCAGCCGACCAGATAATTCCTGGAGATAATGCATCACCTGGCTCTGTGCTGCTTCCTGACTTTGAACTCGGGAAACCAGGTCCTGGATGGTACTTGCCTCTGGGTTCCGATCCCCTGGGTCCATGAGGCCTGAGTATACTGTCACTGACCTAGGTTGGGGGTGTTGTGAACTCGGGGGTTCTTCCGATGGTAGGGAAGAGGAACCACAGTTGGGTCGGAACAGGGATGGCCTGATATAGGTCTTCCTCATACAGGACTCTGACAGAAAGAGTTGGTGAAAGTATTGAAGAACTTTATTGCAGGAAGGGAGCAACACAATGTCACATAACAGCAAGGAAACTTATGGGGGAATGTCCAGGCCTACAGAAGAATTTGTAAGCAATGTTAAAGATGCAAATAAATGAAGTACTTGAGAGTGATGGTGAAAGACACTGGTGACTGAAGAACCTGTGAGCGATGTTTTTTAAAGACACTGATGATCCGTAGAACTTGTGAACGATGTTTAAAGACACAGGTGATTTGTAGAATTTGAGAGCGGTGTTTAAAGACACTGACGACTTGTAGAACTTGTGAGCTGTGTTTAAAGAAACTGATGATTTGTAGAACTTGAGAGCGGTGTTTAAAGACACTGACGACTTGTAGAACTTGTGAGCGGTGTTTAAAGACACTGATAATTTGTAGAACTTGAGAGCGGTGATGAAAGACACTGATGATTTGTAGGAGTTGAGAGCGGTGATTAAAGACACTGATGATTTGTATAACTTGAGAGCGGTGGTTAAAGACACTGATGATTTGTATAACTTGAGAGCGGTGGTTAAAGACACTGATGATTCGTATAAATTGAGAGCGGTGGTTAAAGACACTGATGACTCGTATAACTTGAGAGCGGTGGTTAAAGACACTAATGACTTGTATAACTTGAGAGCGGTGGTTAAACTGTAGCCCACGCTGACTCCGAGAAGCACTGGTGACTGGACCGCAGAGGAACACTCCAGCCGCTGGGATCGCTGGAAACTTGTGCAGCAACTGGCACCTGGAAATGCCGGAGACACTGGAATACAACTACAGAGAGACTCGCCGGGAACGGGAGCACTGGCATCCACTTCAGGGGAAAAGACGATACTCAGGCGCCGAGGCTCTGCCCGGCGTCTGACTTTGAATCTCCCGCCTCCGCTGGATTGGCGGAACAGTCTGATGACGTCATCTGCTCCCCACCCACGTGATGCCGGGTGTCATGGCGGCGCCCCTGCCCCGGGGAACCACCGGGAGCCGCGCCAGCCAGACGCCCGCGGGCCACCGAAGGTGGAGACCGCGACACAGACCAGCAGGCACGCAGGGGTAAGCGCGGCGAACGCCGCCTCTGGTGTGTGACAGGACCTAAGGGAGAGTAGCCAATTGTTTCTGAAATAAAATAGACAGGGTCGAAATCTGAACTTTAATGGATCCTAGGCGTAGGCCCACGTCGACTCCCAACTGCAGAAAAAGTAGGAAACATCCCAGATGAAATTCCACCACAGAATATTGTCTGCTCTCACACCAATAGACATATTTCTTCCAAATACAATGGTAATGTTTAGACATTACCCCCTTTCTAGCTTGGATCATAGTCGGGATGACCTTCTCAGGAATCCCTCTCCTGGCTAGAAATCAACCGGTCAACTTCCATGCCATTAAACGTAGCTGTGGCAAGTCTTGATAGACGAACGGGCCCTGCTGCAGAAGATAATTTCGAAGAGGCAGAGGCCACGGATCTTCGATCAGCACCTTGACAAGATCCGCATACCAGGCCCCTTGTGGCCAGTCCAGAGCAATGAGGATTGCTTGAACCTTTTCCCTTTTTATTCTTTTTAGAATTCTTGGGATCAGAGGAATGGAAGGAAACAAGTACACCATCTGGTAAACCCACGGAGTTGTCTGTGAATCTACAGCTACTGCCTCTGGGTCCCTCAACCTGGAACAATACTGCTTGAGCTTCTTGTTGAGTCGAGAGGCCATCATGTTGATTTCTGGATACCCCCACCGACATGTTAACCACCGGAACACCTCTGGGTGGAGGCCCCATTCCCCAGGGTGCAGATCATGTCTGCTGAGGAAGTCTGCTTCCCAGTTGTCTTCTCCTGGAATGAAGATCGCCGACAATGCCATTGTGTGTTTTTCCACCCAGAGGAGTATTCTTGACACCTCTGACATTGCAGCTCTGCTTTTCGTTCAGCCCTGTCGGTTTATGTCTGTCACCGCTGTCACATTGTCCGACTGGACCTGAATGGCCTGATTCTGAAGAAGAGATGAAGCCTACAGACTGATTTGCAGGATGTTTATTGGAAGGATGACTTCCTGACTTGACCATCTTCCCTAAAACTGCACCCCCTGGGTGACCGCTCCCCAATCTCTGAGGCTTGTATCTGCGGTTAGCAGAATCCAATTCTGAATCCCGAACCTCTGACCCTTGACTAGGTGAGAAGTCTGTAGCCACCACAGGAGGGAGATTCTGGCTTTTGGTGACAGACAGATTCTCAGATGCATGTGAAGGTGCGATCCGGACCATCTATCCAACAGATCCAGCTGGAAGGGCCACGCATGAAACCTTCCGTACTGAATTGCTTCATAAGAAGCCACCATTTTCCCCAGAAGGCATTTGCAGAGATGCACTGAGATTCAGGTCGGCTTCAAGACGGCCCAAACCATCGACTGGATTACCATTGCTTCTTCCAAGGGAAGGAATACTTTCTGAGACTCTGTGTCCAGTATCATTCCCAGGAACTGAAGCCTCTGCATTGGTTCTAGGTGAGATTTTGGCAGATTCAGAATCCACCCATGATCCAGGAGTAGTCTGGTTGAGAGGGCAATGTTCTCCAACAGCTGTTCCCTGACGGTGCCTTTATCAGAAGATCGTCCAAGTACAGAACTATGTTCACTCCCTGTCTGTGGAGCCACCTCATCATCTCTGCAATCACTTTGGTGAACATCCTCGGTGACGTGGAGAGACCAAATGGCAGGGCCTGAAACTGATAGTGGCAGTCCTGCAGTGCAAACCGTAGATAAGCCTGATGAGGTGGCCAGATTTGAATGTAAAGGTACGCATCCTTGACATCTAGAGATGCTAGGAATTCCCCCTCCTCGGCTCATAGGCTTCCCCTCCTCTCTCCGTTTAGAGGCTTCAGTGAGGAAAGCCGCCACTGTCAGCGGAGGTGGTGTGGAGCTTTGCCCACATTGATAGATTATATTATCAATGGACATTAGGGTATAAGCACATCACATTGAGTATTTCACATTAATCAGAAAGCAGCCCAGAAGTACTCCAAAAGTACCTCCACTCTCTCTGACCTTCTGTACAGATCTCTCCCTCTTCTGACCCAGTCGCTGGCTTGGCAAATCTCCTCCATGCGAAACTACAGACACAAGGTTGCATTGCTGGCCCATTTCCTGGGGCACATCCTGATAGGACAGGGGAGTCTGTACAGTATTGGCCACTGTAGGACTGTTGTCTGGTATTCCCAGCACCTCCTGTATTACCTGCATCCGATCATCAGATGTTGCACCATCTCCCAGCGCTTCTAGACAGGCCTTTAACACTTCTGGTGTACTCTCAAACTCATCTACAAATTTCCCCTCTCCATGGGCTTTCTGACGGGGTTGTCCTAGCCACCTCTGATCCCCCACTCTCACTGCGGTTGTTGGCATCGAGTGTCCAGACTAGAGGTCTCAACCATTCCATCCTTTGTTCCTCCTCATCAGACTCCTCAGAGTCCTCTTCTTTATTATCAGGGTGTTCTCAATCCAACAGAACCAATTTCGCAGGGATTGAGAAGGGATTCCTTTACATCTGTTGCGGTCAAGTTAATACCTCACACTCGACAGACCATATGCAGGAATCTCTATTTGAGGTTTTTGTATACTTCTGTTTCTGCCTCCATACTGCTAACATTCCAAAAGTACTGTTCCATCTCTTGCAGTGTCTTGCAACAACTTTTCAGCAAGATACCTGGCTACTGTGTGCCAAACTGTTTACAAGGCTCTTAGCTGCCCTTTGCGGACACCTCTCGCAGCCTTACCCAGGGAAAACTGGGACTGAGTGATCCCACTGCTGCCACCATTTGTGAGGATATGGATTCTCTTATCACTCAGGTAAACAGTTTAGTAAAATGGCAAATGCCCTTTATTATAACCATACACGCACAATACACTAAAACAGTAATATTACATGCCAGGATGGTATCTCACTTACTAGGTCCCCACAATAGTATAGGATTACAGATGTATGTGGGAGTATCTGTATAGTAGAGCCAACAAGTCTGCACTCCCAGAAAAAGCTTGTCATCCAGTGTCCACAATGTGTCCAGACATGATCCTTACTCAGCACACTGGCAGCCTCATCTTCAGTACACGTCCAGTAGCCTTTTTGAAACCAGAGGATAACAAAAATGCTTCTAGGCCTCAGCACACTGGAAGCGCTATCGTACCAGTAGCTTTCAGGGGCAAAACACCTCATTCCTCTCAGGCCAGGAACTCCACCTCCATCACCTCTGGTGCATCTGGACAGTAGTTTGCCTCCCCCTCCCCCAGTTTGAGTGACGTTACTCCCTCTACTTCTGAGGTATCACAGGGTAGCACAATCTGCATCACCAGGCTTGCATCAGGGAACCTGGCAGGGATAATCAGTGGCTGGGGCTCTTCTTCTGCACTTCTTCTGCACTGAATTTGGCTCCATTGGAGCAGTGAGTATCTGTATTTCTTCTCCATATGCTCCCCCATCAAAAGCCTCTATCCCCTCTCTTGGGTCTGAAATGTCTTCTACACCCTTAATTGATAATTGCTGGGCCTCCCCTAGCATAGAAAACTGGACAGCTGGTTCAGGTGCCACTGGCAGACTAGACCTCACCTGCAGCGGTGAGTCCTCAGCCCTTATCAGCTGACACCAACATCTTCTTGGTACTGCCATTCATTCACCAGTTCCTCATCTTTCATCTCTGAAAACGGAAAGCTTGGAAGCTGCACTTCTCCCTGGTCTATTGTAGAGATGAGCAGGTTCGGATTTACTTGGTTCTTAACGCCAGAATTATCGCAAGTTCTTTTTTTCTGGATTTTTCTTATTGGCTAACCAAAACACGTGACGACTGTGAGCCAATAAGGAGATTCGGGTAAATCCGAGTAAAACCGAACCCACTCATCTCTAGTCTATTGTTGTATCACTCATCTCTAGTCTATTGTTGTATCAAGTAGATCATGACTCTGGGTCTTGTCTTCTGTGTGTGGGGCATTGAGCCCTCCCACCACAGGCACCTTAGCTGACTGGTTAGTCCTTTGTAAAGGAATGCTATAACTCAGCTGTTCCTCAGATATTCCTTGCGTAGGATAGCACAGGGTAGCATTCATTGCACTTACCCGCACGGTATGGTCCAGACTCCATGTACACCTTTCTGGGGATAACTGCCTCCTGGAGTGATCCAACACACCTTGCTCCCTGATCTGTTCATGCCACCTCAGAGTGGATTCCATCATCCAGCTGGTCAAGCTCTCCCTCCTCTGACCCAGTCACTGGTGCTGCAAATCTCATCTCCTCTGCATGAAACTTCAGACGCCAGGTTGCGTCGCTGGCACCCTCCATGGGGTACCAACTGATAGGACCTGGGAGATGGCGCAACTCCTGATTGTCGGATGCGGGTAATAAAGGAGGTGCTGGGATTACCAGACAACAGTCCTACAGTGCGGACTCTTGCACCAGCAGCTACCATTCTACAGACTCTCAGGTCCCATCAGTTGGTACCAAGACAAAAAGGCTGTTTTGACATCTCTGTAACTACTGCTTTCATTGAATAATGGTGGACTACTTAAGTATATTAGAGGGTCAAACTAAGGTCACACTTTAATTATTCTTTGCTTTAGTACAAGTGATTGGATTAGTGAATAATTAATCTTCGTGTACTAAAGTAGCAGTAGGATTAAAGACTTTATTGTTTACAAAATGAAAACAGTGTCAATTTATAACCAGAGTGCATATTAATCATTGTAAAATTGTCATCCTACAAACCATCTGTGTTCATTTTGGATCGATTATAGGCAAATGGTCAAAATATCACTGTTGAAACTAATTGGTTTTGCAATTGTTATTAAGCTGCAACTCTAGTAATTCAGCCAGGGTTTAGAACAATTTTTTTTTGTGTCAATTAAAAGTTTGCTACACCTCTGCTGGAATTTAAGTGCTCTCTGCTGGGACAGAGTAATCGTTACCTCTGTGGTCTATCTGTTATTCTTCTTCTTATTATTATCCTCTAATTATATGACAGCACAGGGACCCGTGGCGCCCAATTAGAGAGTACATAAACGAATAATCAAAACAGGAATATAGTGACTTACCATTGAAGACAATATATATATATATATATAAGTACGGGGTAACTAAACATAGCTATAACAGCCGACGACACTGACATAAAGTATCAGGGTGGCAGAAAACTGCAGCATTTGGTGCCATTGAAGATGGTTTAAGTAAGACAAGGATAAGCACATGAGGATTCAGAGCCCTGCTCATGAGAGTTTACATTCTAAAGGGGAAAGGCAGACAGACAGGGATGACACAAATGGGGTAGACAGTGAGCATGGAACAGTGGGTTAAGATGAGATTAGGCTAAGTTTGGTGAATAAGTGGGTCTTGAGAGCCCATCTGAAGATTTGTAGAGCGGTGGAGAGTCTGAGGGAGAGAGGTAGCGAATTCCAGAGAAAGGAAGCAGCATGTGAGAAATCTTGAAGATACAGTAGGGGTGCTAGAGGAGATAGTACTGCCATCAATACATAATGACATTGTCGGAAGGGGAAGGGGAAGTTGTGTGGGAGGGTGGGAAGAAAATCATCTCAGTCTTAGACATGTTAAGTTTAAGAAAGCGCTGGGACATCAACGAAGAGATAGCAGAGAGACTGTTGGAGACACGAGTGAGGAGAGTGGGGGAGAGGTAAGGGGAGGAAAGTTAGATTTGAGTATCATCAGCATAGAGATGATATTGGAAGTTAAAAGAGCTACAGTAATGAGGACGTATAAAGAGAGAAAAGGAAAGGACCTGTTCATGTGTTAATTAGCCAATGGAAGTCTGGGGGGTGGGCAGATACAGGAGGAAAGCGCCAATAGTTCTGCCCTGGTGGATGTGATACATGGTGCTGATCACCAGTGTACTGTCCATTAGCCTCACACACATACACACTGGGGTCCACAAACTGCTTAATTTGCCCCCACACACACATTTCCTCAATAGCACACACACATGCGCACACACACACACACACACACACACACACACACACACACACACACTGCTACCGTTAGCCTCAAATACTGCCTTAATAGTCTCACACACAAACACACACACTGCCTCCTTATCCTCACGCACACATTCTGGGCCTAATTCAGAGTTGATCGCAACAGCAAATTTGTTAGCAGTTGGGCAAAACCATATGTGCTGCAGGGGGGGCAGATATAACATGTGCAGAGAGAGAAAGATTTAAGTGAAGTGTGTTCAAACTGAAATCTAAATTACAGTGTAAAAGTAAAGCAGACAGTATTTACCCTGCACAGAAACAATATAACCCATCTAAATCTAACTCTCTGCAAATGTTATATCTGCCTCACCTACACACACACACACACACACACACACACACACACACACACACACACACACACACACGCACACATTCTGTCCCCTTGACCCAGGGGCAGATTTTCCAAAAAGCAACATAAGCGGCCGCCTAGGGCCCGATGGACCCTAGTCTGCCGCTGGACTTTTTCTTTTTTTGGCATTGTTCCCTCTAGCCTACTCTCTGTCTGAAGTCATGCGGTTCTCCCGATTTTTGGAGAACCGCATTAGGGAAGAGCTGGGTACCTGCTCTATCAGCTCAGCAGCAGCAGAAGAGAGTATCCTGCTGACAGTGGAGTCAGAGGAGCGTGTGGTGAGCCCAGATTGGTGGAGCCCAGCACATGCTCATCTGATCTGAGCAGGGGGTGGGTCTACAGCGGCATGTTCAGTTCTTCTCCTGTGCCCTGGCTGGTTCAGTTCGTCTAGATCCAACCCCCCCAAACTTCACGTGGTTTACACGGGTCTGAGGCAGCCTCGGTTCTTCCCGCCTAACATGCAAAACCCGAACGGGGGAAAATGTCATCATCTGCTGTCAGATTCTCGCGAGATTCGGATTATATATAAAGAGGCGCGCATCGCTGCCATTTTTTACTCGTGCATTGTCGAGATAGCGAGAGGACGTGGCTACGTTCTCTGCCTGAATAGCCCAATATCAGCTAAATCTCAGCTCAATATCTGTGCTCAGTATCAGTGCTGTATTGTGGTGACCAGTATATATATAGTAGTACAGTACAATAGTCCATTGCAGAATGTTGCTACTCCGTGTCAGTTCTATTATCCAGAACAGTGCTCAGTATCTGTGCTCATTAGTATTATTGCTGCATTGTGGTGACCACTGACCAGTATATAGCAGTACAGTACAGTAGTCCATTGCTGTATTTTGCTGCCCAGAGTTAGTTCTATTATCCTGAATAGTGCTCAGTATCTGTGCTCATTATTATCATTGCTGCATTGTGGTGACCACTGACCAGTATATAGAAGTACAGTACAGTAGTCAATTGCTGCATTTTGCTGCCCCGTGTCAGTTCTATTATCCAGAACAATGCTCAGTATCTGTGCTCATTATTATCATTGCTGCATTGTGGTGACCACTGACCAGTATATAGTAGTACAGTACAGTAGTACATTGCTGTATTTTGCTGCCCAGTATCAGATCTATTAACCTGTATAGTGCTCAGTATCTGTGTTCATTATTGTCATTGCTGCATTGTGGTGACCACTGACCAGTATATAGTAGTACAGTACAGTAGTCCATTGCTGTATTTTGCTGTCCAGTGTCAGTTCTATTATCCTGAAGATTGCTCAATATCTGTGCTCATTATTATCATTGCTGCATTGTGGTGACCAGTATATAGTAGTACAGTACAGTAGTCCAGTGCTGTTCTCGCTGC
The DNA here is from genome assembly GCF_028390025.1 of Pseudophryne corroboree. Taxonomy (NCBI): domain Eukaryota; kingdom Metazoa; phylum Chordata; class Amphibia; order Anura; family Myobatrachidae; genus Pseudophryne; species Pseudophryne corroboree. Next base: position 850,893,208 of record NC_086445.1, read on the forward strand.
GCAGTGTCAGTTCTATTATCCCGAACAGTGCTCAGTATCTGTGCTCATTATTATCATTGCTGCATTGTGGTGACCACTGACCAGTATATAGTAGTTCAGTAGTCCATTGCTGTATTTTGCTGCCCCATGTCAGTTCTATTATCCAGAACAGTGCTCAGAATCTGTGCTCATTATTATCATTGCTGCATTGTGGTGACCACTGACCAGTATATCGTAGTACAGTACAGTAGTCCATTGCTGTATTTTGCTGCACAGTGTCAGTTCTATTATATTGAATAGTGCTCAGTATATGTGCTCATTATTATCATTGCTGCATTGTGGTGACCAGTATATGGTATTACAGTACAGTACTCCATTGCTGTATTTTGCTGCCCAGTGTCACATCTGTTATCCTGAATAGTGCTCAGTATCTGTGCTCATTATTATCATTGCTGCATTGTGGTGACCACTGACCAGTATATAGTAGTACAGTACAGTAGTCCATTGCTGTATTTTGCTGCCCAGTGTCAGTTCTATTATCCAGAATAGTGCTCAGTATCTGTGCTCATTATTATCATTGATGCATTGTGGTGACCACTGAACAGTATATAGTAGTACAGTACAGTAGTCCATTGCTGTATTTTGCTGCCCCGTGTCAGTTCTATTATCCAGAACAGTGCTCAGAATCTGTGCTCATTATTATCATTGCTGCATTGTGGTGACCACTGACCAGTATATAGTAGTACAGTATAGTAGTCCATTGCTGTATTTTGCTGCCCAGTGTCAGTTCTATTATATTGAATAGTGCTCAGTATATGTGCTCATTATTATCATTGCTGCATTGTGGTGACCAGTATATGGTATTACAGTACAGTAGTCCATTGCTGTATTTTGCTGCCCCGTGTCAGTTCTATTATCCAGAACAGTGCTCAGTATCTGTGCTCATTATTATCATTGCTGCATTGTGGTGACCACTGACCAGTATATAGTAGTACAGTACAGTAGTCCATTGCTGTATTTTGCTGCCCCGTGTCAGTTCTATTATCCAGAACAGTGCTCAGTATCTGTGCTCATTATTATCATTGCTGCATTGTGGTGACCACTGACCAGTATATAGTAGTACAGTACAGTAGTCCATTGCTGTTCTCGCTGCCCAGTGTCAGTTCTATTATCCTGAACAGTGCTTAATATCTGTGCTCATTATTATCATTGCTGCATTGTGGTGACCAGTATATGGTATTACAGTACAGTAGTCCATTGCTGTATTTTGCTGCTCCATGTCAGTTCTATTATCCTGAACAGTGCTCAATATCTGTGCTCATTATTATCATTGCTGCATTGTGGTGACCACTGACTAGTATATAGTAGTTCAGTACAGTAGCCCATTGCTGTATCTTGCTGCTCCGTGTCACTTCTAGTATCCTGAACAGTGCTCAGTATCACTGGAGTGTCATGTCAGAACAAAATGTTTTGAAGGTTGTGGAGGTGTCTTCCTCAGAGGAAACTGTACCAGATACTCAGGATTGCCTTGAGTGGTTTCATCCCATTAGGATGGAGACAGAATGGCTGGATAGCCTAGGAAATAAGATTCCTCAGAGTTCATTAGGGCATACTCTATTAAGTTGCTGGAAAAAAGCTACGAAGAATGCTCTAGATATGGATCAGTCCATTTCATCTAGGACACCCTCAGCTCCTGATACACAGGTCTTGCAGGCCAACGCGGACATCGATGCCGACACAGGGATGAACACAGAAGTTAGAGGGGGGCACTATGATAGATTAGAATATAAAATTCAGCAATTTATCAATGTCATTAGGGATGTGTTAGAAATACCTATACAAATAGGAAAATTCTTGTATGCTAACTGCAAAATCATTAGTGACATTCCCGGTTTCGGAAGAGTTGAACACCCTATTTGAAAGATCATGGTTAAACCCAGAAGATGTTTTTCACATCCCCAATAAAGTTCTTAAGACATATCCCTTTCCTGAGGAGGATATAAGGAGATGGGAGATTCCTCCCATAATGGACATTTCGGTGTCCAGGCCATCAGGGGTAATTACATTACCTGTACCAGGCTCTGCCTCGTTAACGGAGCCGACTGACCGCAAGGTAGAGAAAATTCTAAAATCCATTTACACGGCTACTGGAGCCGCCCTTAGGTCCACTATTGCATGCACTTGGGTAGCTAGGGCTATGTTAAAATGGTCAGACAATTTAATAGAAGACCTTGATACAATCCATAGGGATGATGTTGTCTTGATTCTAGGTCACATAAAGGATTTGGCTAAATTCATGGTGAAAGCCATGAGGGACATTAGGCTGATGAATTCTAGAGCATCCTCCATGGCAGTAGCGGCTCGCAGAGGTCTCTGGATCCGCCAATGGAACGCAGAGGCCAAATCCAAGAGGTACCTCTCCTTCGCAGGTGAGACACCGCTTGGGGACACTCTGAATACAAATCCTTCCGCAGTACCACCTGTGAGAAGACGTAACTCTGCTTCTCTGATGCAGTCCCCTTGGGCTGCCAGATCGAGAAAATTCGGGAGGGCCTACTTCTGCATGAGGCTAGGCCATAGAAAGAGCAGAAAGTCTGCACACTCTACAGGTGCACGGGTTCAGAGGTTGGATTCTACTCCCTTAGCATCCTCAGCATGACGTGGAAGGACTCCCATGTGTGGGTCCACTGGTGGGGGGGAAATCTCATCTACATCACTACAGGGGAGCCTTAGTGATTGTTATTATATCCCGGGTAATAAAAATTATTACCCAGGGTTAGAAACTGGATTCAGGAGTTTCCCCCTGGCTGTTTGTTTAATCAGCCCTGCCGATTGTTAGGACAGTGGGTTTGTCCCTGTCATATAAAAAAAGTTTTTTTTTAAAGTGCCATCATGTCTGACACTTCCGTATATGTCCAGTGGTACTGCCATTTGATATAATTCCCGACATTACTGCCATTTAATTCCAGTGATTTTGTCATTTTCTTCCAGTGATTTGGACCAATAATACCATTGATTAGAACGAATAATTCCTGTGATAATGGCTTTTAATTCCAGTGATTTTGTCATTTTCTTCCAGTGATTTGGACCAATAATACCATTGATTAGAACGAATAATTCCTGTGATAATGGCTTTTAATTCCAGTGATTTTGTCATTTTCTTCCAGTGATTTGGACCAATAATACCATTGATTAGAACAAATAATTCCTGTGATAATGAGGTGTTTGTGTCACTTAGCTTAGCCATCCAGCGACCGCCATCCAGCGACCTTGGTGCACCTCTTTTTTTCTTTGCATCATGTGCTGTTTGGGGACTATTTTCTTAAGTGCCATCCTGCCTGACACTGTAGTGCCACTCCTAGATCGACCAGGTGTTTGTGCCGCCCACTTGGGTCGCTTAGCTATCCAGCGACCTCTGTGCAAATTTTAGCACTAAAAATAATATTGTGAGATGTGAGGTGTTCAGAATAGACTGGAAATGAGTGGAAATTATGGTTATTGAGGTTAATAATACTGTAGGATCAAAATTATCCCCAAATTCTATGATATAAGCTGTTTTTGAGGGGGTTTTGAAAAAAAACACCCGAATCCAAAACACACACGAATCTGACAAAAATTCTTAAGGGAGGTTTTGCCAAAACGCGTCCGAATCCAAAACACGACGCGGAACCGAATCCAAAACCAAAACACAAAACCCGAAAAATGTCCAGTGCACATCTCTAGTATCAGTGTCCCTCTCCCCCCACCCTCAGTTGCCAGTGTGTATGTCTCTATGTCCTCGTCCCTTCCCGTCACTAGTGTACGTAACTACGTATCCATGTCCCCTCTTCCCATACTCTGTCACAAGTGTATGTCTCCATGTCCTCTCTTCCTACTCCCAGTCACCAGTGTGTACGTATCCATGTCCCCTCTCCCAATCCCCAGTCTCCAGTGTGTAGGGAATGGGTATGTAACTATATCCCGTGTGTATGTAGCCATGTCCCCTCTCCCCACCCCCAGTCAGCAGTGTGTACATCTCCTTGTCCCCCAGTCACCAGTTTACGTCTCCTTGTCCCCAGTCATCAGTGTGTACGTCTCTATGTCCCCAGTCACCAGTGTGTACGTCTCTATGTCCCCCCTTCCTCCAGTCACCAGTGTGTACATCTCCATGTCCCCCAGTCACCAGTGTGTACGTCTCAATGTCCCTCCTTCCCCCAATCACCAGTGTGTACGTCTCCGTGCCCCTCTTTCCCCACCCCAGTCATCAGTGTGTACGTCTCCTTGCAGAATGCTTTTAGTTTATGTAGATTTTTATTTTTTATATATTTTCTTATTGTAGGTACAGGTGGTGGTGGTGGTGGTGGTGATGGGGGATTGAGTCCAGACCAGTAAGTTGCCTAGGGTCCCATAAGGTGTAAATCTGGCTCTGCCTTGACCCCATGCTCAGGTACCTCAGGTACCTCCTCTTACAGCTGCTTCAGCCTCCTTGTCCTCCTCCCAGCTCTGCCAAGGTGTTCTCCTGCCCGCAGCCTGCAATGCACTGCAGAAGAGTAGGAAGGTGGGCTCTTCTTGGGTGGCTGCCCGAGGGGTCTCGGCATTACAGCTTTGCCGAGCGGCTACTTGGTCAGGTTCAAACACTTTTGCAAAGTTCTATAAGTTTGATACCCTGGCTGAGGAGGACCCTTGTGTTGCTCAATCGGTGCTGCAGAGTCATCCGCACTCTCCCGCCCGTTTGGGAGCTTTGGTATAATCCCCATGGTCCTTACGGAGTCCCCAGCATCCACTAGTACGTTAGAGAAAATAAGATTTTACTTACCGGTAAATCTATTTCTCGTAGTCCGTAGTGGATGCTGGGCGCCCGTCCCAAGTGCGGACTTCTTCTGCAATGCTTGTATATAGTTATTGCTGCAATAAGGGTTATGTTATAGTTGCATCAGGGTTGTACTGATGCTCTGTTGTTGTTCATACTGTTGACTGGGTAAGTTTATCCCAAGTTATACGGTGTGATTGGTGTGGCTGGTATGAGTCTTACCCTGGATTACCAAAATCCTTTCCTTGTACTGTCAGCTCTTCCGGGCACAGTTTCTCTAACTGAGGTCTGGAGGAGGGAAATAGAGGGAGGAGCCAGAGCACACCAGAATCTAAATTCTTTCTTAAAGTGCCCATGTCTCCTGCGGAGCCCATCTATTCCCCATGGTCCTTACGGAGTTCTCAGCATCCACTACGGACTACGAGAAATAGATTTACCGGTAAGTAAAATCTTATTTTATTAACAGTTTCTTATATATCGCAGCATATTCAGTTGCGCTTTACAATTAGAACAACAGTAATAGAAAAAAACTAGGTAAAAACAGACAGACATAGAGGTAGGATTCCCCTGCTCGCAAGCTTACAATCTATAGGGAAATAGGCATTGATACACAAGGATAGATGCTACCTATTGCATAATGGTCCACAAGATTGCTAAATTCTTAATGAGTTATATGATATGATCACCCCGCAATGTTGGCCAAGGGTCAGGAGAGTGTGAGAGTAAAGAAAGACAAGATATGTGATGTTATGTGTACTGTACAGAGAGGATGTAACTATATAGGGAAGCATAGAAGGTTATGTGCCGCAGGGTCCATCGCTTCTGATCTCCCTGGGTACTCATTATCGTTTAATGTGTACCCTACTATACCCATATAGATTTTTATTTTTTTAATACAACATCCACATAAACATTGTGTTGACAAAAATGGAAATTGGAGCAATTTGTTTTTATTTTGAATCACTAATTATTTTAAACAAATTTAAAAAAAAAATTGATCCTTCTATATTCAACTTCTTATATGCATAAAACATGTTCTTTGCGCAATATTAGCACAATTTGAAAAAGTGTTCTGTGAATACAATTTCAATAACTGTACTTATCTTTCTTTATGATAAACTCGGATGATTAATAATGTATAATAAAACTAAAAGCAATATCATATTAATAAATTTACAATAAAATCAAATGGAATCTTTATCTAAGGCACTGAAATGAACAGCTCTGTACTTTTCTCATTGTCTGCCACAAAAGTTGCATAGTACAGACCGTCCTGGTTCTCCCCCTCCCTCCTGATTAATTTAAACTTTTCACATTTTGGGGATGTTCACTTCCTCATGAACTGACCCATTTTTGTGTTTTGATGCTCAGGACAGAGGGAGCTTTCTTTTGGCATATTAAAATATATAATTAACATATTAATATAATACATAAAATAATATAATTTGTTTAATTATAATAAGTATAATTTAACTCCATTCCCCTTTTATTTAGTCCCCTATACACACGGATGCATTCTTATTTTTCATTGGTCAAAGCTATACAGTAGTTCATTATTTATCAGCTGTCTCAATGGATTCAGTATGGGATCCTGGCGGTCAGGATCCTGGTGGTCAGGATCCCAGCGGTCAGGAGAACGATGCCAGAATCCCGACAGACGGAATCCTGCTGCGCTCCAGGCCCGGTGGCGAGCTTTGCTTTGCTCGCCACACTATTCTGTTCCCCCTTGGGTGGTGGCGTGGACCACCACCCGAGGGGGAATACTGGGTCTCTGACGGTATTCCAGCCATCAGCATTTACACCTTTGACGGAATTCCGGCTTTGGGATCCTGTATGCCGGGATCCCGACTGGAGGTATATTGACTTCATCCTACCTCAACAGCACCGTAGTTTTCTTTTTTACCTCAACAACTGATGCAAAATGGGTTCCCTTGAGTACAAATTTGACTTTAGGGAAAACAAAGTCACATGGTTTTAGGCCTGGCAAGTATGTAGGGTTATCTAGGTAGCATAGCACTGCAATCTGTTTCTCTGCCAAAAACTGCTTCACAGAGAGAGCTGTGTGGGCTAGAGCATTATCCTAATCGAGGATGAAACCATTTTTCTCTTATGTCATAGAGGATACTGGGGTTCCATTTAGAACCATGGGGTATAGACGGGTCCACTAGGAGCCATGGGCACTTTAAGAATTTGATAGTGTGGGCTGGCTCCTCCATCTATGCCCCTCCTACCAGACTCAGTTTAGAAAATGTGCCTGGAGGAGCCAGACACGCTTATGGAAGCTCCTGAAGAGTTTCCTGAATTTATTTTATATGATTGTTGGATGGCACCAGCCTGCCTGCTTCGTGGGACTTAGGGGGGGAAATGCCCAACCTCTTGAAGGTTTAATGGTCCCGTTCCCTGCTGACAGGACACTGAGCTCCTGAGGGAACTATTCGCAAGACCCACCACGGCGAGGGTACATTCCCACAGCACGCTGCCACCACTAACAGAGCAAGAAGAATGAAGAGTGGTCAGTACTAAGCCAGCATCCCGGTTAGCGGGGCGCCGGCCTTTATGGCGGCATGAGGGTATGGAGACACACAGCTTGTAACCGGGGCGGAATGTGTCTCCAGACACAGTACACAGATGCATCTCAGTACACTGTACACGGTACCCACAATGGCAAAAACAGCCTTAAACGGTTTTCTCTCCATTTTAAGCACCAGACTACCTCAGACAGTATAAAAAAGAGGGAAGACCGCGCACCATTGAAGGGGTGGGGCCTTCACTATGAGCAGATACAGCAGCTCATCAGCGCCATTTTCCCTCTACAGTGGACACAGACGTTGACTGACAGGGACGCGCAGCTCCTCCGGAGATGTCAGGAATCTGCATTCTCCATCGCATCACTTACTGTGGAACTACAGGTTCCAGCAGTTCAGTTCAGTTTCAGTTCCAGTTTTCAGTCTACTGCAGCCTGGAGTACACAGTGCTTCTAGTTAACAGCATTTACTCCCGGTGCACTACTGAGCCCAGCCAGCAATCAGCAGTGCATTGCAGAATTACTCTCCTGATGAATCATTAGCTTCAGCTAACTCACAGCTGATCTGTACACCCAATCCAGCGGGGTGTGTTCTCACGGAGATGCAACATCCAATCATCACAGACCAAGGGGTATAAACTCCAGTTCCTGGCTCAGTCTCATCGCCTTGGACAACGCGTCACATCCTTTGAACAGGCGTCTCCTGTCTTCAGTCCTCTGTCTGCAGAGATTCTCCAGTGTATTGGACCTGTGGAACTACAGGTTCCAGCAGTTCCATTCCAGTTCCATTTCCAGTTCCAGTCTGCAATCCCCTGTTTCCAGCGATCTCCTATTTCTGGCATTTCCAAGGTTACAGAATCCTGACAGTTTGTCCAAGGCCGATGGACCCGGACGGTGGTCAGAGTGTGGGGTCAGGGTCACTCCAAAGTTTGGTGTCACGACTCAATGATCAAGAGTCAAGTATCAATGGACCTAACCTGGTTCCAGCCGTCGGTCCAAAGACTCCACTGGTTCCAGCCAGCCCGAGTAGCTCTGTTTCCAATGCTGAGCTACCTCCTTCGGTTCCAGACGATTCCAGTAAGACTCCACTGGTTCCAGCCAGCCTGAGTGGCTCCAATGATGGGCTACCTCCTTCGGTTCCAGCCGATTTCAGTAAGACTCCACTGGTTCCAGCCAGCCCAAGTAGCTCCGTTGACAATGCTGAGCTACCTCCTTTGGTTCCAGCCGATTCCAGCATCCTCGGATCAAATCCGGTCCTATCCGTCAGTCCGAGGACTCCTCCGGTTCCAGCCGGTTCAAGCTTTTCTGGACCCACTCCGGTCCCATCCGTCTGTCCAGATCAGCCTCCTTCGGTTCCAGCCGATTCCAGTAAGACTCCACTGGTTCCAACCAGCCTGAGTGACTCCAATGATTGGCTACCTCCTTTGGTTCCAGCCAAATCCAGCATCTTCGTATCAAATCCGGTCCTATCCGTCAGTCCGAAGACTCCTCCGGTTCCAGCCGGTTCAAGCTTTTCTGGACCCATTCCGGTCCCATCCGTCTGTCCAGATCATTTTCCTTTGGTTCCAGCCAATTCCAGTAAGACTCCACTGGTTCCAGCCAGCCTGAGTGGCTCCAATGATGGGCTACCTCCTTCGATTCCAGCCGATTCCAGTAAGACTCCACTGGTTCCAGCCAGCCTGAGTGGCTCCAATGATGGGCTACCTCCTTCGGTTCCAGCTGATTCCAGCATCTTCGGATCAAATCCGGTCCTATCTGTCAGTCCGAAGACTCCTCCGGTTCCAGCCGGTTCAAGCTCTTCCGGACCCAATCCAGTCCCATCCGTCTGTCCGGATCAGCCTCCTTCGGTTCCAGCCGATTCCAGCATCTTCGGATCAAATCCGGTCCTATCCGTCAGTCCGAAGACTCCTCCGGTTCCAGCCGGTTCAAGCTTTTCTGGATCCAATCCGGTCCCATCTGTCTGTCCAGATCATCCTCCTTCAGCTCAAGTCAATTCAAGTAGTCCTGGACAAATCCATTTTCCATCCGTTTGTCCAGAGTTGCCGTCGGTTCCTACCAATTCCAGTTCCTCCGAACCCGGTGTGGTTCTCTCCAGTGTTTCAAGTAAGCAACTCCTGTCGCTATGTCCAAAGTCCACAGTTCTTGCAGATATTGCAGTTGCCTCAACCCAGATGGAGGCTCTAAGTATCTCACCCCGAGATGAAGTTTCTAGTGTTCAGTCAACCTCACCTGGGAACTCCCGTCAGTCAATTCTGGAGATGACGTCCTCTCTCCACCCTAGAGTATTTAAAGTTGATTCTACTCCTGCTTAGGAATGCTTATTCCAGTCCTCTACTCTCAAGTGTCCTACATTGTCTTCTGAGACTTCAATTGACATTCAGCCTTCCAAGTTCCAGCATGGGGGGTACTGTCAGCAATCTGCATTCTCCATCGCATCACTTACTGTGGAACTACAGGTTCCAGCAGTTCAGTTCAGTTTCAGTTCCAGTTTTCAGTCTACTGCAGCCTGGAGTACACAGTGCTTCTAGTTAACAGCATTTACTCCCGGTGCACTACTGAGCCCAGCCAGCAATCAGCAGTGCATTGCAGAATTACTCTCCTGATGAATCATTAGCTTCAGCTAACTCACAGCTGATCTGAACACCAAATCCAGCGGGGTGTGTTCTCACAGAGATGCAACATCCAATCATCACAGACCAAGGGGTATAAACTCCAGTTCCTGGCTCAGTCTCATCACCTTGGACAACGCGTCACATCCTTTGAACAGGCATCTCCTGTCTTCAGTCCTCTGTCTGCAGAGATTCCCCAGTGTATTGGACCTGTGGAACTACAGGTTCCAGCAGTTCCATTTCCAATTCCAGTTCCAGTCTGCAATCCCCTGTTTCCAGCAATCTCCTATTTCTGGCATTTCCAAGGTTACAGAATCCTGACAGGAGAGACTCCTGATTACCTTAGCAGTACCAGGGGGTCATAGCAGGGAGGGAGCGATTATTAGTGTACTAATTCCCCTATCAGGGTACTTAGTCTGCGACATGGCTAAGCTTGGCATTATCGATAAGGGCGCAGTGGGGGCTGGCTCCAAATAACTGTGTCTCCCTGAAGGGCTCTTTGTGGTTTAATTGTGCTTAACCTTTTCCTGTGTGTGTGTGTTTGCTGTCAGGAGTGTTCTTCACCAGGGGCTCACTACTGGGTACTCAGAGCAGTGCACCTTCCCAGAATAGCAGGGCTGAACTGGAGTGGGTTAATTCCATTAAAGGAATGATCTCCAATATTTCTACGAAATTATCCCGCAATGAGAAAGAGACGCAATACTTAAGACAGACTGTGGATGAGTTTAGGAATAGAGACTCAGTCCCCAAACCAGCACCTCAATCCCCTCCCATTTGTCTGCAAAAACAATCTCTGGTCCATATCCTGCAGTCTGACTCTGACGGGTCAGACATGGAGGAGGGTGAGGTGGATTTGGAGGGGGGGGGATGCTACTCTGTCACAGGGAATAGAGGCTCTTATAGAGGCTATCAGAGATATTCTGGAAATTCCTGATAAGGTGTCAGAGGAGTGTGAGGAATCTCAATTTAATGTAAAAAAGAAGCCCTCAGTCACTTTTCCTGTGTCAAAGGAATTGAATACCGTTTGAAGAACCGTGGGTTAATCCTGATAAGAAATTTCAAATCCCTAAAAGGTTGCTCTCATCTTTTCCTTTTCCTCTGGAGGATAGGAAAAAATGGGAAAATCCACCGATAGTGGATGCATCAGTCTCTAGGCTGTCACGAAAAATTGTATTGCCTGTCCCTGGTGCAGCCTCCCTAAAAGACACGGCTGGTCATAAAATTGAGACTACACTCAAATCATTGTACACAAGCCCGGCTCTTACCGCTCAGCAAAGGGATGCAAAGCAGGTAGGCGTCAGGGCTCGAAAGGCGCTCTCCCTGCTCTGCATCCCCGCTGCTGAGTTCCCCTTCTGATGCCGGCTGCTGCGCCTGTCGACAGGCATCGGCGCCGGCATCATGAAGCCTCCTCTCCCCCTCCACTGTCACAGACTCACAGAGCAGAGTGCTGAGCGGATCTAAAAGGGGGCAGAGCTAAACGGGGATAAGGGGCAGAGCTACATGGGACCAAACTGCAGCCTGCAACACAAGAAGATGAGTTGCCAGACTTATTTATGTAAGTGGCTGGAAAGAGTGAGTGAAAGTGTGTGTGAGTGTATATGTATACAGTATCTGTGTGTGTGTGTGTGTGTGTGTATATGTATGTATACAGTATCTGTGTATATGTATGTGTGATTGTACTCTATAATGTATGTACAGTATGTGTATGTTAGGGTCTCCTGCCCTGTGCTGCCACGTCGTCATGGCAACCGGGAGACAAGTGCTAGTGGAGTAACCTGAGCGCAGCTGATACTCCGGTTCGGGTCTTTTGCTGTGCAGTGGTTATAGGCTCTGTGCACGGCAGGGGATCCGGTGCTGGTTTTTGTGCTCACAGTCTGTGAGGTCTGAGTGGGGCGTGGACAGCACCTGCTTTATAAGGCCTCTTTTCAGGGTAAGCAGATGCTGCTGAATCTCTGTTGGTTAGTCAGTTCATGAAAGTTAGCCAGTACTGTGTAGCTTTGTATTTGTTTGTTGCTTACTGCAAATAGGCCTGGGGATTTGGTATTACACTCTGCCAATCCAGACCTAGCAGTAAGACTGGAGTCAGTCGTTTAGCTTGCTGGGGTTCTGTTATTACTCTGTGAACTTAGCAAGTTTGCGGCTGTATTCTAACACTTGCCTGTCTAATCCTGTCTCACTGTGCTAGGTGTCAGGGGTCAGTTTAGTGGCAGTAAGCTTAAACCTGTGCACTGCAAGTGAGAATCAGGATTGTGGAGGCTCTCCTTGTGTCTATCATTCCATCTCTGACCAAGGAGTTTACTGCCACACCCGTTGGTAACCCTTTAGGGTTTTGCTGTTGCCCTTAGCAACAGCATTTCGGGTTCTCTACGTATTAAAACACAACATCTTGCTTTTTACATCTGAGCAGTTCTAATACAAGGGAGATACCCAGTTCCTTAGCCTCTGGGCTTCTCTGTTCACTGTGTGTGTATTTTGTTACCCTATCACCTTCTGTGTACGTTATGTCATATTCCCCAGTTTGTCTGTGAGTCCATTTGTTTTGCATAACAGTTCAAACACCAGTACATTCCTGCAGACACTGGAGTGCATAACAGTTCTGACACTAGTACTTTCCTGCAGGCACTGGTGTGCATAACATATTCAGCAGCCTAATACTCCTGTTGAAATTTTGTGGGAATATGGAGCATACCCCTCAAAATACGTTGCAACAGGTGGTCGATCAGGTGCAGGTCCTGACTCGGCAATTTAATGATTTGTCCATTAAAATGCACACCTCCCAGGCTGCTGGCGGAGCTCCCGCAGCAGCAGCACCTGCAGGGGTTAAGGAGCCGAAAGTAAATCTCCCAGATCGTTTTTCTGGAGATCGCTCGCAGTTCTTTTGTTTCAAGGAGAGCTGCAAGCTATACTTCCGGCTTAGGCCTCAGTCTTCTGGGTCGGAGATTCAGCGGGTGGGCATAGTGATTTCCTTGCTACAAGGAGACCCACAGGTCTGGGCATATGGGATGCAGCCTGACTGTCCGTCGCTTAAAAGTGTTGATGCTTTTTTTACGGCACTGGGCATGTTGTATGATGACCCTGACAAGACGGCCTCAGCCGAGGCTCAGATTTCGATCCTTAAGCAAGGGCGAAGGCCAGTTGAGGTTTACTGTACGGAGTTTCGGAGGTTGGCCCATGATACCCAGTGGAATGACCCAGCCCTGAGACACCAGTACCGAAGAGGTCTTTCTAACCAGATAAAGGACCAACTGGTACAATATCCCTTGCCTGATAGCTTGGATCAGCTCATGCAGTTATCCATCCGGGTGGATAGACGGCTGAGAGAGCATAGGCTTGAAAGGGAGACTGAGATTTCCTTCCTTCCCAAGGGAACCTCAGACTCTGAGGAATTTTCTGAGGAGCCTGTGCAGATTGGGGCTACCCGCCTCTCCTCGCGTGAGAAGACGCGGAGGAGACAGCAGGGGTTGTGTTTGTACTGTGGGAATAAAGGTCATGTGGTAGTATCATGCCCAGAAAAGCCGGAAAACTTCAGGGCCTGAGGGTGATGGGAAATATCCTGTCAGGCCAGAAGTCAGAATTTCCCAAGAAGACTTTTATCATTCCGGTGACCTTGAAGATCCTCGGTCAAACTGTCAAGACTGAGGCCTTTGTGGACAGTGGGGCCGACGGGGTTTTTATGGACCGCCAATTCGCCCTAAAACACTCTGTTCCCTTAGTACCCTTGGCATCGGAAATTGAGATTTGTGGGTTAAACGGGGAACCATTATCCCAAGGTAAAATTACCTCTTGCACTAGCCAGATTTCTTTGTTTATTGGAGCCACACACTCTGAAAAATTGTCCTTTTATGTGACTGTCTGTACTTTTGCCCCATTGGTGTTGGGGTTACCCTGGTTAAGGGCCCACAATCCTCAATTTGACTGGGTCTCTGGGGAGATTCTTAGTTGGGGTACTGATTGTTTCAGGAGTTGCTTGAGCCTTCCAGTCAGGCTCTCGCAGCTAAGTTTGCCAGGATTGCCAGGGTGTTATGCAGATTTTGCGGACGTGTTCTCCAAAAAAGTTGCAGAGGTACTACCTCCCCATCGCCCCTATGACTGTGCCATTGATTTGTTGCCAAATGCTAAGCTTCCCAAGAGCAGGTTGTACTCCCTGTCACGTCCTGAGACTCAGGCTATGGCAGAGTACATTCAGGAGAACTTGGCTAAGGGATTTATCAGACCTTCACAGTCTCCAGTTGGGTCGGGGTTCTTCTTCGTGGGTAAAAAGGACGGTTCGTTGCGACCCTGCATCGACTTCAGGGAATTGAACCGTATCACGATTAAAAACTCATACCCACTGCCTCTCATTTCGGTCTTGTTTGACCAGCTTCGTACTGCCACCATTTTTTCTAAGATTGACCTACGCGGTGCGTACAATCTAATCCGAATAAGAGAGGGGGATGAATGGAAGACTGCCTTTAATACCCACTCAGGGCATTATGAATATTTGGTGATGCCTTTTGGGCTCTGTAATGCCCCGGCAGTCTTCCAGGATTTCATGAATGATGTGCTCAGGGAATATTTGGATAGATTCTTAGTTGTATACTTAGATGACATCCTAATCTTCTCCCATTCCCTGGAGGAACATCGGAAGCATGTACGCTTAGTCCTCCAGAAACTCAGAGACCACCGGCTTAGGGCGAAGCTGGAGAAGTGCGAATTTGAAGTTCAGCAAATCGCATTTCTAGGATATATTATCTCCCCAGAAGGTTTCCAAATGGAGGGTTCCAAGGTACAGGCAGTCCTGGATTGGGTGCAGCCCACTAGTTTGAAGGCGCTTCAGCGTTTCCTGGGCTTTGCGAATTTTTATAGACGATTTATCGCTGGATTTTCGTCTATAGTGGCGCCCTTGGTGGCACTCACTAAGAAAGGGGCGGATGTTGCTCACTGGTCTTGTGAGGCTAAAGCGGCTTTTGCCCGTCTCAAAAGGGCATTTGTTTCAGCCAAGGTGCTGCGACACCCAGATCCAGAGCATCCTTTTGTGGTGGAGGTGGATGCCTCTGAGATGGGTATTGGGGCAGTGCTTTCTCAGATGGGAGTGTCTGATAATCGCCTTCATCCCTGTGCTTACTTTTCCCGTAAATTTTCGCCTGCCGAGATGAATTATGACGTGGGTAACCGGGAATTGTTGGCTATTAAGGATGCACTCGAGGAGTGGAGACACTGGCTTGAGGGGGCTAAGTTTGTGGTCTCAATTCTCACTGACCATAAGAATCTGGCATATTTAGAGTCAGCGAAGCGTCTCAATGCCAGGCAGGCACGATGGGCTTTGTTTTTTGCTCGCTTTAATTTTTTGATAACATATCGCCCTGGGTCAAAAAACATCAAGGCTGATGCGCTCTCGCGGAGTTTTGCTCCAATCCAGGAGACCACGAGGAGCCGTTGCCCATTGTTTCCCCATCATGTATTAAAGTGGGCATTACCCAGGACCTCTTATCATTAGTCCTTAGAGCACAGGAGCAGGCTCCTCCAGACCTTCCGGTAGGTCTTTTGTTTGTGCCTCCTAGGTTAAGACAGCGAGTGTTCCTGGAATTCCATGCCAAGAAGTCGGCAGGTCACCCGGGTATTGCCAGAACTCGGGAGTTGCTATCTAGGGCGGTGTGGTGGCCCTCGGTGGCTAAGGATGTGGATCAGTGGGTTCGGGCATGTGACATCTGTGCCCGAAATAAGACTCCTAGAGGGGTTCCTGTTGGCCCATTACATCCACTCTCTATCCCATCTAAGCCATGGACCCACATTTCAATGGATTTTGTGGTGGACTTGCCCAAATCCTCGGGGATGACAGCCATCTGGGTTGTCGTTGACAGGTTTTCGAAGATGGCGCACTTCGTTCCACTGGTTGGGCTGCCATCAGCCAGACGCCTGTCTGAATTATTTATGCTGCATGTTGTGCGTCTCCACGGGTTGCCACTTGATGTGGTCTCTGACCGCGGATCCCAGTTTGTGGCCAAATTCTGGAGGGCATTTTGTTCCGATCTCCAGATTTCTGTCAGCTTGTCGTCAGGCTACCATCCGCAGTCTAATGGGCAGACTGAAAGGGTGAACCAGTCCTTGGAGCAGTTCCTCAGGTGTTATGTCTCCAAGTGTCAGACTGACTGGGTTGCTCATCTGTCCATGGCGGAGTTTGCCTATAACAACGCGGCTCACTCTGCTACAGGGATCTCTCCCTTCCTTTGTGTGTATGGGCATCATCCTAAGGCCAATTCTTTTGACCCCCTGGACTCCACGCCTGGTGGTTCCTCTGTGGTTTCGGTCCTTAGAGGTATTTGGCGGAAAGTGAAGAAAGCCCTTGTGTCTGTGTCATTAGTGACCAAAAGGGTTTTTGATAAGCGGAAAAGACCCTGCAGCTTCAAATTAGGAGACTTCGTCTGGTTGTCTACCAAGAATTTGAAGTTGAGACAGCCATCTCATAAGTTAGGGCCCCGGTTCATCGGCCCTTATAAGATCACCAGGGTTATCAATCCGGTGGCATTTCAGTTAGATCTGCCCCGTTCTTTGGGTATCAATAAAACATTTCATTGTTCCCTTTTAAAACGGGCGATTAGTAATCCTTCTTCCAGTGGAAGACCTTCCCCTCTTCTGATACATGGCCAGAGGGAGTTTGTTGTTGAAAGGATTCTTGACTCCAAGGTGGTTCGGGGTCGGCTGTCATTTTTGGTGCACTGGAAGGGGTATGGCCCGGAGGAGCGGTCGTGGGTGCGCAGTTGTGATCTTCATGCCCCCAGACTGATACGCTCTTTCTTCTCGCAGTTCCCCGATAAACCCGGTGGTAGGGGTTCTTTGACCCCTCGTCAGAGGGGGGGTACTGTTAGGGTCTCCTGCCCTGTGCTGCCACGTCGTCATGGCAACCGGGAGACAAGTGCTAGTGGAGTAACCTGAGCGCAGCTGATACTCCGGTTCGGGTCTTTTGCTGTGCAGTGGTTATAGGCTCTGTGCACGGCAGGGGATCCGGTGCTGGTTTTTGTGCTCACAGTCTGTGAGGTCTGAGTGGGGCGTTGACAGCACCTGCTTTATAAGGCCTCTTTTCAGGGTAAGCAGATGCTGCTGAATCTCTGTTGGTTAGTCAGTTCATGAAAGTTAGCCAGTACTGTGTAGCTTTGTATTTGTTTGTTGCTTACTGCAAATAGGCCTGGGGATTTGGTATTACACTCTGCCAATCCAGACCTAGCAGTAAGACTGGAGTCAGTCGTTTAGCTTGCTGGGGTTCTGTTATTACTCTGTGAACTTAGCAAGTTTGCGGCTGTATTCTAACACTTGCCTGTCTAATCCTGTCTCACTGTGCTAGGTGTCAGGGGTCAGTTTAGTGGCAGTAAGCTTAAACCTGTGCACTGCAAGTGAGAATCAGGATTGTGGAGGCTCTCCTTGTGTCTATCATTCCATCTCTGACCAAGGAGTTTACTGCCACACCCGTTGGTAACCCTTTAGGGTTTTGCTGTTGCCCTTAGCAACAGCATTTCGGGTTCTCTACGTATTAAAACACAACATCTTGCTTTTTACATCTGAGCAGTTCTAATACAAGGGAGATACCCAGTTCCTTAGCCTCTGGGCTTCTCTGTTCACTGTGTGTGTATTTTGTTACCCTATCACCTTCTGTGTACGTTATGTCATATTCCCCAGTTTGTCTGTGAGTCCATTTGTTTTGCATAACAGTTCAAACACCAGTACATTCCTGCAGACACTGGAGTGCATAACAGTTCTGACACTAGTACTTTCCTGCAGGCACTGGTGTGCATAACAGTGTATATGTATATGTGTATGTTGTGTATGTGTCACTGTGCAGCATAATGTGTGTTAGCGTCACTGCTACAGGGGGCGTTGCATCTTGTATAAGTGACACTGCTGCAGGGGGCGTTATGTGTGCAAGAATCACTGGTACAGGGGGCGTTATGTATGTAAGTATCACTGGTACAGGGGGTGTTTGTGTGAAAGCATAACTGGTACAGGGGGCGTTGCATGTGAAAGCGTCACTGGTACAGGGGGCGTTTCGAGTGTAAGCGTCACTGGTACAGGGGGTGTTTTGTGTGAAAGCGTCACTGGTACAGGGGGTGTTGTATGTGAAAGCATCACTGGTACAGGGGGCGTTACGTGCGTAAGCGTCAATGGTACAGGGGGCATTTCGTGTGAAAGCGTCACTGGTACAGGGGGTGTTACGTGTGTAAGCATCACTGGTACTGGAGGTGTTTTATGTGTAGGCGTCACAGGTACAGGGAGTGTTGCATGTGTAAGCCTCACTGGTACAGGAGGCGTTGCGTGTGTGTCACTGGTACAGGGGGCGTTACATGTGTAAGCGTCACTGGTACAGGGGGCGTTGCGTGTGAAAGCGTCACTGGTACAGGGGGCATTGCGTGTGAAAGCGTCACTGGTACAGGGGGCATTGCGTGTGAAAGCGTCACCGGTACAGGAGGCGTTACGTGTGTAAGCATCACTATTGCAGGGGGTGTTACGTGTGTAAGTGCCACAACTGCAGGGGTTGTTACGTGTGTAAGTGTCACTACTACAGGGGGCGTTGTGTATAAGCGGCAAAACCACCGGGGGCGTTACGTGTGTAAGCGGCACTACTACAGAGAGCATTATGTGTATAAGCATTATGGGGGTCATTCCGAGTTGACCGCTCACGGACGATTTTCGCAGGGCAGCGATCAGGTGAAAATACGGCATTTCTGCGCATGCGTATGCCCCACAATGTGCATGCGCAACGTACAGGTACAAAGCCCTTTCTGGTAGTGCTCAGGTTCTAGCTAAGTTTTTCTTCGCACTGGCGGCCGCTAGAAGATTGACAGGAAGGAGGCGTTTCTGGGTGTCAACTAACCGTTTTCAGGGACTGTTTGCAAAAACACAGGCGTGGCTGGGCGTTCGCTGGGCAGGTGTATGACGTCAAATCCGTACACTAATAGGCTGTAGTGATCACAAGCGCTGAGTAGGTTCAGAGCTACTCAGAAACTAAACTGTTTTTGCAGAGCTCGGCTGCACATGCATTCGCATTTCTGCTAAGCTAAAATACACTCCCCAGTGGGCGGCGGCATAGCGTTTGCATGGCTGCTAAATCTAGCTAGCGAGTGATCAACTCAGAATGACCCCCTTTGTGCGCTGTCCCTTTGTAAAGTATGGGAGGGCGCAAATTTATAGTTTGCAGGGGGGTGCCGAATACCCTAACACCGGCCCTGATTGTACACAGCTGCTGGGGTGGCCCAGAGACCCACTATTGCATGTGCGTGGATCACAAAAGCCATTGCTAAATAGTCAGGTAACCTAATTGAGGGGTTAGATTACTTGTCTAGGGGGGATGTTGTTTTACTCCTGCAGCATATATAGGACTCTGTGAACTTTATGGTGGAACCCATAAAAGAGATAGATTTTCTTAGTACACGCACCACCGCTATGGCAGTGTCAGCATGCAGGGACCTGTGGCTACACCAGTGGACTGCTGATGTGGACTCCAGGAAAGGCGTGGAAGACCTACCATTCACAGGAGAGGCCTTGTTTGGAGATGAACTAGACAAATGGATCTCCAAAGCTACTGTGGGTAAGTCTACGTATCTGCCTTCTGCAGCTCCCCCAGCCAGGAAAGCTGATTCAGCTTCAAATTTACAGTCCTTTCGGACAGCCAAGTTTAAGGGCAAATCCAGAGGTACTTCTACGGCCTCCAGAGGCGCAAAAGGTAAACCATGCAAACCATCAACTGTAGGTGCTCAGGAACAGAGCTCAGGCTCTGCTTCCTCAAAGCCTTCAGCATGATGGTGGACAGCATTGCCTGGAGGGCCGTCTGAGAATGCTGAGCTCTGCACCAAATGTGAGACATTTGGTGCAGAGCTCAGCATTCTCAGACGGCAACGCTCCTGACTGACGGCAACGCTCCTGACTGATCTCTGCTCCCAGCAGCCGCTGTCATTTACGCCGCATAAGCCAGCCGACTACATACAGCATTCCGTCTCCGCTGCACAGCACTTGTGGGCAACGCAGGACACCAGACCGGGGACGCCCGGTAAACGGACCTGCCCATCGGAGAGGTATTAATCACTGAATGACTTACTGGCTATACATACTTAATTCATCATTGGAGCTCTACAATTGCACCTTTTGCTCACTGCTGTGTACCATCAGCAGCACTCTTTTTCAGCTACGGAACACGGACTTCAGCATTACACATTACAGCTGCAATATGATACAAGTCCTTAAATTGTGCTGAAACTTTGAGACAAGTGACTGAGTAATATCCATTCATGTTTTATTGTTTTTTATTTCATTACATTCTACAGTTTTTTAATAAATTTGTTAAATTTTATAATTGATACGTTGGCTCTCTCTATTGAACATATCACATCATATTTCTGAAATTCAGCGCAGCCGTTTTCTCTCTTGTTTATTCCTTGCTACACTATAACACATATAGTTGTTTGGCTAGCGCAGGATTTCTGAAATAGGTTCAATACACACTCTCAATTTTATGTTTATCCTCTGCTGAGGCGCTTTTTCAGCAGTTAATATACTTTGGTTATGGTTCCAGTTCCACCTCATCTGCACAACAAGGGGTACTATTCTAACTTGTTTGCAGTACCGAAACCGGACGGTTCGGTATGGCCGATTCTGAACTACAAGTCCTTGTACCATTTCTTAAGAGTGTTCAAGTTCAAGATGGAGTCTCTGAGAGTGGTGACCTCAAGGCTGTAGGAAGGGGAATTCCTAGTGTCTCTGGATATCAAGGATGCGTACCTTCACATTCCGATCTGGCCGCCTCATCAGGCTTATCTACAGTTTGCACTGCAGGACTGTCACTACCAGTTCCAGGCTCTGCCATTTGGTCTCTCCACAGCACCGAAGGTATTCACCAAAGTGATGGCAGATATGATGTTTATACTCCGCAAACAGGGAGTGAATATAATTCCGTACCTGAACGATCTTCTGATAAAGGCGCCATCCAGGTAGAGGTTGCTGGACAGCATTGGTCTCTCAACCAAACTTCCCCAGCATCACGGGTGGATTATGAATTTTCCAAAATCTCACATAGAGCCAACACGGAGGCTTTGATTCCTGGGAATGATACTGGACATGGAGTCACAGAAAGTGTTCCTTCCGTTGGAAAAGACATTGGTAATCCAGTTGATGGTTCGGGATGCCTTGAAGCCAACCTGGATATCGGTGCATTTATGCATTCGCCTTCTGGGGAAAATGGTGGCCTCTTACGAGGCATTTCAATGCGGAAGGTTTCACGCAAGACCCTTCCAGCTCGATTTGTTAGACAAATGGTCTGGATTGCATCTTCACATGCACCAGAGGATCCATCTGTTGCCAAAAGCCAGGATCTCCCTTCTGCCGTGGCTACAGAATTCTCACCTCGTTGAGGGTTGGAGGTTCGGAATTCAAAACTGGATTCTGTTAACCACATACGCAACAGGATGGGGAGCAGTCACCCAGGGGGTGCAGTTTCAAGGAAGATGGTCATGTCAGGAAGTTATCCTTCCAATCAACATTCTGGAACTCAGCGCCATATACAAAGCACTTCTGCAGGCCTCATATCTTCTTCAAGATCGGGCCATTCAGGTCCAGTCGGACAATGTGATGGCAGTGACGTACATAAACCGACAAGGTGGAATGAAAAGTATGCAAAAAAAGGTAAAAAATAATACCGAAAGGTATTCGGGCGCTGTGAGGCGAGGTGCTCAGCTAAGCAGCAGCCGATGTTTAGAGGGAAGTCACTCCCAATATGTTACACTGAAAGAAGAAAAGAAGGCTGCGCTACCAGAGGAAAGAACAATATAATTCACTAAATGTGTAAATTTTAAAACAATTTATTAAAAAACAATAACTCATTAAAAAGCAACAATATTCTGTGCAATAATATTATGCCATGTGCATACATAAAAGGATAGAGTTTACCCAGAGTATTTGTTCAGGACATGTATTATGTGAGTTCCATAGGATCCGTTCCAATTTTTGCCCTTAAATGATGTTAAGTGTCCAGTTATATTCCACTATAGAGAGTCTCTTTTAGATGGTGTTTAGAGAGTCCAATGCAAAATCCATATGCCGCTAGATGATTGAGTGCAATGTCCGATAAATGATGAGTACCTCATGCAGTGCGGTGATTGGATGGTGCCTCTCTAGGACTCCTCTGGATAACTGGAAAATTATGAGGGCTGGTTCGGGTCCAATTAAAAGTTGTCCTGCTCCAAGGGGTATATGCCTGATGCGTTTCGCTGCATAGACCTTGCAGCTTTTTCAAAGGTGTACTGTGATGTCTGTGTTTGGGCTTTATATACCCTAGACAAAATGGTGGCTTAATTGGCACCTGGATGCACATTTCCTGTTTATCACACACATATCTCTTTCTAGTGATTAAAACTACTACAATGTATATAGGAGACAGACCTACTTATGTATGGACCTGAAAAAGCACTAGGAAACTGGATAGAAATACACTTAACAATTTTAATAAAATATTATATTTAAACATTCATTAATACTGTTGCAACAGATTATATAAAGGGCATCCAGTCACTGCAACATGTCACCTTGAAAAAGCTGTGCTAAACAGCGAAACGCGTTGTACTGTGGCACTTATTTTGGGGATGAACTGGCTCTTATGAGCACCGGCCAACAATATACAATCCATACTAAATATATGGGACTTTTTCAAAACTTATTGCAGTGCTATACTTTTGCCCTAAATTTTAAATACACACATTATTGTTTTATAA
Source organism: Pseudophryne corroboree (assembly GCF_028390025.1). Lineage (NCBI taxonomy): Eukaryota > Metazoa > Chordata > Amphibia > Anura > Myobatrachidae > Pseudophryne > Pseudophryne corroboree. The sequence goes on from NC_086445.1 coordinate 850,915,837, forward strand.
TCTGTTGCAACAGTATTAATGAATGTTTAAATATAATATTTTATTAAAATTGTTAAGTGTATTTCTATCCAGTTTCCTAGCGCTTTTTCTTGTTTATTGTGATTTTGGTTGTGGGGTCTAACTAACCCCGTTATATTAGCTGCTAAGGAAAAGCAACTCACCACAAGCGCCAAAGGTAATTACTTAGTAATTTCCATTATTTGCAATCTACTTATGTATGGAAACCATTGGTAATATCAAACTTTTATTTCAAATCCTAGTAAGTGCTTTTTGTTTATTAATTTCTTAATATGGGATGTATTAGTCCAATCAGGGGTTTTGTTTACTACAATGTAGTCACAGAGACCATTCTCAAAGTTATTTCATAGGTTGAATTGAGAGTCATGTGGTCAGTATCTGTCATGTGATTAATATCACATGATCGGTTAGAACAGCATTTATTATGCATTCGAGTTATGTAATTAAACTAGGTATCATTATCATTATATCATTGTATCATTATAATCATGGGGGGGCAGGAATGGAGGTAGATGCGGTAAGCTATTAGCAGCTGCTACCCCCAAACCCAGATAAAAGTAACTAAAATTCAACCTATGAAATAACTTTGAGAATGGTCTCCGTGACTACATTGTAGTAAACAAAACCCCTGATTGGACTAATACATCCCATATTAAGAAATTAATAAACAAAAAGCACTTACTAGGATTTGAAATAAAAGTTTGATATTACCAATGGTTTCCATACATAAGTAGGTCTGTCTCCTATATACATTGTAGTAGTTTTAATCACTAGAAAGAGATATGTGTGTGATAAACAGGAAATGTGCATCCAGGTGCCAATTAAGCCACCATTTTGTCTAGGGTATATAAAGCCCAAACCCAGACCTCACAGTACACCTTTGAAAAAGCTGCAAGGTCTATGCAACGAAACGCATCAGGCATATACCCCTTGGAGCAGGACAACTTTTAATTGGACCCGAACCAGCCCTCATCATTTTCCAGTTATCCAGAGGAGTCCTAGAGAGACACCATCCAATCACCGCACTGCATGAGGTACTCATCATTTATGGGACATTGCACTCAATCCTCTAGCGGCATATGGAATTTGCATTGGACTCTCTAAACACCATCTAAAAGAGACTCTCTATAGTGGAATATAAGTGGACACTTCACATCATTTAAGGGCAAAAATTGGAACGGATCCTATGGAACTCACATAATACATGTCCTGAACAAATACTCTGGGTAAACTCTATCCTTTTATGTATGCACATGGCATAATATTATTGCACAGAATATTGTTGCTTTTTAATGAGTTATTGTTTCTTAATAAATTGTTTTAAAATTTACACTTTTAGTGAATTATATTGTTCTTTCCTCTGGTAGCGCAGCCTTCTTTTCTTCTTTCAGTGGAATGAAAAGTATAGCAGAAATGTCAGAGGTGTCAATTCTGGGCAGAGAAAAATGCTTTTGCATTGTCAGCGGTCTTCATTCCGGGAGTAGACAACTGGGAAACAGTCTTCCTCAGCAAACACGATTTGCACCCGGGGGAGTGGGGCCTTCACCCGGAAGTGTTCAGGTGCTTGACACATCGATGGGGAAATCCACAAATTGACATGATGGCCTCTCGTCTCAACAAGAAGCTCAAGCGATAATGGTGGTCATTCCGAGTTGTTCGCTCGCTGCCGATTTTTGCAGTGCAGTGATCAAGTAAAAAAATGGCAAAAAAGCGCATGCGCATGGTACGCAGTGCGCATGTGCTAAGTACTTTCACACAAAACTTTGTAGATTTATACAAGCTTGAGCGACATTTTTTCATCGCCCGGGTGATTGTAGTGTGGTTGACAGGAAGTGGGTGTTTCTGGGAGGTAACTGCCCGTTTTCAGGGAGTGTGCTAAAAAACGCAGGCGTGCCAGGTAAAAACGCAGGAGTGGCTGGAGAAACGGGGGAGTGGCTGGCCGAACGCAGGGCGTGTTTGTGATGTCAAACCAGGAACTAAGCGGACTGAGGTGATCGCAGTCTAGGAGTAGGTCTGGAGCTACTCAGGAACTGCAGGGAATTATTTAGTAGCAGTTCTGCTAATCTTTCGTTCACTATTCTGCTAAGCTAAGATACACTCCCAGAGGGCGGCGGCCTAGCGTTTGCAATGCTGCTAAAAGCAGCTAGCGAGCGAACAACTCAGAATGAGGGCCATTGTTCCAGGTCGAGAGACCCACAGGCAGTGGCGGTAGACGCTCTGACGATTCCATGGGTCTATCAGATGGTGTACGTGTTTCCTCCACTTCCTCTGATCCCAAGAATTCTGAAAAGAATAAAAAGGGAAAAGGTTCAAGCAATACTCATTGCTTTGGACTGGCCAAGAAGGGCCTGGTACGCGGACTTTCTGGAGATGCTCCTCAAAGATTCGTGGCCTCTACCTCTTCGCGAGGATCTTCTGCAACAGGACCCATTCAGCTATCAGGACTTACCGCGGCTACGTTTGATGGCATGGAAGTTAAACGGCTGATTCTAGCCACAAGAGGGATCCCTAACAAAGATATCCCTACTATAATCCAAGCCAGGAAGAGGGTAACGTTCCTGGGACGTTTCCTGCTTTTTCTGCATGCAGGTGTGGATGTGGGGCTACGTCTGGGCTCCATAAAGGTTCAGATTTCGACCTTGCCCATTTTCTTTCAGAAACAGTTGGCTTCTCTCCCTGAGGTCCAGACGTTCTTGAAAGGTGTTCTGCACATCCAACCTCCCTTTGTGCCTCCCACGGCACCTTGGGATCTCAATTTGGTGCTGCAGCTCCTCCAATCGGACTGGTTTGAACCCTTACAGGAGGTGGATGTCAAATATCTTACGTGGAAGACCGACACACTGTTGGCCTTGGCTTCAGCAAGACGTGTGTTGGAGCTGGGGGCTTTGTCTCACAAAAGCCCCTATTTAATTTTCCATGAGGACAAAGCTGAACTCAGAACATGTCAGCAATTTCTTCCTAAAGTGGTTTCTGTGTTTCACATCAACCAACCTATTGTGGTTCCGGTTGTCACCGACACCTCTGCTACTTCAAAGTCTTTGGATGTTGTGAGGGCTTTAAAGGTATACGTGAAGAGGACAGCTTGTAACAGGAAATCCGACTCGCTGTTCATTCTCTATGATACCAATACAATTGGGTGTCCTGCTTCAAAGCAGACAATTACACGCTGGATCAGGGTCACTATCCAGCATGCTTATTCCACAGCAGTTTTGTCGGTTCCAAAATCTGTACATGCCCACTCTACTAGGTCGGTGGTCTCTTCCTGGGCAGCTGCCCGGGGTGTCTCGGCTTTACAGCTCTGCCGAGCGGCTACTTGGTCTGGTTCGAACACGTTTGCTAAGTTTTACAAGTTCGATACTTTGGCCTCTGAGAACCTTCAGTTTGGTCAATCAGTTCTGCAGGAACCCCAGCACTCTCCCACCCGGTTTGGGAGCTTTGGTACATCCCCATGGTACTAAATGGAACCCCAGTATCCTCTAGGACATAAGAGAAAATAGTAGTTTAATTACCTACCGGATAATCCTTTTCTCGTAATCTGTAGAGGATACTGGGCCCGGTGCTTTGCTCTTCCTGCACTGTTACTTGGTTAAGTATTGTTGGTTCAGCTGTTGCTGTTCCTGTTTAAAGTTGGGTTAGCATACTGTAGCTTTCCTCTGGTTTGTGTGTGCTGGTTTGGAATCTCACCACTATCCTTTATATCCTTCTCTCAAAGTTTGTCCATCTCCTCGAGCACAGTTTCCTAGACAAAGAGTCTGGTAGGAGGGGCATAGTGGGAGGAGCCAGCCCACACTATCAAATTATTAACGTGCCCATGGCTCCTAGTGGACCCGTTTATACCCCATGGTACTAAATGGAACCTCAGTATCCTCTATGGAGTACGAGAAAAGGATTTACTTGTAGGTAATTAAAATCCTATTTTCTCTAGGATCCATAAGGGATATTGGGGAGACTTAGTATGATGGGGTATAGACGGGATCCAAAGGAGCCGGTGCACTTTAAATTTCTTCACTGGGTGTGCTGGCTCCTCCCCTCTTTGCCCCCTCCCACAGGCAGTTTAGAAAAAAGTGTTATCTCTGCAGCTCCAGAGAGTTTTCCTCAATTTCTTTTAAACTTCTATTATTTTCAGTATGTTGTTTGGGCAACAGCATACCTGCACCATAGGAGTTAGGGAAGGGGGGTAACTGGCCTTGCGAGGTATCAGAACCGCTTCCCCGCTGCAGGACAAATGTCCTGAGAGGTTGTTTGTTCAGTGGGGCACTGCGCCTTAGCTGACGCAATCGCAGCATGCTGCATACCCCTAACACTAGCCTGAAGCTGACTACAGTGGTAAGTACAAACCGGGGGCCCGCTAAGGGGAACCCCTGGTTCAAGGTGCTGCTGACATGCAGGGGAGGCATACGGGACCCTCCTGGGGGTGACCCGCTATAGCCACCTGTGTAAACTTAAACTAGCACTTGTGTGATGTTTTTAAGAACTTTTGGAGACATTGCCAGTATAAAAAAACCTCTGTAGCTCCGGCGCCATTGGGGGGCGGAGCTACCTTAGAGCGGGACCAGCTGCATTTTGGCGCCTTCCTCTGCTTACTGCAGCAGCATCAGGCTCACACAGCACCTCCTGACACACAAGACACGCTGGAAAACTGGTACAGGGTGTAGCAAAGGGGGAGAGCCGCTATTGTACACAATCTGAGTACTATGCAGGACAGAAATCATAGGTTTTCACTGTGATTTAATAAGCTGACAGCCTCACTGGGGCTGTGTAGCTGGGGTGTGCTGATCTCCTCTCTCTATATCTCCTCTCACATACAGTAGGGCCAGGCTTGCTAAGTTTTACTGTCTGTGTGTATATGTATGTCATTGTGATTTACTGTGAACATGGGTAAACTCAAGCTATGCAGTGTATGCCACACCAGATTCTCTCCCTTATAATCTGATTCTGTTTCAGGTGAACAATGCAGCCAATCTTCACAACTCAGTGAGGGGCTGGGGGAGAGGGTCAAGAGCCTTCCTGGCTAGGGGCCCTTAAAAATATGATGTCTGATATGTCATCATAACTCACTGTTAATGTTCAAAAAACTCAGCTACTACAACAGGCTGTTGCAGAGTTACACAGCCCCCCTATCTCACTCAGGACCACAAAATCGTGGTTTACCTGCTCTACTTTCTGATTCAGATGAAGAGGTACAGGGGGATGGGGAGGACTTGTATCCCATTAGTAGGGATTCCACTTCTGCTCAGGGTATTGTACCCTTCATTCTGGCTATACGAGACATGTTAAAACTCCCTCTAGAGGATGCTGCGTCACAGCAGTCATTTCTCTTTACACAGAAGAAGCCTAATGTCACTTTCGCTGATTCTGCAGAGTTAGATGACCTGTTTAAGTTAGCCGGGAAAAATCCAGACAAAAAATACCAGGGCCTATATTTACTAATAATCCAAGTTTGTCCGATTAGTGGTTTTTTTCTCTAAGTCCCAACACGGGAATTCACTAAGCACAAATCTCGGCAGTGTTTGGGCTATTCGTAATGGTTTGAATGACAAAGTTCAGAAATACGAATGAATAGACCATCGGTCAAACGCAGCTGTTATTTCATACAACACAGGTATTCACTATTCATTCGTATTTGGGTGTTAGTCTCTGAGTGATCAATTGTGGTCGTATTATTTTGCGAATCGTAAATAAAACCAGCAAAAAAATAGACCTGCTTTTTTCAGGCGTGTTTACATGTGTTGGCACTTACAAATCATTCACACCTGAATTTGGATGCCCATAAAAGGGACACAAACTTGTCTCATCCAAAATAATTTATTGCCTTATGTTTGCTGGAGTAAACTTGGAGATTTGTAAGTCAATACACATTTTTCAACATATATCCATTATTATACACATTAGTGTTAAACTTTCAAATATTTCACATTTTGTTGGTTCTGCCTCATGTCTTTTAATATGATTACTCATTTTTAACACACACAAACATGCCACAACAATAATGTCATTCATTTTGGCCCTGAAATTTAAAATTTTTCCCCCAACATATTAGGACACTTTTACCCAACTCTTTTGTGTTTTTCTTGTAAAGTCGTCTACAGAAGAAATGTAAAACAGTTTTAATTCACATTCTAAGTTGCATTGGTCATGGATGAATCTGGCTGGCTGCCAATTATTGTGTCTGCATGAGATGAGAATGATTGGAATCTAGAAAGAGTAATGATTAGAAAAAAATCAAGTGGTCTGGTTACTGCATGCTAAAGACATTCTGCCTGGCTGCCAATTATTGTGTCTGCATGAGATGAGAATGATTGGAATCTAGAAAGAGTAATGATTAGAAAAAAATCAAGTGGTCTGGTTACTGCATGCTAAAGACATTCTGCCTGGCTGCCAATTATTGTGTCTGCATGAGATGAGAATGATTGGAATCTAGAAAGAGTAATGATTAGAAAAAAATCAAGTGGTCTGGTTACTGCATGCTAAAGACATTCTGCCTGGCTGCCAATTATTGTGTCTGCATGAGATGAGAATGATTGGAATCTAGAAAGAGCAATGATTAGAAAAAAATCAAGTGGTCTGGTTTCTTCATGCTAACATCTATGTGAAGCTCAAACAACATTTTCCTCCTCCAAAAAAATACAAAGATGGTAAAGAATAAATGTGCGTACAAATTTCCTGTTGTTGTTTGTACCAGTTATAATTAATGATGTTGTACAAATTGTCAAGGAGCTAAGTGTTATATCTATTCTGACAAACATACACTTACTCATTTTTTTATTTTTCTTCTCTTTAAAGAAATCGCTGTGGTTTATATTTTAACTTTTTTTGGGTGTCTGCTTGTCCTGGCCTTTGCCTTTACCACTGTCATGTTGGCATGCTCTGGTGGAGTGCCTTGGTGGTGATGACACTGGCGTTATAATTGGAGTAGTCGTACCAGAACTGCTGCTTGGTTGCTGTTGGTGCTGGGATCTGAGTGTTTCATTGAGGTTAGTGAGGGTGGCATTGAGTTCACATGTTGCAGCATTTTGATTGTCTACATTTATGGAGATAGATTCATTGATCTTTTGATTGTTTTCTAAAATGTTGATATAGCTTTGCTGTTGTCTGTGCTGTTCTTCCATTATGCGCTGTAAGTTGCCCATGACATGTGTAATGTCTGCACGCATGATTTCCATGGTATTGCGAATTCTCGTGGTTTGTTCATTTTGTCTACTCATATTTCTGATGATTCTTCTGAGGTGAGATGGTAGGCTTGCAAACATTTGTGTCTGCCTACGCAGGCAATCTTCATAAGTGGCCTGCTGTCTAGCCAAAATGTTCCAAAACACTTGATCAGGGCCTTGTGTTACTGGTGTTGTTGGGCTGTGTTGTGGTGGTGGTGTGCTTTGCTGTGGTGGTGTACTCACAGGTGCTGGGGGGCTGATTCCTTGGCTTAATGACTGCATTTCTAACATGATTGTCTCATCCATGTCACTGTGTTGCTGGTGTTGCGTAGGGATGCTGGCACCAGGACTAGAAGCTGAAATTATAAACATTTATCCGTTAGTTATCCATATGTTTTATCCATATGTTTGAGAAATTATAACAAAGCACTAAACATGGAACACATGTCATTGACTGGTGCTTTCAGATATCCTGCCTAGCAACATCATCACTCATAACTTAAATAAATACATATGCCTGTTTGTGGCAAATGTGTCTGGTTACTTCATTCTGAAAGCAAACACATGAGTTGTATGGTAGATCAGACATACTCCACCATAAAAACACATTGTAGTCCACAATGTGTTGCCTTATAGTGTCTCAAACAAAAACATAGTAATGTTTTTGTATGTATTTGGCAATGTTAGGTCAAACACACATGTGAAAATGATTAAAACAACCTTACTATTTGCCAAGCTTACACATGAATTTCTGTTGCAGCATCTTCCACACAATGTGCTACTGTATGGCTGAAGTGGACATACATATCTTTACTGGATGTGGACAAGGCCATTTTGCTAGGATTCCATTTCATGTTTTACTGACTTCGGTAAGTATAGCAGATTTTGATGGGTTTTGACTTAATGCATTTAAGTAAATGGATTATTAAGATCTGACATTTATTTAATTTATTTCAGTTTGTTACTCACAATCAAGATGAGGGGAGAGTGGTTGGCGTCTTGGAGGTGTGTACAAAATTTGGAGTGGGGGGACCGAATATACTGTCGATAATCTTCGTGGCGGGGTAGCCTGCTGTAGTTGGCCCTGGACATCAGACCTTGCTTTTTTTGCTGCAACATGTTTTATTTTGTGGTGTGTTACAGAAGTCCGCCTTCTGCTGCTCAAGACTTCTTTTGATGGACCTAGTATTGAAAGTGACATTTTGTTATGGTCATTCCTTTACAAACATAGCCTATACTACAATGGACACTTTACCTGCTTCCGGTGCATCATTATCATCAGATGTCATGGGAGTGACTGTAGGACGACCAGTACTGCTTTTTTCCAACACTGTAAATCAAGAAACAAATAATATAACTCATGTATTCATGCTATTGTTGATACATCCACCCATTATGCTTATAAACATTAAATCTTAAAAAAATTGGGTTTTTTTTATAACTCAAAATATAAGGACCTTAAACCAAAAAACCACAACATAAAACAAAAAACATTGTCCAATAGCCATATGCACTATGGAAAGTGCAACACAGGGAATCATTTACAGGACACAGACATAGGACACAATTACAAATACATACACTAACAAGCCAAAACACACACAACTTCATTTTGTAATGAAAAGAAAAAAATTACAGATGCAATATAGAAATTGCTCTGTGATGTGGCACACCAAAAAAAAAAACCCCCAAAAAAACAAATAGTAAGGTAACTAAGTCTGCAGTGTTGTGTCAGGGTTCAAATACAGACTCAAACTGAACAAACAAAGAGTGGGTTTGTCTTAAACAATATTACATTCAGTACTAATGAAATTACACATGTAAATGGCTTCGAAGCCACTTTGCACTACTCCAGCCTCTAACATGACAACCACTGTTTTGGCAACATTGCACATGGATAACCGAAATAAAATACATAGTCAAACTTTAAAACTGTTAAATGTGCAAAAGTAAAACATTATTGCTGGACAATTCAATGACACACCAAGGGGTATATTTACTAAAATTCGTATATGTGTCAATTTGGAGGGAGATTAAACACGAAAGACATCAAATGTGTGAATTTGCAACTTTTTGAATTTTTTACGCCTCATTTACTATGCTGTCGTATTCTGCATTTTCGTTTTTTCCGATGTCGATGTCATTCGTAATGTCGGGCAGTGTTTTACGTGAGTGATTAGTAAAACACTGCCGACATTAACACAATGAATCTCGGCCGCATCTGTGAGATCCGTACAGGGCTTCATTGCGTACCTTAAAAAAGTGTTTAAAAAGTTAAAATAAAATAAAAAAATGCGTGGGGTCCCCCCTCCTAAGCAAAACCAGCCTCGGGCTCTTTGAGCCGGTCCTGGTTGTAAAAATATGGGGGGAAAAATGACTGGGGTTCCCCCATATTTAAACAACCAGCACCGGGCTTTGCGTCCGGTCCTGGTGCAAAAAATACGGGGGACAAAAAACGTAGGGGTGCCCCGTATTTTTTGAACCAGTACCGGGCTCCACTAGTCAGAGAGATAATGCCACAGCCGGGGGACACTTTTATATTGGTCCCTGCGGCCCTGGCATTAAATCACTAACTAGTCACCCCTGGCCGGGGTACCCTGGAGGAGTGGGGACCCCTTAAATCAAGGGGTCCCCCCCTCCAGCCACCCAAGGGCCTGGGGTGAAGCCCGAGGCTGTCCCCCTCATCCAAGGGCTGCGGATGGGGGGCTGATAGCCATGTGTAAAAATAAGAATATTGTTTTTTTGTAGCAGTACTACAAGTCCCAGCAAGCCTCCCCCGCAAGCTGGTACTTGGAGAACCACAAGTACCAGCTTGCGGGGGAGGCTTGCTGGGACTTGTAGTACTGCTACAAAAAACAATATTCTTATTTTACACATGGCTATCAGCCCCCCATCTGCAGCCCTTGGATGGAGTGGACAGCCTCGGGCTTCACCCCTGGCCCTTGGGTGGCTGGAGGGGGGGACCCCTTGATTTAAGGGGTCCCCACTACTCCAGGGTACCCCGGCCAGGGGTGACTAGTTAGTGATGTAATGCCAGGGCCGCAGGGACCGATATAAAAGTGTCCCCCGGCTGTGGCATTATCTCTTTGACTAGTGGAGCCCGGTGCTGGTTCAAAAAATACGGGGGACCCCTACGTTTTTTGTCCCCCGTATTTTTGCACCAGGACCGGATGCAGAGCCCGGTGCTGGTTGTTTAAATATGGGGGAACCCCAGTCATTTTCCCCCCCATATTTTCTCTGATGTCCTAGTGGATGCTGGGTACTCCGTAAGGACCATGGGGAATAGACGGGCTCCGCAGGAGACTGGGCACTCTTTAAAGAAAAGATTAGGTACTACATCTGGTGTGCACTGGCTCCTCCCTCTATGCCCCTCCTCCAGACCTCAGTTAGAATCTGTGCCCGGCCTGAGCTGGATGCACTTAGTGGGCTCTCCTGAGTTCACTATAAAGAAAAGTATTTGTTAGGTTTTTTATTTTCAGTGAGATCTGCTGGCAACAGACTCACTGCTACGTGGGACTTAGGGGAGAGAAGCAAACCTACCTGCTTGCAGCTAGCTTCTGCTTCTAAGGCTACTGGACACCATTAGCTCCAGAGGGATTAAACACAGGGCCCGACCTCGATCGTCCGTTCCCAGAGCCGCGCCGCCGTCCCCCTTACAGAGCCAGAAGACGGAAGAAACCGGAGAAAATCGGCAGCTGAAGACTCCGGTCTTCAATAAGGTAGCGCACAGCACTGCAGCTGTGCGCCATTGCTCCCACAGCACACCACACGCTCTGGTCACTGGTGGGTGCAGGGCGCTGTGGGGGGGGGGGGGGGGGGCCCTGGGCTGCAATTAGTATACCTTTTGGCACAAAAAGCACATAATACAGTGTATAACACTGTATATGTGCACAAACCCCCGCCATTAACATTATAAAAGTGGGAGAAGCCCGCCGCTGAAGGGGCGGGGCTATCTTCCTCAGCACAGCCAGCTCCATTTTCTCTTCACAGCTCCGCTGGAAGGACGCTCCCCAGGCTCTCCCCTGCAGTATACACTACAGAAAGGGTAAAAAAGAGAGGGGGCACATAAATTTAGGCGCAAATTGTGATATAAGCAGCTATAGGGGGAAAATTCACTTTGTGTATAGTGTATATCCCTCTGTTATATAGCGCTCTGGTGTGTGTTGGCATACTCTCTCTCTGTGTCCCCAAAGGACTTTGTGGGGTCCTGTCCTCAGTCAGAGCATTCCCTGTGTGTGTGTGTGTGCGGTGTGTCGGTACGGCTGTGTCGACATGTTTGATGAGGACGCTTACGTGGAGGCGGAGCAGGTGCCGATAAGTGTGATGTCGCCCCCTGCGGGGCCGACACCTGAGTGGATGGATATGTGGAAGGTATTAACCGACAGTGTCAACTCCTTGCATAAAAGGTTCGATGACGCAGCTTTGGGACAGCCGGCATCTCAGCCCGCGCCTTCCCAGGCATCTCAGAGGCCATCAGGGGCTCAAAAACGGGACAAGGCGCTCACACGCTTATCAAAAAAGGTGGCACTGCCTTCTCAGGATACGGCCGCCTTAAAGGAGCCTGCAGATAGAAAGCAGGAGGCTATCCTGAAGTCTGTGTACACACACTCAGGTACTATACTAAGACCTGCTATTGCTTCAGCATGGATGTGTAGTGCTGCAGCAGCGTGGTCTGATTCCCTGTCTGATAACATTGATTCCCTTGACAGGGACACTATATTGCTAACCATAGAGCATATTAAAGACGTAGTCTTATATATGAGAGATGCACAGAGGGACATTTGCCGGCTGGCATCTAGAATTAATGCAATGTCCATTTCTGCCAGGAGAGTATTATGGACTCGGCAGTGGACAGGTGATGCTGATTCTAAAAGGCACATGGAAATTTTGCCTTATAAGGGTGAGGAATTGTTTGGGGACGGTCTCTCGGACCTCGTATCCACAGCAACAGCTGGGAAGTCAACTTTTTTACCTCAGGTTCCCTCACAGCCTAAGAAAGCACCGTATTATCAAGTACAGTCCTTTCGGCCTCAGAAAGGCAAGCGGGTTAGAGGTGCGTCCTTTCTGCCCAGAGGCAGGGGTAGAGGGAAAAAGCTGCACCATACAGCCAGTTCCCAGGAACAAAAATCCTCCCCTGCTTCCACTAAGTCCACCGCATGACGCTGGGGCTCCACATGTGGAGCCAGGTGCAGTGGGGGCCCGTCTCCGGAACTTCAGCGACCGGTGGGTTCGCTCACAGATGGATCTCTGGGTTCTACAAGTGGTATCTCAGGGATACAAGCTGGAGTTCGAGACGTCTCCCCCTCGCCGTTACCTCAAATCAGCCTTTCCAGCTACTCCCCAGGACAGGGAGGTAGTACAGGCGGCAATTCACAAGCTGTACCTCCAGCAGGTGATAATCAAAGTTCCCCTCCTTCAACAGGGACGGGGTTACTATTCCACAATGTTTGTGGTACCGAAACCAGACGGTTCGGTGAGACCCATTCTAAATTTGAAATCCTTGAACACTTACATAAGGAAGTTCAAGTTCAAAATGGAATCGCTCAGGGCGGTTATTGCAAGCCTGGAAGAGGGGGATTATATGGTATCACTGGACATCAAGGATGCTTACCTACATGTCCCCATTTACCCACCTCACCAGGTG